>NC_137152.1:11942093-13142093 GCF_951394435.1 Stenella coeruleoalba
TGATTTTGCATCCCAGGGGACAAATGACAATGCCTGGAGACATCTGGGGTTGTCACCACTTGGGTGGAGGGTGCTCCTGCATCTAGTGGGTAGAGGTCAGGGATGCTGCTAAACATTGTACAATGCATAGGACAGCTCCCACAAATAAGAATTATTTGCCCCAAATGTCAAGTGTGAGGTTAAGGGACGCTGACCTAGATAGACGGCACTATGAACATAGTACTCTCAAGAATCATGTGTGCGTGATTCCACCTCTTTACATCTCAGTCAGGCCAGCAGAATAGTAAATTACCTACTCCCAATAGCAAAGCTGCCAAGACATTTGAGCACAAAGTAACTAATCCTGTTTAGACATGAATATGCATGCATTTGCACTGGTCTCAATAACAAATAGGAGAAATAAGGAAAAAATAAAACAAAATATCGATACAAATAATTAGCCCTGACTTTAACATGACAGGGGAGAAAACTAACACTTAAAGCATTTACTGTAGATCACCTTGCTGAGTGTTCACAACCCACCTTTGTGGAAGTTGTTACTTTCTAAACACTCAGCATGATCAGTAACTAGCTCTATGTCACCCAGTAAGAAAACTGGGATTAACCTGTCAGTGTGTTTTCCTTTCAACTCCTGCCTCTTTCCGTAGGATGTGGTCAAGTTCAAAAGAGCTAGTAAGATTGTTGAAGAAGAAGATAATTATGATTTTAAAAATAGATGAAAATGATATAGTACTTCTGCCTTGAAATTTGTTGACGTCAATATGTAGGAGATATTATCCAGACAGCTCTGTCTCTCCCAAGAAAAGGACAGGATGAAATGGGCTGAAAGGACATGATGGCAAGAATTCAAGTTTAGTCTTAAGGGAGAATCGCTTGACAGTGGTCAACACTGACGTACACTATTGAAGGGTGTTGTGTAATCTTTGTCTCTGGAAGGTTTCATAGGCTGAGGAAGGTTTAGGAGGGTTTGAATTTGGCCTTGACTGACGGGGAGGACATGGCTGGGCACAGCTCCAGTTAAATGCTGCTCTGGGAAAAAGAAAAAATAATGAAAGGGGATAAAGAAAGCCTATGGGACTAATGGGACACCATTAAGAGAAATAATGTCTGTATCATTGGAATTTCAGAAGGAGAAGAGAGGGAGAAAGAGGCAGAAAGACTATTTAAAGAAATAATGGCTGAAAACTTCCCAAACCTGGGGAGAGATTTGGACATCCAAGTTCTCAAAGCTAATAGGTCGCCCCAAAATTTCAATCCAAGACAGTCTTCTCTGTCTTGGATTGAGACACATTATAATAAAACTATCTAAATCAAAGCCAAAGAGAGAATTTTTAAAACAGCTAGAGAAAAAATTTTTCTCTCATACAAGGGAACCCCCATGAGGCTATAACCATATTTTTCAGCAAAAACCTTGCAAGCTGGGAGAGAAAATGGGATGATATATTTAAAGTGCTGAAAGAAAAAAAACTGTTAGCCAAGAATACCTTACCTAGCAAAGCTGTCCTTCAAAAATGGAGGTGAGATAAAGAGTCTTTAACAAACAAAAGTTGAGGGAGTTCATCACCAGTAGACCTGCCTTATAGGAAATGCTGAAAAGAATCTTCAGGCTGAAATGTAAGAGTGCAAATTAACAGCATGAAAACACATGAAAATGTATAACACACTGGTAAAGAATTCAGAATACTCTAATACTGTAATATGGTGGTGTGTTAACCACTTAACTCTAGTATAAAGGTTAAAGGACAAAATTATTTAAAATAGCTATAGCTACAATAATTTGGTTATGAATGCACAATATAAAAAGATGTAGGGCTTCCCTGGTGGCACAGTGGTTGGGAGTCCGCCTGTCGATGCAGGGGACGCCGGTTCGTGCCTTGGTCCGGGGGCTCCCGCATGCCGCGGAGCGGCTGGGCCCGTAAGCCATGGCCGCTGGGCCTGCGCGTCCGGAGCCTGTGCTCCACAGCGGGAGAGGCCACAGCAGTGAGAGGCCCGCGTATTGCAAAAAAAAAAAAAAATTCTGACATCAAAAACATAAAAGGGGAGCGTAAAAGGGGAGAGTTTTTGTATGTGATCAAAGTTAAATTGTTATCAGCATAAAATATTCTGTTATAGCCATACAATGTTTTATGTAAGCCTTGTAACCACAAAACAAAAAGCTACAGTAGATTCACAAAAGATAAAGCAAAGGGAATCAAAGCATACCACTATGGAAAATCATCAATTCATAATGGAAGGTAGCAAGAGTGGAAGAAAGGAACAAGGGAACTACAAAACAGCTAGAAAACAGTGAATAAGATGGCATTAGTAAGTCCTTACCTATCAAGAATTACACTAAATGTAAATAAATTGAATTCTCCAATCAAAAGACATAGAGTAGCTAAAAAACAAGACCCACTATATGCTGCCTACGAGAGACTCACCTCAGCTTTAAAGACACACAAAGTGAAGGGATGAAAAGAGATAATTCATGCAAGTGGAAACGAAAAGAGAGCAGGGGTGGCTATACGTATATCAGAAAAAAGTAGACTTTAACTAAAAAAATGGTAACAAGAGGAAAAGTAGGTCATTATATAATGATAAAAGGGTCAATTCATCAAGAAGATATGACAATTGTAAATATATGTGCACCCAACATTGGAGTACCTATATATATTTAGCAAATACAGATCTGAAGAAAGAAGTAGACAACGATATAATAATAGTAGGGACTTCAATACCCCACTTTCAGCAATGGATAGATTATCCAGACAGACTATCAATAAGGAGACATTAGACTTGAACCATACTTTAGATCAAATGAACCTAACAGACATATATAGAACATTCCATCTAACAGAAGCAGAATACACATTCTTCTCAAGCGCACATGGAACACTCTCCAGGATATATCATATGATAGGTCACAAAACAAATCTTGGCAAATTTTAAAAGACTGAAATCATACCAAGTACCTTTTCCAACAACAGTGGTATTAAACTAGAATTCAATAACAGGAAGAAAGCTGGAAAATTCATAAGTGTGTGGGAATTAAACAACACACTCCTGAACAACCAATAAGTCAAAGAACAAATCAAAACAGAAATTAAAAAATATCTTGAAACAAATGACAATGGAAACACAACATAGCATTATCTTTTTTAAGACATTTTTCCAAAAAAACCCATACAGATGGCCAATACATACATGAAAAGGTGCTCAACATCACTAACCACCAGGAAAATGCAAATCAAAACCACAATGAGATATCACCTCACACCTCTTTAAATGGGTATCATCAAAAGACAAAAGATAGTGTTGGTGAGGATGGAGAAAAGGGAACCCTTGTGCACTGTTGGTGGGAATGTAAATTGGTACAGCCACTATGGAAATCAATACGGAGGTTCCTCAGAAAGTTAAAAAATAGAACTACCATATGATCCAGCAGCCCCACTTCTGGGTATATATCCAAAGGAAATGAAAACAGGATCTCAAAGAGATATCTGCACTCCTGTGTCTATTACAGCATTATTCACAATAGGCAGGATATGGAAACATCATAAGTGTTTGTCAATGTATGAATGGATAAAGAAGTTCTGGAAATGTAGTGTACAGTATGGCAACTATAGTTAATAGTACTGTATGGTATATTTGGAAGTTGGTAAGAGAGTGGATTTTATAAGTTCTCACCACAAAAAGAAAAATTGTAACTATTTGAGGTGATGGGTGTGTTAACTAACTTTATTGTGGTAATTATTTTGCAGTATATGTATATAAAAAATCAGGGCTTCCCTGGTGGCGCAGTGGTTGAGAGTCCACCTGCCAATGCAGGGGATGCGGGTTCGTGCCCCGGTCCGGGAGGATCCCACATGCCGTGGAGCGGCTGGGCCCGTGAGCCATGGCTGCTGGGCCTGCGCATCCGGAGCCTGTGCTCCGCAACGGGGGAGGCCACAGCAGTGAGAGGCCCGCGTACTGCAAATAAATAAATAAATAAATAAATAAATAAATAAATAAATAAAAATCATTACCTTGCACACCTTAAACTCACACAGTGTTATATGTCAATTATATCTCAATGAACCTGGAAAAAAACATGGCGTGGAAATATATATATATATACACACACACACACATATATATTGAACTATTATAAGCCATGAGAAAAAAAAAGAAATTCTGCCATTCATGACAACATGGATTGACCTTGAGGGCATTATGCTAAGGGAAATAAGTCAGATATAGAAAGATGAATACTGTATGATATCACTTCTATGTGGAATCTAAAAAAGCCGAATTCTTAAAAACAGAGAGTAGAGTGGTGGTTGCCAGGGTTTGGGGTGGGGGAAATGGGGAGATGTTGGTCAACAGGTACAAACTTCCAATTATAAGACAACTAAGTTCTGGAGATTTAATGTAAAACATGGTGATTATAATTAATGATACTATATTAAATACTTGAAAGTTGCTAAGAGTAAATCTTAAATGTTCTCACCACAAAAAAGGAGATGGGGGACTTCCCTGGTGGCGCAGTGGTTAAGAATCTGCCTGCCAATGCAGGGGACACGGGTTCGAGCCCTGGTCCGGGAAGATCCCACATGCTATGGAGCAACTAAGCCCGTGCACCACAACTGCTGAGCCTGCGCTCTAGAGCCCACGAGCCACAACTACTGAGCCCGTGAGCCACAACTACTGAAGTCCGTGCACCTAGAGCCTGTGCTCTGCAACAAGAGAAGCCACCACAATGAGAAGCCCATGCACCGCAACACAGAGTAGCTCCCACTCACCGCAACTGGAGAAAGCCTGCGTGCAGTAATGAAGACCCAATGCAGCCAAAAATAAATAAGTAAATTTATTTTTAAAAAAAAGGAGATGGTAATTATGTGATGTGATAGAGATGTTAGCTAACACTATAGTGGTCATCACTTTGAAATCTATATCAAATCAACATGTTGTACACCTTAAACTTACACAGTGTTATAGGTCAGTTATATCTCTATAAAGCTGGGAAACAAACAAAGGAAAGCAAATGCTGCCCTGAGAATGAGCCCCAACCACAGTCCAAATGGGGCTTCTTCCCCACTCCCCTCCCCACCCCTACCTCCCACTCCCTGTGTAAGGAGCCCAGCCCATCCTCCATTACATCTCTAACAGCCTGACCCGGTGTGTCCTCTCTCCTTTCATTTCCAACCCTCTCAGCACCTCATCTCTCCCAGTCCTTTATAATTCGTTTTGAATGGTTAGATCTAGGTGGTGGATAAGTGGGTGTTCATTATACTACTCCTCCACCTTTCTTTATGCATGATAATATTTATAATAAAAAGGTAGCAGGAGGTGTACAGGAACCGAAGGCAGATCGTGTAGGGCCCCATCACCATTTAGAGAGGTTGGGTTCTACCTAGAAAGAGATGGGTAGAGAGGAGAGGCTTAAGTAAAGGAATGATATCATGGTTTGAATTTCCATTTGTTTTTTTAATTTTTGTTTTGTTTATTTCGGGGTTTTTTGTTTTTTGTTTATTGGGTTTTTTTGGCTGTGCTGTGTGGCTTGTGGAATTTTAGTTCCCTGACCAGGGACTGAACCTGAGCCCTCGGCAGTGAGAGTGTGGAGTCCTAACCACTGGACCACCAGGGAATTCCCTGACTTTCCATGTTAGCAGGATATGTCAGGGTTTTCTTCCTCCATTTAAGTCTGACTCAATATAGGATGAGGAAAGTTGCAGTTCTGATTGCAGTTTTATCACAGCCACTAAAATGTGCCTTTCATTACCCCTGAGCCAAGTATAAATAGCAAATGACCTAAATCAAGCATAGCACAGGAATGGCCAACAATGATCCAAAGAGCTATACAAATGCTGAAGCAAAACTATAATCCTCATTTTAAAAATTTTCCAGCTGTGAAACACATTCAATCTGTTTAAGATTCTGATTTCTCTCTATGCCACTGCCCATGGTACTGTATTTGGTTTGGACCAAGAATAATCCTGGCAACCACCCTGCACATTAGCCAGTCATGGGGTTTCAGGCACCCCAAACCCAGCTCTTCTCCTCCATTGAGGACATGGCTGGCATGGCACTGATGACATGTTTCAAGTCATTCCAGGAAGAGGAGTTGATGACAAAGTCCTTTTTAAACGGAAATAAGCTAAACGTAGAACAGTATAGTTAAAATATGGAAACTAAAGGAATCAGTTGCTCCAAACCCTCTAACAACATGTGAACATCTTTAAATGCTGCATGATTTCAGGTAAGATATTTAAATTCGCTCAGCTGTTTCTTCTTTTGTTAAGTCAGATTAGTAATACTTGCTTTTGAATAAAATAAATAATGAGAAGCAATAAAAATTCATGAATAAAATGGACCTTGTGAATAAAACTTTTATACTCTTTAGAAAAAGTGTTATTGAAACTATTCAACTTGAGTCCACAAAGAGAAGAAAGAAAGACTGATTTAGGGAAACTATTTTACAATACGGATATTCATATCTACAATGACTAAATCTTAACTAAGATAACCTATCTATCTGGAAAGAAACATAAGTCTGACAGGAAGGTGGTGAAAGGGAATACATAGATATTTAAGGCATCTATCTGCACTCGCAACACAAAGTAAAAATGAACTATAAAACTATGAGAAAAATTGCCAGGTACCCTGATTTCTAGCCCCCCACACCCTCAATTCTCCCCCAAAGGACTCCTGTATAATCCTTGGGGAGGTTTTATAAATGGCTTCCCCCCCACCCCGATCTATTGGAATGTGCTGTGTCAAAGCACTATATTTGAAACTGTAACCTGAGGCTTTCGGCAATCACTGTACTACTAAAATGAACTTTGGTATTCCCCTTTATAGCTAAGCAGATGATAATCTAGCAGACAAACACTATAATATATGATGAGCATTTAATATGAGCTTCAGTCACCCTTGGAATGATGGCAAAGATATTAGCATTGGCAAGCCTCCGTTGCTTTTGAGCAAGCAGATTTTAGTTCTTGCATTCATAGGTTTAAATTTTCTTTAGGTCCTCAGAAAGCACGTTAGATTACCTGGAATTGTGCTAAATAAAAGTCAAAAGGTGGAGGACCTTCCAGATGGCGGAGGAGTAAGACGTGGAGATCACCTTCCTCCCCACAAATACATCAGAAATACATCTATATGTGGAACAACTCCTACAGAACACCCACTGAACACTGGCAGAAGACCTCAGACCTCCCAAAAGGCAAGAAACTCCCCACATACCTGGGCAGGGAAAAAGAAAAAAGAATAAACAGAGACAAAAGAATAGGGACGGGACCTGCACCAGTGGGAGGGAGCTGTGAAGGAGGAAAGGTTTCCACACACTAGGAGCCCCTTCGTGGGCGGATACTGCGGGTGGCGGAGGGGGTAAGCTTCGGAGCCGCGGAGGAGAGCGCAGCCACAGGGCTGCGGAGGGCAAAGCGGAGAGATTCCCGCACAGAGGATCGGCGCCTACCGGCACTCACCAGCCCGAGAGGCTTGTCTGCTCACCCGCCGGGGCGGGGCGGGCGGGGCTGGGAGCTGAGGCTCCGGCTTCGGTCGGATCCCAGGGAGAGGACTGGGGTGGCGGCGTGAACACAGCCTGAAGGGGGCTAGTGCGCCACGGCTAGCCGGGAGGGAGTCCGGGGAAAAGTCTGGAACTGCCGAAGAGGCAAGAGACCATTGTTTCCTGGTGCGCGAGGATAGGGGATTCAGAGCACCGCCTAAACGAGCTCCAGAGATGGGTGCGAGCTGCGTCTATCAGCGCGGACCCCAGAGACGGGCATGAGACGCTAAGGCTGCTGCTGCTGCCACCAAGAAGCCTGTGTGCGAGCACAGGTCACTCTCCACACGTCCCCTCCCGGGAGCCTGTGCAGCCCGCCACTGCCAGGGTCCCAGGATCCAGGGGCAACTTCCCCGGGAGAACGCACGGCGGCCTCGGGCTGGTGCCACGTCACGGCGGCCTCTGACGCCGCAGGCTCACCCCGCACTCCGTGCCCCTCCCTCCCCCCGGGCCTGAGTGAGCCAGAGCCCCCGAATCAGCGGCTCCCCGTACTGTCTGAGCGAAGAACAGACGCCCTCAGGCGACCTACACGCAGAGGCGGGACCACATCCAAAGCTGAGCCCCGGGAGCTGTGCGAACAAAGACGAGAAAGGGAAATTTCTCTGTGCAGCCTCAGGAGCAGTGGATTAAATCCCCACAATCAACTTAGGTACCGTGCATCGGTGGAATACCTGAATAGAAAACGAACCATCTGAAAATTGACGCAGTGGACTTTGGGCAACCGCAGACGTGGGATTTGCTGTATGCGACTGACTAGTTTCTGATTTTTATGTTTATCTTAGTATAGTTTTTAGCACTTGTTATAATTGATGATTTGTTTATTGGTTGGGTTGCTCTCTTCTTTTTTTCCCCTTTTGAAATTTTTTATATTAATAATTTTTTAAAGTTTTATTAACTTTATCTTATTTTATTTTTCTTTCTTTCTTTTATTCTACCTTTTCTTCTGAGCCGTGTGACTGACAGGGTCTTGGTGTTCCGGCCGGGTGTCAGGCCTGAACCTCTGACGTAGGAAAGGCGAGTTCAGGACATTGGACCACAGAGACCTCCCGGCCCCATGTAATATCAATCGGCGAGAACTCTCCTAGAGATCTCTGTCTCAATGCTAAGACCCAGCTCAACTCAATGACCAGCAAGCTACAGTGCGGGACACCCTACGCCAAACAACTAGCAAGACAGGAACACAACCCCACCCATTAGCAGAGAGGCTGCCTAAAATCATAATAAGTTCACAGACACCCCAAAACACACCACCGGACATGGCCCTGCCCACCAGAAAGACAAGATCCAGCCCCACCTACCAGGACACAGGCACCAGTACCCTCCATCAGGAAGCCTACACAGCCCACTGAACCAACCTTACCCACTGGGGGCAGGCACCAAAAACAACGGGAACTACGAACCTAAAGCCTGAGAAAAGGAGACCCCAAACACAGAAAGTTAAGCAAAATGAGAAGATAGAGAAACACACAGCAGATGAAGGAGCAAGGTAAAAACCCACCAGATGAAACAAATGAAGAGGAAATAGGCAGTCTACCTGAAAAAGAATTCACAGTAATGACAGTAAAGATGATCCAAAATCTTGGAAATAGAATGGAGAAAATACAAGACACGTTTAACAAGGACCTAGAAGAACTAAAGAGCAAACAAACAATGATGAACAACACAATAAATGACATTAAAAATTCTCTAGAAGGAGTCAATAGCAGAATAACTGAGGCAGAAGAATGGATAAGCGACCTGGAAGATAAAATAGTGGCAATAACTACTGCAGAGCAGAATAAAGAAAAAAGCATGAAAAGAATTGAGGACAGTCTCAGAGACCTCTGGGACAACATTAAACACACCAACATTCGAATTATAGGGGGTCCCAGAAGAAGAAGAGAAAAAGAAAGGGACTGAAAAATTCTGATGGGTGGAGTATCAATTCTCATAACAGACAAAATAGACTTTAAAATAAAGACTATTAGAAGAGACAAAGAAGGACACTACATAATGATCAAGGGATCAATCCAAGAAGAAGATATAACAATTGTAAATATTTCTGCACCCAACATAGGAGCGCCTCAATACATAAGGCAAATGCTAACAGCCATACAAGGGGAAATCAACAGTAACACAATCATAGTAGGGGACTTTAACACCCCAATTTCACCAATGGACAGATCATCCAAAATGAAAATAAATAAGGAAACACCAGCTTTAAATGACACATTAAACAAGATGGACTTGATATTTATAGGACATTCCAACAAGAAACAACAGAATACACTTTCTTCTCAAGTGCTCAAGGAACAGGATAGATCATATCTTGGATCACAAATCAAGCCTTGGTAAATTTAAGAAAATTGAAATCGTATCAAGTAGCTTTTCTGACCACAACGCTATGAGACTAGATATCAATTACAGGAAAAAATGTAAAAAATACAAACACATGGAGGCTAAACAATACACTACTAAATAACCAAGAGATCACTGAAGAAATCAAAGAGGAAATCAAAAAATACCTAGAAACAAATGACAATGAAAACACGAGGACACAAAACCTATGGTATGCAGCAAAAGCAGTTCTAAGAGGGAAGTTTAGAGCAATACAATCCTACCTCAAGAAACAAGAAACATCTCAAATAAACAACCTAACCTTACACCTAAAGCAATTAGAGAAAGAACAACAACAACAACAAAAAAACCCCCAAAAGTTAGCAGAAGGAAAGAAATCATAAAGATCAGATCAGAAATATATGAAAAAGAAATGAAGAAAACGATAGCAAAGATCAATAAAACTAAAAGCTCGTTCTTTGAGAAGATAAACAAAACTGATAAACCATTAGCCAGACTCATCAAGATAAAAAGGGAGAAGACTCAAATCAACAGAATTAGAAATGAAAATGGAGAAGTAACAACTGACACTGTAGAAATACAAAGGACCATGAGAGATTACTACAAGCAACTATATGCCAATAAAATGGACAACCTGGAAGAAATGGACAAATTCTTAGAAAAGCACAACCTTCCGAGACTGAACCAGGAAGAAATAGAAAATATAAACAAACCAATCACAAGCACTGAAATTGAAACTGTGATTAAAAATCTTCCAACAAACAAAAGCCCAGGACCAGATGGCTTCACAGGCAAATTCCATCAAACATTTAGAGAAGAGTTAGCACCTATCCTTCTCAAACTCTTCCAAAATGTAGCAGAGGGAGGAACATTCCCAAACTCATTCTACGAGGCCACCATCACCCTGACACCAAAACCAGACAAAGATGTCAGAAAAAAAGAAAACTACAGGCCAATATCACTGATCAACATAGATGCAAAAATCCTCAACAAAATACTAGCAAACAGAATCCAACAGCACATTAAAAGGATCACACACCATTATCAAGTGGGGTTTATCCCAGGAATGCAAGGATTCTTTAATATATGCAAATCAATCAATGTGATACACCATACTGACAAACTGAAGGATAAAAACCATATGATACTCTCATTAGATGCAGAAAAAGCTTTCAACAAAATTCAACACCCATTTATGATAAAAACCCTCCAGAAAGTAGGCACGGAGGGAACTTACCTCAACACAATAAAGGCCATATATGACAAACCAACAGCCAACATCGTTCTCAATGGTGAAAAACTGAAACCATATCCTTTAAGATCAGGAACAAGACAAGGTTGCCCACTCTCACCACTATTGTTCAACATAGTTTTGGAAGTTTTAGCCACAGCAATCAGAGAAGAAAAAGAAATAAAAGGAATCCAAATCAGAAAAGAAGAAGTAAAACTGTCACTGCTTGCAGGTGACATATTATATGTAGAGAATCCTAAGGATGCTACCAGAAAACTACTAGAGTTAATCAATGAATTTGGTAAAGTAGCAGGATACGAAATTAATGCACAGAAATCTCTTGCATTTCTAACACTAATGATGAAAAATCTGAAAGAGAAATTAAGGAAACACTCCCATTTACCACTGCAACAAAAAGAATACAATACCTAGGAATAAACCTACCTAAGGAGACAAAAGACCTGCATGCAGAAAACTATAAGACATTGATGAAAAAAATTAAAGATGATACAAACAGATGGAGAGATATACCATGTTCTTGGATTGGAAGAATCAACATTGTGAAAATGACTCTACTACCCAAAGCAATCTACAGATTCAATGCAATCCCTATCAAACTACCAACGGCACTTTTCACAGAACTAGAAGAAAAAAATTCACAATTTGTATGGAAACACAAAAGACCCCGAATAGCCAATCTTGAGAAAGAGAAGACTATACTACAACGCTACAGTAATCAAGACAGTATGGTACTGGCACAAAAACAGAAATATAGATCAATGGAACAGGATAGAAAGCCCAGAGATCAACCCACGCACATATGGTCACCTTATCTTTGATAAAGGAGGTAAGAATATACAATAGAGAAAAGAGAGTCTTCTTCAATAAGTGGTGCTGGGAAAACTGGACAGCTACATGTAAAAGAATGAAATTAGAACACTCCCTAACACCATACACAAAAATAAACTCAAAATGGATTAAAGACCTAAGTGTAAGGCCAGACACTATAAAACTCTTAGAGGAAAACATAGGCAGAACACTCTATGACATAAATCACAGCAAGATCCTTTTTGACCCATTTCCTAGAGAAATGGAAATAAAAACAAAAATAAACAAATGGCACCTAATGAAACTTCAAAGCTTCTGCACAGCAAAGGAAACCATAAACAAGACCAAAAGACAACCCTCAGAATGGGAGAAAATATTTGCAAACGAAGCAACTGACAAAGGATTAATCTCCAAAATATACAAGCAGCTCATGCAGCTCAATATCAAAAAAACAAACAACCCAATCCAAAAATGGGCAGAAGACCTAAATAGACATTTCTCCAAAGAAGATATACAGATTGCCAACAAACACATGAAAGGATGCCCAACATCACTAATCATTAGAGAAATGCAAATCAAAACTACAATGAGGTATCACATCACACCGGTCAGAAGGGCCATCATCAAAAAATCTAGAAACAATAAATGCTGGAGAGGGTGTGGAGAAAAGGGAACACTCTTGCACTGCTGGTGGGAATGTGAATTGATACAGCCACTATGGAGTAAATTATGGAGGTTCCTTAAAAAACTAAAAATAGAACTACCATATGACCCAGCAATCCCACTACTGGGCACATACCCTGAGAAAACCATAATTCAAAAAGAGTCATGTACCACAATGTTCACTGCAGCTCTATTTACAATAGTCAGGACATGGAAGCAACCTAAGTGTCCATCGACAGATGAATGGATAAAGAAGATGTGGTACATATACACAATGGAATATTACTCAGCCATAAAAAGAAATGAAATTGAGTTATTTTTAGTGAGGTGGATGGACCTAGAGTCTGTCATACAGAGTGAAGTAAGTCAGAAAGAGAAAGACAAATATGCTAACACACATATATGGAATCTAAGAAAAAAAAAAAGGTTATGAAGTACCTAGGGGCAGGACAGGAATAAAGACGCAGATGTAGAGAATAGACTTGAGGACATGGGGAGGAGGAAAGGTAAGCTGGGATGAAATGAGAGAGTGGCATTGAGATATATACACTGCCAAATGTAAAATAGCTAGTAGGAAGCAGCTGCATAGCACAGGGAGATCAGCTCGGTGCTTTGTGACCACCTAGAGGGGTGGGATATCGAGGGCGGAAGGGAGACGCAAGAGGGAGGGGATATGGGGATATATGTATACGTATAGCTGATTCACTTTGCTCTACAGCAGAAACTAACACAACATTGTAAAGTAATTATACTCCAATAAAGATGTTAAAAAATAATTAAAAAAATAAAAAATGAAAAAATAAAATTCAAGTAAAATTTTAAAAAAAAAGCCAAAATGCTTATGATATGAAATTTTTCTACTGCTGTCTTGTGGCCCTGTCCTCCCAGGGACCTTTGAGTCTTTGCTTGTAACAGTCCTAACTAATGAAGAAATAGGATGGGTGACTCATCCCCACATACCTGGCAGAAAAGTCACAGGCACCAATCCTCAATATAGGAGAGTCTAAGTATCAGTAGAATTTGACTGGATGCACAAAGTTCTACCATATTAAGTAGTTAATTCAACAAAACAGCTTGCCCATCCAGTCAGGTATAATTTTTAACTCAGTTTATTGGGAGGCCAGTTGATTCAACAAATGTCAACTGGTTCAATGATGATAGTCAAAAAAAAAAGAGTAATTATTTGAAAACATAATCATCATTACCTAACTGAACTGAAGTTTATACTGGGATGATTAGCTGAGTTACCACAAGTTTCCCTCTCTCTGTCTCAATCTGTCTCTCTGTCTCTTCAGGGCTTATATAGAATTATATCCTCTAGGGAAAAATGAAGGCATCGTGGTAGTTAGAAGCAATGTGTACGGACTTGGAAGTTTTTTATTTGCAATTACACTAGTGGAGTTTTGTAGGTTTGTTTTTGTTTTTGTTTTTTTTTAATTTCTTTGGGTTGAAAATTCAAATAGATACTTCATCTGTGTGTAGTTGTGTCTTCCTAGATGGGTAGGTTATCTACTTCTGAGATTAAGCCATTGTAGTTATGAATTATTCATACAGTAAAATATTTTCCTTAAATAAATCCTTATTCCTCTTTATGGCCTCAAGTTGAGAAGTTTCACTATCAATTTTAACAATGAAAAATTTCACTCACAGTGCACACTTTCTTCATTAATTTTGCTGTGTTTATTCTTTATTTCATTCTATTCTCGCAACAACACTTTGGACAAATAGGGCAAGTATTAGTTCCTTTTTAAAGCTAGTCTATTTACATCAAACGGAAATAAGTTATTTCACCAGATTGCTTCCTCTCCGCTTTTATGAAGCCCTACTCACCTGGGGCCACCCACTTAGTAAATGGTGGTGTTAGGATTAGAACTCAGGCGATACTAGTGGTAATACTGTGCATATACCATGTATTAATCTACACCCTGTGAGATCTGGGGCAGCATCCTATCAGTAAACAGTTGCATATTTCTGCATTCAATAAGTACAATAAATAAAGACCACTGAGTACAGTAAAGATCATAAAGAGTATCATATCTGGGCCAGGCTTGCTGCCAAATGGTTTTCAGAGTTTTGGATTTCGGAGTTGCAGATTGTGGATGTGTATTCCCCTAGCCTTGGTGCTCTCCACCACCGTGTGAAGCACTGATTATTTAACATACAATGACTCCTATGCACCTTTTATCTCTTACTCCAAGGCTTCTCTGAAGAGCAACCAACCTGTTGGTGGTCAGCAGAGAGAACCTTCAGGCCCAAGTATTTTCTCCATGACCTTCATTATGCACAAGAGGCAACTCTCTTTTCTTTCACTACTGACAGCTCAACTATACTTTACACAAAATCTCTTAATTTTTCACCCATGTCTTTCTTTCCCTTTCAACTTCTTCTCTGGCTTCTTGGAGAATGATTAGAGAGAGCGGATGAGTAAAAGGATAGGATCATATCACAGAAAAGTCAAGAAGGAAGAGTGTATCAAAGAGGGGGGCAGAGCGCCCTACACTGTCAAGTGTGTCAAAAAGATTCAGGAGGGTGAGGACCAAGATGCCGTGACCTTGGCAACCAGCGATTCCCTAGTGACCTTTGAGGGAGCAGTTTCTTCAGGGTTATGGGAATGGAACCCAGAATGCAAAGAGTTAGGGAGCAAGTGGATATTGGTGAAGCCAAGACAGTAAAGAGAGACCTAACTTTTAATTAGCCAGGATCAACATCCTTTAAAGGTCCTCAGAGTTAAATTCCTTTCACTAGTTCCATGCACTTCCTTATTGTTCCATTAAAACCTGCTTCTCCTCAAGCACTGATAATAAAATACAATCAAAGATGGCTCTTATTAGTCTTCTTTTTTTGTTGTTTGTTTCCATTAAATCGCTGGCATTATAAGTTTGCCTTCTAATACTGTACATCATAAATATACAACATTTCAGCTGCATTATGGGTTAATATGCTCCTGTGAACTGGCCTGAAGGCTGTCTTGCCATATATGACATATTTACATGGGGAACATCTTTCCTAAATTCCAAAGAATTGACTAGCAGCTTGAAGTATAGGAAATTGCCATTTCTGTAGGTCAAAAATGATTGCATAGCAGCAATTTGATCTGGTTCCACCTCCTAAGTTTTCAAATGCTACCCTGGAGCTTCCCTGGTGGCACAGTGGTTGAGAGTCCACCTGCCGATGCAGGGGACACGGGTTCGTGCCCCGGTCCGGGAAGATCCCACATGCCGCGGAGCGGCTGGGCCCATGAGCCATGGCCGCTGAGTCTGCACGTCCGGAGCCTGTGCTCCGCAACGGGAGAGGCCACAACAGTGAGAGGCCCGCGTACAAAAAAAAAAAAAAAAAAAAAAAAGCTACCCTGATACAAACTGAATATTGCCACCCTGATTCACTGTTCACTAATTATGGTGGAGGAGGACAAATGGAATCCAGGAGAGATTAACACGAGTCTTAACTGAACTTTTGCTAAGTTGTGCAAAAGGGGCCACTTGTTTACTGCAGCAAGGCACCTGACAGTGGCACCTTCTAGGCCTGCCTGCCCATGGCGGCTAGTGCTCACTTTTGTTCTACACCAGGCCCAGGAGCTCTTGTTCTACCCTTTCCGATGGTCTTGGATATGACCTAGCCCTGTTGTTCTGGGAACCTACTTTCAGATTGGGCCAAAAGACATCAGACACTTGGGAAAAAACAAACAAACCAACCAACCTAGGATCACTTTCTCTGCATCTGATGAAATCTCTCCCTTCACCCAACACCCCACGCCCATATTATTGTCATATGTTCACTAATTTTCAAAAAATATAAGCAATATCAAGGAGTAACTATGGAAAAATTACTTCTAGGGACACAGTTGTCATTTCTTTACTGGCCAAACTCTCCCCTACTGCCCAGTACCATGATAAAGACTTGTACCAACTATTTGCATCCTACTACTGCCCCTAATGTGTTATAATAAAGAAGAGACTAACACTGTGCTTTATAAACTGGCCCATAGTCTCTGCCCATAACTAATATCAAATCCATTTTCAACCAGTGCTGTGAAAATAAAGAGCAAAATAACTCAGTAAATAACAACTAGAAATTATTCATTCATTCAAACCAAAATTTCCTAAAACAGAATGGTATTCTTGGTAATAAACTGAATCTCGTCATAAATTATGAACAAGTCCCTTCTAGGAAATTATCTCTCTGTTTATATTTCCTGAACCTAGCATCTTATCTTACACAGAGTGCCTCCGCTCAATAAATTCTTCAGGCAAGAAGGAAGGAAGGAAGGAAGGGAGAGAGGGAGGGAGGGAGGGAGGGAGGAAGGGCGAAAGGAAAGTTAGTAAGAAAGAAGGAAAAACTTCCATGCATTTGCTTGTGTAATTGAGGTAACTAGACATGTAATATTTTTTATGAAACAAAACAAGATGTAAAGTGGGAAATAAAATACTATGTTAAGGGGCTCCATAACTTTGAAATAAGGACTGGGAATTTGGACTTTGAGGGATTTTATGCTCTTTCTGGTTCTTCACCTGTGTTCTGTCCTATTCCTTGTTCCTTATCCAGGGATGATAAATGCACATACTTCACTTGGTGATACTAATATCTGGAATCTGATCATGTATCATTCTAAATGCAACAGTTCACTGCATTCTTTTATATAGTGATGTTTTGTATTGGTTAGTCCTTGTGGAAAACATGGTAGATGAAACTACACCCCAAAACCCAAAATCTACCTGCATTTACATTTCTTCTGTGAAACAAGTCCAGATATCACCATCCCAGCTCATTGTTTCTGCAGTGACTTGGTTTTCAGATGCTTCTGTCTTTCCAGTTTCATCACAGTTTTTGCTAAGGACTTGGAGACTGGAGTGACAGCTATATTTCCACTCGCTTTACAGCATTTTATTTCCAGTACATATCACCTCACAATGTGTTCCCTTGTGGGACATTGCAGGATCATTATTTTTAAAATGAAAGGTATGGTTGATGATTGACTGCCCTCTAATTACCCAGAGTGTTTGTCAAAGCCAGTGGGCAGGAGACATAAGCTCTATTTTGCTGTTATATTGACTGTCAAGTTTACAGCGCATCTCTGCTAGCACGGAAAACTTCCTCAACAAGGATATTTAGTGGAGCAGATCTTTGCCAATGGAACAGATCCCCTCCCCTTCAGGATAAACAGTGAAGAAAATGATCTAATGATCAAATTGGTCCATCCCATGCCTTCAAAATAAGCAGCTTATCTAGGATCGGTGTTTCTCAATTTTTTTTCCCATTATTGAGACTTTTCAGACATCTTCTCCTAAGAGCTCACCCAGGACATTTTAATACCATAGATACACTTTACACCTGTTTACGTACTGTGGTCCTTTGGAGGATTAAAAACCATTGTAATACTGAATTTTTTTTCTCCCCACCAAGAACAATTTCCACCCTCTGGAGAATGAATGTCTTGGATGGTGCCTGCTAGTGCACACTGATGGAATTCAGATGATGTTTCACCAATTCTATATGCAAGGCCACCGTATTACGGAGTACACAACTCAAGAGGATGTAAGATAGAAAATGGTTCTTTAGTAAACCAACTGAAATCTCATTCCTCTCCTAAAAATAAGGAAGCCCTAATAACGTTAAAGAGTACATGGTGCCCAAGTCAAAATGGTGCCCAAGTCAAAAAATTTGCAGCCACCAATTCAAGCTCCTCCGCCTACAGAGAGGGGCCAGGCTTTGCTCCCAGAAGGTATAAGACTATGGCCTTGTGACAGCCACCATCTCATTTGCTTGTTTATTAGCACACATTTATTGAGTTCTGACTATGTAGACTTTCAGCTCCATGAGGGCAGCGACTGTTTTCGATTTTGCTCACCGTTATAGAATAAAGGAAAGAAAGAATGAAGACAGAAAGGGAAGGAAATAGGAAGACAAGGCAGTATGCTAAGTGACTTGAACACTGCCTCTAAGAATATTACATTTAGTGTGAAGGTACATAAACAAATAGTCAAAATAAAATATTGTGATGGTTATAACTGAAAAGATGTGTAGATATGGTGAGGTTACAAAGCAGTGGTTAATTCTATCTGGTTAGAGGCGGGAAGAAAATGAAGTGAGTTATGAAAACCTTTATGGAGACAAGGTTGTATTAGAAGACTTATGTGGGCCCCAGGGCACTCTTGCCTTTGTGGTCTCCTTTTTCTACAAAAGCGCATTTAAGTGTAATATAATTCTAGTACAAGATGAGTATCATTATCTGGGCAGTCTAGGAGCACTTAGCCTGGAGGCCCACGAAAGACGTCTAGGAGGATGAGAGATTTAAGTGAGAGAAACTCTAGGACAAGCTGGAAGAGTGGCTGGAAGATGGGGCAGAGTGTTCCAGGCCTGGAAGTGAGAGATCTATTAGGATTGGATGAGAGAGAGAGAAACAGAGAAACAGAAGGGTAGAAGTATGAGAGATGAAGTTAGAGAAGAAGGTGGGGGTCAAACCGCAGCAGGCTCCATGTTAAGGAGTCTGGCTTTATCGTAAAGAGAATAAGAAACCATTTTTAAAAGCTTTTATGTGAGAAACCAACAGAATCAGGTTTGCATTTTGGATATTCATTCAATCTACATTGCAGCCAAATAACTGGCGAAGGTGTCGTGGATATTCTGGGGGTCCACCCAGGCCCCCTCTTTAGGGCCCACATACCCATCCCCTGCTTCTGGAAATAATGGCTTTTGAAGGTTCATGGCTGAGTCCTTCAGTGGGAATTGCCCTCAGCCACAGGGAACTGCCCTTTCCAAGGGCAGATCCTTTCCCAGAGAGCACCCATGACCGTAACCAGCTAATGCAGAGATACAAAGACCCAGCCACATTATCTCAATCAGGGACAACCTCAGCTCCTAAGATCCCTGAAGGATTGGCTGAGGCCTCTGTTGTAACCATGTTTCTGGTTACTTCTCCCTCTGCTTAATCCTACTCTGTTAGTTTCCTATGGCTGCATAATGCTTTAGCACAAACTTAGTGGCCTAAAAAACACACATTTATCATCTCACAACGTCCATGTGTCAGGAGTCGGGGCACAGCTCAACTGGATCCTCTGCTCAGGCTGCAGTCAAAGTGTTGGCCAGACTACATTATCATCTAGAGATTTGACTTTGGAAAAATCCACTTCCAAACTCACTTCAGTTGTTGACAGAATTCATTTCCTTGTGGTTGTAGGACTGAGGATCCCAGCTTCTTGCTGGCTATTGGCCGGAGGCTATCTTTGGTGCTGAGAGGCCATCAGCAATTCCTAGAACCTGCTCACAGTTTCATTTGTGCTTTCCCAACATGCCCACTTACTTAATCAAGCCAGCAAGGAGAGTCTCTGGAACAAGTTTGCTAGCAAGACAGACTCAGATATCATATAAATTAACTGCAGGGGGCTTCCCTGGTGGCACAGTGGTTGAGAGTCCGCCTGCCGATGCAGGGGACATGGGTTCGTGCCCCGGTCCGGGAAGATCCCACATGCCGCGGAGCACTTAGGCCCGTGAGCCATGGCCACTGAGCCTGCGTGTCCGGAGCCTATGCTCCACAACGGGAGAGGCCACAACAGTGAGAAGCCCGTGTACCGCAAAAAAAAAAAAAAAAAAAAAATTAACTGCAGGAGTGACATCTCACCAGCTTTGCTGTATTCTATTCATTAGAAGTAAGTCATAGGTCCCCTCCGCACTCACGGAGAGAGGGTTACATGAAGGCGTGAACATCAGGAGATGACAGACACCTTAGTATCTACCACACGTGACTTCCTCACTTCTTACAGGTATATCTCCTGAGAGCACTCCCCAATAAACCTTCTGCATTCCACTACCCCTCTTAGAGTTTGTATCCACTGGAGGCAGGGAAGTGAGTTAGCGACTACTGCCGGAACACCAACTATGGGTGATAGCAGTGGGAGATTGAGCTGCATATTTTCCTTCTATTAATACATGTATAATAATTATTATTAGAATTTAGAATGATACATGGCCTACCTGAAAGTAAAATCAAGTCTAAAAACTACAGTCTTCAAGCAGGGATACACACAACAAAAATAATTCATTTCTAGGACTGGAGAGCAGATTAAACATAACATAAAAATAAGGCTTACTATGTTCCACAGTGTGAAAATAAATTGCAGACTACAATCAGTCACTTAAAAAGAGATGATTAGCACTTTATTAAGTTAGCATAGATTGTACTTCTACAAACTGCAGAAATAATCAATGAATACAGATGCCCTATTAGAGACCGATAGCCAGAAAATATATATAAGCAACTGTTGGTATGATAACAGGATCAAATTCCACCTTGTATATCAACACGCCCATTTTTATCCAACCCATTTACAGTAATTACTTGTTCTTCTTGCTTATCTTGTCATATACAGAGTGATATAAATGATATTCAAAAAGGATCCATTTTCAATGATTTGGACACCATATTATAGGCATTCTCCACTGGAAAAGTATTTTTTCTTAGGTCTTTAAAGTGTGATATATATATATACTGGCCTGACCTTATTGCTGGAAATGCTTAAATACTAATGCATTTTAAAATCAGTAACTACAAATGCCACATGACTACACTTACACACTGTGCTGTCAGAGAAATATTTTAGAATATTCTGGATAGTCAACAGCTTATTATTCCAATGGTCTTCATGGGTATAATTCATTGCCTTTCAATTTCATGCACATTCAAAATTTCTTACAAAAGAAGAATGGTGAAACAAAATATATAATCTTCCCTCAATGAATTGTGATGTTCAGCAGTTGCACAGAAACAAGTGTTGAGTTTCAGGGGGAAACAAAACAGCAGCCCTTCAGAGGGGGGTGAGCCGCTCATCCTCTGTCACAAAGGCATCATTAACGTGCCCTCCCTTCATGTCCAGGGGATCGCAGGGGATGCCATTTTCAATTTTGACTGTGTTTTCCCATTTATCTTCAGTGTCTTCCATTTCAGAAGGTCCTTTGTTCTTCCTAAATGCACATAAAAAGAATGATTGGGATCTAGGAAGAGAAAGGATGGTCTTCTGTACAAACATGGAGATCAGGAAAGGGAAGAGGAACCCTAGAATGATGGGGAAAATAGATGACATTGTGTATTTTCAAATAAATTTCAAAGATCATAAAGAGTTGATGAGGTGAAAAGATGCTATCAAGATCAGAAGTCTGCATGGATTATATATATATATGTATATGAATGAATATATATATTTGTATGAATGAATATGTTTGTATACACATACATATACGTATGTACATTCACACACACAAACTGCATGAAGGAATGTGAGGAAAACATATGGTAAATTGGCAAGTTAAAAAATTTAGCCCTAGGAGAACTTCACAAAAATTGAATTTAAAAAAGTAATAAATTCCTCTCACAAGATTTGACAAATTAATGGTCTGCAAATGTTAGGTAAAAATCAGGTTGAAATGAGATACCAAGAAGCAAACTCACATTACTTTGTAGAAAGGATGTAACCATTGTAAACTGCAGGTATCATTCCTTGGCTCTACTCATTACAAAATAGTTGTATTCATTTGTTAAGTCAGGTTTTTGGAACTCCGAACACATTTTACTAATTACAACTCATAGCTATAATCCCAGGTCATTCCAAAAAATTCTATTTAACAGGTAAATTTTTAAGTTATTCATTCTCAGACCCTTTAAGGACCCTGCTACCCCAATCCAAATGGTAACCAGATCCTTAATCTTTCCCTGGAGTGTGGGAAAATGTAGCCTTGAATTCAAACATTCTTCCTGTCCTTTGTGAAAGGCCAAGACACTGAGCCAGTTGTGCTTGATATCATAGAGGTAGGGGGAGAAAAGAGATGTGAGTACCTCTAGGCAATCAGAGGGCAGAAGAGTTTCCCTCAGGATTATCACAAGTTAGATGTTAGGGCACCATGGAGGCATGATGTTAGACACGAGGCTCCCAGACTTGTCAAAGATTCTCTTGTCCCAGAAATCTGTAGAAGCTCCAAAGAGGCAGACCTGAGTGGATCACATGGCTGGGATGGTGGACACTGCTGTGGTGACCAGGATGGACTTCCACCGCTATGGAAGTCCCTTAGAAACTTAGTGAATTTCTAGCGGGTGAGGAGGTGGTGAAGATGCCCCAAAGATGATCAAGGTAGAATTTCCTATTAGTCCTACATGAGAGCTCATTTCAAAGTGCTTTAAAGAATATGGTGGAGGAAGGCAGAGAAAAGAAAGAGCTCTTGTTTACAAAAGAATGACAACCAATATAGAAGATGCAACAGAAAGAGAAAATCACCAAATAATAATAATTGATTCTGATGAGGCTCCTCAATGGATACTAAACCACTGAGTGGGAGATGACTAAGGAACAGGATACTCACAGGGTCTCAATGTAACACCCCTACAAGCAATGTACTAATTATAAAGAGACATTTGTTTTTTGTAAAGGGAGAAATTTGGTGAATATCACCAACAATGAGACAAACTGACAAGTGCCTCTAGATGTGATGTACCGAGAAGACATATTTTTTAAAAATAAAATTCTGTGTTCTGTGTTCCTGCCCTACCCCATCACCAGATTTTTTTGACCTGAATCTCTCAGGAAGAACTAATCAGACAACTCCAAATTAAAAGATATTTTGTAAAACAGCTGACAGCATAGAGTAGGCACTCAACTAATGTGCTTAGAGTTGGATGGACAGACATATGAGTAGCTGGCTAGCTAGTTAGACAGATAAATGGATGGATCAATGAATGTAGATCAATGACTGGTTGGCTGGATGATGAATTAATGATGGATGGATGAATGGGTGGATGGATGATTGGATGGTAGTTGGGTGATGGAACAAACAACTGGATGGAAGAATGGATGGACTAATGCTGTAGGCAAAGTTACTCAGACAGCAGCCCAAGGTAGATTTTGAATGGGATCTATCAGAAGAAGGAGAAAGAAAGAGGGAAGGAAGGGAAGAAGGGAGGAAGGGACGGAGGAAGGGAGGAAGGAAGGAAGGGAATGTACACGTGATATTTCTTGTATTTATTGAATAGTTATTTTTTCAAATGGATGGAGGAAAGTACTCATTTTCATACCTTAAGAATTAGGAGTGAGTACAGATTTTGCCAGGCTTCACTGATGGTTTATTAGATAATTTCAAATAGGTGGAGTTTATAAAGAAAAGTAAAGTAGCATTTCAATACTGTAGATCCCACTGTCATCACTTGAAAGTATTTTGCCATTGTGCATGCCACTGTCAAATGTCAAAATGTATCACTACAGGCCCAACGCTGGGAGTGGAAGTCGGTGGGTTGTAGTCCCAGAGACCTAGGTAAGGACAGGCTGCTGTGTTTTCCCTTCCTCAGGGTGAAGATACTGCACTGTCCATTCCAAGCATCAGCGGTCAACGATCAGTGCCAGTTGGAGTAGGCATACAATTTCCTGTGATGAGAAGGTCCTCCAGCCAGGTGAAATCACCTATCAGAGGACTAGAATTCTTTGGTCCCTCCTCCTGTAGACAGGGGTATCTCGTCACTTTCCACGTCATCCAGAAAGCAAAGACAACTGACATTCTATAACCATCGAACACATCACTTCCATTCATAGTATCCAACATTCATTCAATAACTATGTTTTGAGTGCCTACTATGTGTTGGAAGGGACACAGTTCTTGTCCTAAAGTGGAAAGAAAGGGCTTAATAAAAAAGAAAAACTCCAAATTTCACTCATCCTCCCCTCCTTTTCATGGATTATAAAAGAGAGGAGTGATGTTTCAGTAAGAATGACACCCTAGCGACAAATGTATATTTATAAATTATCATCAAAAATGCCTAGCTCACGCAATTTCTCCCCAAGTCACTCCTCATTGGGCTTGGAGTGAATAATAATTCTCCATAACAATAAATAGGTTTTTAACAGTGAAGTTTTACCCTGAAATTTGTGTATGTAAGTATGAAACTCATATTACAAAAATCCTGTGGATGGAGCATTCTGAAGTAGGGGGCAATGCAACAGCAGTCTTAGAAGTAATGGTTGCCAGTGTTCATTTGCCAGTTTCTTCAGTTACAAAAAAAGTTTTTATAGAATTAGAAGCAAAATTGCAGAGAGCTGGACACTTGCAGATCATGGCAAGAAATCCTGCCTCCCCTCCCCCTGCCAACCACAAAGGAAAAATAATCCACCAGGCATCACAAGGAATGGGGAAGAACGAAAAAGGAAGGTGCAGATGGATGAGGACAAGTTTCTCTTCTTTAGAAGAAGGATTTCTTAATCAAAAAGATTCTGAGCAAAATCGCTGTGGAAATTTATCAAAACGAGAGCCGTGTCCATGACAAATTAGGTACATGTTATTTTTTTGTGACCTTAGATCTAGTTGTTCACAGTCTTGGCACTGCCAGGCTTCACAAACTGCAGTGTCAGTAACTTGCTGGCTGGCGGACATGATAAGAAGTTCAAAGGTTATCTAACAGTAATACAGCCCTTTGTCACATTTCATAGTGTGTCCTGTAATAAACTGAGTCACTGCCTGCACATTGCTCTAAGTATAATAAAACTTAACTATCTTTCTGGATCATTCTGATTTGATGTTCTGCTAAAAACATGAATTCTTTTTCCTGAAAAATAAAAATGAGTGTTAATAACTTCCGCTGTTCCTGCATGTCAGGTGGTTCAGGAAGAGGATTAAAAACAAAACAAAAAAAAAACCCCGTGACTAAAACACCTGAAACTAGCTCTTAGAAGCCTTAGTGTGGCTATTTCTCATAAATCCAGAGAGAAGATGGGCAAAAGAGGGGACCAAAAAGTACAGGCATACCTTGGAGATACAGCAGGTTTGGTTCAACTGCAATAAAGCGAGCCACACTATACTGTAGTCTATTAAATGTGCAATAGCATTATGTCTAAAAAAATCACAGTACATACCTTAATTTAAAAATATTTTGGAGATAAAAAATGCTAACCGTCATCTGAGCCTTCAGCGAATTGGAACATTTCTGTTAGTGGAGGCTCTTGCCTTGACGTCGATGGCTGCTGACTGACCAGGGTGGTGGCTGAAGGCTGGGTGGGTGTGGCAATTACTTAAAATTAGACAAAAGTGACGTTTGCTGCATCGACTGACTCCCTTTCATGAATGATTTCTCTGTATGTAACATGCAATGCTGTTTGATAGCATTTTGCCCACAGAAGAACTTCTTTCAAAATTGGAGTCAATCCTCTCAAACCCTGCTGCTGCTTTATCAACTAAGTTAATGTCATATTCCAATCCCTTGTTGTCATTTTAACCATCTTCACCAGGAGTAGATTCCATCTCAAGAAACCACTTTTTTGGCTCATCCATAAGAAGCAACTCATTTGTTAAGGTTTTGTCATGGGACTGCAACGATTCAGTCACATCTTCAGGCTCCACTTCTAGTTCTAGTTCTCTTGCTTTTTCCACCACATCTGCAGCTGCTTCCTCCACTTAAGCCTTGAACCTCTCAGAGTCATCCGTGATGATTGGAATCAACTTCTTCCAAACTCCTGTGAATGTTGATATTTGGACCCCTTCCTAGGAATCATGAATGTTCTTAATGGCATCTAGAATGGTGAATCCTTTCCAGAAGGTTTTTGACTGACTTTGCCCAGATCCACGACAGGAATCACTATCTATGGTAGCTGTAGCTTTATGAAGTGTATTTCTTAAATAAGACGACTTGAAAGTCTAAATTATTCCTTGATCCACGGGCTGAGGAATGGATGTTGTGTTAGCAGGCATGAAAACAACATTAATCTTGTTATACATCTCCATCAGAGCTCTTGAGTGACTAGGTGCATTGTCAATGGGCAGTAATATTTTAAAAGGGATCTTTTTCTGAGCAGTAGGTCTCAACAGTGGGCTTAAAATATCCAGTGAACCATGTTGTAAACAGATGTGCTGTCATCCAGGCTTTGTTATTCCATTTATAGAGCGCATGTAGAGTAGATTTAGCATAATTCCTAAGGGCCCTGGGATTTTCACAATGGTAAACGAGCACTGGCTTCAACTTTTAGTCACCGGCTGCATTAGCCCCTAACAAGAGAGTCAGCCTGTGCTTTGAAGCTTTGAAGCCAGGCATTGACTTCTCTTCTCTAGCTATGGAAGTCCTGGGGGGTATCTTCTTCCAATAGAAGGCTGTTTCATCTACATTGAAAATCTGTTGTTTAGTGCAGCTTCCATCATGAATTATCTCAGCTACATCCTCTGGGTAACTTGCTGCAGCTTCTCCATCAGCACTTGCTGCGTCACCCGGCACTTTTGATGTTATGGAGACGGCTTCTTTCCACAAACCTCATGAACCAGCCTCTGCTGGCTTCAGACTTTTCTTCTGCAGCTTCCTCACCTCTCTTAGCCTTCATAACATTGAATAGAATCAGGGCTTTGCCTGGATTAGGCTTTGGTTTAAGGGAATGTTGTGGCTGGTTTGATATTCTGTCCAGACCACTGAAACTTTCTCCACATCAGCAATAAAGCTGTTTCACTTTCTTACCATTTGTGTGCTCACTGAATTAGCACTTTTTATTTCCTTCAAGAACTTTTCCCTTGTGCTCACAACTTGGCTAACTGTTTGATGTAAGAGGCCCAGCTTTCAGCCTGTCTCAGCTTTCAACATGCCTTCCTCACTAAGCTTAATCATTTCTAGCTCTTGATTTAAAGTGAGAGACATGTGACTCTTCCTTTCACTTGAACACTCAGAAGCCACCGTAGGGTTATTAACTGGCCTGATTTCAATACTGTTGTGTCTCAGGGAATAGGGAGGCTGGAGGAGGGGGAGAGAGACGGGGAACATCCTGTTGGTGGAGCAGTCAGAACACTCAATATTCATCATTAAGTTTGCCATCTTATGTGCATGTGCTCTGTGGACCGCCCCCCCAATTCCAATAGTTACATCAAAGATCACTGATCACAGATCACCATAACAAATATAACAATAATGAAAATGTTTGAAATATTGCAAGAATTACCAAAATGTGACGCAGAGACACAAAGTGAGCCAATGCTGTTGGAAAAGTGGTGCTGACAGACTTGCTCAATGCAGGGTTGCCACAAAGCTTCAATTTGTAAAAAACACAGTATCTGCGAAGCACAATAAAGTGAAGCACAATAAAGTGAGGTCTGCCTGTATCGGGTGGCCCACATAGCTAGGGGGTGTTGAGGATCAGGGTTTGCTCAAGATAAAGTAGTGGCAGCTAAAAGCAGAAACAGTATTTTTGTCTCCCTTCAAACAAGACAGGGCTGAAAAGCCAAGGCCCAAGAACAGCCAGACAAACAACAAAGGACAGACAAATATGATTCCAAAACAGGACAGAGTTAATTACTGGGGAACTGGGACTGTCGTCATAATCAGTGTGGATGAGTCCTGGGGAAATGGCAGCACTGCTGGAACGATTTTAACGGGTGTTGCAGCACAGTGAGACTGGTGATGTGATAGCAGAACAGTAAGAATTAGTATCTATTACACGGCAGACTAAGTGCTTTGTACACATCATCTCATCTAATTCCTACTGCAATACTATGTAGATTTTATTATTATCACTGTTTTTCAAATGCAGGAGCTGAGACTCAAATATGTAGAGAAAAAAAAAAAATATGTAGAGCAACTTGTCTTTCATAATGGAATGAGACTGGTGAAAGGAGTAGACCTAGAACTCTATTTCATCTCCCAAGGCTTCTCTCAAAACACTTTTTTTTTTGCGGTACGTGGGCCTCTCACTGTTGTGGCCTCTCCCGTTGCGGAGCACAGGCTCCGGACGCGCAGGCTCAGCGGCCATGGCTCACGGGCCCAGCCGCTCCGCGGCATGTGGGATCTTCCCGGACCGGGGCACGAACCCGTGTCCCCTGCATCGGCAGGCGGACTCTCAACCACTGCGCCACCAGGGAAGCACACATATTTGACTCCTATTGAGTGTGTACATTTAAGAACAGCAAAGTAAAACAATTATTAGCTCTAACATTTCTGATTTCATTTACATTTCTATTTTCAAGACAATTTATTCACTTAATTGAGACTCTATAAGAAAGTGAAGTTTCAGTATATGAAAATATTGGCTGAGCCCCAGCCCCTTGTGTGAAAAAATTCATAGAAATCCAAATGCACTTCCCTTTACTATTGACCTTATGAGAAGAGAAATATAACCAGAAATAAACCAAGTGAATTTACTAGTGACTCTGCTCAACTGCTAGCATTAGCTAGGGTTCAATGTCCTGAGTCCTTGACCTGGCTTTGTTACAACTACAAGATTATCATCTCCTTATAGGCAAAGACCACCCATGTTATCTATGTACGTCTCTTCCATGATACATTCTAGAGCTCCTATCACATAATGGATGGTCAATAAAGGAATAAGATATTTTTACCTCTCTGGGCCTTGGCTTCTGGAGAGATGGATTCAGATCATTGTTTAAGATCCCTTCCTAAGACAATAACATTATAACAGTCTATTTATATGCAGGACTCATGAATCAATTCTACTATATACATACAAGTCTGAAATTGTGCTGTGTCTGTGACTCTTCTTTTATAGCACAAGGTGCCAGGTTACATAGAATTAGCACTTTGTAACTGCTTTTTGATGATGATGCTTCTTTACATTGATATAGCACTCCCCAGTGGATGAAGCACTTGTGTGTATTCTCCAATTTTGTCTTCCCATCATCGTAACTATTTAAGAAAATATTATCCTCATTTTCCATATATGACTGGATCAAGGTCATTCAGCTAAAAAATGCCAGGGCATGAGACTGGAACCCAAAACCAGGAGTATTGATCCAGTGCTCTTTCAACTAAAACACACATCACATCATCGACTTCACCACCATTAGCATTATCGCATCACCCCCACCATTACAGTGATCACTATCACCATCACCATCATCACCATTACCATAAAGCTGACCAGAGAGCTAAAATATCCACTTCCAGGCTGGGGCTAGACACAGATCTAGTACAGACACCACTGTCAAGTATATGCAGTTCATCTTGGTTGTCTTCCCACATACCCAACTCCCTAATTATTCCCCAAAAGAAAAAAAAAATCACTTTTCCAACTTTTTTCCTGCAACAAATCTCTCAATTCTGCAAACTGCTGTTCTCAACTAGATGGTAATAGAGAAGCAACCTCCTCAAATTATTTCACGAAGAGGTGGCAGTTGTAATGGCGTGTTGAAACTGGCTGGCACAGGCTTGCTAGAGGTGACTCAAACATTCAGAAATTTCAGACTGGATAGGAAGTCAGCAAATGCTACAAATCAGGGGATTTTTTTTTTTAGAGAGAGCTCATTAGTCAGTCCACCACTATTATAGTAAACAGCAGGCTTAATAAGATCACTTGCCTTTTAAAATAGGTGTTTGACCTATCCTTCTCAAAGTCTTCCACAATACAGCAGAGGGAGGAACACTCCCAAACTCATTCTACGAGGCCACCATCACCCTGATACCAAAACCAGACAAAGATTTAACAAAGAAAGAAAACGACAGGCCAATATCACTGAGGAACATAGATGCAAAAATCCTCAACAAAATACTAGCAAACAGAATCCAACAGTACATTAAAAAGATCATACACCACGATCCAGTGGGGTTTATTCCAGGAATGCAAGGATTCTTCAATAAACGCAAATCAATCAACGTGATACACCATATTAACAAATTGAAGGAGAAAAACCATATGATCATCTCAATAGATGCAGAAAAGCTTTTGACAAAATTCAACACCCATTTATGATAAAAACCCTGCAGAAAGTAGGCATAGAGGGAACTTTCCTCAACATAATAAAGGCCATATATGACAAACCCGCAGCCAACATCGTCGTCAATGGTGAAAAACTGAAACCATTTCCACTAAGATCAGGAACAAGACAAGGTTGATCACTCTCACCACTCTTATTCAACATAGTTTGGAAGTTCTAGCCACAGCAATCAAAGAAGAAAAAGAAATAAAAGGAATCCAAATCGGAAAAGAAGAAGTAAAGCTGTCACTGTTTGCAGATGACATGATACTATACATAGAGAATCCTAAAGGTGCTACTAGAAAACTACTAGAGCTAATCAATGAATTTGGTAAAGTAGCAGGATATGAAATTAATGCACAGAAATCTCTGGCACTCTCATACACTAATGATGAAAAATCTGAAAGTGAAATTAAGAAAACACTCCTATTTACCATTGCAACAAAAAGAATAAAATACCTAGGAATAAACCTACCTGTGGAGACAAAAGACCTGTATGCAGAAAATTTTAAGACACTGATGAAAGAAATTAAAGATGATACAAACAGATGGAAAGATATACCATGTTCTTGGATTGGAAGAATCAACATTGTGAAAATGACTCTACTACCCAAAGCAGTCTACAGATTCAATGCAATGCCTATCAAACTACCACTGGCATTTTTCACAGAACTAGAACAAACTATTTCACAATTTGTATGGAAACACAAAAGACCCCGAAGAGCCAAGCAATCTTGAGAACGAAAAATGGAGCTTGAGGAATCAGGCTCCCTGAATTCAGACTATACTACAAAGCTACAGTAAACAAGACAGTATGGTACTGGCACAAAAACAGAAATATAGATCAGTGGAACAGGATAGAAAGCCCAGAGATAAACCCATGCACATATGGTCACCTTATCTTTGATAAAGGAGGCAAGAACATACACTGGAGAAAAGACAGTCTCTTCGATAAGTGGTGCTGGGAAAACTGGACAGGTACATGTAAAAGTATGAAATTAGAACACTCCCTAACACCATACACAAAAAGAAACTCAAAATGGATTAAAGACCTAAATGTAAGACCAGACACCATCAAACTCTTAGAGGAAAACATAGGCAGAACAGTGTATGACATAAATCACAGCAAGATCCTTTTTGACCCACCTCCTAGAGAAATGGAAATAAAAACAAAAATAAACAAATGGGACCTAATGAAACTTCAAACCTTTTGCACAGCAAAGGAAACCATAAACAAGACCAAAAGACAACCCTCAGAATGGGAGAAAATGTTTGCAAATGAAGCAACTGACAGAGGATTAATCTCCAAAATTTACAAGCAGCTCACGCAGCTCAATATCAAAAAAACAAACAACCCAATCCAAAACTCGGCAGAAGACCTAAATAGACATTTCTCCAAAGAAGATATACAGACTGCCAACAGACACATGAAAGAATGCTCAACATCATTAATCATTAGAGAAATGCAAATCAAAACTACAGTGAGATATTATCTCACACCGGTCAGAATGCCCATCACCAAAAAATCTAGAAACAATAAATGCTGGAGAGGGTGTGGAGAAAAGGGAACACTCTTGCACTGTTGGTGGGAATGTGAATTGATACAGCCACTATGGAGAACAGTATGGAGGTTCCTTAAAAAACTACAAATAGAACTACCATATGACCCAGCTATCCCACTACTGGGCACATACCCTGAGAAAACCATAATTCAGAAAGAGTCATGTACCACAATGTTCATTGCAGCTCTATTTACAATAGCCAGGACATGGAAGCAACCTAAGTTTCCATCAACAGATGAATGGATAAAGAAGATGTGGCGCATATATACAATGGAATACTACTCAGCCATAAAAAGAAATGAAATTGAGTTATTTGTAGTGAAGTGGATGGACCTAGAGTCTGTCATACAGAGTGAAGTAAGTCAGAAAGAGAAAAACGTAAACCGTATGCTAACACGTATATATGGAATCTAAGGGAAAAAAAAAATGGTCATGAAGAACGTAGGGGTAAGACAGGAATAAAGACACAGACCTACTAGAGCATGGACTTGAGGATATGGGGAGGGGGAAGGGTAAGCTGGGACAAAGTGAGAAAGTGGCATGGACATATATACACTATCAAATGTAAAATAGATAGCTAGTGGGAAGCAGCCGCATAGCACAGGGAGATCAGCTAGGTGGTTTGTGACCACCTAGAGGGGTGGGATAGGGAGGGTGGGATGGACGGAGATGCAACAGGGAAAAGATATGGGAACATATGTATATGTATAACTGACTCACTCTGTTATAAAGCAGAAACTAACACACCATTGCAAAGCAATTATACTCCAATAAAGATGGTAAAAAAAAAAAAAAAAAAAAACCAACTCTACCTGAGATTTGAGCCCATGGTCAAGACCACATTCTCCAGAGACCATCTCCAGCCTTGCTTGATCCTTAGGAGTGGGGCTAATTTGTGGGAGAAAATGTCTAGGCACCATGTCAGAATAAATTTCTTAAAATCATGCAGTTGGAATGGCATTGCTGGACCTCATTTGTAGTTATATTGGTTGAGGACATAGTCAAATATAGACTGATAAACTTCCATGGTCAAATAAAATAAAATATTTATGAAAAAAATAATAAAATAAAATAGGTGTTTGTTAACTAATAAAATCTCAAGCAATAAGTCATTGAACTGGAAAATCTTCTGCAGTACGGTGGCAATATCTGGATGGAAAAGAGATCTTTTTCTAGCATCCCTTAATCACAGAAATGGGTTAAGCTCATCTTGGATAATACTAATTACTGTTTATTTAGTACATGCTATAACCTAGGTACTTTATACACATTTTTTCACCCAGTCCTCATTTAAGTCCTGTGAGACATTATCTCCCTATAACAGATGGAGAAACAGACCCACAGAAATTACATGATGCAACCAAGGTCACTCAGCTAAAGGGTATAACTAGTATTTGAGTTCACCTAGTTTGGGCCCCCAGTGACTGCATACTTTCCACCCAGTGGTTCTGAACAGTCAATGGAATGCTGTTATTGACACAGCTAACAGAATAGTTAAAGCTTTACTTGAGCAATTTCTTCAGTAGTAAGTATAAAGATGCACATGTCTTAGATGACATGGGCACTCTTCTCTGCAGAAGCAGAATGGTGATTCAGATGACCCTGTGGTCCCTCCTGGTCTTCTAGGTTTAAGATTTTGTATCACACAAACTGTGTTCATTATTACCTAATGTATGAATTGGATTCTTGAACAAATCTTTGTCTTCCTCAACAGTAAAGGCTTTCAGGGGCAACTCCTATTTTTCCACAATTAGAAAAGGCTTTCATCACAATGATCAGGGCTCTCCCCACTTCAAACTGCACCCTCGCCCCAACTTTGAAGTGATACTTTGCCCAAGAAAAACCCACCAAATTTTTTCCGTACCAAATGGAAAACCCAACAAATTAATTTCTCTTCAAAAGGTTGTCATAACTGTCCTGACTCTATTTGCTAACTACTGATGCTCTCCAGGTTGACACAGGAGATTTGTCCATCTGTTTCCTGGTTTGAACATGAACTAAATTTGTGAAGGCAAGGTTGTGACAACAGCCTCCCTTCTCCCGGGCAACAGATTATGATGCTACACACTCAGTTTTTATATTACTGCAGAATCTGCTCGGAAGGAAGAGATAGCTGATCCCAGCACTAACGAGCTGAAAGACCAGCAACTGGCAGGATAATAAAATAACAGTAACAGCTAACAGCAGTAGTGCCAGGCACTACTTCAAGAACTCTATTAACTCTTTTGATCCCAGCAAATTAATTCTTTCTAATATACCTCACTGTCACTCGAGCAAAGTTATCTATGCACAGACAGTAAAGAAAAATTTAACCAACTTGACTCGAGCACCACAAACCATATCCTCTTGAGCTTGGTTTCCCTGACTCATTGCCTGTATTTCCTGATATCCATACAGTTAATGGATTACATACAAGAGCAGAGTCTAGGCAATAAATACTTTGAATCCAAGCAGTCTATCTCCAGAGCCCATTCTTCTACCTCCTTCACCATATTGTACTAGTGAGGAAATTGGGAACCAAGGAGATGGCGTGAATTCACAAAGGTTACAGTTGTTGGAAACCATAGAATCCTAGCATTTCAGGATTAATATAAAACTTAAAACTATTAAACATAGGTATTCAAATACTACAAGAGAATATTTCTTAATATTCTGAAAAACAAAACAAAACAGATTAATAAGTTGTACCAAGCCTCTCAGCATTATGTGTCACGCCAAGAGCAATAAAAGCAAGCAAGTACAACTTGATCTTAATCTTTGAGCTTAATTTGGGCACTACACATAAATCACATTTATTCCATAGCATTTCACTTACCATTTGTGAAAAAAATTATAAAGCCCCAAATTTAAAATGATTACCTTCTGCTAATAACCAGGGTGAACAATATGGAAAGTAGAAAGTCTCAGGAGAAACATTTAGTCAAACACACACTTGGCCAAACACAACCTGCATGTCCCGTGTGGGCACCAACCCTTTTGAAAACCAATGTGTGTGCCTGTGATTCCACTTACCAGAATTCCTCTTCCTTGGTATCAGAAGGGAAGGTTTAGAAGCATCAGAGTGTCTACTGAAGAGTTAAGGACTCTCTTCACTTCCCCTCTGGATCAGAGGTGCTTGTAAACAAAATTATTTTCTCCTTTCATTGTGCTAAGAAATCTTGTCTCCTCTCTACCTAAATAACTCTCCCACTGGTCTGAAATTCTCTAATACCAATAATTTTGACAGCAAAGTTTGCATGTGCCCCAGAATCCAGCTAAATGAACTCCAGGAGTGGGAATCTAAATGTAAGTACTTTATTTGGAAGCTCTGAAACTAAGTGAATTAGAATAGCCTAGATATTCATTAAAACATATTTTCTTCAATTGTACATCAACTAAACTTCAGTTAAAAGAATGCACCTCCTTCAGAGAATCAACTTTAGTGGGTCTGTGGTAGGGCAAAGGAACCTATATTTTAAACAAGTGTTCCAGGCAATTCTGATGCAGGAAGTTGATTCAAAGGCCACTGTGAAGAACACGGGTCTATATAAAATCATAGGCACTAGAGGGAGAGCATCCATCAAAGGGAGGGAATATAAAACATCGCAAAAGTGTGTAGTACAAGGTGGAGGCTGCAGGCACTGGAAGAGGCAGGCCAGGGTGAGGAGGCATGAAAAGGACTACGGAACTACTAGTCTTTGGAGGTGGATGACTAGCAAAGATTAACTCTGCCTACCCAAAAAGTCTGCTTAGCTCTGTATATCCAGCTTACAAAATCATAACCCAGATATTAAAACCAACTCTAGATATAAAACATTCACATGGTGTAGAATAGAAAGAAAGATAGTAATGGAAGGACCCATAGTTAACTAAGGGACACGGACTCCAAAAAGTCTCCAAAAACAAGAGCATAAGTGATATTTTGAAAAATCACCAATTTTTTCAGTTTCAGATATAACACATTTTCTTCATCTAGGGGAAAATCCTCTCCTTGTTTTTCCAAGTCATGAGTAAACAAGAAAATGTTCTTTAAATCACTCCCTTTAAATATCTTACCTTCTATGTTGCCGGATTCCTGACAAAATCAATAGCATGGTTGCCACTATGACGATGCAAAATATCACACCAAATATAATAATCCAGATGGGCACAGATGGGTCAGTAGGTGGTGCAAGAGTGGCAGGAATTCTTAAAAATTCCAGAGTCTGGTCATTCAAAAAGAAGGCATTGTTGATCCGGTTCCTATTCATTCTAAAATACAATGATGATTAAAAACAAACGAAACAAGACAGAAGAAACATTAGAAACAGAAGGTATAACCCTATCTCCCCACGATTATAACTATCTCTATAAACAGAGCATCCCCCTAGCAGGAGACTTCAGGTTGAACAGACAGTTTGATAAGGACAAATCATGCTGTGGTTTTCTGTCTATAAGTGGCAGTGCTGGTTGCCAGAAAGATGCTTCTCTATGTACTACTGCCCTCCATTGTTGATAATGTCCTAGAAGTAACTGGAAGTCTTGAGCTTTGAGCTCTGCCCACCATGTTTTATTTCCTGAGAGGCAGCATCTAGATTAAAATGACAGAACTCTATTTAAGGTGCCTTACATAAATACCAACAGCCTGAAAAGATAAAATAATATGCAAAAAGTAGGTGATAAATATGAGAAGAAAAAACAAAACCAGCAGCAGAAAAGAGAACACGAAGCCAGGAGCAGCTGCAAATCCATCAAGTTGATCTTTTTTTTTTCATTCAATTCAACAAACATTTGCTGGAAACTTACTAAGTACCAGATCCTGTGCTAGGTGCTGGAGATACAGAATGAAATAAAAATACCCAAGAAGCTTACAGTCTAGAAGAGTGGCCCTTCAGTCCCTCCACAATCACAGTGCAATCACAGTGCAAGGGGCACAGTGGGAGGGGCACAGTGGGAGCACAGCAGAGGGGTAAGTACATCATAGTAAAATGTCACAGCTGCTTTCCTAAGAAGGCAACTTTTGAGCTGTGCTTTGAGGGACAAGTAGGAGTTCTTTAGACCAAAGTGTGCAGTGAGCATAGGAATTGGAGACATGGTATGTAGTATGATTTGTTGCGTCAGCTGCAAGTAGTTCCATATGACTAAAGTAAATGGTGCTTTAGGAGTACAAAAGTCTAGAAAAATATGAAGGTAAATGCATTGCTTTTCCCAGGGAAAATATGTATTTTTGGTGGTAGTGGCACCTAGGGAGGGGTTGGTGGCAGTTAGGGAGGGGTTGGTAGCAAAAACTTATTTGACTGAAACTAAATTTCTAACTGGAATTTGCAAATTAGATGAGGAGATTTCTTGGAGATAACTGTGTGGCCTTTACTGAATTCACACTAGGCAAGCTGACTTCAACAACCTCCAGAGCAGCACTGAAACCAGAATATAATGTGAACCTTACGTGTGATGTCAAATTTTCTAGGAGCTGCGTTTAAAAAAAAAAAGTAAACAGTAACAGGGAAAATTAATTTTAATAACATATATTTTGGGACTTCCCCGGAAGTCCAGTGGTTACGACTCTGAGCTCCCAATGCAGGGATCCCAGGTTCGATCCCTGGTCAGGGAACTAGATCCCACATGCCGCAACTAAGAATTCGCATGCTGCAACTAAAGATTCCACATGCCACAACTAAAGCTCCCCTGTGCCGCAATTAAGACCCAGCACAGCCAAATAAATAAATATTTTAAAATATATATATATATTGCCCACTATATCCAAGAAAATATAATTTCAACATGTAATCAATTTTAAGTTGGTTCACATTTTATTTTGTGCTCAGTCGCTGAAATTTGGTGTGTACTTTACACTTAGAGCATATCTAACCTTGGACTAACTACATTTCAAGTGCTTGAGAGCCACATGTGGCTGGTGACTACTGATCCTGAACCTGAGAGTAAAAGCTGGAGAATCTCTGCAGACCAGCACCGGGGTATCAGGAAAGACCTCCTTTAGCAAATGAAAATCTGTGGGGAGGCCTGATTGTTCATAAATGGGAAGGAGAATCCCAGCCAGGGAATCTGCAGCAGGGGATAATTTCCATGCAATTTTTGTCAAACTACGGAATGTTTTCTTTTATCGTAACCTAATTTTGCTAACACGGTAACAAAAAGCTTCCCACAAAATAATGAACCCCACTACCAAGGTATAACAGAGTAAAGTGAAAAGTTGCTCTGCATTCTCATTCTGTCTACCTGGTTGGTTAGCACTCAGGCTGATAAGAAATTCTAGTTTAGTACAAACTATATCTCCATCTACCACTGAAATCCCCAAGAGGCGTCAATCACCATGGATATCTTCTAGCCAAGATTGGCCTTGAATAAGGCCAGGCCCTCAAAACAGATCAAAAGCAGACATCTTAAAACTGGTCTGTCATCCCCTTGCCTAATTCCATAGGTGTGGATACTCTAGCAGACCGGGAGAAAAAAAAAAATCACTGCATGTGCTGGCAGCATGCCTGCGTTCAAGTCGTCACTCTTTATTTTTCTAGGTGAACTGAGCAAATCAATTAATCTCCCTGAGCCTCAATTTCCTCATTTATAAAGCAGGGATAATAATAATAGCTCACAAATGATTGGTGTTGATACTAAATTCCACAGACGCATCAGAACATGCCTTGTGAACCAGAAAATATTATGCAAGCATTAGGTGGAACTAGCATTATTTTGCCCAACCACATAGGTTCTTCAGCCTTGAAATTCCTACTACCTGCCTTCCAGGTACCATCTCCTTTCTTTTCAGTCTATCCTTCCCTCTTGGTACTGTTTCCTTTATTTTCATACAATTCTGATGAGTCCTATCCATTCCCGGACATAAATTCCCATTCTATTGGCCATCCTCACCCCCTCAATAGTCCTTCTTACTAGGGCCTTTGAAACAGACATTTTGTTGTGAACATATTCCTCTAGATCTTCAACCTTCACCCTAAACACTCACTCCTCCGCCTCACATTAACTGAAGCTTGGTTTAACCACAGGGCCTTCATTTTCCTTGTAGCCCTCCCTCATCACAGGGCTTGAATAAAATCCCTTTTCTCATGAAATACAATATTCCTAATTCTTACTCCCTAAGTAGTGGCTCTTAGCAGTATTCTTCCTGGCAAAAGTGCAGAAACAATTTGGCTCAAACCTTCTTGTTAGGGCTTCCCTGGTGGCGCAGTGGTTAAGAAACCGCCTGCCAATGCAGGGGACACGGGTTCGAGCCCTGGTCTGGGAAGATCCCACATACTGCGGAGCAACTAAGCCCGTGTGTCACAGCTACTGAGCCTGTGCTCTAGAGCCCTTGAGCCACAACTACTGAAGCCTGTGCGCCTAGAGCCTGTGCTCCGCAACAAGAGAAGCCACCGCAATGAGAGGTGCACTCACCGCAACGAAGAGCAGCCCCCGCTCACCGCAACTAGAGGAAGCCTGCACACAGCAACGAAGACCCAATGCAGCCAAAATTAATTAATTAATTAATTTATTTATTAAAAAAACAAAACAAAGAAAACCTTGTTAAATCATTTCCCATGGGTATAGAGCCTCAATGCCTTTGCTTCAGCAAGGGAAACAGATGATTATTCACACAAAAACACTTGGCATTTGATTATACACTCATTATCTTAAACATTAATATTTTACAAAGAGCAGATGAGTTCTTTCACTAGACATTTCTCTTTGGTAACGAGAAAAATATGCATTTCAGTAACTTGTAAATAAATCCTTTGTAAGAAGAATGAACTTTGTTTCATTCTTTTTCAGGAAATAGTTTATTTTGTGAACTCATTCTTCCAATATACCTTTGCCCAACACCAATCATGTGTGGGATTTGAAGTTTTGACACACATAAAGTGCACATTAGTTGAAATAAAAACAAACTGCTTCTTCTGCTTCTGTGCAGAAAAGAATACATTTCACTTCTGAAAGTTTGTTATAATCCCAAGGAGAGAAGGAGGGGAACTGTCAGGAAAAAATGGGTAAAACTTCAAATGGGTGAAAAATATGACTGAGTGTCCTGCAAGTCTACCTTTCTGGACAATTTCCACCTTTTACTGTTTTTGAGTTATTTTGCATATGTGTAAGTTGGAGAAAACTGATACAATGTAAATGATTCTTGTCCACAGAAAATCAAGGTGAATTGTGTCTGGTGGAGCACTGCCAATGGATAGACTGGTGTATCTTTTAATAAATAAACATCACCATTCTTCAATTCCTGCATTTGCATGCTGCCTTGAAGTCTCCTTTAAACTGGTTTTAACATCTTACTAGTTCCCTCATTAACTAATAAGATAATAGAATCTTGGATAGCGTTTATTTTTGATTTGTATGAAAGTCATGCTTTTACTTTTTTTCAAAAAATTATCTTTTAAAGGTAAAGACTTTCACTTTGCTGTACAGTAGAAACTAACACAACATTGTAAAGCAACTATACTCCCCTAAAACAAAAAACACCTAAGCATTCGGGCTCGAGAAGGCATATGGCAAACCATCACACGATAGTGCCGTACAAGGTGTTCTCGCCAAAAGAAGACAGTACTAAACCTTCTTAGCTAATGTTTAAACCAAGGCTTCTCATCCACAGCACAATGGATATTTGGGGTTGAATAGTTCTTTGCTGTGAAGTGCTATCCTGAGCACAGGAGGATGTTAACTGGCGTCCCTAACTTCTGCCTACTCCGTCACCAGCACTGTACAACAACAATGTCTCCAGACATTGCCTAATGTCTCCTTGGAGGCAAAACTGCCCCTGGATGAGAACCACTGATCTATACTAATCTCTATTCCAAAGTAACGAAATGAAACCTTTGACATCTTAATAAATAAATCACTGTGAACCAGAGAGAGAAGTCTTCAAAATCTATCAAAACAGCTGAATTAATCAATACCTTGATTTACCAGTGGAAGGCATATTTAGCGGTGATTACCTTATGGCTGACTGTACCTCAACAGCAGGAAGGGTGTGATTCCTTGAAGGATCGGTAACCACAAACCAGAATGACACCCGCTGGGTTACATTGCAAAGTAGGACGTGGGAAATTCTGCAGATGATGAGAAGAAAAAAAGTACATTATGAGCGAATAATACCAAATTGCATTAGATATTCCACTCTGGTGTTATTACCGTCTTAAGAGGTGAAGAAATGTCCTACTAAGAAGAAAATAATATAGGAAATTTCCTTTATTTCAAAATCATAGACTTGGGGATCATTCCTAAAATAAGGAATCTACCAAAAAAGAAAGAAAAAACAGAATGGCTCAGTAGAGGGCATTACGTATCTCATTCTTCATCACCTGTTAGCTGACAGCATCCCTGTTTCCTCAACTCTTGGCCTCTCTGACACAAAAGCCTTTTGTGTTTCCTCATCAGGATCTTTTTAGTGTCCTCTTCATTCAGCCTTCCACCTCTCAGAACCAGACAAATCTGTTGATCGAGGACTTGCTTCCTCTGTTGGCCACTGTTTCCACCCCTCTCCTACTCCAGTAACTGGGGTCGGCCCAACAACAGACCCCCAGACTGAAGTGCTGTAACATTTACCAGCAGGCTTTGAACACTGTTTTTGCGAGTACCTGCTTCCAACTATAAATTGGAAATGTGCCTCACTCTACTCTATATACCTGGATCACCAGTAGAAATGACAAGAAAGAAATGGCATTAGTGTTCAGATTAGAGACAATCTATTTATGAATGTATGAAATCTATGAACGCAGAAAATAAAAGGAGAATCCACAACAAACCAACGTTGTCGGAGCTAAAAAATAAGTCCCGAAAGGCTTTCACCAGGTCCTTAAGAATAAAATTACAAAAAGTGACATTAGCAACCATTCTAGAAGAAACACACAGCCTCTGTAGAAATACAAGTAAATTCGCTCTTTTTCCTTAAAGGAGCATTCAAGTGCATTTTGTTCATTTTTACAGTAATGAAAGAGAGCGCCCTTCAGTCAATTTTCAGGGCCTGGTACAAATTATTATATTTTCTCCCTTTAAATGTCAAGGGCAAAAAGTGGAGGGCTCCCCCGCCACCCAGAGCCAAGCGCCTGGGCCAGCAGTGGGAGCTGAAGGATCCCCTGTGCTCAGAACACAGGTGCGCCCCACGAGGCCCCGGGTCCGCGAGGCCCCGGGTCCGTCCGCGAGGCCCCGGCCTGGCGCACGCAGGACCTCATGCCCAGAGGTTCCGACGACGCCCCACGAACCGTCCCACACCCCGATGCCAACGGTCGCCTCAGCGCCGTAAGCTTCGCGTCTACAGACTTCGGGGCCGCCCAGAAGCCAAAGCCCGTCGAAGGTCCGACCCCGCTGACCCGTGAGCATGAGCAGCTACCTGAGCATGTACCTGGGCATGGCCAAGGCCACGCAGCCAGCCCACGCCCGGAAGCGCCGGTCCCCGTGGTTCCCATGGACAGGGCCGCCCGCGGAACCTGCCTCCCGATGGGCCGGGACGGGTGCCAAATCCTGTGCTACCGCCGCCGCCGCCGCCGCCAGGATCGCAGGCTCTGGTTCCGCAGCAGGTGGCCGCTTCCCAGTGGGCCGCCCCTCCGCACCTCCTCGGGGCTGGGGTTTTCCGGCCATGGCAACGGTTTCACGATGAGGTCCCAGTGGAACGCCCGCCTCTCCTGCCACACGCAGAGCCTGGTGGACATCCGTACCGCCCCCGTTGAAAGCCTAAGCAGCTTGTCCACGTGTCCGCCCAGCCAGAAGTCGCCGGATCCCTGTGCCAAGGAGACCGCGCTGAGGGCCCTCAGCCGATGCGAGGAAGGACAAAGGCGGCTCGACGGGCCTCTCAGGTCTAAGAGCCCCGAGCCCAGGCTGTCGGCCTTCCGGCCCGTGATGAGGAATGGAGTGGTCCCTGTCTTTGTGCCCAGGCCGGGGCCTCTGAGAAGAAGCATCTGCTCCCGGTGCAAGCGCCTCCGAGAAGAGGACACTGAGCCCCGGCCTGACAGCAGCCCTGCCTGAGCCTTCCCTGCCTGCCGCCCACCCTGCTGTGAGGCCGCCCCCCACCCCCCACCCGCCCAGGGCACAGTCACAGAGCCTCGCTGGAGAGATGGGGGCAGATCAGCACTCCTGGGCCTGGGCCTCCTGCAGCCTGACGTCCCCCTTGAGTCCTGAGAGCCAAGGCCACCTCCTCCTAACACTCAAACCCACATTTCTTTTACCCAGCTGACACCTGCCCTACCCCTGCCTGAGTCACTGGCACGGAACGCCAGGCCAGCTCCCTCCAGTCCAGCCAGGAGCTGCCAAGCCCCAGAGCCACCTCTCCTACCTGCAGAGGCCGCCCCGAGGAAGCACTGCTGACGTCCACTCCCTCCTGCCCACCCACCCTTGCTGCCTTTGCCCCTGAGAAGACCCTTCTCGGAGGACCCTTCTCAGGAAGGTGTGCTTCTCCCCTATTGCCACTTCATACGGTTTAAAGGTTGTTCTTATTTTAAATAATACTAAAATAGCTTCATTATCCTAGAGATTGTCATGGTCTTTCTTTCAAAGATTCAAACATTAGGATTTCATCCACATGATGGTTTCTCCACCCTGGCTCTGTTGGGGCCAGACAAGTCTTTGTGGGGTGCAGACCTCTGCATTGTAGGGTTTTAGCAAAATCCCTGGTCTCTGTCCTCTAGGTGCCAGTAGATAATCCATATTGTAAACATACAACGCGTCTCCAGGCCCTGCCAGATGTTTGGGGGCGAGGGGCGGGGCGCGCGGTGCACAATGACACTGGTGGAGAGCCACTGAGGAACAGTGCCCTCTACTGGCAGAAACAGTCAAGCCCGGTCTCCCAAAATGTGCCTTCTTCAAAGACACAGAGATGAACAACATGAAGTGGTGTGTGCTTGGCAAAAACATATCCCCCACTTTGCAGAATGCTGTGGGGTGCGCATGACTCATGTTTTGGGCCTTATTAACAATCAGACAACGCGGTTTTTTAAAATGAGCTACTCATTTATCATCTTCAGGTTGGCAAAAACTGAAAAGTTAAAAAATATCAAATGCTGGAAATGATGCAGAGAATTGGAATCCCAGGCCGTGCTGTGGGTGTCGATGGGTCCAGCCCTTCTGAAGCGGCATTTGGAAGTGTTTCCTAGAACACAGTGCGGCCACCAGAAACACTCTTACACACACACACACACACACATACACACACACACATACACACGCACACACACACACTGGTGAGGATGTTCTTCGCAGCCCCCTTTGTCAGCAGAGAATTGGAAGAAGCTAAATGTCCACCAACAGGGGAAGGGATAAAGTGAACATGGTATTGCTATCAAGGGACTACTATTCCACAGATTAAAGGAAAGAAAGAGCCCAGGGTTTCTGCACTGTGCGGTCTGGGCCAGATAATTCTATGATGTGGATGCCCTGTGCGTTGCAGGATGTTTAGAAGCAAACCTGGCCTCTGTGGACTCGATATCATCAGGACCTCCTCCAGTAAAAACAATCAAACATGTCTCCAGCCACTGCCAAACGCTCGCTGAAGGACAAAAATCACCCCCAGTTGGGAACTACGGAACTAGAGTTACACATTTTTTTTTAAAAAGGTATATCTCAAAAATACACTGTCAAATGAAAAAGATGGGAAGTGGCATATTATGGGTAGCACAAGCCATTTATATAAATCAAAAAAAAAACCAAAATAATATTGCTGGCATAATAGAGGGGGCCGGAAACCAAGTAAATGGTCATTTGGACACTTTGCCTGTATTGTTCTTTCCATCTAAAGCCTCTTCAAATACTGTTCAAACATGAATTTCAAGGTTTCCCCTCTAGAGAGTCAGAGAATGAGCTGTAAACATAGCAAAGTCCCTTCTCCCTCCCATGGAGCACGCTTTCTAAGGGGGCGGAGACAGAAGGTAGACATTTAAATAAATGTACACACTGACAGGTGGGGAGATGTGCTATGAAGAAACCAAGGCAGGAGGAGGGATGCACACAGCTGCGTCGACACACTGTGGCCCAAGCGCTTCCTCTGTCCCCATCACCATGGAACCCACTATCCCTTACTACGAATTCAAGTCCTTCATTCCGTGTTTCCACTGGGTGGCAGCTCAGGCTTTAACACAGCACCTCAGCAAATAACAGGAAAATATGTTATCTACTTAGAAATAAAGATGTCCAAAACATTAAAATTGCTGGCTGAAAATATTAAACTCAACATTTTCAATGGAGACAGTTACTGTTACATACAAAACATCCTGGGCTGAAACTCTATAAATCAAGCTTTTATTCTGAAGTTTACTACCTGCCATTTGCTAGACATGAGACAAGGCACTGCACTCTGCGTGAGTTACTAGAAAGGGCTTGAGACCTTCGTGTGTCAGTCAGGGTACGGTTAACTGCTTAGGGTCTTCCTCAGTAGAAGAGTAGTAAGTATCCCTCCTACATGATGGTTTAGCCAGGAAAAGTAAGTCAAAGATTTTAAGCACACAAAACAGTAAGCTTCTGCTCTACAAATATCAACTATAGAAACAGAACTACAGAGATGTGTTTACATTTTGTTCCGATCCAGGCAGTTGAACTGGTAATGAGTAAACCCACTTCCCAAAGTAGCGAGCTTGTGGGGAAAGGGCCAGGGGAAAGCACAGCCCTGCTTCTGGAGCCAGCTGCAAGGCAGAGGCTGCATAGGACGATGGAGACACCCTCGTGGGCTGGGGCTTCCTCCTTGTCTGGATGACCCTTTGGGAAATTAACGGATGTCCTGGGTACCGCAAGAGTAAGACACTGAGGTCCAACAAGAGATAAAATGCAGGCGGCGGGGAGCTCCTTCTACTGTGGCCATTCCCGCCACCTTCACCGTGGGAGTATCCACCCAGGGGACTCAGGTGCAACACGAGGGAGAAATGGTGGGTGGGACACCGTCTGCTTGTGTCCACTGCAGCCCAGTAGACGGGGCCCTGGTTTAAGAGTCAGGACGTTAAGCATGCTTCATTCACTCACAGATGTTTACCAAGAGCTAACAATGATTAGCTACTATGGTTAGGGAGGGTTAGGAAAAGAGTTCTACTGCAGGCGCATTTAGATTGCACGACCTTGCCCATGAGTGCCGGGTCTAGGAGTTTAGTGCTATTAAGACGCTTGAAGATCAAGGTCACAGTGTGAGCTCACCAGAAGATTAAAACCAAAGTGGGAGCCAAAACTCCCGAGATGCCCGGATCTGCCCACAAGACGCCATGCTCCGTCGGAGAACAGACCCAGGACAGAGGGGAGGGCACAGGGCTTCTGGATTCCACGTGGTTTGTCCACAGTCTTTGTCAGGAGGGGCTCTAATTTCTACCCACAGTAGAACTTCATAGTCTCCAAGCTTTGAGCATCGTTTTCAATTTTATCAGCTGAGCGTTCCCTGGGAGCCTATCAAACACTCTGTCCATCTGCAACACAAGACTTCTCTGGGCCCTGGGCCACGAGGCCAAGGCCCAAGCCTACCCTGCACTGTGCGGCCCTGTACTCCTGAAGTGTGGCCCGTGTGGGCGCTCAGTGACTGTGATATGAATAGATGGATGAATGAACTAACAGAACGGAGTAATGAGCTCCACTGTTTTTACTCACTGTTTCTACCTTATTCCAAGAGAGAGTAACTGAGAAAGTAAATTGGGCCAGCACGGCCATAACAGAAAAGGGAGGAAGGAAAGGAGGGAGATTACTTCCCTAAAACTTTGTTTCCCCAATCACAAATATTCAGACAACATAACACAGACAACTCTCTAGTATAAGAAGACTCCTGAATATAGTGCAGATAGAGGTAGCCAAGAGGAAGTGTACATATAAGGAAAGTGGGTGCTAAAGGGAGTAACATGAAGAGTGATTTATAGATTTCGGTAGATAATTTACTTAGCGACCAAAAGATGCAGATTCCTTCCAGTGATAGATTATGTCCAACCAGCGTGACTTCTTCCACGCCCTTTCTTCTAAATGTGACCACACTGAATGTCCTCTAAGATTTGCACAAAATGAAAAATTAATCAGCCGACAGCACTTACTGAACTAAACATGTCTTTTAAAGTATGTTTTGATGTAATGAATAAACTGAAATGCCTAAATCTTACAAAGTTCTCCTCACAAGAAAAAAGATTATATCACAATGCACGGTGACGGATGTTAACTAGACTTACTGAGGTGATCATTTCACAATACACACAAATATCGAATCATTATGTCGTGTACCCGCAACTAATATAATGTGATCTGTCCATTATACCTCAATAAAATAAATAAATAATGACTGAAATGGCATCAGCACAGCTAAACAGCAAACCTACACTTTCAAGATTTGTAAATATAGATGGGTCTGATGGAATTCTTTGTATTCACTGGAATAACAATTTTGTCCGACTGCTTCACAAAGCTGTAGTATTTACACATATACAGTCGCTCCTGTCAGCAAATCACTAAAAGGGTAGAAGGGTCCACTCCCATTCCTCAAGTGTGGGGAGCCCTGGTCTGAAGGTAACTGTCTCAGAACTGGCTCCACTGCCACTCCTCATCAGTGGCGCCAGACAGGGCCAACTAGGGTGGGAAGAATCGGGCTCTTGTTTCTGGAAATCAAAGGACTAAACAGGAGCTGGGCTGCTGTTTAACAGGCACGAGACCGTTAATCCCCTTACCGTGGATACAAGAGCATGTTGTTCGTTCTTAGATCACAAGGCTTATCCTTGAATAATTAGGCAGAGGAAGAAATCCATTCCGTACCCTACAGCATTTTCCTCAGAAAGGGAACGAACGCTAGGCCTGAGTTAGACTTCTGCCTCTCCTGCTAAAAATGATAAATTATTCTAAAAAACCAATATTGGAGTAAACTAGGCAATTAGATTTCTCAGTTTTCCTGGAAAATAGACTAAAGTTTAAACTTAATCATATTTTCCTGAGATAATAATACTTTCAACATTTAAAAATTCCTATGAAACTATTTTAGAAAATCTGGCCTAAACCTTATTATAAAAACTTGAAAACACCTGTTTACCATCTTCAATCAAAGTCCCAAGAAACCTTCAAGTAATCTGATCTAATGAAACCAGAACTTTCTACCACTTAAACTTGTCCTTCCCTCTTCCATTCTACTTTTAAGAAAATCCAGGGAAGAGCAAGAAAACCACTTGATATCAAGATTTGTAAGTAATGCTTCAAAGGAACTGTCTTGTTTCTGTCACATTTCGTCCGTCTTCCATGACTCCCAGGGCCGGCTTCTTGGGTGTGGGCCTGTGCTGTGTGGGACCTGGATTTACCCATCATTTAAATCTCAGGGCCTACCTAGCAGCCTACACAGGAGGCTTCCAACAGAGGTTACTTAATTCTCTGGCCCCCATCCAGCAGTGTAGCGCACAGGCGGCCTCAGGGGAGCACCATGAAGAAGAGGCTTCTGCTTCTCACACCACTGCCGTGGGCGCTCTGTCAGCTTTCTCTCCCTCACTCCCTGACAGCATCTCGAGGAGGCGCGATGGAGCTTGCCTGTCACTTCTGGCCCTTAAAGAGCTCAGGCCGGTCTGGTCTGATCAAAACCTAGACGAACTGTCTTCCCGCCCCTAACACACGGCTTCCCTCGCCCCGGCCGTGCTGGCCTCAGCGGCCTGCTCTGTTCTTTTACTCTCCTGGCTCCACCCCTCCTGCGCTTCGCCCCTTACCTCCCCGCAGTCCCGCTCACTGGGGGATGGAAAAGGGAGGTGGGAGAGCGCGGGGATCCGACAGCAGAGAAAAAGGGAAGCTTCTTTTACCCTAGCCAGGCTCCTTGTGCTGCCCTCTGGCCGCTGGTGGCCCCTGCCGGGGCAGGTCCTCGCGTTCTCCACCCAGAGTGCACCCGGGGGGCCTCAGGAGACCGTCTGGGGACCTGTGCACTGCCCCTTCCCCTGACAAGGACGACGCACTCTGGCCAGGGCCGAAGGCTTCCATCTCGCCCCTCCCTGCCCGCTCTGCCGCCTTCCCTTTGCCCTGCACTTGGATCTCGGGCCCCACAGGCAGCAACTCGTGCAGCTCCCTCCGGAGGCCTCTGCTTGGCCCCGGGCCGGGCGGGCAGCCGTCCGAGTGCAGGCTGTTGGCAAAGCCGCCCTCTCTCACCCAGTCATGGAGGCTCAAGCCAGCCTTTGCCTTCAGACTTCTCCAGCTAAGAGGCAGGCGCCAGTTTCTGTTCCACCCATGGGACAGTCTCAGTGGCTGGGGACACCATCACGGTGGCTCACGCTCCAGGTGCTGCTACTCTGGTGGCAGCTGGAAGTGGCCCTGGGAACGTCTGCGAGCTGGGGAGGGATGTGCCCCTCTCTCCTCTCGCAGACGACTCCTCTCTCTACGAGCAGCTCTGCCTGACCTGAGGTGGGCAGGGGAACACGCAAGGGGGCCACTAGTGTGGCCTGGGCGCTAGTGGACGCCCATCACATGGACCCAGCTGTCAGCTCCCAGCGGGCTGCGTGGTGCACACGCACCGGGACCCATCCCCGCCCCTGTCCTGCGGGGAAGGCCGTGGACACGCCGCACCCTCCCTGCAGGGCCTCGCCCTCTGCCTCTCGGACCCTCGACCTTCTCTTCCACTGCCCGCTTGGGGTCATGGTGACTGGACCCGTTCAGCTCTCCTGCAAGTCCTTCATGGATGTGGCCAGGACCTCGCTTTAGAAAGAACACCCTCTGGCAGAGTCAATCCAGCTTATACTGGGTCAAGGGTAGGCTGGCGGTACGTTCCCAGATATGCAGAGGAGACACTGAGCCCTGTGTCACTGGAGGTGATCGCGCTTGATATGAGATACCGTAGTTAGGACTGAGTGAAAGGTGGGACGAAGAGTCTTCATTACTCTGTTCATTATTTGACTATCTGTAGTGAGTTACTCTTTACATCTTCCACCCAGTGCATCTCAGTAGCTCTAAGTTTTCTGCAGTATCCATAGAATAAGCAGTGACAGGATAGGAAAAAAACGATTTAAAAAATCGGCCAATGTTCAAGATTTGAATCCCTAAAGCCATCCTAACAGGCATACTTCCCACCCTCTAGAATCCACTCTGCCTCACACTGGCACCAAAAGACCTCTGAAAAGCACATTTAAAATCGGATCCATTTGCCAAGCTAGTGGTGCCTTTCTATTACCCACCACACTCGGGAGAGGCAGCCTGTCTGGGAAGTTGTTTTCAATTCATCTTGCATTGTGTGGTGCCCTTTCCCATAGAGGAAACCTGCTCATGTAAAGAAGCAGCCACCGTTAGGGGGCAGCACTTGTACTGCATCTTAAACACATCCCGATTCATGAGGCAGCCCTCATCGCTCAGCTGCCTGAGAGCAGTACTGCTGGGACTCAAGCTGCCTGAGCATTTACAGGAAAACAATTTGTTGACCCCAATCTAGGTGTGCGCTTTTCAATTTTTCAACTGACATTGGCAACAAAAGCCTCTATAGAGCCTATGCACCCAGTTCCAATTAAAACACCTTTGCAAATAAACCAGATTACATATTCACAGACTCCTACAATGTCCGGGTTCCGAAAAATCAAATTCCCAAAGTGAATTCCTCAAAACTAATCTGAAATGTTACATATTTAAATTAACTTTTCCTAAGAATGGAAATGTGATATAACATAGTCATTTACAAGGTGAAATTTAGGTACTAAGAGGATGTAATAATACAATGAACACAGCGATGTATAAAATCTGTTGATCAAAAATGACAATAAGATAAAAAGAGACTAGTTGAGGGGCTAGCATTGTGAGACGACCAGCGGCTGTTTTCCTTATATTTTTCTCTTTTCTTTCGTTTTTGAAAATTGAGGTATAGTTTTATGTACAATATTATATGTTTCAGGTGTACAACACAGTGATTCACAATTTTAAAGGCTATAACTCCATTTATAGCTATTATAAAATGCTGGCTATATTCTCTGTGCTGTATAATATACCCTTGTAGCTTATTTATTTTATATATAGTAGTTTGTACCTCTTAACCCCCTACCCCTATCTTGCCCCTCCCCCTTCCCTCTCCCCAGTGGGAACCACTAGCTTGTTCTCCATATCTGTGTGTTTCTTTTCGTTATACTCACTACTTTATTTTTTAGATTCCACATATAAGTGATAACATACAGTACTCGTCTTATTATTTCACTAAGCATAATAGCCTCCCAAGTCCATCCACGTTGTTGCAAATGGCAAATTTTCATTCATTTTTTCGGTTGAGTAGTATTCCATTGTATGTATATGTATATATGTGGATATGTGTGTGTGTGTGTGTGTACACCACATCTTCTTTATCCATCCTTCTGTTGATGGACACTTAGGTGGCTTCCATGTCTTGGCTATTGTAAATAACACTGCTGTGTACATTGGGGTGCATGTATCTTTTTGAGTTAGGGTTTTTCTTTTTCTCTGATATATACCCAGGAATGGAATTGTGGGGTCATATGGTAGTTCTATGTTTAGTTTTTTGAGAAACCTCCATACTGTTTTCCACAGTGGCTGTACAATTTACGTCCCCACCAATGGTGTACATGGGTTCCCTCTTCTCCTTATATTTTTCCTTTTTTATTTTTTGGAAGGCAATCTTCTCATTTTAATTTTTTTATTTTATTTTTTTGTGGTACGTGGGCCTCTAACTGTTGTGGTCTCTCCTGTTGCGGAGCACAGGCTCCGGACGCGCAGGCTCAGTGGCCATGGCTCATGGGCCCAGCCGCTCCGCGGCACGTGGGATCTTCCCAGACCGGGGCATGAACCCGTGTCCCCTGCATTGGCAGGCGGACTCTCAACCACTGCGCCACCAGGGAAGCCCTCGTTTTAATTTTTAAAAGGTTATTATAAATTGTTTTGGAAAGAATGCTTCCATTTAAAGGCATAAGATAAAGGCAAATATATCTTTTCTAAAAATCTATAAAACAAGAGTAAAGTTCACGTAGGGCATCATTTTGTTTTACCTTACACCTCCTTCTTTTAATTTTTTGAATCATGTGAATATGTTACGTATCTTAAAATACATATGTGTGAAAAAATACATATGTGTGTTGTGTATATATGTGTGTGTTTGTGTAATGCAAATCCACATATCATATGTTTATTTTGCTCCCCCAAATTTTACTCTTCTGTTTTATCCCTTATATTCACAGCCCATGCATAATACATTGTGGGTCTGAGGAAGACAAAAATAGAAACCCTCTCTGCCAAGTTCTCAATAAAATTAAGACAAAAGAATGAAGCAGACAGGAGACCAAAATAAAAGGCAAATTTCCTTCCTAATTTTAAAAATATCCTGCGATGAGATAAATTCATCTATAGTGACCCAGGCAGAGCTGAACCGAGGCAGGTATCGCCATATTCTGGTGTACTATGCAAGATATTTAACACCTTAGGATCTGGCACCTACCAATCTAAACAGTCTACAGCTACAGACAGCACGGACAGCCGTGTGGGTGTGTAAGCTTGCCCAGGCAGGGCCTGATTCTGTACTTAGTGTGAGGGGCAGCACAGAAAAATGCATGCTGAGGGCAGGCCGGCTCCTCAAGAGAAGGGAACCCATGCCCAGTTTATCCCTCCAGCCCACCAATCAAATCAGTCATTTCACCTCTCAAGGGAAGAGTGAAGTAAGGGAGTAGAGAGAAACCAGGAGTGTTACCCTAATCACAAATGGAGATGGAAGGAAACATCACAAATAGGGAAGATTCCTTTGGAAGAACAGATTCAAATGTAAAACTATTAAAAGTTGTACTAAGGCTTTGAAGAAAATAAACAAGGTGCTATGATAGATACCAACAGTGCAATGAACCTATACATATGTAAGTTATTTTCAAAATGAGTGCTATGCACTTATCCCCTTGCCCCCCAAGTTCATATATTGAAGTCCTAACCCCAAATGTGAATGTATTAATATTTGGAGATAGGGCCTATAAGGAGATAATTACAATTAAATGAGGTCATAATGGTGGAGCCCTGATAGAGAGGATTAGCGCCCTCATCCAAAAAGGCACCAGAATGCTCACTCTCTCCCCTGCCACTTCCCCCTCAACAAAGAAGAGGTCGTGTGAGCATACAAAGATCTGGTGTTGCCTACAAGCTGAAAGAAGAGGCCTCAGAATGAAATCTACCTTGTCAGCATCTTAATCTTCAACTTATATAACTTCAACTTATATAATATATATATGCAGAGAGAGAGAGAAATGTAGAAAGCTTATGACATGTAACTACAAATTTTTATATTTATCTTCATAGTGCCTATTGAATGAAGAGCATTGTTAGAACATGATATAAACTGTAAGCTGAGCTAGATTATAAAGGTTCTTTTTAATGTTGAATTAAAATGTGGGTCCCTTAAAAATTAGATGTATACCTTATTTTCAAGATTGAGTTTTGAATTAATGTCCTGTCTCAAATAATACTTGCAAACAATCAATTTAGACTTTTCATTGCTTACTTACTCAGTTCCTTCTCTGTTGGGAACTCTTCTCATGGAGAAAGCCACCATCGCTTTGAAGAGATATTCTTCATTTGTATCCCAGGCGTACTGAAAGAGAAGTAAAACCGAAGGTAAAGTGAAGAGGCATGGGGTAAAAATTGGTCCACTGGGTTCTAACTGTGGCCACACTGGTGTTGGTGTGTGTCTGTCTGTGTCTCTCTCTCATCTTCCTCATACAATAAAGACTGGAGACCATGATAAATCATGTCACCATAATGTTCAGGATAGAGTTTCCCGGCTATTCTATCATTGTAAGTGTGGTGTGTTTCCCATTGCATTATCTTCTTCCAAATCTGCAGTATTAGTAGCCAGTCAACAAACAGGTCACTTGGACATCTCATCCTGGACATAAACAGTTGATTCCCTTCTTCCCTTTCACCTTTCCCTCATAAACTGACTCCCCTTCTCAGCTTCCTTCCCTTTATTAACACTGGTACAATTTTACTTTTTATACTCTTAGCTGAAAACTTGAGTGTATGTGTGTATTATGGGCTGAATTGTACCCCCCTACAAAGAAATTCATATGTTAAAATCCTAACCCCCCAGTACCTCAGAATAGAACCATATATGGAGATAGTGTCTTTACAGAGGTGATCAGGTTACAATTAGATCACTAGGGTGGGCCCTAATCCAATATGACGGGTGTCCTTGGAAGAACAGGAGATTTGTCACAGACACATACAGAGGGAAGACGTGTAGACACAGGGAGAAGACAGCCATCTAGAAGCCAAGGGGAGAGCCCTGGAACACATCCCTCCCTCACAGAACTCAGAAGGAACCGACCCCGCTGACACCTTGATCTTGGACTTCCAGCCTCCAGAATGAGAGAAAAACAAATTTCTGTTGTTTAAGCCACTCAATCTGTGGTACTGTGTTACAGCAGCCCTAGCAAACTGAAGTGGCTGACCCCACATTTTAGGTGGTAATCAAGTGTAACTGGAGAAAATCACAAAACAGGTTCTGTGGCTTAACTCTAAACTCATGATGACCTACTCCCAAATTGCCCGGGATCCCCTTAGGATTCTCCATCAGTTTTCTCTCTCTCAAACTTCACAATGACTATTTCAAAGCTCCTTCAGGCCTCCCCAAATCTCAGTGCTTCCCTCAAACCTCACTCTCACTAGGAGCTCTTGTTTCATAAGTTACTGATACATCTCGAGTCATCCACTCACACTCCCCCGCCCTCCTGACACCAAGTACAAAACTTCCTCCATAGGCACATGTCTTATCCACATCCTCCCCCGAAGGGCCAGATGTGGTGTTTCTCCTCCTGTCAACGGCTGTTCTGTCCACCTCTATTAGGAACGCTTCCATTCGGCCCTTCCCAGGATCTAAACAATACAGTTTTCCCCTCTCTTCTGTGCATTCAGTGCTGACTGGAGGCTGTCCATTGACTCTGAACCACGCTCAACTCTTTCCCATTAAAACAACAGCAAAACTAAATCACTTTATTTAGTCCTCCTTCTTCTACCCATTGCTGTCTCTCTCCTGCCCTTCAGAGCCAAAATTCCCAAAGGAGTTGTCCATCCTTCTGTCTTTACATGGTCACTGCCCACTTACTCTTTTTTTTAATATATAAATTTATTTATTTTATTTATTTTTGGCTGTGTTGGGTCTTCGTTGTTGTGCGTGGGCTTTTCTCTAGTTGCGGCGAGCAGGGGCTACTCTTCATTGCGGTGAGCGGGCCTCATTGTGATGGCTTCTCTTGTTGCGGAGCACGGGCTCTAGGCACGCGGGCTCAGCAGTTGTGGCACATGGGCTTCAGCAATTGTGGCTTGCAGGCTTTAGAGCGCAGGCTCAGTAGTTGTGGCACACGGGCTTAGCTGCTCCGCAGCATGTGGGATCTTCCCGGACCTAGGGCTCAAACCCATGTGCCCTGCATTGGCAGGCAGATTCTTAACCACTGCGCCACCAGGGAAGCCCCATTGCCCACTTATTCTTAACCTCCTCCACCATCTGCCTTCCAATCACTCCACTCCACAAAGCGGCTCTCTCACGTTACCAATGACCTTCACGTTGCTCAACACAATGAGCAGTTTTCAGTCACGCCTCGCTTGGCCTCTCAACAGCATTTGATGCTCTTGAACAGTCCCTTCATCTGAAGGCACTCTCTTCCCTTTCGTGATACAGCATCGTCCTGGTTGTCCTCCTGCCCCTCTGCCTCCTTTGCAGGTTCACCCTCCTCTACAAGGGCTTTAAGCTTTCGAGAATCGCTAAACTCAAGGCTAGCCCCTCTCCTCTTGCCACCCTCCGCTTTCTCCCTCAGCACTGTCATTACCACCTCAGTGCAGGTGACGCAGGAATGTGTATCTCAAGCCAGCTCTGTCCTTGCCTGTTTGTCAATAATACCTCAAACTCAGTAAGTCCAAAATTAAAGCCATGGTTTTCTTGTTGGTTCTTGGTTCCCTGACTCATAAATGGGCCATCAGGCATCCAGTTGCATAATTAGAAACAAAAGCTTATGCTTCACCCGTCGTCCTCTCTTCCTTGTCATCCCATCCCCGTGACTCTCAAATCCCCTCACTGCCCCCCCCCTCCACCAACACACCATACTCCAAATAGCCATCATCTCCCACCTGCACTACTCCACCTGCCTCCCAACTGGCTCCTCCTCTCTACTCCAGGCGCCTGGACTCTGTCTTCCACACTGTAGCCAAAGTGTCTTGTAAACACAAATTCTGTCATGACGCCCCTTCCACGAAACTCCTCGTCGCTTTAAAGATAATATCAAGGACTTCCCTGATGGTGCAGTGGTTAGCAGTCTGCCTGGCAATGCAGGGGACACAGGTTCGAGCCCTGGTCCGGGAAGACCCCACATGCCATGGAGCAACTAAGCCCGTGCGCCACAACTACTGAGGCTGCGCTCTAGAGCCCGTGAGCTGCAACTACTGAGCTCGTGCGCCACAACTACTGAGGCTGTGCTCTAGAGCCTGTGAGCCGCAACTACTGAGCCCGCATGCCACAACTACTGAGCCTGCGTTCTAGAGCCCACGTGCCACAACTACGGAAGCCAGCATGCCTAGAGCCCGTGTTCTGCAACAAGAGAAGCCACCGCAACGAGAAGCCCGTGCACAGCAACAGAGAGTAGCCCCCGCTCGCTGCAACTAGAGAAAAGCCCGTGCACAGCAACAAAGACCCAACGCAGCCAAAAATAAATAAATAGATACATTAATTAAAAAAATATATATATACATATATATATATAACATCAAAACTCCTCAACACAGTCCACACATTCTTTGGCCTGACCCTTCCTTCCACCCGAAGCTCATCATGCGCCATGGTCCTCCCCACTGCTCCACTTCCAGGCACCTTGCCCTCCTTCCACCCTTCACTCTCCCCAAGTTCCTTCCTATAATAAGCCTTTGCATGTGCTGGTCCCTCCACCCTCTTTCCTTTCATCCCCTGGTTCACTTTTACTCCTGCTTTAGACCTCACAGCAAATGCCAGTCCCTGCGGCCCCTCGTGAGGCCAAAGCCCCTACGTACTTCTCCTCCCTGTAACGCTTGCCAAGATTACACACTTGCATTTGGTTCATTAATATGCAACCAATTCCACTACTATAAGCTCCCCTAGGGCAAGGATAAGCCTGGTTTTAGCTGCACTGCATCCCCAGCGTCCAGCACGGTGCCTGCCCTCAGAGGATCCTGAGATAAGCAACCCTACGCACTGGCAGAGATGGTGGATTCTGCAGTCAGACTGCCTGGGTTCAAACCTGACCCCTGCCCCTTGCTGACTTGACATCTTGAGTAGGCCACGTAATGTCTCTGCACCTCAGTTTTCTCATCCACCTAATGAGAATGAGAATACCCATGCCACCTTCCTCAAAGGGTTGTTGTGAAGGCTAAATGAGCTGATGTGAGCAAAGTGATTAGAAGGGTCCCAGCTAGAAAGTAAACTAAGTTCTCAAGGAATGGTGGCGGTTAGAATGATTATTACTCACGGAGCGAGTGAGCGAACAAAACTGGATTGCCCTGCCAACTGAATACTTCCAACTATCTTTAGCACTCTTTTATCATCTCTAGCCTGAGGCGTCTTACTATCACCTTCTATTCGGGAAAATGGTCACAGACCATGCCGGAAAACCAAAACTAGAATGACACAACTCCATCTTATTAATTCAACAGTCTTTACTGTTCCTATAGCTACCGGAGCCCCATGAGTATTTTTTTAACTTTAATTTCATAAGCATATATTTCATGCTATTACTTTGACATCTGAGAAGAATTGAAGAAACCTCACCTGAGAATTGGAACGTTTTGTGCCATGAAAGATCTCATGCGGGTGAAATGTGCCCTCCTTTCAATGATGAGAAAAGTCACTGACAAAGTTCAAATGACCACAACGGTGAGGAGCAGAGCCCAGCCCACACCTGAGAGCCTGACTCAGGCCCCTCTGCTCCACTCTGCTAGGCTGAAACGTGCAGGCTTGCAAAATTGTTTGGGGCAGCACAGAACTTCACATATTTTCCAGCACACACTGCAGATTAAATACTTCAGGCAAAATCACTTTACTAACAATTTCTATTTCACTACAATCTTTTTTGCTTTAAGAAAATATCAGATTTCAGGTCTTTAGAAGCAATCTATACAAGTTTAAGATAACTATGAAGAGAAAGCAGTGTTATCAGCAAACAAAATTTTAATGGAACATACAAGTTTCTTCACTTACTGCTTTATCTCCCAGAGCTGTTCTGAGACTAAGTCTCACTTTAAAAGCATTTTCTGCATCTGCCAGAGAGAGAAAAGACAGAGAGCACTATATGATGATAAAATCTGCCAAAATGGAACCTGATAGATGCTAATATTTAATGCAACTCGAATCAACAGAATTGCAAGTAAACTGCCCCAGATACTTCCGGAAGTTTAACTGCAATCATCTTAAATGGCTGAAATTTTAATTTCAAACTCATAAAACATTCACAGGCTCAACTTTCAAGCCATGACACGACGGCAGATTTAGAAAAATAAAGAAGTCTTTCAGGCAGAGACTTGTCAATCATTTAGAAAACTGTTCATCTATTTTGAAGTTTCAAGGCTTACGTACCTGGCTGACAGAGTTCGGCATGAATAGCACTCACTAGAAAAAAGAGCAGCCACAACATTCTTTCAAAGTGGAAAACACAAGACAAACGGAGGGAAAAAAAATCCACCCTTCGCTTAAAGCTGCCTTAGCCATTCTGTGACCCGGATTAGAATATCAGACAAACAAGCAAGCCACCAACTAAAAGGTTTAATGATTAACCCCCATCATCTGGGTTAATACTTTTGAGAGAAGCAGCCCATCTCCTGTCAGTTATTTACGAAAATCTGTTTGGAAAACAGATTAGCTGTCCTTTCCAAATTCTACCTCTAAAGAATGTTTTCTCTGCTGACCCAAAAGTCGGAATCCTCCCCCCACCTTTCTTCTGTTGTTGTCTGGTTAAATGCACAGTGGAAAGCATTAGTCCTTTCTGGAGGTTTACCTTGGCATGAACGTCCCATCTTTTCAGGGCTGAAATATCTCTGGCGTATAGATAGACTCTCTTAATTTAGGAAACAAACATCACTCCTTTCTATCTCTGGTGAACAAAGGACACCCTTCCAAGACTGGCCTCATTAGACTCTCACCTCCACAGGTAAACATTCAGGAGAGTTTCCAACTCAAAGAGAATGGTTTTGCTCAGCGCTAAGCTCTGGTAGCTGTGTAAAATCAAAAGTTAATGATGTACAGCAGTGCGATCCAATGGAACATTCTGTGATGATGGAAATGTTCTATATCTGCACTATACACTATGTATACAATACGGACGCCACTACGCATCGGTGGCTGTTGAGCACTTGAAATGGGGCCAGTGCTGCTGAGAAAATGAACTTTTACTAAGTTAATTTAAGTAGAAACATGTGGCTAAGCAACTACATTGCTCAGTGCAGCTACACGACAGTAATTAGGAGCTACCGACCATGAACTAGCTTTGCTGAATTATTTCTCTAATCCTCAAAACAGCAGCCCACAGTTGCTGTGGTATAATCATCTTACATATGAGGAAACCGAGGATCCAGTATTTAAGGCATTGCTGGCAACAGGGAGTGGAATGGGTGTCACTTTACCAGCCTGGATGACTTACACTTGAACCCTATCTCCACCACACTGAACCCGACTGTGTCTCAGGGTCATCACTGATCAAAACTGAAATAGTAACGAAACCTCAGAGATGCTCTGAGGACTACGGCAGTGAGTGGAGAAGAACCTTTCCCCTAGTGGGCATTCTACAGGTGCCGATCAAGCCCCCCAGCGGGTCAGTGTCAGGACTTTCCTCTCTACCATGCTGCCTCTGCATGTGTTCAGTCCCCACATTCCACCTCGTTGCTTGAAAACCATGAATGGAAAAATTAGATCGGGTGACCCGGCTGTTAAACGGACAATCTGGATTTTTAAAGCAGCAACAAGAAAAATATCAACAGCTACACTTCTCATCTCCCCTTCCTGGTTAGGGTGACAGCTTATCGTAGATGACCCACTGCTGTTGGCTAACTCCACTTAAGAGCTTTTCCTCATCTCCTTCACCTTGGTTGCCGGGGCACAGAGTCAGGAAAAGTTGTACTAGAGAGAGAAGTGGCCAAAAGTTAGCCTAGTAGTCATTCCAGAAATTTCACTATTAGATGAAATGGAAATTTCCTAGAAGGAAGGGCCCGCATAGCTGACCCCTGAAAATAGTCAGACTAGATGAAGTTATCTTAGGAAATGTTAGACTAGATAAATGCATCCTGGGGGCGGGGAGGGAATAGACAGAGACATAACAAAGCTGATTATTTGCATCAAGGAACAAAGCTGTGTTAGCGAGACAGAAATCTGATTCAGCCTTCTTTTCGCCTTAAAACTTCATAAATATATCAAATGTCTCTCTTCTGCTTTTACTTAGTCACTTATGTGACGAGGCTTGAAGACAGTAAAATGCTGAGTTTTTGTCAGTGTAAGCTACTCATTTGAAAAAAGAAGAAAATCTCTTCTCTTCTGAATTATGATTTCTCAATGTTTGTTGTCTCATTTTTAAAAACAATAGAAAAAAGAATAGAAGTTCTGTACAGAAAATACAGAGAGGCAAAAAGAGAAAAGTACTAAATACCCATACTACTACCCGCATGGACGACCAATGTGAATATATTTTAATGGTTGAAACACACCTTCCGTAGCCTTGGATCTTCTTGTATGTTCTCGTGTGATGTTATTGTTGTTTTGTCTCACTGTAGTGGCCCTATGGGAACAGGGAAACATCACGGTGGCAATCACATGGGCCCTCCACGGGATCTGATGAGTCGCTTTATTTTCATTTATTTATTTATGCATACATGCATGCATGCATGCCGCGCTGTCTGGCTTGCGGAATCTTACTTCCCCGACCAGGGATCGAACCCGTGCCCTTGGCAATGAAAGCACGGAGTCCTAACCACTGGATGGTCAGGGAATTCCCTGGTGAGTCACTTTAAAATTGACAGATCATGAGATATATCAAATTTATTTTATTCCTAGTTTACTGAAAATTCCCTTTATTGAATTGTATTCAATAACCTATATTGAATTGTATCCCCTGCCTTTTCAGTATCTATTATGATCCGAGAATTTTTACCACTTGGTACATTATAGTTTAAAATTTCTTTACACTGATCCAACCCTTAGATAAGCTCAGTTTGATGATTTCTAACATGCTTCTGGACTTAGTTGCTGTGTTTTTCTTTCTTTAGGTTTTTAAATCCATTTTTGTAGAAGAATATTTAGGTTCCTTTTCAAGCGCTGATTCTTTTCTCCAGCCCTCGTATTATTACCATGTTGAAAATGGTACAGATAGATTTCTAACATTGTCTATGTTTACAAATACTTGAAAATGTAGAAGAAATAAAATATTCAGAGTTGAAGATTCTGGACCATACATATTTCGGAGGAAGAGTTCTTTTAAATTTTTCTTATATTGCCAGTAATTTCAGGTTTCGTATTTCTTTCTGAGTCCCTTTTCGCTGTTTACAGTATCCAAGAAATGCATTCATTTCATTAAGATGTTCCAGTTTTCTCATGGACTTTATACAATATTTCCCATAAAATACTCCATTCACTGTTACATTCCCTTTATATTTTCTAGTTATATATTAATTTTTTCTCATTCCCCCTTTGTTCTTTCCAGAAATTTACCTATTTTTGTTGTTGTTTAATCAAACAACAAGATTTTGCATTTAATTTTTAATTCCTTTCTTTCTGCTTTCTGATTCATCTATCTTTACATTTATTAAGTCTTTACTCTTTCTGTCATACTGGTTTTCTTGTTCTTTTTATAACTCTTGAGTTGGCTACTAGGCTTATTTATTTTTAATCTTTCTCAGTTAATGTGAAAATATCTGTGGCTATGAATTTTCCTTGGACTACTGTTCTGGCCACATGACATAAGAAGTACAGATGTACAGTGATCTCATTCTATTTTCTAAATAGTCTATAGTTACAGTTTTATTTTTCTATACCCCAGTATTTGCTTAGAAGAGTACTTGTCATTAGCTAAAGAAACAGCAGCCAAAAATGAAATGATTTAAAATATTGACTTTTATAGGTCCTGTCAGATGAATAGAGAGAGAAAATGTATAATGATAAAATAAGACACCGTCAATAACTTGACGTAAAATATGAAGACTCTTACAAGGTCTGGATCACTTGGAACATGCTAAAAATGATTTAACAACTAAAGAGCTTGAGAGTTCAATAAAAGACGTGGAACTAGATGCTATTGTTCTTGCCTCTCAACATATCGGGTTTTTTTCTTCCACTTTTCAAAATCCTGTACATACTTAGCCTTTATTTTCATGCACAATTTTAAGTATTAAACCTCCAGAGAATTCATATCAAACTTGCTTCATACAATGCTCATTTCAGCAATTTCACAAATAGGAGCTTAATAATTTATCAGTAACAGTGGTAATGATGGCAAATAAAGCATTTTCAATCATTCTGAATATGGTCCTATTTACTGCCAATATTTAGAGTTTAGAGAACGCAGATAAAAAATTGAGACTACTGTAGCCGTGAGCAATATGAAAGGCACTGAGTCTCCTGAGACAGGAAAGAGAAATTGATTTCTCTGTGCTTTTTTGTACTCCACAACACTACTGGAAAGCAGTTTCTTGGCACATAACTATTGATCTACTGCTCTGGAGGGTGAATTAAATATGAGACCACACGAAAAGAAAACATGTGAGTTGTTCTTTTGATTCACACAAGATGCCTTTTAAAGTACATCAGAGCTGTAAACGCATGTGGGGGATTATGTATGCTCCATTTACCTGCAATAAAACAAGATGTAGCAGGGAGAACCAATGTAGCTTTTAAATTTTGAAGCTGATTGTTCTGTTTCACTGTCACAAACAGGTATTTTGTAAACCTATACAACCTTGAACACTGTGAGCTTTCATTTTTTAATCTTTAAACATCTTAACCACTATTACAGGTCTATCTCAATGATCACCTCCTTCGAGGAATCTTTCTTTTCTTTTCTTTTTGTTATAGATTTTTAGCTGTTACTATTTGCTGTGGACTTGTCTAATGTACTAACTTTTTATTCTCTCTTTGTCCTATGTTCCCATAGCATTTTGTTCACATTTGTACATGGATCTATTGCCAACATGATTTGCTTTTGGGTCCTACAAATTTTAAGCTCCTGGAGGGCAGGGACTATATTTGGTTCCATTTGCATTTCTCACGGCCCATGAATATTGGGTAATTTAATAACACTGAATTGACTTATTTGAATCATAAATGGGCAGTTTAAGGAGCTCAAGACTGTGGAAATGAAGTATCACGAGGTACACTGCAATTGTTTTGACATTCCCAGCCAGAGAAAAACAACTCCCAGTATCTTTGATAAACAAGGAACCCTGGGCTTTGGAAAATTTTTGTCTCCACTCCCGTACCTTATGCCCTTTTCAAGATGAGAAAAAAAATCTGAAGCTACGATATTCGAAGGCTCATCAAATTTTGTAGGTTAATCAACAACTGTAACCATTATGAACCTTGCCTTTTTTTCACACAGGGTAACAATTTTCTAGTTCAGAGAAAGTTAATCACTAATGTTTGGAAATGAAGATTAATTCAGACAAACTGAGTGAGTGTAATTCTGCCAACTTTATATTCCTAAGGTAGCAATTTAAAGGACGGTTTCATAAACAGGATGCATATGCGCCTGTCTGAGTGTCTCATCTGCATGAAGACCAATACATTAAAATAAGTCCTATGTAGAATGTAAATTGCTGCAGCTACTATGGAAAACAGTATGCAGGTTCCTTAAAAAACTAAAAATAGAGCTACCATAGGATCCAGCAATCCTACTCCTGGGCATATATCCGGAAAAGATGAAAACTCTAATTTGAAAAGATACATGCACCCCAATGTTCACAGCAGCGCTATTTACAATAGCCAAGACATGGAAGCAACCCAAGTGCCCATCAACAGACGATAGGCTTAAGAAGATGTGGTATAGATACACAATGGAATATTACTCAGTGATAAAAAAGAATGAAATATTGCCATTTGCAGCAATGTGCACGGACCTAGAAAATATCATACAAAGTGAAGCAAGGCAGACAGAGGAAGAAAAATGTTATAGGATATCACTTATATGTGGAATCTAAAAAATAATACAAATGAATCTTTATACAAAACAGAGACTCACAGACATAGAAAAGAAACTTATGGTTACCAAAGGGGAAAGGTGGGGGATAAATGAGGAGTATGTGATTAACAGATACACACCACTATACATAAAATGGATAAGCAACAAGGATTTACTGTATACCACAGGGAACTATATCCAATATTTTATAATAAACTATAATGGAAAATAATCTGAAAAAATATATATAACTGAATCACTTTGCTGTACACCGGAAACTAACACAACATTATAAACCAACTATACTTCAATGAAAATAAATAAATAAAAATTTTAAAAATAAAAATGAAAAAAAATAAGTCCCATGTAGTAAAAACAAGACTTTACTGACATTTCTTCCTGAATGTTTAACTCTTTCCAACTTTGCTTGGGTGTTGTATTAAGAGTTTTCTCAGGACTTCCCTGGTGGCGCAGTGGTTAAGAATCCACCTGCCAATGCAGGGGACACAGGTTTGAGCCCTGGTCCGGGAAGATCCCACATGCCACGGAGCAACTAAGCCCGTGCGCCACAACTACTGAGCCTGCTCTCTAGAGCCTGCGAGCCACAACTACTGAGCCTGCGTGCCACAACTACTGAAGCCCATGTGCCTAGAGCCCGTGCTCCGCAACAAGAGAAGCCACCACAATGAGAAGCCCGCGCACCATAACGAAGAGTAGCCCCAGCTCACCGCAACAAGAGAAAGCCCGTGCCCAGCAATGAAAACCCAACGCAGCCAAAATAAATTAATTTTTTTTAAAAAAAGAGTTTTCTCACAGTTTTGACAAGTCATGATATTCTTTCTAGGCTAAAGATTATTGTAACCATGCTCTGTGGAGTAGTATTTTCCATTCTTAATCTTATATCTGGCTGCCAGTTAGTGTCACCCAGTCACATTTAGCCCTGCCAATAGGTACCGCCTTTACCAACCTCTACAACGAGGTAGAGGGGCCATGTATCTTTCAGGTTAGATGCTCTCATTTTCATAACAGAATTTTAAGCTACCCTCATTCTGCTTGATATACAAAGCATATGAAGTAATCAACACATCAAAGTTTCTGCCCTTAAGTTTTGCCCAGTGACGGTGACCTTGATCTTTCTACTGTCTGAAAACATCAAAAACTTACAGTACGAAATGTTGTTTTTGAAGACCGCCTAAAAGACGTGCATGCAAGACCTCTATTACTACAAATCAGAGATGCCAGATAGGTTGTTGCAACCACTCATCCATCCTGGACTCACAACAGACATTGTTAATCTATTACAGAGCATTTTCCTTCGGAGCCTGGACTCAGCCACAAAACTTCCCAATGCAGTTATTCAGTCAGTCGACATGTGAGCTAAAACTTACTTGCCATCGTGGGGAATGATGATCTAAATGCTGCCCTGGCTAAGTCATACCACTGAGGGCCTGTGATCTCAAATAAACAGGAAAGTTTGGGTGGTTCATAAAATTGATTTTGTTGTGCTTTGTGATTGTGGCAACAGTTTACATTGAGGGGATCTGTATGAAACTCTTTATGACACTTACACTTTATGACACTTGTTTCCTACTTAGTTCATAGCATCATTGTGATGAGGAATCAGGATTTCCGTTGGGACTAAAAATCAAGAAAAACTGTGCTTCTCAAAAACAAACAAATGGGGCTTCCCTGGTGGCGCAGTGGTTGAGAGCCCACCTGCCGATGCAGGGGACACGGGTTCGTGCCCTGGTCTGGGAAGATCCCACATGCCGCGGAGCGGCTGGGCCCCTGAGCCGTGGCCACTGGGCCTGCGCGTCCGAAGCCTGTGCTCCGCAACGGGAGAGGCCACAGCACTGAGAGGCCCGCGTACCGCAAAAAACAAAAAAACATAAAAAACAAAAAAACCCAAATGAACATGCAGGGCATTATGCTAAGTGAAATAAGCCAGACAGAGAAAACAAATACCATATGATCTCACTTATATGTGGAATCTAAAAAACACACATACAAACAAAAAACAAAACACCTAACTCACAGATACAGAGGACAGCCTGGTGGTTGCCAGAGGCAGGGTGTGGGGGTGGGTAAAATGGGTGAAAGTGGCGAAAAGCTACAAACTTCCAGTTATATTGATACAATAAATAAGCCATGGGGATGCAATGTACAGAAAGGTGACTACAGTTAATAATACTGTGTTGCATATTTGAAAGTTGCAGAGAGTAAACCTTAAAAGGTCTCATCACAAGAAAAAAAATTTGTAGCTATATGTGGATGTCAACTAGACTTATTGTGGTGATCATTTCACAATTATATAAATATTGAATCATTATGTGTACCCCTGAAACCAATAAAATGTAACATGTCAATTATCCCTCAATTTAAAAGAAAGAGACCAGCACTTACCAAGTCCTTTTCCACCTATAACCGACCCCCTTACCACATCTTCCCTAACTTTCTCATCAATTCTTGTCCCATCCAAACCCAAGCTGGGGAACAGGCTATAAGCTCCCTTGAAGTTTGTCTTGTCACTGGAACATAGTACTCCATAAATATGACTTCAATGAATGAATAACTGAATGGCTAATGGAAAGTGCCCTTCCCCTAGGAGCGCCCACTCAAAGGTTTCTGGACAGGAAAAAATAAATAAATAAAGCTGGTAATAACCGCTTCACTTTTCTCCGTGGACCCAGAAATGTAAATGGAGAGAGTAAAGAAAATTAATCTCAAAGTAGGGGGCCAGAAGCAGAAATCTAAGTGTGGTGTTGTCTCCACAGGTCCTAGACAGCAGGAGGGCACAAGGTACCTAAAAAAGTCGTCTGAAGGAGACATCCATCAGGAAGTAGAGGAGTGTGCTTACTCCATGCAGCCTGCTAGCATTTAAAGTCGCCTGGGAAGCTGGTAGGAACACAGTTCCAGTTGGTCCTCAGTTACGTTTCCTATCCGGTTTCTGCTCTTGGACTTCTGGTGTTTGGAACTGGGAGAAATATGAAGAAAATCCATTTTTAGGCGTGGAGCAGAGATCCGCAGGCTCGTCTCACCCTATACACGCCACTAACATCTAGCTCCGAGACCCGGGCGACTTTCTCCTGAAATTCGTGAGGCCCGCCCGCTTCTCTGCGGCTTCCCAGGACCAGGCTCGGCCAGCAGAGGGAGAGCAGGAGGCGTGGACCAGGCCAGAGTCCAACCAGAAGGGGATGGCCTGGGAACCCAGGGAGTGGCCATGGCGGAATGCGGAATGCAGGGAATCGCGCATGCGCGGAGTTAGCGTGATCAATGGGGACCTCAGGGTTGTACAGTGCGGCACGGGCGGAGCGCCGGGATTGGCCAGGACAGAGGGGAGTGGAATATAACCCGGGCTTGAGGGGCGGGGTTTGGACAACCGTGGGAAGGAGCGGCAGCGACGGCCACTTCGGGAGGGGCGTGGCCTCGGCGTAGCACAGAGGCTTGACCTGAAAATGTGGGACTCAGTCGGTGCGTAGCCGCTCGTAAAGGCAAGACAGGCTTGGTCGAGACTGCGGGAGAGGTGGGCAGAGGAATTACCAGAGTGGAAAGCAGAGAAATGGGCACAAGAGAGCGGCGGGGGGTCAGCGAAACGAGCGTGGCCCAGAGGATAAGAGGAATGTGAAAGGACTCGGATCAGGGGCGTGGACTCCGATGAAAAGGCGGGGCCACGGAGTAGCGTATGGGATGCAAGTGACGTAACAAAAAGGAGGGCCCTGGTGTAGGCGCAGTGTAAGGATTTACCGTGAACGTGGGCGCGGCATGTCCGTGGGGGCGTGGCTTTACAGTTCTAAGGTGTGCAACAAAGATGGTCCGGCTCCAAGGAGGGGTGGGCCCACGGCGAGGCCAGAGGTGGGCCCAAGTTAGCGCGCCGGCGCGTCACCGCGGCCGGAGGCCCGGAGCGATGGCAGCAGGGGCAGTCAGGCAGTCAGGACAGAGAACAGGTGCAGAGCTGGGTGGAAAACAGGTTCGGGCTCCGACACGGGGAGCGTGGCCAGGGCGGGACTTTAAGCTTCTTCGGGACGTGGGCCGGGCGCGCGGGGAAGTGACGTAATAGGCGAAATGACGTATCCCGGCGTGAGGGGCGCGGCTAGGCACAAGGGGGCGTGGCCAAGATGGCCGCGCGCCTGAGCCTCTCATCCCGGTAGCGAACAGAGTGGTTCCCGCTATGGGGAACGTTCGGGTAAAGTCCGGCGGCGATGTGGAGCGTGGGCAGCAGGGGAGCGTAGGCTAGCAGAGAGAACAGGGATCCTCTCATACACACGATCAGGCGCTGCAGTGGGCCCCGGAGGCGGGACAGCTGTTGGCCCCGCTAGGATGGCCACAGTCCCGGCGGGGCTTCTCTGTACGATGGGGGTAGGGGAGGCAGGGAGTCGCTCCATCTCTACTCTAGTCCTGTTCCTCCGCTCTGAGGGTCACCAGAAAACTACACCCCCTTACCGTTTTGTGCATTTAAAGGTAGAACAGCTGTCCCAGAGAGTCTGGGAAGTAAGGGGGTTGCAGTTTCAGAAACCGAGGCCCAGCAAACTGGATTCACTCATATCTGCGTTGTTGATTTTCTTCCTGACTATACCAAGGGCTACGGACGGATTCACAACCACCCCCGGGGCAGGGGATCAGCAGCTATATCATGTGGACAAGTCTGAGTCTTCTCTACTCCTCAATTCTTTCTTCTATCCTTTTTCTTTAGTGCCCCGTCCTGGAGCTAGAGGGGAAGAACCTACCAAATACAGACGCTGTTGGTGGCTGTAATTCTTTGTGGCGTGAGTTGAAAGCTACTGCTCAGAGGATGCTGGAAAGTCGTTGTTATTAGTGTAATTCTCTCTTGTTTATTTTTTGCTGAGAAAGCTTGAGAAATATGGGGAGATAATGAAGATGTGTACACCTTATGTTGAGTAGAGTTCATTCTCTGTCAACCACTGAAAACCACATTGCTTTCTGCTTCCCCTTTTTCGTTTGCTGACACTCTGGTCATCTCCACTCTGCTGCTTAAAAGTCTTGCTGGAGTATGGAGAGAAGTTGGAAGTCTCTGGTGAAGGAAGCTTGTCCACACGCTACCCATAAGCTGCCCCTGCACATCCCTCAGAACGGTCTCTGTTCTCAGCCTGCACTGAAGTCCACAGTGAACCAATGTTCCCCAGCCCCATGCCCCCACTCTCCCTTCTGGGTCCTGATAAAGAGCTACACTGTTCTTGAGTATTTTGGAAATGAAAACCTTTCAACTTTCTAGGGCTTTCCTACCTCACTCAGAAATTGTAAACTCAGTGCCAGGTCTGAAATGCACCTAAAGGCTGAAAGCAGCAAGGGCACCATTTCTGTGCCTGTGCACGCCTGCCCCGTTGTCCCTGGAGCCAGGCAAAAGGCTGCCACCACTCGTAGTTGGAATACAATTAGTTGCGTTCCTTTTGACTGAATATGAATATTGAGGAAATCTGATGGAAGGAGGGAAATGCATTTCATATCATTCCACTGGAGCAATTAGTGCGCTGGAGCAATTGCAGTGCGCTAAGCAATTATAGAAATGTAACCTTTGGCAACCCTATATTGGGATCATAGAGAAGAAGTGGGTGAGAGGAGCAAGCTGAACTTTCTCAGTCAAGATAAGGAAACATAACTTCTAATTTAAATTTCAGAGAATTGCAAAAACGCTGTCTTCCTTTCTAAATCAGAAGGCAAGAAAGTGAAGGGTCCATCTGATAAGAATCAAGGAATTTTTCTTCAACGCAACTGTAACCTTTAGTAGGTTTTTGTGCTTTGTTTTTTGGTTTTTTTTGGTGTTTTGCATAAGTACAAATGGCTTAACCAGGCAGAGTTGAAGAGCCAAGGCATTTAATAAATACACAATCTACAAGTGATTCTAAAAGGCTGTTAAAATCTGTTCATTCACACATTTCTGTCTGCAAAACAGCAGATAAGGACGGTGTAAGTAAAACCCAAGAGCATATATAATCAGTGATAGCAAAGGGCATGTAGCATAGAAAGCTTACCTTCCCTAGGGCCCATCCAGCTCATGGTCACACCTTTCCTGTGCCTGTACAACAAAATATAACTTATTGAGAAAATGTATTCTACATTTATACGTTCCAGGGTTCACCTGGGGCCTATTTAATAATGAGTATTAGTTTATTTGTAATGCTAAATTTTGCAGTTTATAGTCTAGGTGCAAATTCATAAACGTTTTTCTGATAAGCATCTTTCTTTCCGAAGCACATACCTGGACATTAATAATCTCACATATTGTTACACGTATTGTAGCCTAGCATTAGCTAAATTAAGTTTCTTTCTATTAGGATTTCCCTGGAACCCTCCTTGCCCCTGACATTCCATGCTCCATTCCTTCCTTGGTTGCCTTTGACCATTCCTCCTCCATCTCTTGGCCTCCTTAATCACTCCATTTTGTTGGTCTCTATACACCTGTTACCCCTGGGGGGAGGGTATGTTCCTTCTCTCTCTAGCCTCACAACCTCTCTTGAGCACCAGAGCTGCACTGCCAACTCTCCCTAGACCTTTCCTCTCGCCTGCCCCCTTGGCACCTCAAACCCAATAGAATTAGTAGTAAGAGCGCCATCTTTCCCTCCCCGCCAGCTCCTGTGCCGGGTTCTGTTTCTTTGTTCAGGGGTTCATCCTCGTTCTACCATGAGGTAGAATATTCTACCATACTTCCTCACTTGAATTACTGGAATTTCATTTCAAACTCCACATGCCCAAATCTGAGCTGCTGATTTCCCACCCAAAACCTTTTCCATACACAGTCTTCCCATCTCAGTTCGTGGCAAGTCCATCCTTGCAGTTGTTTAGGCCAAGCATCTGCCAGTCATCTCTGACTGCTTTCTTTCACATCTTACGGGCTGTATCCCCAAGATACATCCAGTACCCAGCCACTTCTCACCACGTCCACTGTGACATCCTTAGTTCCAGCCCCTGGATTATCCTGAATGGGCTCCCTGCTTCTTTCTTTCATCCTGGTCAGTTTCCAGTAGGGCACTGTGAATGAGCTTTTTAAAATGTAAATCAATTCACATTCCCACCAGCAGTGCAAGAGTGTTCCCTTTTCTCCACACCCTCTCCAGCATTTATTGTTTCTAGATTTTTTGATGATACAGCCACTATGGAGAACAGTATGGAGGTTCCTTAAAAAACTGCAAATAGAACTACCATATGACCCAGCAATCCCACTACTGGGCATATACCCCGAGAAAACCATGATTCAAAAAGAGTCATGTACCAAAATGTTCATTGCAGCTCTATTTACAATAGCCCGGAGATGGAAACAACCTAAGTGTCCATCATCGGATGAATGGATAAAGAAGATGTGGCACATATATACAATGGAATATTACTCAGCCATAAAAAGAGACAAAATTGAGCTATTTGTCATGAGGTGGGTAGACCTAGAGTCTGTCATACAGAGTGAAGTAAGTCAGAAAGAGAAAGACAAATACCGTATGCTAACACATATATATGGAATTTAAGAGGGAAAAAAAATGTCATGAAGAACCTAGGGGTAAGACAGGAATAAAGACACAGCCCTACTAGAGAATGGACTTGAGGATATGGGGAGGGGGAAGGGTAAGCTGTGACAAAGCGAGAGAGAGGCATGGACATATATACACTACCAAATGTAAGGTAGATAGCTAGTGGGAAGCAGCCGCATAGCACAGGGAGATCAGCTCGGTGCTTTGTGACCACCTAGAGGGGTGGGATTGGGAGGGTGGGAGGGAGGGAGACGCAAGAGGGAAGAGATATGGGAACATATGTATATGTATAACTGATTCACTTTGTTATAAAGCAGAAACTAACACACCATTGTAAAGCCATTATACTCCAATAAAGATGTAAAAAAAAAAAAATGTAAATCAGAGTATGTCCCTCCTCTACTCCGAAAACTCCATTGTGTTCCCACTTCTCTTAGAACAGTGGTTCCCAATCAGAGGTGATTCCCCTTCTCCAAGGGACATCTGCAATGCCTGGAGACGTTTTTGGTTGTCACAAATGGAAGGAAGGTGCCACTGGTATCTAGTGGGTAGAGACCAAGGGCGCCGCTAAACAAGCTACAGTGCAAACACTAGTCCTTTACAACAGAGTTATCTGGTCAAAATGTCAACAATGCCGAAGCTGAGAAACCCTGAGTTAGAGAAAGAGCCTTTACAATGGCCTACATGTCTCCTTGATATGGCATCCACTACCTCTGGACCTCACCTCCTACCACCCTCTGCCTGGTTCACTCCACTCCTGCTGTATTTACCTCCCCCTCCCGCATACTAATAATCTGAATGATGTTTTCCACGTGATCGGCCACCTCTGTTGTTTGCGACTTTTCTTCCTCTGTCCTCCTTTTGCTCTGGGTTATTAGGTTCCTTCAAGTTACTTGGGAGCTGATCAAGACTTCAAGCTAAAGATGGTGATGATGAGTCGCCTGAGGGTCATTCTTCAAGCCTCTCCATGCAATGCACAGTGGAGAAGGTTCCAGATTCCGAGGTCCATGCTAGCAAGGCCCTGCAGCCTCTACACCTGTACTTACAAAACCCGGAACCAAGCCTGTGAGTACATGGCTGCCTGGAGAGAGCAGAAGCCTGGTTGTTCCCTAACAGTCACATGTGTTGAGTGTCTGCAGCTCTGATGTCAGTAGCATTCCAGACTGGGATTAGATGCCTTGAGAACTGAGAGTCAGAACCCATTATTTCTCTGTTTGTTCAAATATGGAAAGCCTTTTTCTCCCCTAGCTTTATTGAGATATAACTGACCTAAGTCTAAGGTATACATCATGATGATTTGATACACGTACATACTGTGAAATGATTACCCCGGTGCCGTGTGGAAAGGTGTTTTCTTCACCAATTTTAACTTGTTAAAATGATGTCATGCAGAAATAGGTCAAAGAAGTCCTAAGTTTCAAATACTTTGAACCTGTTCTTTATTGTTTTTTGTTAGCAACCGTCTTTTTACTAAAATTGATCCACGGACTGCGAATTATTTCTGTGAGTCTGAACATTCTGGAATTTGCATATTCATGTTTGCAAGCAGTTCAGTAGCTTCATACTCTGGAATATTCCGTCCCTCGTTACAAATTGCAGAAGAGGTGCTTCTAGGTGACCAGCTCGCCAGTGTGAGCTCCGCTGTGAACCCAGCAGATCAAGTGAGGCAGCAGATGGTCCTCCCTGACACCACGGCGCTACTGCCATGGGCGTGGGTCGTCCTGTGCTGTCGGGGTGGACTGCACTGCAGATGCTGCATGGCATCCCTAAGTGTCCCCTGGGGGGCCAAGTAACCCTGGTACAGAACCCCTGAGATGATCGGAGAGGATAATGTGTGTGTTAGTGGAGACATAAGTTTAATGAAATGGTTAAGCATATATGCTAAGTAGTTACATATTCTCCACCATTCACAGTGAATTCACACAGAGTTTTCCAGTGTTGGTTTGCTTCCAGATTCTAGCTTTCTCAACTTTTCCTCCTTGGGTTTACTCTCTTTGACCCTGTTTTGCACATTACAAAAGGGATTTATTAGTAATGCTAATCTAGCTAAATCTATTGCCTTGAAACTGCTTCATAAATATATTTTTACTGTAAGTTTGTTTCCTCCCATGTTGACTGTGTTCTCATTAAACTGAGCTGGTCTGAGTCATAATAAATTTCTGGTTGCTGGGTGCGGCTTCCTACCATCAGGCCCCCATCCTACACGGACTGGCTTATTCTCAACACTGGCACTTTGCGGTCTAAGGCTTAAAATGGAAAAAAGTAGTCATATTTATCTAGTTACTAAATTTTGTGTGAGTGCTTTCCTTATTTTCTTGTTTGTTTATATATACAGAAAGTATTTGTTTTTATTTACAGAAAGATGGAAGTAAATCCAATATGCTCGTGTCTTTAGGATAGTTTGCTCCTTTTAGTGCTGACAGAACCCAGAAAGTATTGGCTTAGGGAGGTAGGGGCTTCTCTTGATTAATTTCCCACATCAGATGAAATGTTCTTGTTTGTAACTTACTAGAAGAAACAGGTCACAGTCACCGTTTGATTTTGGTTTTCGAATATTACTCTGTCCCTCCTTGTTTCCCCCAGGAGAATATTTGGTCTTTGCTGCCCTGGGCCACTGCGCATGTCCTATTTGTATATCCTGGTCCCTCATCTGTGTAGTTGTAAAGACGATACTCATTGATTCTGGAAGCTCAGTACCCCAGCGGAAGGCCCAATACACTTGTGACCCAGAGTGACGCAAGACCACTGAGGGTTAGTTAATGTGGAAAGTCCTTAGCTAGCGCCTGCCACACACTGAGAACTCGGCCTTGGCAGCGACCTCTAGTACCACAGTCGTTATCATCATCACCACCTTCATCACTGTCATATGCTCAGCACCTCCCTCAGATGTCTGACCATTGTTAGGATCCGGGAGCCGAGTAGGGAGTGACTGAAGGAGGAGGCTGCGGCGAATTTAGAAACAGCATTTCACTGGGGCCTGTGCCCTGTGCTCTGCCTTCACTCCGCACCATCCCTCTTCCCGAGGAATCACTGGCATCAACTCAAACTGCTGTTGGCTGTGATCTCAAGTGGCAGACAGTAAATGTTGACAGCCCTAACCCTGCAGACTGGTGATATGATAAAATAAAGATGAAAGCCTGCATCTATTACCCACGATGAAAATAAAATCACTTTCATTTCTTGTATCATCTAGTGAAATTTAGCCTAAATTTCTGTCACATAAAAAAGATTTAGGGTTTCCGGGCGGCGGGGACGGAGGTGGGCTTGGCGGGCCGCACGGCCTCGGGGCCGGAGCTCGGGTCCCCCGCCCGCCCGAGCGCCCGCCGCAGGCCGAGCCCCGCGCCCCGCGCCTCCATCCTGGGTCGCGGTGGTCGGAGGTGCGCCCGGGTCCGCGGGACAAGCGGGCGCAGAGGTCGTTTGTGTTTGAGGGGGCGGGGCTGCGGCGAGGTTCCGGCGCCTCCGCGGAGCACCTCGGGTCTGGGGCTGGGGGCGCCCGCGGCTTGCTATGCTCTCCGCACCCTCCCGGCTCTGCAGCCTCGAGAACACGGCTAGGCAGCAGTAGTTTAATGGGGAGTTGGCCTGCTGGGAACTAGGGGCCTGCTGGGGTCTCAGTTCTTGGCTGGCCCCGGAACACGAGGTTGCCAGGCGTGTGACGGCAACAGGTAGCAGTGAGCCGCTGGTGCGGTGATGAGCAGGAAAGGAAGGACACTGGCTCTTGGCCTGTGAACCTAGGCAAGAACGACCAGCCAACACAATCCAGACCAAGGTCCGTGGGCCCAGCTCGGTCCTGTGCGGCTGGTCAGTGGAACAGACCTGCAGGTGTGGCTCTTGTCACTCTAGGACTGGCTTCGGGACAGATCCTGCTGATGAGCCCAGGGCACCGCCCTCAGCTCTCCAAGAGAGTGCGCCTGAGTGGAGCCAGGGCGGTGTGCACCACTCAGCACGGCCGCCCTGCGTGTCCAGTCTGCTGGCAAGGGCAGTGGGGAGCCGGGGGAAGTCATGGCCTTGCGAATGTCCTCTGATGAAAAAGAACCTGCAGGCTTATAGAATAACTTTTGTGTGGAACGTTGGTGTGCTGAAAAGCAGTTCTGTGTGCCTTTCCCCCTTGGTGTGGATCAGCAGTGCTGAGGCAGCAGGCGTGATGCAGAAGTGTGAGCAGAGACCGTCTAGAATCCCCAAACTCCAGGGAAACTAGAGGTGACAGCCAGCCTAGTGAAGAGGCAGGAGGCGGGGGCGGGGGCGGCAGCCCAGCAGGCGCCCCTCGTCTCAGGGCCCTAATCCTGGCTCCAGCCGGGTGGTCAGGGGAGCTGCAAGGTCTTCTGGACGAGCAGAGCCCACAGTCCTGAGCTGTTCTTCTCTGTGTTTGGGTCATCTCCCCCCATCCAAGGGGAGAAATCTAGATGAGGTTTAAGAACTAGTGCTTTAAGAATGTGGATCTCATAGTTGAAACCTCAGAACACATGTCTTCAGCACAAGGTGTTAAAGTGAACGGAAGGATTCAACGCCTTTTTGAGGAGGGTGTCTCCATGTGGGCAGAACTAGAGAATAAATGGGTCTTGAATAAAAAAAAAACAACAAAAAAAGATTTAGGCATGAGATCTTAGACCATAGGGAAATAAGTTTAATAATATTAATTTTTAATTTAATGAAATATAAAGAATGTCATCTAGAATGGAAATGGTACAGATTTGTTATTATTCTATTGATTCTTAACGTTCATGATCTCCCTAGTTTTAGAAGTAAGAGGAACATTTATTTTTAGGACAAATCTCAGTAGAATAGCACTGTATAAAATGTAGCTACTAGCCCCATGTGTGTATTTACATGTAAATATATTCAAATTGTATGGCCACCTGTGGCTACCACTTACTATATTAGAAATTTCCATCATCAGAGAAACTTCTATTTGACAGGACAAGTCTATATTATAACTTAACTGTGTTAGAAAACTGTTCTATTATTTCTCCAATTCATTTTGAAGGACACTAATAAAGCCTGGAGAACGAGAGTATTCAAAAGCTTGTTTTGCAACGTCTTCACAGAGAATTCCGTTAATCCCCAGATAATATAGGCTGGGATACCCAGACTGTGTTGTCTTCCATTAATTTTCAAATAATCTTGAGAAACAGTGGACCTATTAGCCCTGTGGAATTACAGTAACGGCCTCAGGGGTATCTGCAGCTACAGTGAACTAACAGCCCTGAACTGACCACCAGGAAATGTGGGCCTTAGTCTCCTGCACTGGTAACTGCATGTGATGCTGTGGTTACCTGGGCTCAGCATGAAAGTGCCTTTTACAACCCTGATGCTCTAACAAGGCACTCTGTGATTATCCCCAACAAAGTCACATGGAGGGTCCCTGTGTATCCCATCACTGCAATAAGCCCTAGGCCTGCTAGGATGGTGTTCAATTTGACGAGGAAATAGCCCATCTCAAGAAAAAGGACAGTACAGGGCAAGGCACTGGAGAGAAAGCTAGTGATGGTATAGAGCAATAATGTCCAAAAGATACATAATGTGAGCCACATAGACACTCCTAAATTTTCTAACAGTCACACTAAGAAAGGGATAAAGAAACAGGTGAAATTAAGTTTAGTTATATACTTTAACTCACTATATCCAAAATATTATCACTGTAACATGTAATCAATATAAAGATTATTAGTGAGGTAGTTTACAGGATTTTCTCCTAAGTCTTCAAAGCCCAGTGAGGTATCCTACAGTTTCAGCACATCTCACTGACTGACCAAGGGGAGTAGCCTGGCAAGGTTCTGGAATAGCGTGGCAAGAGCAGAGCTTGGGAAGAATGAGGAGAAATAAAATTAGATGGGCGAGATGGGTTCCTACTAGGAAAACCTCGATGCTTGGATGCAGAAGCTTGGACTTCACATAGTCTTTAACATGGGAACAACATGATGAAGGTGGTAATTTAGGAAAACTGATGGATGGCAAAACACAGTAGAGGGGAGTAAGAGAGGAGGAAAAGTGAGCAAGAGGACCTTTCCTTGAGGAAAAGTCTGTGGTACAGGGGCCTGAATGAGGCTGGTGGTCATGGGCTGGACAAAGAAGAGATAAACCTCAAAGATCCTTAAGGAGAAAACAATGTGGCGCTCAGTAGAGTAAAAGGAAATAAAGATAAAACGGGAATGACCCCTTCCCAGTAATGCTCTTTATCTTATACATTCAATCCACAAGCAGGGACTGAAAGCCAGCTCAGTTCTTCATGGGGCTTGCAGAGCCGTGAGGGTGCAGAAAACTAAGCATATATGCATATACTTATCATCATACCCATGTAATAAACGATTTGAAGGAAAAGATCAGAATGCTATGATTAATAAAAAACAAGAGGGGATCGCATAAGAGGATAGGGAGGTACGGAGGCGACACTTTTGCTGAAGACGTGACAAGCCAAGAAGAGGAGCCAGCCCTGAGCTGAATGAGGGGAGATTGATTTCTGAGAAGGAGCAGGAACTGAGGGGCTGAGACAGGAATGATCCCGAAAGACGGACACCCCCGAGGCTGGAGCTGAAGGTGGTACAAGCACAAAGTAAATCGAAGACAGGACCAGTCATGTAAACAGGAACTAAAGCTGAGCACATCCTCACTGTGGAATCTAAAGGGATTGTGTTGCTCTCAGTGTTACATTAGTGACACCTTCCTAACGACAGTGTGACGTCGTGCCCTTAAACCATGGCTGACAGAATCACTCTCTCTGTTTATTTCATTCTCCCCACATGAGAAGAAGCTGGAAACGCAGGCTCCGTTAGTCAGAACACGTAATCACCTTCCGACTTTGAGGGGAAGTCTGAGTAACCACCAAGAAATCATTTTAATCTGTATTTTGTTAAAATGCAGGAAGAGGAAGGGAGGAGAGAACAAAAATGTGAATTTATCATTAGCAAAATGAGCCCTGGGCAAAAGCTGGCTTCACGAAGGGGACAGTGACCAAGGGCTCCCTGGTGGGGGGATACTCTGGGTTCCTAAAGGAGGAGGTGGGGGGGGGAAAGAAAACCTGGAAGCTGAACTTGTGAATAGAGGGGCATACAAATTGACGGGAGCGTTATGACCATACAAGAGCAGCTGAAGGAACAGGCCCAGTTTCCTTGGGCTGGTGTTTGTGTGGGTGAGAGAGTAGACTCTAGGCCATTTCCTGAATGAAGTGGGGGACGATTTGGGTGGAAGAGGGCATCGTCTTAGGGATCTGCTCTGTATTCCCTTCTCCCCTAGTCTCCTTACGAGACCCACACGAGCTGGTTTTGAAGGGCGTGAATGCTCAAACCCTCAGCCTCAGTCTGAGCATCTCAGAGCGGACAGTGTTGTCAGGTTTCTTTGTGCCGGCGGGCAGCTTTAAGACTGAATCATGGCTGTTCTCGGGGTTTCTGGAAGTTTTAAAATATCAAATTAAAAATTAATCAGTATGGCTGATTCATTTTGTTGTGCAGTGGAGGCTAACACAACATTGTAAAGCAACCATACGCCAATAAAAATTAATAAAAAAACAATTAAAAAATTAATCAAATACAGCTTTTTATCCCAACAATAGCATTTGGATAATCAATACTCAAAGGGCATATACCCAGTAGGGCGCTACAGGGCACGGAAAAAAGGGAGGGAGGTATGGCTCCTCCCTGCAAGGAACTTGCATTCTAATCTGATACCAATATGACTATTGTACCAATTCATATGCATTTTTCATTTTAGATTTCTGAAACAGAAAGTCCTCCTTCTCTAAAGTAAGTTCTTGTTGTTCAGAAGTTATTTTACACTAAGGGAGAAAACCCAAAACGTTGGGTTCAGACCTCTCTAGAGACGAGATTACCGCATTATATGAAAAAATTGAGCGGGGGGTGGGGAAAGGGAATGCCCTGAGTTTGCCTATTGCTTTCTGCTCTAGACCAAGATTTCTCAACCTTGGCATTAATGATATTTGGGGCCACGTAATTCTTTCCTGTGAAAGCCCAGCCTATATACGTAGGATGTTTAGCTGCATCCCCAGCCTCTACCCACTAGATGTCAGTAGCACCCTCCTCCAGTTTTGACCACCGATAGAGTGTCTCCAGACATTGTCCAATGTCCCCCGGGGTCAGAATCGCTCCCTCCTTTGAGAACCACTGGTCCAGAAACTGCCTTGGAGCGCTCTGTGTCTATGCCGCTGGGGCACTTGTACCAAAAAATCGAAGGTTAAGATCCTGCTTTGGGCAGCTATCTCAGGAAGAGAACCGTCTCCTCTGTAAGAGGAAACCAGAGGCAAGCTTGTTTTTTACAAGTGGAGTGCCAGTGACCCTGCCATGCACAGGGGGGTTTGACTGGGCAGCAGCTGCCTTGTCACTTTCACCAATCCTCAGACTCATTCTCATTGGTGGGGTGAGGTGCAGAGGGTCGTTGGTAATGATTTATCTTGATTCGTATTTTGTCCAGCTTTCCTGTTGGTCTCGGTTCTGCCCATCCGTGCTGATTCTAAAGGGCAGAGAGCTGGACCACCCGAATTATACATGTGGGTTCTATCCATCATGTGTGGATAGCTCTTTCTTTGTTGTAAGAAGTTTCCTGAGATTTATCAGGGACTTGCCACAAAGACCTGGCGCTCGACTCTTTGGTAGAAAAATCACCGTCAGTGATGTCATCAGCACCCGTGTGGGACAGAGTGTGCGTGTACACCTTAATATATACAGTGTCACAGCTATTCATGTGGCAGGACTCCAGGGACCTTAGCAATGCTAACATTCTATCCAGGCTTTGCAGGATGGCTGCCTAATCCTCACAGCTGGCTCACATAAGAGCTGAACCCAGCATACACGCTTACATGGGACCATATCATCCCCCCAGTGGGATTCCAGCTAGTGTCATCTCGAGGACAGCCCCCGATGTGCTTTCTCCTAGTGCACCCTCTCTGGGAGAGCGTGGACCTGGTCCCGGGGGGTGAGCGCCAGTCGCCCATCAACGTCCGGTGGAGGGACAGTGTCTACGATCCTGGCTTAGAACTGCTCACCATCTCTTACGACCCGACCACCTGCCTCCGCGTCTGGAATAACGGGTACTTTTTCCTCGTGGAACTTGAAGACTCTGCAGATAACTCAGGTGAGAGCCAGACCTGTCTGTGGTCTCATCTGGAGTTAAAGGGACAGTTTCATGTCAGCACAGGCCACATCGCAAGGCCTCCATGGGAGCGGGGACCTCTTTTGTTAGCAGTGGCACGGGACCCACCGGACTCTTTTTTTCGTTGTGTGATACACATAACATGAAATGTACTCTCTAAGCCTTTTTTTAAGTATATGGTTCAGTAGTATTAACTACATTCACACTGTTGTGCAACTGTCACCACCATCCATCCTCAGAACTCTGTACCCATTAAATAATAACTCCTTATTTTTCCCCACCCTCCAGCCCCTGGCAATGAACATTTTCCTTTTGTTTCTATGAATTTGACTTTTGGGTGCCTCACTTAAGTGGAATTATACAGTATTTGTCTTTTTATGACTGGATGATTTCACTGAGCATAATGTTTCCGGGTTCATCCGTATTGTAACATGTGTCAGAATTTCCTTCTTTTTGAAGGCAGAATAATATTCCATTGTATGTACAGTTAATCCGTAGACAACACAGAGGTCAGGGGCACCAACCCTCCACAAAGTTGAGAATCTGAGTATACCTCATAGCCAGCCCTCCATATCTGCATTCCTCCATATTCTCGGATTCATCCAGCTGGGGATCATGTAGTACTGGAATATTTACTTTAGAAAAAAATCCACGTATTAGTGGACCCACGCAGTTCAAACCCGTGTCGTTCAAGGGTCAGCTGTATATACCACATTTTGTTTATCCCTTCATCTGTTCGTGGACACTCGAGTGGCAGCCGCCGTTTGGCTATTGTGAATAATGCTGCTGTGAACATGGGTGTACGAATATCTTTTCAAGATGCTGTTTTCAATTCTTTTGGGTATATACCCAGAAGTGGGATTGCTGGATCCTCCTTGGACTTTTTTGAGTGTATGAAAAATGTCTCTTTTCATTTTTATGCACATTTCCATCTACTAGTATAAACAGTATTTCCTGTTAATACATATATCTCTGTGTATAGATTCTATAACTGATGTAGAAGATAGGGCGTGAAGTTAAAACTTTGCTAGAAATTTATTTTCTGTGTGTGTTGAATATGTGGTAATGTTCCTCTACTTGCTGACTTTACAAATAACTTTTATATTAAATAGCAATATTTAGTCAGATTTTAAATGATAAAATTGCAATACAGTTGAGCCTTGAACAACACAGGTTTGAACTGTTTAGGTCTATTTATACATGGGTTTTTAAAAAATAACTACATACTACAGTACTACACCATCCGCTGTTGCTCGAATCTACAGATGCGGAACCGAGGATAAGGAGAGCCAACTGTAAAGTTAAATATGCTGATTTTCAACTGCGAGGTGGTTGGCACCCCTAGCCCCTGCGTTGTTCAAGGGTCAACTGTACTGGGCAAAAGGCTAGTCGGGCAAGAAAAAGGCCTTTTATATTTGTGGTTACCCAATAACATGTATGTATTTTGTCATTCATTGATTTACTTATTCATTCAACATTTACTAAGTGCCAACCATGTGTCAGACATTGCACTGAGTGCTAGGAATAACAACTCGATTCTTGACCTCCCAGAGTTCAAAGTCTAGTGACAGAAGCACACATTAAATTAAAATGATAAAGCAAGTGTGATTTGAAGAAGGGTTTCTAAAAGTGCTGTGGGACCACAGAGGAGGGTGTGATGTAGACTGCTCAGAGGAGTCTACGATGATTCCACTAAGGAGGGGACATTTGTGTTGGGTATTGAAAGATGAAAAGGAGTTTGCCAAGAGGATTAGAAGGGCATCCAGACTGAAGGAAAACCATGTGCAGAAGCAGATGTTCAGAAAGTGGTCAAAACCCAAAGTGGCCAGAATGAGAATGTGTGTTGTGGGAAGAAGCGGGAAGATTGGTGATCATTGAAGATTAAGAGGGTAGGTGGAGGGCTTCCCTGGTGGCGCAGTGGTTAAGAATCCACCTGCCATTGCAGGGGACACGGGTTCGAGCCCTGGTCCGGGAAGATCCCACGTGCCATGAAGCAACTAAGCCTGTGCACCACAACTACGGAGCCTGTGCTCTAGAGCCGGTGAGCCACAACTACTGAGCCTGTGTGCCACAACTACTGAAGCCCACGCGCCTAGAGCCTGTGCTCCTCAACAAGAGAAGCCACCGCAGTGAGAAGCCCGCGCGCCACAATGAAGAGTGGCCCCCACTCACCTCAACTTGAGAAAGCCCGCGCGCAGCAACGAAGACCCAACACAGCCAAAAATAAATAAATAAAATAAAATTTAAAAAAATATATAGTTTTTAAAAAAGAGGGTAGGTGGAAGGCAGGCTTATGAGACACTGGTTATTTTTAAACAGAGTGGCATAGCATGATATCATCTAAATAATTGGTCAATTGCTTTATTTTTTGAGATTGACCCAGGCAACCGTGCAGGACAGCTTAATGCACATGGGAGACGGTGGGAGCCTAAATGAAGGCTGTGGCAGTCGAAAGAGAGAGAGCAAGTTTTAACAAGCATTTTTAAAATAAAATCAACAGAACTGGGAGACGAGAAGGCTTCAAAGTGAGGAGAAGGCAAAGTTAACCATGACCTTGAGGTGTCTCACTTGGGAGGCTCTGGGGATGGCAATGCCAGAAAGTTCATGAATGATGGACAAGGATAATTTGTAGGGAAGCATAGGGAGCATATAAGGAAATAAAATTTCTTCTTACAACTTTTCCCCTAATTTAATTTTAAATGTTACGTTACAAATAGAAAGAAACACATTTTAAGTGGTTACCCCTCAAAAAAGAAATGTGTCTTCAACTCCTGTCCAATTCCCATAAGGAGAATCTATTTCTCTCAAGATAAGCATCTTCTCTCCTTTTGATGCAAATGGGTTTTGGATTTTAGTATCTCCTGCAAATCAAGATGGGAATGAACAAATGTTGATCCCTCACTGAAATGTTACTCACTTTACTATATAATTAAAAAAATTTTTCTCCCCAAATAAATCCCTTTATTCCAAAGTAATATTAATCCACATGGAATTAATTGCTGCTCCTGCATAAGTTTCTTCCTGTTCTTTATTTCTATCTCATTTTGCATCAGATTGTCATGTCTTTCCCAGTGGCTTTATTTTAGGTAGGGAAACATGTTTAAATAGTGTATGCTGAATAAGGCTGCTGAATTATTTTGGAGCAATCCTATATGGTCAGGCAGTACTTCTTTTAGTGGTGTTTCAACTGTACTTGGTACATCAGAATGCAATCCAATTTGAAAGCTTTGAGGATGCAGCAACTGGAGGAAGATGGTTTGGCTATGGTAGGAATATTTTTTAAACTATTTTTAAAAACCTTACCAAGTTTAAATGATGTGTTGTATTCTAGAATGAAAAGATAGAACATTAGAATATTGTTATTTACTTTAAGAATATGGGGATCAATACATTGGTAAGATAAACAATGCTTAAAATACAGGACTGTTAAGAATATATTTCAAATGGTATGAAACTGGGCTGTCCAATATGGTAGCCACAAGTCATGTGTGGCTGTTGAGCACCTGAAATGTGGCTACTGTACGTGAGGAAACGAATTTCAAATTTTGCTTCAGTTGATTGTCATTTAAATTTAGGAACTGACAATTCAGTTACTGGAAAACTTAAAAATGTTTGGGACAGCTTGGGTATGTTATCTACATTTTCAAGTGTAAAATATACAAATCAAGTATTTCTGATGAAAAGTTAGCATCCAAATTGATATGTGCTGTATGTATTAAATACACAACGTATTTTCAAGACTTAGTAACTTTTCACATTGATTATATGTTGAAATGACAATATTTTGAATATATTTGGTAAAATAAAATGTTTTCAAAATTAAGTTCACCTGTGTGTTTTTTGTTTTTTAACTTCTTCAATGGAGCTCCTAGAAGCTTTAAAATTACCTCTGTGGTTTGCATTACATTTCTGTTTTTAGGCACTGGTATAAAAGGATAAAAGCAAATAATACTAAATATCAGTTAAAATGTGAGATTTGATAAGAATGTATTTTAAATGGAGTAAAAAGATAAAGGCAAACAACTAAGGGAAATTCAGGAAAGGAACTAAACATTTAAGAGTGTGATGTGACTATACATTTGCTGAGTGCTTCATTTATCTCCCATAGAAGTCTCTGTGGTGGACCCTCATCTCCGTTTTTAGATGGAGAAAGTAAAGGTCAGTGAGGTTAAGTGCTTTCCTGCCAGGTCACTCAGCTAGCACCTGGAGAACTGGACTGGAGATCTGTGGACCATACTCTGCACAGCACCTCTGAGCTCCTGCAGGTTCCATAGGTACAGGCCTCCTGCAGGCTCCCTGCCTTAGTCCACTCTGGATGCTGAGTGTTTTAAGGATACCCAGGTTTTAGTCTAGTCAAGTATGGTAGGACACACAGACGTGGAAATGGCTATCATGAAGGAAGAATTTTATTATACTCACAAATACCTAAAAAGAGGAGACATGGCATGCCATGCATGGCCACATGGGGAAGTACCAGGGGTGGTCAGGAGGCAGAGAGGGCAGGGGAAGACATGGACAGAACCTTTGTTGTGGTTTCCATGGGAAGGAATGGGTGAGACAACATAAGCAGGCTTAGGATTGGCCACTTTGGATAATTTCAGCAGGCTCTGGGCATAGAGGCTTCCCCCAGTTGTCTGGTACGTGGCCCTGGGGTGACTAGGGCAGAGGAATAGTAGCTCAGAGTATCAAGAATCCCAAAAAGGAAGTCGTTGGGGTCTGAGCTCTGGATTGGTTGGTTTGTACATGAAAGGCATGCTCCCTGTTGTTTGTTCTCTCTAGCAATTGACTAACCTCGGGAGAGGTGATCCCTCTAGCATCAGCAAGGCCTCAGATATCAAAGCATCAAATATAGAAACTGGAAAACATAGCTATTGCACTGAAGCTCCTCAGGACTCAGGGGCCTGAACTGAAAGCTGGGCCTTACTACGCGCTGGCTTGCCCTGACAGCTTCAGCCTCCAGAGCCTCTGTGCGCCAAGCACCAGTGAGACCCAGAGGGGGAAGCTGATGGAGTAAGGGACACCTTTTCCTGCAGACTGTGGGTTCCAGCCTATCAGCAAACAGCCTGCTCATTTGTTTTGTATCTACTTTCACTCAGTGATGTTTATAACATTCTAAATTGTCAATTTAAGTGCAGTTCCAGTACTGTGGACTGTTTTTAGGTAATCACCAGGTATCTGACTTTATCTTATTTTTTAATAATATGTTTTATTTATTTATTTTCTAATTCATTTTTGGCTGAGTTGGGTCTTCGTCGCTGCGCGCAGGCTTTCTCTAGTTGCGGCGAGCGGGGGCTACTCTTCCTTGCAGTGCATGGGCTTCTCATTGCGGTGGCTTCGCTTGTTGCGGAGCACGGGCTCTAGGCGCGCAGGCTTCAGTAGTTGTGACACGTGGGCCCTAGAGCGTGTGGACTTCAATAGTTGTGGGGCATGGGCTCAGTAGTTGCATGTGGGCTCTAGGGCGCGTGGGCTTCAATAGTTGTGGCTCACGGGCTCTAGCGTGCAGGCTCAGTAGTCATGGCGCATGGGCTTAGTTGCTTCATGGCAGGTGGGATCTTCCCGGACCAGGGATCGAACCCATGTCCCCTGCATTGGCAGGCGGATTCCTAACCACTGCACCACCAGGGAAGTCCAGGTGTCTGATTTTAATTCACGTTCTATTACAATTCTAGAGTGAGATGTCAATTGTTTTTAATATTTTCTCATCTATTGTTCTTTAGCTAGGCAAATATCATAAAGAGCAACAGAAACTGGTGGATACTACGGCTTCAATTACGCATTAGGTAATTTTTCCCCCTAAATCACTTGAAATATATTTTATGTTTTAATCTCAGAGTGGAGACGCTAACATGGCACTTTGAAAGGGAAAATGTTAATTCACCTCAGTGTAATTCAGGCTCTCTTTGAAAGCTGCCCCTTAAGACAACTTGCCATTTATGATGCTTGTGTTGAGAGAGCCCCTGGCCCTGGGACACTTTGCAGAGGAGAGACATGATTCTGTTGGTGGGCACAGACGGCGGCTCTGGTTTGGCTGCCATGCCAATGAGCACTCAGAAACTCAGGAACATGAGTCCCCTCCTCTGCTCCCGACTGCTGCTCCTTCACAGTCCTGTGCAAACACTCAGGGAAGCCTTCTGGGCTCTAGCTACCCTCCCATAGGCAGGGGGCACAGAAAAGTCTGACAGAAACTTGGCTTGTCCAGCTTTACAGAACAATTACCCACATCCTTCAGGGTGGATACCTCTGTCCAGCCGTCAAGGTTAATTGTTCAATATTCAGAATCCCAGAGGGGCTGCTCTCTGCAAGTCTGTCTTCCCTCCCCTCCCTGCCTCTGTCTCCACCCTGCCCTCCCTCTCCATCTCCCTCCTTTTCCTCCTCCCTCCCCCACCCCCACTCCACCCCCATCTACTTTCCTCTCTCTCCCTCCCTGTTCCCCTCTGTCCCTCTCTCTGTCCAGTATCCTGTCTCCTCGTAATTTGCACTGCATTTTAGAAAGGTGAATTCTATTAATCTCTCTTGAAAAGGAAAAGCCTCCTTGTTTATGCACCAGCTACCACCTAATGCCTCCCAAAGAGTTCAGAGGACAGCACCTGCTACAAGCTCACTAGAACGAAGGGAGAAAATGGTTTTTGCTGTGTTCCCACTGAGGACTATCAGAAATACATGGTTAATTGCAGGAACAAAGCATGGGTATGATTCTGTCCTAAGGTGCCCAGAGGTACCTGGAGCTCATCTGGACCACTGCTGGTCCTCAGACTCCCCTAGAATCATCACCACATCATCTGATTCCTGAGTGGTTTTCAGCATAAAATGATAACTCGATGACCCCTTCTCTTGGCCAGGACATGCTTGTGGAATTTGGGTCATTCGACCCTTCCTGTCTGATGCCTACCTGCCCAGATTACTGGACCTACTCAGGGTCCCTGACTATCCCGCCACTCTCTGAGTCTGTCACTTGGATCATTAAGAAGCAGCCCATAGAGGTTGATCGTGATCAGGTACGTTCTTTCCACATTTCTATGTAAGGAAATTCTAGTCTGCCCCTTTAAAACAAGGCTGGGCTCAAACTTTGGCATCAGTTTTTAACATCTTGTAATGCTCATACATTTTTATTAAAATGCGCTAACATCTTGTGTTAATTTGGATATGAATTAGGAAATGCTTCAAATTAACTAGAGAGAAGAGGTAAAACTTAGGAAACATAAGCTTTTTACTTCCATATTTGACAATGACATATGTTTTATGCATTGTATATTTTATATATAAATACGAATCTCTGCATAAACAAGACCCTTTTAAAAGGAAGAATGAAGGCTGAAAATGGATGTGCTCAAATCCTGTAAAATCTTTAAGGGAATTTTGCTATGGAACCTCAGGATAAAAGCAGAACCCAACAATGTCTGTCCAGAAATTTTAAGTCAGTTGTTTTGACCCTGGAGTCTATTTTTTCCTTAGCAACTAAGTGGTGATTACTATGTTAATACACATATTCTATTTAATTCATAACATAACTGAACTGCAATAATATTTGCTTATGCTTGCTTTATGGGATTTTAATTAATCACAAAGCATTTTCACAAGAACAAAAGGTTCCAGAACCTTTTTTATGAAGCCAGGATAACTGACACCAACACCCACCAAAGATCAGACCAAAAAAAAAAAAAAAATGTACAGACTGGTATGTCTGAAGGATATGTTTTTTAAAAAGCTAAAAAGCTAAAATAGGGACTTCCCTGGCCGTCCAGTGGTTAAGACTCCACGCTCCCAATGCAGGGGCCATGGATTCGAGCCCTGGTTGGGGATCTAAGATCCCGAATGCTGCATGGCATGGCCAAAAAAAAAAGCTAAAATAATATTTTATAAACAGAAGCCAGCAGTACCTTAAAAGAAATATATACTTTGTGAGAACCTATTGTATAGCATAGGGAACTCTACTTAGTGCTCTGTGGTGACCTAACTGGGAAGGAAATCCAAAAAAGAGGGGATATATGTACACATATGGCTGATTCACGTTGCTGTAAAGCAGAAACTGACACAGCAGTGTAAGGCAACTATACTCCAATTAAAAAAAAAAAAAAAAGGGACTTCCCTGGTGGTCCAGTGGTAAGAATCCACACTCCTAATGCAGGGGGCCCGGGTTCAATCCCTGGTCAGGGAACTAGATTCTGCATGCATGTGTTAACTAAGAGTTCAGATGCTACAACTAAGAGTCCACATTCCGCAACTGAAAAAAATGATCCCGCATGCCACAACTAAGACCCAGCACAGCCAAAAATAAATAATAAATTAAAAAAAAAAGAAATATATATTTTGTCCAAGTAGTAGTTATTCCAGTAATGCAAGGATGGTTCAATATTACGAATGATATTAATTCATCATATCAGTGAATCTAAATATATTTTAAAAATAATCATTTCCATAGATTCTTAAGAAGCAGTAGCAAAATTCAACATTCAGTTTTTTAAAAAATTTTCAATAAAATAGGAATGTATGGAGACTTCCCTAACTTGATAAAAGAGATTGATCTCAGTTCTAAAGTATATAGTATGCTTAATACGGAAAAGAGAATTACTATGTTAAATTTTAACTGAGTTATATTTTGGAAGTAGTCAATATAATTGGACCAGAAAAGAAAAAATAAATTAGAAAAACAACAAAAAGAACTACTGCAAAGATAACTGAGTAATTAGTGGAGTACAATATTAATTTCTAGAAATCAGTACACTGGACATGTATACATCACAATCAGTTAAAAGATATAATGGAGGGCTTCCCTGGTGGCTCAGTGGTTAAGAATCCGCCTGCTAATGCAGGGGACACGGGTTCAAGCCCTGGTCCGGGAAGATCCCACATGCCGCGGAGCAACTAAGCCCGAGCGCCACAACTACTGAGCCTGCGCTCTAGAGCCTGCGAGCCACAGCTACTGAAGACCGCACACCTAGAGCCCGTGCTCCACAACAAGAGAAGCCACTGCAATGAGAAGTCTGCGCACTGCAACAAGGAGTAGCCCCCGCTCGCCGCAGCCACAGAAAGCCCACGCGCAGCAACAAAGACCCAATGCAGCCAAAAATAATAAGTAAATAAAATAAATGAATTTTTAAAAAAGATATAATGGAAGAAAGAATGCTATTTATAATGGAAAAAAATACAAAATACCTTGGAATCAGCTTAACAAGAAAACTTAAAACATTTCTAAAGGACACAAAAGACTTGAGTTGATAAAATTCATTCCATGTTATTGAATAGGAAGACATCATAGACACCTTTGATGTCAATTCTCCTTAAGTTGTTATTGGCCATGAATTGTTTATTCTTCATAAATTTGATGTAATCCCGATAAATATACCAATAGGATTTTTTAATATAAATTTATTAAAAAAATTTTTTTTTTATTTTTGGCTACATTGGGTCTTCGTTGCTGCGCGCAGGCTTTCTCTAGTTGTGGCGAGCGGTGGCTACTCCTTGTTGCAGTGCGCAGGCTTCTCATTGCAGTGGCTTCTCTTGTTGCAGAGCATGGGCTCTAGGTACGTTGGCTTCAATAGTTGTGCCACGCGGGCTCAGTAGTTGTGGCTTGTGGGCTCTAGAGCACAGGCTCAGTAGTTGTGGCACACGGGCTTAGTTGCTCCGTGGCATGTGGGATCTTCCCAGACCAGGGCTTGAACCTGTGTCCCCTGCATTGGCAGGTGGATTCTAAACCACTGCACCACCAGGGAAGCCCATACGAATAGGATTTTAAAATAGGTATGCTACTTCTAACCTCATGTGGAAAAAGAAAAGTATAAATAAAGAGCCAGGGAAAATTGTGAAAGAGAAAATGAAAGATGATTAAATCAACCAAGTTATAAAGCCTCAATAGTTAAATAGTGCTGTACTGGTACACACATAAAGAGATCAATCATAGGATGAAAACTGTAGATTCAGAAATATGTCCAAGTACATATGAGAATTTAGTTTATGATAAAGGTTGCATCTCAGCCCAGTGAAAGGGAAAGATGAGATTATTCAGTAAGAGCGATGGGGACAATCGAGCAGACATTTGGGGGTGAAAAGTTGGATTGACCATTCAAACCTTACACAAGAATATATTCCAGACATATTAAATGTTAAAAATACTGCCATAAAAGTACTAGGATAGGCATAGGAAAATCTTTTCGTACATCCAAATGGAGGAGGCTTTTCTAACCATATATCAAAACCAGAAGTCACAGAGATAGCAACTGGTAAGATAGACTACATAATTTAAAAAAAAAAATTCTGTGTCAGGCTTCCCTGGTGGCGCAGTGGTTGAGAGTCCGCCTGCCAGTGCAGGGGACACGGGTTCGTGCCCCAGTCCGGGAAGATCCCACGTGCCGTGGAGCGGCTGGGCCCGTGAGCCATGGCCGCTGAGCCTGCGCGTCCGGAGCCTGTGCTCCGCAGCGGGAGAGGCCACAGCACTGAGAGGCCCGAGTACCGCAAAAAAAAAAAAAAAAAAAAAAAAAATCTGTGTCATGAAAACCACCATAAACAAATGACAGAATACAGAGTTTGCTCATAAGCCTGGGCTTGGTGGCCTATACATTTATTCCACTACTATCCTTCATATTTAAAAATTGACATAACACTGAAAAATAAATAAATTAAATAAATAAATCAGAGGGTCAGTGGCCCATGTGAGGACTTTTCAAATGAAATTTCAACATAGAAAATTCAGTAAGAAAAAAATGTTAGCTGTCATCAATAATCCTAGTTGCCTACAATCTTACCACTAAGTGTTAATCATTGTTTGGATAAATCCTTCTGGTCTTTTACTTATACAGATACACATAAATCCTTCTGTTCTTTCATCTATATAAATATATACAATTTTTTGAACAAAATGGAATCATTCTGTACATGCCATTTTGTTGCTCTTTTCACTCGATGATGTGTGGAACATTTTATAGATAATAAACATTACCTTCAATATCATTTTTAATGGCTATATACTAGCCCATTTTATAGCTCTAATGAAATATATTATTGATACTTGGGCTATTTCTAATCTTTTGCAATTAGCCAAATAAAAATAAACCTGAACTACTCAGACACGTTCCTAATTAATGAGGGTATATGTGTGATTTGCAAGTACCGTCACTGTGTTGGGTGCTTGTCCCTGGCCTACTTGGCCTGAAGTCTTTAATCCAGACAAATCTTCCCATGCTTGCCTGCTGTGCCCTAGGCTGTCCTCTCTGTAGCTACAGTGTGCCTGATTGAGTGAGGAAAAATGCTACAAAGAGCTTTTCCAGCTGGCTTGAAGTCAAGTGTTCTATAACATGGTTGCTCAGAAAGCCAAGGGGCTACTGATTGATGCTACTGCCACACTGGAAAACAAGCCTTTGATTTGGGATCACTCCTTTTATACTGAGCTGCACTGTTCAGTACCTTAGCCACAAGACACGTGTGGGCATTTAAATTTAAGTATAAATACATTTAAATTGAAACTAAATCAAAAATTTAGTTCTTGGTCACAATGGCCACATTTCAAGTGCTCAGCAGCCAGCCATTTGTGGCCTGTGGCTGCTGTAATTAGGACCTTTCCTTCACCACGGAGAGTTCTATTGGACAGTGCTGGCAGGAGGCACCCTACTGCCTGTTAAGACCTCCACCTGCATAAGACCTCCATCGCAATGCCCAGGTGCGGTAAGCAATCAAGACTACGTTATGTTAAGGATTCAGTTAAATTTTGAAAAAACAAAACATTTTTGGCACTGTTACTATATGCATCAAGCCTTTTATTTATTATCCTGTAGCCTGGCTATTTTTGCCCATTTAAAGATGAGGTTTCTGAGAACCAAAGATGAAGTAACTTGGACTTGGCACATGGCTAATACGTGGGGGACAGGGCCTTTGATCGCCAGTCTTTGAATCCCAAGTGCCCCACTGGCTTCACCACGTCCTGCTACTCTCCTCACACAACATTTTATTCCCTGTCCAGCAGTGAAGGGATTCCTGCCCAGAAGTAAATTCTCCTTCTGTATCCAATTTTAGACAAATGTTTCAGGGTAGTAAAAATGAAAGTAATTTATTCATGAAGTAAAGCTGTTTTTCTATTGAAATTATTTATGCTTCCTGTTTCTGTTTCTAGCTTGAGCAATTTCGGACCCTGCTCTTCACTTCTGAGGGGGAGAAAGAGAAAAGAATGGTGGACAACTTCCGCCCCCTTCAGCCCCTAATGAACTGCACTGTCCGCTCATCCTTCCCTCACGACTATGTGCTGAACATACAAGCAAAACCCAAGTCGTCTACCAGCCAAGTGACCCCCTTAGACGCCATTATCTAGGTGGTATCTTGCTTAAATATATACTAGTTCTTTAAAAATTGCTAACTAGACTCTTCTAAATGCCTGCATTTAATAATTATGGATGTGCCTTTCTTGGTATGGCAGCGCTCCTTAGTCTTTGAGGGAAGCTCTTTGGTAAACAAATTCTTACTTTTATTGATAATGATGTTTATCATTAAGTACCAGCAAGAGACACAGATTTCTCTTATAGCAACCTGCTGGTAATTGTAATGTCTTTTTATGTGTGACATTTTTGAGCTGTCTTTTTACTGATATGTTTATCAATTGGTGGTTCTACAGAGTTATAAGTAGGGATGATAATCAAAATATTTAACAACTGGTAAGGCACAGACACTGAGCATCCAGAATGCAGGCTTTTCAGAAACAGCCACAGGACCCAGATTGGTACTTCTTGGCTGAACATTGGCTATGGTTTTAGGTATATTTTATTTTAAAACATGAATGAGTATTCTTTTATAAGGCCTTCTCAATGGGTATATTTGCCTCGATTTTCACTTGTCATTACTAGTACAGGACATGATTACTTACTATCAATTTATAATATAGAAAAAATATTTTGTGAGCTTCCTTGGCGGCGGAGTGGTTAAGAATCTACCTGCCAAGTCAGGGGACACGGGTTCGAGCCCTGGTCTGGGAAGATCCCACATGCTGAGGAGCAACAAAGCCCATGCGCCACAACTACTGAGCCTGCGCTCTAGAGCCCGTGAGCCACAGCTACCGAGCCCGCATGCCACAACTACTGAAGCCCGCCCGCCTAGAACCCGTGCTCCGCAACAAGAGAAGACACCGCAATAAGAAGCCCGTGCACCGCAACGAAGAGTGGCCCCCGCTTGCCACAACTAGAGAAAACCCGTGCGCAGCAACAAAGACCCAACGCAGCCAAAACTAAATAAAAATAAAATAAATTTATTTAAAAAAAAAGAAAAAATATTTTGTAATCCTAAAAACACAAGGGTTTACTTATATCTGGAAATCCTTTTGCATTTCTGAAAGTCAGATGTTTTACTTAAAGGCTTGATCATATAGAAAGCATATGCAGAATATTTTAAAGAAAAAGCTTTAAGTGCCTAGAACTTAAAATTCTTTCATGATCCATTTACAGAAATACTTTTCAAAAGGCTAGTAATATAATAGTCTATGGTTTATAATATTATTTTGAATTGTTTGTACATTGTTTCATAGAATACAATATTTTCCACAATGACAGAACTATCTTGACTTCCCTTTAAAACTATCTGAACTTTATTTCATTAGTTGAGGTTCTGTGCAAGGCAGGTGATCAACATAAATCTCCTAATTTATACAGTGGTTTAGAAGACTTTTGCAGGGACTTCCCTCGTGGCCCAGTGGGTAAGACTCCACGCTCCCAATGCAGGGCACCCGGGTTTGATCCCTGCTCAGGGAACTAGAACCCACATGCATGCCGCAACTAAGAGTTCGCGTGCCGCAACTAAGAAGCTGCATGCCACAACTAAGACCTGGTGCAGCCAAAATAAAATAAATAAATAATAAAATAAATAAACATTTAGAAGAGTTTTGCTATAATAATAGGGAAAGAAACCTGTCAAATAGGCTAAAACCTAGATAATTCTACATATTCTGAGGAATCCATGCCACTGTTGCCCTTGCTTGTAAATATGTGGAATGTTTTTAATTGCCTATGCCTGTGTTCAAATTCAATACTGCATTTACTAGTATATTTCTTTCATTAGTATGCTAGTCATCCGATCTGCAAGATAAGGTTGGATGAATATACTTAACACTACTGAACTATACACTGAAAAAGGTTAAGATGGCAAATTTTATTTTAATGTGTATTTTACCACCATTAAAAATAACTAATAAATTCAGTAGGGAAAAAAATAGGGTTGGAGTTGTATGTGTAAGTTTGGGGGCATATCTCTGCTCTCAAAAAAGGAAGGGGGTAAAGGCATTGCTTCTAGAGTTCATGCCTTCTCTGGAAAAGGGAAGCATATATGCTCTAGGAAATGAATAAAATCCTTTAAAAGATTAATATGGGGGAAAAGTTATGTTAACTTTATATATTTTTTCTGTTTTAAACCATAGTTATTTTTAAAAGGTAAACACACAAGATATGCATTTTTCAGGGCACACAGGCTTCCCTCCTAGGTCTCTTGCAAATTCTTAATGCAAAATTCAATTGCAGTGAGTCTTCCAAATTGACTCACAGAATGCCTGACTTGCCCTTCTATCTCAGAGATACAAAGGACGTATTCATAGGGTGTGTCCCTGCTGGCCACCCCTGATCAACTTACATCTGGTGTTCTGGTATAGTTATTAACAGCACCCTCTTTCACTCTCAACCATGTCCTGCTTTGCATGACAAATTCTTGGTCACCTTCTCTGCAGAGGTTATGGAAACTGCCTTGGGGATGTGGTTTCTTCCATGCATTAGTCAGATGACCCCCAAGGGGGTGATGTAAATTCCCTGGCTACTGATACACCCTCAGGGGAAACTTTTCAAGTCTTTTCTGCCTCCAAAAAGTGTTTTACTTGTGCCTTCCTAGACATGAAGGGGGAAAGTGGGCTTGAGGGCTGTCAAAGGGCTTGAGAAAGAATTCTGTACTAAAATTGCTGCTTATCTTCATTAAATAATATAATAAAACCCTTTCTTTACACTACTAATATTTGTTTAATGACTTTTTCTTCCTATTAGTTTTTTTGAGCATGTAAGGTATCTATACAATTAGCGAGACAACGTGAGATCAGAGAGTGACTGGAAAACTCATGAGGGATTTACTAGAGAGGCAGGAATGGAAAGATCCACCCGCTGCTCCTCAGCTCACTATGGAACCAGTGCACAATCTGCTGACATCAGGGCAAGCTTCTAGCCCCTTTCTCCTTTCCCAGGGCTACATGGGTTAGGGTGAGGTTGGCTATTCTAAAACCAGGCATCCACCTCAAAAAAGTTTAGGAAGATGTCTTTCCCTTGCTCACTTTGGGGACACATTCTTTTGGCACAGTATTAGCAAAACTACAGTATTGTAATCACTTTAGGTATTTTTCTGTTCACTAGAAGACTCAACTTTTGATACCTATTCTACTTAATGTTTTATTGTGTTTTTAATTCAACTTTAAGTTCTTTCATGCAAAATTTTATTGATCAAAATGGTTACAGTTCAATTAAGCAAATAAGCTCAATTTGACCATGTAATTAGTACATATTAACAATACTGGCTACTTTGCATGTAAATAGTAATGCATTCTTGTTGTTAGGAACTGAATGTTTGTATCCCCTCAAAGTTCCTGTATTGAAATGTAACCCCCAATGTGATGCTAGTAGAAGGTGGGGCCTTTGGGAGGTGACTAGGTCATGAGGTTGGAGCCCTCATGATGGGGTTAGTGCCTTTATAAAAGAGACCACCCAGAGCTCTCTCAGCCCTTCCACCATGTGAGGATACAGAGAGATGGGCATCTATGAATCAGTAAGGAAGTACTCACCAGACACTGAATCTGCCATCTGCCAGCACCTTGATCGTGGACTTCCCAGCCTCTAGAACTGTGAGAAATAAATTCCTGTTATTTATAAGCCATCCAGTCTTTGGTATATTGTTATGGCAGCCCGAACAGACTAAGACACTTGTCCCTGTGTACATTTTGATCCCTGCTTATCAAATTCAATCTACTCTTCGAAAATGGTACTTTGGTTTCAGTTCTAGGTGGGGATATCAACTCTGCCACCATTCCAGGAGTTGTGTTGCTTTGAGCTTATCACTGGACAAAAGAATCAATAAGAATATTAACTGAATGAAGAATAACTTTATTCACTAATAACTGAATAAGAATTGATTGAATAAAGAATAACTACCACTGGATAGTTCCCTGCTCCAAAGAAAACTTTTAATCAGTTGCACAAATATAGATTTGCATGCATTTTCATATTAATATGCATTTATAAGTATCTTATCTTGCTATTTTAAGTGATAACTGTAATCTAGAAAATATATAAAGCCTTTGGCATAGCAATGAGTGTCGGATAGGACTTGAGACCCCACTGTATGTCCTTGAATAAATCTGGTGATTAATACTGAAATTAATGGTAGGTGAGAAATGAAATGTTCTTTCCTGAGAATTTCTGCATTGACCTTTCAGTGAGTCCTAGTACCATTGTCCTACTAGAGCAAGAAAAAAAACAAATTAATTTAAAGAGTTCCAACCTGGCATTCAGAAAGTAGACATTTCTTGCTCTCCCTTTATGCTTGCAATAAATGAAAAATACATTTATGGATCATTCTTTGGTCACTTTATAATAACTAAGACTCATATTTAGGGACTTCCCTGGTGGTCCAGTGGTTAAGACTCCGCACTCCCACTGCAGGGGACACGGGTTTGATCCCTGGTCCGAGAAAAAAACAAAACAAAACCCTCATATTTAGTAATAGCAGTATCTATTACATCATTTATATGAGTAAAATATTTTCTTTAACTTTTTAAGAACAATCAGCTATTTTCTACTGACAAAATAAGACAAAAGTTTAGGCCTTTTCCCATAGAGAGGGGATAAACCAAAACATATATATTTGAGAATAAGTAGATGTTGTATTTCAGGCACCAAGAAAAATAGAAAATACATGTTACATTGCAGAACAAAGATAAATTTGTTCTATTTATCAGAATATCATAGTAGAATGTATCTTTGCATTACATTTTTACATACCTTATTTTATCTTATGATTTATCGAATTCAAATGATGGTAACTGTAGTTTGGAAATGGAATTGGCTTTTAGAGTAACTTCTGTAATGAAATTAACTTGAGCAATTTAAGCTTATTCATGAAAATGAACGCAGCCGTTAACTGTTGAAGATAAACCTCTAACTTCTATAAAAGGAGATTTGCATTCATTTCTAAATCATAATAGAATAAAATCGAAATCTGTATCCCTTTTTAATTAGAAGTATCTTCCTAGAAGACATTCTTAGTTATTCTGACATGAAAGTCTGGTCTGATTCATAAGAAATGTTACAGCAACCCAAACACTGATGCTTTCAGAATGGCAGCAATTCTCAGCATAAGCCCTGGTCACAGGAACCAGCAAAACTGGAGATTTGCACAGCTATATTTTGTGCCACCCAGGGCATTCTCTAGTTAGAGGCCGTAACTGCCAAGTCTTCACCTTCAAGAAGTTTAAGATTTAGTGCCAGATGCAGTCTTATGAAGGCAACAAAGTACAGTATAGTGTGATAGGTGTTATAAAAGGTGAAATACTTGTGCTGAGAGCACGCGCAGGACAAGTACCTAACCCACTCTTGAGGGGGTTGGGAAGTTTTCACGCTGCCGCTGCCGTTAATAACAGATAAAGTTTTGGGGACACTAACTATTGCCAGGCACTATGCCAACATATAGCATTCCCTTGATTTTTACTGATGAGAAAACTGAAGACTAAACATTAGGAACTGGGAGTTCCCTGGCAGTCCAGTGGTTAGGACGGCCAGAAAAAAAAAAATTAGGAATTTACTCAAGATCAGAGAGCCAAGCCTTGAGTTTCCCAGTCCATCCAACTCCAAAGTCTATGTCCCTAATTACCGATGCACTGAGCTGGACAAGCTCCACTTGGAGGCTTGTTACTGCAAGTGTCTTTCTAAGAGGGAGTAGGGCAGTTTATGAAGAGTTTGGGCTTCTGCTGAATGATTTCAAGGAGGGACTAGGGAAACAGGCAGCTTAGTAATTGGGTATCTCAGTAATTTTGATTTGGAGGAGAGAGGGAAAAAGGTAAGCCAGGGAAGTTATCCAATTATCAAAAGATGGGGGTTGTTAATCCTTTTGCAGTCGCAACCTGTCCTTGGGAGAAACACTTTTTTTTGGTCTTGTCCCTGGCCTTGTATGTGTAAATCACGGTCTAATTATTAGCAGGGTTTATTTTGTTTTCTCAGTCCCTTACCCAATTGCCCCAGTTTAATTCCTTGTCACCTCTCACCTAGATTGCGTTATTCCGGCTGTACCCTTTATATTGCAAACCAGAGTAATTTACCTAAAACACAAATATGATCACAACAAGCCTCAACTTAAAATCTTGCAATGGTTCTCTGTTCCCTACAGAGCATAATTAAGGCTTCTTGGAATGGCCCTCCTCCACAACCTAGCCGCAGCGGTATTCAAGGAATACCGCTGTATTCCTTGAAACTTTCAAATTACCCTTTATATTCGATGGCCAAAATTCTCGCGGTTCTGGCAGATCCCACCTTGCTTCACCTCTTAGTGCCTTTGCTTATGCTGGTTTACCTGCAATTCCATTACCACCCTCTCCACCTGAGTAAAGGTCGTCTGCCTTCAAAGCAACTCAGGCATCAGAAAGCTCTCCCTGAATCTCCAGGCGGACTATGTTAAGTAATCTTAGCTGCCTGTACCATATTATCTAATCTATGAATTGGTCCTTCTCTGCCTCTAGATTGTAAATTCCTTGGGAGTAGAAGTTGCACCTTTGCAGCCTCGGTAGTTAATTTCGCCTATAGAGCCGGCAGGTGTGAATGGAAGGGGGCGGCGTAATGAGCTTTGTCTAAGGCGTTGATAGGTCGAACTATGGAAGGAGCCAGAGCCTCGGACTGGAAAGCAAGGCGAGCAGCGTGAGAGATGAGGCTTTGTGAATGGACGAGAAAGAGGGAGGTGTGGCTTTAACTTCTTGGCCACAAGACACCTCACAATGAGGTGGGGAGAGGGAGTGATAACGCACTGGGGACGCGCTACGAGGGAAAAAGTACTTACAAGACGGGTTAGGAGCCCAGAGGATTTTTCGAGAAGGAGACATTTACTTGTGCAGGATTTTGGAAGACGAGCTACCTACCTCCCGTCGTCCGTCTTTGGTCAGCCAAGGGGGAGACAGGCTACCGCCCCTCTAGTCCGAGAGGCCGCGCAGCGACCGCGACTCCGCGACTGCGCGCGACCGCGGACGCCTTCAAGCCTGCCCCTTCCGGCCGACCGTTGCGGGGCGTGGCGGTGCTGGCAAGATGGCGGCGTCCGAGAAAATGATGTTTCCGGAGAAGCTGAGGTGAGCTGGGTTGGGGGAGGTGAGCTGACAAGAAAAGGGGACGGAGCGGACCGAGGCTGGGTTGAAGGATTTGCAGGCAGAAAGGGAGCTGGGCCAAGCAGATAAGCCACCGCGGCAGCTCGATCCCTTCCCTCGGCGCGCCCCGGACTGTCCGCGGGCGTCTGTGGGCTCAGGGAGGCGAGGAGGGGTACAGGTGGTGGGATGGAGAAGACCTGCCGTCTGCGCATGGGATGGCGAGGCGATGGTAAAAGCATGCTCTGTAATTAAAACACGGGAAGCAAGGTTTCACTTTCGAGCGCCCAAACGAGTTCCTGTCATTGGGCGCGGAGGAGAGGGGAGCTCAGGCACCGTTGCAGGTGCGGCCACTGACGCTGGAGTGTGTTTGTGTCTTGTTTTTCCAGCCACAAAAAGTACAGGGCCGCCCTGAAGAAGGAGAAACGAAAGAAACGTCGGCAGGAACTCGCTCGACTGAGAGACTCAGGTAATGGATTCATCCTGTTTTCTGTGTACGCAACTGCTCCCCCGACTCCCGTCCTGAGGCCCCAGTGTCAGAAGGAAAGCAAGTACCGTATCCGAAAAAGAATTGCTGTGGCCACGGCCTCTCAAAAAGTTGTGTTAGACCCATGACAGAAACAATGTTAACGTACTCAAGGGGTGGGGGGGAAGTCACGGTGAATCATCACCCACTGATTACGTGTTAGGTATTTATGAAGTATCTAATATTACAGGTGCAGGCATTACGAATTACAGTAGCTGGCCCAGCCTTTGCACGTAGTAAGTATTCGGTGAATAGTTTTCTTTGTAAAACCAGCAGGAGTCGACCGTTTTAGACACTTTGCAAGTTTTTCTTAAATTTCACTAACATGAGAGACCCCGTGTTGACATTATTTAAACATATATGCATAAAATTAGTTGTGAAACTTACTTGACTTATAAAGCGATATACTTACAAATCACAAAACCAAGTGAAATTATACAATTATACATCCAGTCCCCTGCAGTGGAAGCTCAGAGTCTTAACCACTGGACCGCCAGGGAAGTCCCCATATCTACATTAATGTAGTGTTAGGGATGATGGGAAATAGATGCTCACAACGTGAATATGGTACTGAGTGGAGTTTGGAATGCCACTACTACTGTTGCCCTGTGGTTATTTATCACTTTTTTTTCCTATTAAAATACTGTGGAACCTTCATCTGTACTGATGGTGGTGTCATTTGGCCTTCATGGCAGAATCTAACATTTGTATATTAAACCTACCTGTTTAATGAACTTAGTTGTAAAGTTGTATAGTGTAGTTATAAATGCAGACGAAAGCACTGAAATCACGCAGGAGTACTGAGTTATAATGGTTACCATACACATTAGCCAGAATATGCCTGTTAAATTATCCTAGACAATTCTTGAAGTCCACAGACTCAAGGAACCAGGATTCTCCAGCCTTGAGAAAATAGCCATGGAGGTTTTACTTACCATTGGAGTTACCTTGTAACTGTTTCAGTAGCATTACTTGGGATACTTAGAATGGAAGGGGCAGTGCGTTGCCCTGCAGCCTGTATTAGCATCTCTGTTTTATTCGTTCAAAACTGGCCCACTAGAGGCAGGATAAAGCATCAGGGATAAAAGGAAAAACAGGTTAGGTTGACGTTATTGATGCCCTTAGTGATTTCCCAGGCTCCTTGAAGTTTTCAGCTTCCTTACTTTGTTAACCTGTTTTCTTGTAACATGCCCCCACTTTTAAAAACTCTTCTTTTTCTTTACATATTTTAAATCCAACATATTCCATTGATTTTTTATTCCCCTTTAACTTTGTAAAGTGCATTTGGAGTGAGCCTCTGTGAATAGGCAGGTGGATGTGTCCTTTGGCAGTTTAGTCAATTGAAGGATGCAGCTCACTGGTCTGCTCGTGATTATATATGGCTAATGGCAGATCCAAGACTAAGAGCTTGTCTCTGGATGGCTGCTCCTGCTTTGGCCTACTCCAACTCACAATTCTTTACTTAGTGGTGCTTCATGAATAGTGTGGTCTACCAAATGCTGCTGTGGGTTGTAGCACACGTTGCATGGGCAAACATTACAGAAGGCTAGAATATAGAAGTATTCTGTAAGGATTGCTATAAGAGTGAATTGGCAAGTGATTAGTAGAAATTTCTGGAGTATCAACCTCTCTATTACAGGTAGCCTCTTTAGCCCCCAGTTCTACTTTAAATAATCTGAAACGAGCTGCATTATCAGAAATTAAGGTAACATGAAGGATAAAAAGCAAGTTGTAAAATTGTAGCATGATTCCATATACAGTTACATGTATAATACAATTAGATATACATTTGACCCTTAAACAACATGGGTTTTGAACTGCTCACGTCCACTTATATGTGGATTTTTTTCAATAGTAAACACTGTTGTACTACATGGTCTGCAGTTGGTTGAATCCAAGGATGCAGAACCACAGATACAGAGGAATCATGGATGTGGAGAGCCGACTCTAAGTTATACATGGATTTTCAACTGCGTGGAGGGCCAGTGCCCATTAACCACTGCATTGTTCAAGGGTCAGCTGTATGGTGATTATCTAGGACTGGGTGAGTCTTTGGTTAGACCTATACTTAATATATGTATTTCCTTAAGATCACTTCAGTTTTCCTCCTTTTTTTCCCTCACATTTAAATTCTGAGTAGAAGAGGATATAAATTTTTATTATATTAAAACTTATTTTCCCATGTTTTCATTTTATTTTTATTTTTTTGCGGTACGCGGGCCTCTCACTCTTGTGGTCTCTCCTGTTGCGGAGCACAGGCTCCGGACATGCAGGCTCAGCGGCCACAGCTCACGGGCCCAGCCGCTCCGCGGCATGTGGGATCTTCCCGGATCGGGGCACGAACCCGTGTCCCCTGCATCAGCAGGCGGACTCTCAACCACTGCGCCACCAGGGAAGCCCCCATGTTTTTATTTTGAAAATGTTCCAATGTACAGAAAGTTGAAAAAATGGTTCAATAAACATCCATGAACCCTTCGTCTAGATTTGTCAATTGTTAACATTTTGCTTTACTTTCTCTCTATATATAGATAGATCCATATGTACAAATTTTTTCTGAACCTTTGCATATCAGTTGCATATCCATACCCCTTACCCCTAAATACTTCAGCCTGCATCTCTTAAGAATAAGTACCATAATACTAAACAAAGGAACATTAATTCAGTAATATATATACAGGCCATATTTAAACTTTCCCAATTCAAGTTTGATTATTTTGAAAAGCTCAAGCCAGTTGTCTTGTGGAATGCTCTGCATTCTAGATTAGTCTGTCTTCTGATTGGCTTCAGGTTACACTCTGTAGCAAAATACTACAAAGCTGATGCTGTATAGCTCTCATTGCATACATCAGGGGGCCTCTCATGTCAAGTTGTTCCACTCCTAATGATGCAAGTGTGGTCTAAGTGTTGCCAATCAGATGGCTCCATTGAAAAAGATGTTCCTGCCTTTGTAATTAGTACTCGTCCGAGGGCTGATATTTTGAGATAGTGTAAATAAATATTCTCTTCCCAAATAAATATCCTCTTCCTACAGTGGGGTGCAGAAGTGAGGACTTTTCTACTTAAGTCTTTCTACATTTTTTAGTTGCCATTCTTCTATACAGGTGGATGTTCCCTCTCACACCTCACCATCTTTTGGGGTATCACTATGGAACCATCAATAAATTTTTTAAGTTTAATGTGTTATCTACTACCATTATTGTTCTTTTCAGTGTTCACATTGTTCCAATTTGGGCGATTGGGGCCCTTTATTATTAGAAAGTTTTAAAAACAGGTTTGTACCATAATTGTAAAGATGAAAAATTGTATGTAAGTTTTTCCCTGAATTATTGACCAAGGTTTTGTAATATACAGATAGTGTACTAAAACACTGACATTCCTTTAGGACTCTCACAGAAGGAGGAGGAGGAGACAGCGGCGGATGCCTTTATTGAAGAACAACGACGAGAAGAAGAGAGGCTGCTGGAGAGAGAGAGGTCAGCACTGATTGAAGCGCTTCCTGCGAACCCAGTTATTTTACTTGAATATCCTAAATCTTCGCTAACTAGGGCGGGTCTTCTTTATACAATCTTATACAAAATAGGTCTTATAAAATACCCTGGATAAACTGTTTAAACCGCTAGCTGATGGGCTGAAAAAAGATATTGTCTTTAAAAAAAAAGTATTATTCACTCTTTTTGCTCATTGGTAAATGTTTTTGAAAAAAAATCCAAATAATTAAGAAGTGTAAACAGTGAAAGGGCTTCAGTAAACTCAACACACCAAAGATAGCCCCAATAAGAAGGTAAGAAAGAAACTGTAGATGTAGTATATATGTATATTTCTATTGTGGGATGATATTTATACCTATTTTTCTATAAATTGCTTTTTTCGCTATATAGGACATTTATTTCGGTGTTGGTGCAAAGATCTAATTCAACCATTTCAATAGCAACACAGTATCCATTGTATGACTGGCATAATTTATTTTCTATTCATAATTTATAGTTCTCTACTGATGGACATTCAGGTTATTTACTATTAAATAACATTCACTTACCATGTACTATTAATTTACTCTTATTTACTATTAATTTATTATTATTTTACATTCAGGCTTTTTACTATTATAAAAAAGTTGCAGTGAGTATCCATGATTATAAATCCATGGTAATTGTCCTATTATTTCCTTAGGAAAATGCCTAGAGGAGAAGTACACGTAAAAGGTAGATGGGCAGGTAGAAAGGGCATCCAGATTGCAGTTTGCAGCCTTTCCAAGAGTGAAGCAAGGTGCCCATCTCTCCACACCTTCACTCACACTAGGCATTATCAGTTCTTAAAACTCCTTTAGTGAAAAGTCATATTTCATTGTTTCAAATGTACATTTAAAAAAATTTTTTTATTAGAGTATAGTTGATTTACAATGTTGTGTTAGTTTCTGCTGTATAGCAAAGTGTATCAGTTATACATATACATATATTCACTCTTTTTTAGATTATTTTTCCATATAGGCCATTACAGAGTATTGAGAAGAGTTCAAATGTACACTTCTTAATTAGTAGGGTTGAGTATCTTTTTATACATTATCTATTTGTAGCTTGCTTAGTTCTTGCACCTTTCTCTTTTGGGATTCATTTTTTTTAAGTTTGTTGTGCAAGCAATGTTATTACTTGATTAAGGATATTAATCCTTTATCTGTCCTGTGTGTGACGTATATTTTTCTCATTTGTCATCAGTCCTAACTTGGCTTATCGTGTTACTCACATAATTTGATCTCCATGTCGTCAATTTCATCATGATATCTAGCCTTGATGTCTGATTTCAAAAGGCCGCCCCCATCCCAAGTTGACAAAAATATTCTGCTCTTTTTCTCTTTTGGTATTTTTCAGGGGGTAGTTTGTTTTTTATTCCCCAAGTGGTACACAATAATATGAATCTGCTTAATGCTACTCGACTGTACACTTAAATGGTTAAAATGGTAAATTTTATGGTATGTATACTTTGCCACAATAAAAAATAAATAAATAATTTTTTAAAGGAGAAAAAACTTTATAGGTCCTGTCTAGCTATTTAGTGTGTTCACTGGAAATGTTGCTTCTTTTCTTGTAATTAGTTCCTGTTACCCAAATAAGCACATAAATAGGTGGAAATATGAAAATGCTGAAAAAATAAAAAAAAAGTAGTAATGATTGGGAACAGGGAGTTGGATTCAGCCAGATCTGCATTGCAGTCCTGGCCCTGCTACTTACTAGCTGTGTTCAAGTTGCTTAATCTCTCTAAGCTTCAATTTCCTCACCTTAAATATGGACATAAACAGGGACTTTCCTGGTGGTCTAGTGGTTAGGACTCCACGCTTCCACTGCAGGGGGCACGGGTTCGATCCCTGGTTGGAGAACTAAGATCTCACATGATGCAGCCAAAAAAAAAAAACCAGCAATCATAGTACCTACAGCATAGAATTGGGGAGATTAAATGAGATTAATCAGGTGGTAAGTGTATAGCACTTAACGTAGTGTGAGCAGATAGGAGGTGCTGTAATATCTCTGGTTGTTCTTACTACTAGAGATTTCTGTAATGATAAAGATGATATGTATAGCATGAAATAGGGAAGTCATTTTTCTTGCTTTCCCATTTACTTAGATGCTTCTTTTAAATCACATACACATGTCTTTGTGTTCCCTTGATTTTTGTTTATTCCTATACGAGTTGCATAATACTTTATTGTTGAAAAGCAGGAAACTTATTTGAAAATACTGAATGGCTTTATGTACTACTTAAAAGGAGGTGTATAGTGTCAAAGGTAAACAGAGCCGGACATTAAAGTGCAGGAACAGACTTTATTCAGTAACTCCCGACAGTAGGGGAAGACCTGAGCTCCATTCTGGTTTGTGTAGAGGCGATTTGGGCATTTAAAAGGGAGAATGAGGAAAGTGAACAGTACCAGGAGTTGATCCCTGTGAAGGTGACCAGGAAGCTGTGTTCGTTAGTGGGCAGTTAGGGAAGTTAGGGCTTTATCCTCCCACAGAGACTGGGAGCCAGAGGCCTCATCCTTCTTAATGACTGCATTTCCCAGGAATGGCTCTCAGGCCCTTGAGAGAGACCCTTATGAGCTGTAAGAGACACATATTCATAATTACGAGCCCTTTTGAGTAATGCTCTAGGAGAGGGAAGGCAGAGGCCTATTATCAGGTGTTGGCCAGAGCAAACAGTCCATTTTCTAGGCAGCATTGAGTTTTCTCAGGCAGGCATTTTAATGTCTTGGGGGGTGGGAGGTGATGGGGTCATCCTAGGGACACAGCCTTATGCTGCTAAAAGGCATGCTAGAGTTTGCTCAAGTCTCTTAGTGCAGGGGGTTGACAGAGTTATGTGCCCAGAGTTCTAGAGTTCTCAGTATTATATCCAAGTTACTAAGTTTTAAAGTTTGTAATATTTTACTCTTTTGTGGTCTTAAATATATATACACTTTGGTTCAGTTTATTTACAATGAATATCTTCCTCAAAAGGTTCATGAATCAGAGTTCTGCACACTGAAACATTTACATATACTCTATGATATACACAGGAACGTTGACACATGCAACATGCCAGTGTCTACTATGGCTAAAAGATGGGTTCCTGGAATCTGTAGTTGGAAATGGAATACTTTTTCCCATCAAGTATTTGAAATTGTGGTTGGGTCCCCAGACTAGACATAAAACCTTATTTAACTGCTAATGTCCCTGAAGTAATATAGAACAGTTTCTCATATTTCATTTTCCTTTTACAAATTCAGTGGGAAAATGCAGTCTAGGTTTTAAACACTTAATCGGCTAATAAACTTTTGAAATATAACCCATCTTTAAGTTGGAAACTTGTGGTATTGGATATCTGAGACACCATTTTAAGATAAGATCACTCTTTATAATTGGTCATTTCTAAAAATAAACTAGACACCCACTAATCTGTTTTTGTAACTCTTTGTCATCTTTTCTTACAACCTGTATCTTTCTTTATTTTAAAGACACGATCACGATGTAGTTCTATTTTTCTTCTCTCAGCAGTTAGGTGCTTGGGGCAAACCACAGGAGTCTCTCAGCTGTAAAGAGTAGCAGTCCAAGGGTTTACAGCAGGAGATGTCAGGTTTTTATCATGCTGCAATCCTGCGACGGGCACTTTCAAAATGCATAGAACAGGAAGGGTAATACTTCCTGAATGTGAAAAGCTGGATGTTACTCACTTTATTGGCACCTACACATCACTGTGGTCAACCTAAAGGGAAAGCTAGAGTGTCATTGTTTTGTGTAAAGATATTACAGATAGGAAATGTAGAAGTAGTGATTTTATGCTGTCACCCTCTAGGAGGATATGCTAAAATGTAGTGCTTTTCCAATATCACTACTCATCTCTTGATCCTCTTACCTCCACTTAACTGCTTTCTAGAAAATATCTTTCATGATACTTTCGTCATTCCCAAAATCCCATTTGCTATCATATATGTGTGTGGATGTATTTGTAGATTAGTGCCCATTTCTTTTATCTGATCACATCGTTACATCAATAGGCAAAAATTACATGAGGAGTGGTTGCTGCGGGAACAGAAGGCGCAAGAAGAATTCAGAATAAAGAAGGAAAAGGAAGAGGCAGCTAGAAAACGGCAGGAAGAGCAAGAGGTATGGTATTAATCAGATAACCAGTTAACCAAAACGACTCTCATTGAGTTACATACCTTGAACTTTAAAAATCGGATATTATCCATTTTACCAGTGTTAAAGTTTTTCATTTATTTGCCCCATATGTGAAATGTTGTAAAAAAGTGAGTCTGAAAAATAATTACCTTTCTTCTTTCTTTTTTCCTCTGTAAAGAGAAAGTTAAAGGAAGAATGGGAAGAACAGCAGAGAAAAGAGAGAGAAGAAGAGCAGCAGAAGCTACAGGAGAAGAAGGAAAGAGAGGTGATTCCAGTCACAGGAGGATAGATGCACTGCGTATCCTCTTAGTGAGCGGATGGGGCGGGTGATAGGCTTGAAGGATAAGCTATAGGCATGTCAGGTTTGGACTTGATTTTTTCTTTAGAGTCATGTTTTTAGTTTGGATATACACTAGCGTTTCCTTATGATGCTCTTCTTTGGGTGGGTGCTGTGGCAGATGCCTTAAATGAAAGTTTTTCTTCATCTCTGCCGATCTTACTCTCTATACCAGGGATTGGCCAACTTTTTCTGTAAAGAGCCAGAGTAAACATTTTAGGCTTTATGATCTGTATGGTCTTTGTTGAAAATGTCCAACTCTGCCAGTGTCCCGTGAAAGCAGCCATAGGTAACACGAAAATGAAGGGTGTTGACATGTTCTAATAAAACCTTATTGTTGTATTGATTAAAAACCGGCAGCTGGCCCCTGCCTTACACTTTGTACCACTCTAGAGCAAATGGTGTTCTTCGGAGGTTTTGCTGTATATGGGTTGACTTACTTAGAGAATACTATTTTATATAGTTTCCACCTTTGTTTGATTCATAAGAGACTTCACTGCTTTGGACGTGTCAGCAAGAACTAATAGATTGAAAGAAATCAGACTCAAATATTGAGGGATGAGGAAATATTTTTTGTTATTAAATCTTGACTTCCTTTCTAACTTGTGCTATAAAGGCAATTGTAGCTAACCTATAGTTGCTCACACACAAAAAAAGAATCTATAAGGTATATGTATATATCCTCTATATCTTCCAGGATTGTTTTTAAAGATTGCTTTGGTCTATTTTGCTGCTGTTCCTTAACAGTGTATTTATTTCAAAGATATCACAGCTCATCTTTCCTTGACTGATTCATCAGGATGTATCTTTTCTGTGATAATGCTATGTATGAATAGCACATAAAATTGGGTAATCACCAGATTACGGGGGAAAATGCATTTGTTTACATCCTGGTCATGATGGGGTAGAAGCAACCTTTGTTTCTTTTGTCTCAGGCCATCAGTTAATTCCAGTGCAAATTTTAAACACCCTTATTTGAGTACTGCTTTCCAGATGAGGCGAGATCATGCTAAGTTTTTAGGGGGCAGGAAAGTTGTTTGGAGCTTGTTATTTTTTTAGTAGAGTGTAATAAATTCCCATTTTAACAGTGGAATGTTCTTCAACTGAGGTCTTTCTGGCACCAGATAAAAGCTAACGCTTTTGTTTCAAAGGAAGTCTGGTGAGACATTAAGGAGAAGTGGGTAAAATGAAGTCGATTCTAAGCATATATAAAGGGATCTGCATTCTTTGTTTCTCCTGTAAACTAGATGCTTCTCTAGGGGTTGGAGATAGGGCAGCGAAAAAGATCTGTACTCATTGAGTTCGGTTTCTAGATGGCGGAACTGAATATAAGCAAGCAAAAAAGGTCATTTGAAGTGCTCTGAGGTAATGTTAAGCGGTATAAAGGAATAAAGCATTAGGAAAAAAAAGAAATAAGGCAGAATGTCATGTGACAGAGTGATTGGGGTAGGAAAGTACTTCTTTCGATTGCCTGTCAAGGAAGACTTCTCCAAGGAGAAGCCGACCTGTGAGCTGACGCCTGAATGCAGAGATCTCAGAGAGAAGGGCTCCAGGCAGAGGGGGGACGCCCTGAGCGTGGAGCTGAAAGGAGGTCAGGGTGCCTGAATCCTAGAGACCAAAGGAAAGAGCAGCAGGGGTGGGGAGAAAGTCAGGAGGGTAGGCAGGGTCATTCATGTAAGGCCTCCTGGGTGGGAAGGACGAGTTTGGATTTTACCTAAAGTGTCATGGGAAGCCATTAAAGGGTTTTTAATCAGGGATTGACTTCATCTAATTTATCGTTACTTTTAACAGATCATTCTGACTTTTGTATAAAGAATGGGGGATGGGGGTGGGGAGTGGTGACCAAGGAGGCAAGAGTGGATATATGGTGACCAGTTAGAAGGCTGCTGTTCCAGACAGGACATGATGGTGGTTTGGATGACAGTAGTGCTTAATACAGAGAAGTACAGAGATTTGGGGTGAGTCGTGGCACAGTCAACGGAACTCTAGCTGGTAGGCTGAATGGACCGGGAAGGGAATTCAAGTCATACTTTTAGCTTTTTAGTTTGAGCAGGTGGTCAGATGGCAACACCGTTTACTGAGATGGGCATTTAGATGGACGAGGGGTAGGCAAGAGTGAGGTTCGTTTTGAGCACGTTAAGTTACTGAGGACCCTTACATGGCCAGGCAGAGTTAATCAAGTAAGCAGCTAGACATATGAGTCTTCTATGTAATGCTTTAAGGAGCTAGGGAAGAGAAGTCTGTCGAACATAATTTAAAACTTATTTAAATGCCAAGGAGGTCAAAATTTACTGGCATATTTCAGGACTGACTTTGCCTTATCGGAAAGTTTCAGATTTTTTATCAATCCCAGTTGCTGCTGTTCATGTCATAATGTAGCGTCTGTTAAATGTCTGTGATGTTTCAGCTAGCATTGTCTTTTATGATATTCACTAATACTTCATCTTAAAAACTAGAATGTGGAATATATGTTCAAATCTACTAAATACTACTCTTACTGAAATTATTAGAAGACTGTGTTTTGCAATGTGTGCTGTTAAATGTCCTAGTTGAATGAAGATTCTCAGCTATATGTCTTTTGAAAGCTTTTCAGAAGATCTGTGCTGTAGAAAGCAAATTAGAACCTGAAGCCTTTTGTGTGCATAAGTTTTTTTTAAAATTGTGACACATGAGATTCTTAACCAGAGAAACCAGATGTGACTTACCTGACTTTGAGGTTTTCATTAGTCCTATGTTTGCACCATTTGTAGGAAGCTGTGCAGAAGATGCTGGAGCAGGCTGAAAATGAGGTATTTTCAAAACCTTTCATTAAGAACTTGAGACCGATGAACATTTCTTTAAAAACAATATTTCCAATAATGTTAATTTCGTGGTAAGCTACTTAGATCCTGTCTGAATGTGGGAATCACCTGCGTGGCTCTGTGCTTTGTACCGCAGCAACAACAAAATTGAACTGATGAACAAAAGCAAAGATCACCCTGGTGGACTGGACTTGTTTATAGTCCTTAAAGTGTGTGTAACCAGCATCACACACACTTACGCCCAGATGGATGGTTTAACTTGATTCACAGTAACTTAGATTGGTCTCAGGGGGTGGTTCCCTAAGAAGTCCTTCAACCCTTTTAGGAATAGATGGACCGAAGGGAAACTTTGGTGACTGCTCCTGGTAGCCATATCGATGCCTGATGATGGGCAGTGACTGGGAGCCAGGAGAGACATATAGACCCTGTCTCACGACAGTTGTTTGTAGAGTCTAGATTGTGTGATACAACTTGAATGTGTATATTCTTACATGAATCTGTTTTTATTTTTGACCCAAATATTTCGAATACCTTTTAAACATTTACTTCTTCATGGATTTTTAACGCCAAGTAAAGTCATGGTTATTTTTAACAGTTGGAAAATGGCACCACATGGCAAAACCCAGAACCACCCATGGAATTGAGGATAATGGAAAAAGATCGAGCTAATTGTCCATTCTACAGTAAAACAGGAGCTTGCAGATTCGGAGATAGGTAACCAATTTTGCTTTATTGTGTCAGAGTTAAGTGACTCAAAATGTTGAGGTTTTTGAGTTGGCACGGGCTGGAGTTTGAAATGTTCATAGGCATCTGCTGCATTCTTGCTGCTGCTCCGGTTCCCCCAGCTGAGCATCCCCTGCTTCCTCCACACCCCCATACCTCTTCTCTGGGTGGGCTTCGTCCAGTTCTCTGGCAGGGCTTCCTTTGCGTTCCTCCCACAGCTATCTGAAGACCTTTTGCTTTTATTTCCTTTCTGCACTTGTATTAGTCCACATGGGACACCTGGGATGGGGAAATAATCTGTTTCAAAAGACTGGAGCAGTCTGGCTTTACTTTTTTTTTTTTTTTTTTTTTTTGTGTTACGTGGGCCTCTCACTGTTGTGGCCTCTCCCGTTGCGGAGCACGGGCTCCGGACGCGCAGGCTCAGCGGCCATGGCTCACGGACCCAGCCGCTCCGTGGCATGTGGGATCTTCCCGGACCGGGGTACGAACCCGTATCCCCTGCATCAGCAGGTGGACTATCAACCACTGCGCCACCAGGGAAGCCCTGGCTTTACTTTTTGAATGGCAAACACTGTACACAAAAGAGGCTTTAAAAACTGGCATGCCGGGCTTCCCTGGTGGTGCAGTGGTTAAGAATCTGCCTGCCAATGCAGGGGGCGCGGGTTCGTGCCCCAGTCCGGGAAGATCCCACATGCTGCGGAGCTGCTGGGCCCGTGAGCCATGGCCGCTGGGCCTGCGCGTCCAGAGCCTGTGCTCCGCAACGGGAGAGGCCACAACAGCGAGAGGCCCACGTACCGCAAAAAAAAAAAAAAAAAAAAACTGGCATGCCCAAAGGGATATCTGTGAAAGACAGGATCCGAGTTGAGTAGAGGAAAATTCTAATATGTGTTCTCAGTCTGCTCTGAGTCAGGAACAGACACCAGGTTCAACATCTGGCTTTAGCGGCTGTCAAGGTGGGAAAGTTACTTAAGCCCTCTGTGCCTTAGTTCCCTCACCTGTAAAATGGGGATTAAAAGCAGTACCCCTCGGGCTTCCCTGGTGGCGCAGTGGTTGAGAATCTGCCTGCCAATGCAGGGGGCACGGGTTCGAGCCCTCGTCTGGGAAGATCCCACATGCCACGGAGCAACTAGGCCCGTGAGCCACAAGTACTGAGCCTGCGCGTCTGGAGCTTGTGCTCTGGAACAAGAGAGGCCGCAACAGTGAGAGGCCCGCGCACCACGATGAGGGGTGGCCCCTGCTCTCCGCAACTGGAGAAAGCCCTCACACAGAAACGAAGACCCAACACAGCCAAAAATAACTAAATTAAATAAATAAACAAATAAAATTAAAAAAAAAAAGCAGTACCCCTCTTCTAAGGCAGTTGTGAGTGAATGCAGGGAAAGCAGGGAGAACGTGGCAGGCCCATGGCAAGTTCTGAGTGTTTGCTCGTATTTTCATTTCGTTACTGTTGCCCTTATTCTCTGAGACACTCTGCTTCCCTCCCTCTTTTGGATCAATGATTTTAAAACAAGACATTCATGTGGAAAACTAAGTGTTGATGTTTTCATTCATTTAGCAAATATTTAAATACCAACTGTATGCCAGGCAATGGTGAGTTTTATAATTTGGCTTGTTTATGAATGAACAGCTTAAAGTAGATAAATAATTCATAATGGTGAGTAAATCCATCTGAGGGAAAATCTAATTATTTTCATTCTGCAGAAGAAAAGATCTAATTATATCTTAGTGTCCTATTCATCATAAAAAGGGATATGAATAGGAAAATTCATATGTATTTAATGAGAAACTGTATGTTGTCTCTCATGTTTATTTTATTCATAAAATTATCCATGCTGTTTTATTTCCTTCTTTGAAAATATGAACCTTCTCTAGCTTTCTCTTTCTTTTTTAATTTAAGCCTTCACGTCATTTTACATTTTTTAAGAACAGTGGTTCTCAACCCTGGATGCACACTAGAATCATTTAGAAAGCTTGAAAAAAATTATGTCCTACCTCAAATTGGTTAAATCAGAGTTTCTGAGACTTGGGCACCCTAATTTTTGAAATGTGCTCAGGTGTTTCTGATGGGCCCAGGATTGAGAGTCACTAATGTAGTATTTGTGACTCCTCTTGTATTTTATAGCTGGGATTGTATATGCCCAGAATATCTGTGAAAGGATTCACAGGATCCGGTCAATAGTGAAAGTCTCCTCTTGAGGAACTGGGAACTAAGGAGGGGAGAAAGACTTTACCCCCCTTCGTATCCTTAGAAGTGTTTCCCAAATGTATGTTTAATTTCATCAAAATAGTAATAATTGGGGCTTCCCTGGTGGTGCAGTGGTTGAGAGTCTGCCTGCCAATGCAGGGGACACGGGTTCGTGCCCCGGTCCGGGAAGATCCCACATTCCGCGGAGCGGCTAGGTCCGTGAGCCATGGCCGCTGAGCCTGCGCGTCCGGAGCCTATGCTCCGCGGCGGGAGAGGCCACAACAGTGAGAGGCCCACGTACCGAAAAAAAAAAAAAAAAAGTAATGATTGATGTAAAACATCCCCCACCAAAGAAAAAGTGTACAGTGAATTAGCTTTGAAAGACAGTTGAGACTCAATGTGAGTCACCTTTGCATTGGTGGGGGTGGGGTAGGGGTGGGGGATTGAACCAAATTGTATGTAAGGTTTCCCAGCTGCAGGAGTCCTCAATTATGATATGTTTCTAACATTTCCCTAAATGTGAAGACTTGTGGTCATCGGATTCTGGAGTCTTCTGCTGGGCATAAGTGAGAGAAGGGGAGATGTCCTAAGTGGTTTCAGGAAATCAGTTGACAGTACTTATTTGTGAAAAGGGGAATGGACTGTCAGGCTCTCAAAACCCATCCCTGAGGGCCGTTTCAAGGAAATATTGACGGTGGTCAGCTTAGTTTGTGAACCTTTCTTAATATATTCACAGGCATGTGAAATTTCACCATCACAACTATCAGAAAAAAGTATGAGAGCGATTTGGGTATTTGCATGATTCAAGTGATCAGTTGTGAAATAAGATTCCATGAAACCAGCAATTACAAAATCCAGCACCATCCCTTCAAACAAAGATACTGCCCCCCTTTCACAGAGAGCCCCAGTGACTTGCTCCAGATCATACAACTGTTCTTTTCTGTTAAGGTCTGTCACAACATCAAGCACTCCCGTAAGCTAAGCATTTCTTTGGTTGCTTTGTTTTTGTAATTAGTACGAGTTTGATTCTAGAACCTTTTTGCACTTGGAGTCACAGCTTTGAGGGGAGTTCAATTTTTATTTATTTTTTGGTCCTTAAAGAACATAATCACTGATGAAAAGTAAAATTTATTAATCAGAGTAGTTATTTATACCTCACTTGTTTCCAGAAGTGATTTAAAGAAGGCTCACAGGGCTTCCCTGGTGGCACAGTGGTTAAGAATCCGCCTGCCAATGCAGGGGACACGGGTTCGATCCCTGGCCTGGGAGGGTCCCACATTCCGCGGAGCAACTAAGCCCGTGTGCCACAACTACTGAGCCTGAGCTCTAGAACCCACAAGCCACAACTACTGAGCCCACGTGCCACAACTACTGAAGCCTGTGCGCCTAGAGCCCGTGGTCCGCAACAAAAGAAGCCACCGCAATGAGAAGCCAGCGCACCGCAACAAAGACCCAGCACAGCCATAAATAAATAAATAAATTTATGAAAAATAAAATAAAGAAGGCTCACAATCTACTACACTAAGTTTAATAAAATAAAAGAAATTGAAAGCAAGGAAAGGAGAAGAAAGTGAGTTATTGTGAACGTACAATACATTTGGCTTTGGAGTTGTATCCATCCCAGGCAGAAATGAGCTATGTTGTTCTTACCAAAAAGGAAATGAGTGGGATCTCTGGAAAGACAAAGATTTTCCAGGCATCAGAGTCTAAATATTTCTCCCGTGGAATACTGTATAAAGACATTGAGTAGGAAGGTGGACAGTAACTTTGATAGGTGTTTTATTAACAGTTGCATATGTAATTTTCATGAGAATATTTCTCACAAAGACCTTCAGTAAATAATCACAGCCTACCTTTAGCATGTAGCTTGATTCTATAAAGGACAAAGGTAGTGGGTGCCTGGAGTGCTCCCCTGAAAAAAGAAAAAGAGGCATAGTCAGTTAGCTCTACCTGAGGGGGTTGGAGACCCATGCCATTTATTGGCTGTCCTTTGGACAAAGGACAGCCAATAAATGGCATGTCCAGCTACATGATTTTGTGGCAGTCTTACTTGATTCAAGGATCTGAGTAAATAGCATGGCCTAAACCAGGAGTCCCCAAACATGGCTAACCTTCAGGACCAGGTGGGGAGTTACTCTGAAAACATGGGTTCCCCACTCTTGGAGGTCTGAACAGATGGTCTAGGGCAGGACCTGAGAAATCTCAGTTCTTCCCAGGTGATTCTGAGAATCACATGGGTTTGATACCACAACTTTAGACTGCCTTCCCAAATATCTCTTGTCTTAGCTGACTTTTCAGTAGAACCTATAGGGCTGGCCTTAAATACACTCAGATTATATGGACTATCTCTAGGCCAAGTGGGATTTTTCCCTAGATGGGGACTTTGGCGCTGTTCCAAAACTCACAAATGTTCATTTGACATCCTGGGTACTATAGAGCCAAGTTCATTCAGTTATGATAATCCCATGAGAATTTTAACCTTGTTAAATTGGTTTCTCATTTAATTCTGTATGTGCTCCATACTTGTAAAATTCTGGTTCTGCTAACGCTGCCAACCAGGTTGAATCCTCGTTCTTTTTTCTGTGGGTATTTGTCCTTGGGAAGATGGATCTCATTACAAGGTCTCTGATTGAATAATCTAGGAGGGTCCTTTGAAAAATAGAAAATTTCACTTTAATGAACACAGATTGCCCATTTCTGAGCTGGGCATGGTGTATGCGGGGCATTCTGTGTGCATTGTCTCACTAGGTGTACAGAGATGTATGTTACAGACACTGGAAAGTAAGCATGAGTTAAACATTTATTCATTTCAGGGCCATTTTTTTTTTCTAACACCTGCCTTGTTTTTCAACTTTTTTTCTTCCAAAGTTCTGGGGATTTTTTTTCTAAAGTTCTTGTTTTAACTAATTTTTAAACTAGAAATTTAATCAGGAAAATTTTGATGATTTGGAATCCTAAACTGCATTTTTTTCCTTCATTTTACTTGAGGAGAAGGAAGTAAATAAGAAAGTAAACTCATATAAAAGATTTTTTTTAAAAATTACTCAGTTACAACCCGGTCCAGTTTAAGCTATGAAAAGAAAATTGTTCTTCACAATGGTTAACCTTCATTAAAGAGAAATTCCTTACATTTAGCACATCATATAACACACAGGCAGTAGACTGTCGATAAGCTCGGATCTCTGGGATCTTCTCTCCCCAGCCATGTGACCTGGGTACGTGTGCTTCTCTAGGCCTCACTTTCTTTCTTTCAAAGTGGAGAAAATACTAGCCCTGGCTGTCCTAACAGTTTGCAAGGATCAGAAAAAGAATATAAAAATGCCATGAAAACTATGAAATGCGATCCATTTAGCTGAAGCTCTCAGAATACCCTTTTCTCTAAGTGTCGGGTTTGTTGGCGATTGTATGGAACCAGGATTGCACTGTTCTCACCTTGTCCGGAGTCCCATGCTCGGTGTCTGTGTGCCTTTCATCACGCTCCGTCATGCCCATGCATCTCTTTCCTGGTGCTTCCACATGTGTAAGGCTTCCTGAACTTCAGTAAAAGGCAGCTGAATGGCATCTGAACTTGGAAATAATTCCCAACCTTACATTTTAATGAGACCCAATATATTGGTCAGTTTTAGAACAGTTTTTTTTTTTTAATGCTGGATACTATTTTTTTAAATAAATTTATTTATTTTTGGCTGCATTGGGTCTTTGTTGCTGCGCGCGGGCCTTCTCTAGTAGCGGCGAGCGGGGGCTACTCTTCGTTGCGGTGCACGGGCTTCTCATTGTGGTGGCTTCTCTTGTTGCAGAACTCGGGCTCTTGACGTGCGAGCTTCAGTAGTTGTGGCTCGTGGGCTCTAGAGCGCAGGCTCAGTAGTTGTGGTGCACGGGCTCAGTTGCTCCACGGCATGTGGGATCTTCCCGGACCAGGGCACGAACCCGTGTCCCCTGCATCGGCAGGCGGACTCTCAACCACTGTGCCACCAGGGAAGCCCTAGAACAGTTTTAAGTGTTGAAATTTAAAGTCTGAATGGGGTTTATCATCTTACAGTTCAGTTGAAACAGCTAAGTTGCTTGAGTATCTCACAGTTTAAAGCAAGCCTTTTATGTGTAATTTCTCACCATTGGAATGCTGAAGTTTTTCCTTCATACGCAGGTGTTCACGTAAACACAATTTCCCGGCATCAAGTCCCACCCTTCTTATTAAAAGCATGTTTACGACATTTGGGATGGAGCAGTGCAGAAGGGACGACTATGACCCCGACGCAAGTCTGGAGTACAGCGAAGAGGAAACCTACCAGCAGTTCCTGGACTTCTATGACGACGTGCTCCCCGAGTTCAAGAACGTGGGGAAAGTGATACAGTTCAAGGTGGGCACATGCAGTGCGCGTGGAGGACGGGACTGGTTCGCCTCCTTCTGAAGCACCAGATGGCATGGGAAAGCGAGGGCACAGGCTCTCTGCCTGGGTGGGACGTGCGCTATGGTGGAGGGCCTGGCGCCATGTTGGAAGGAAATGTTAATTCTTTCTCTCTCTCTCTCCATCCACCTCATTGCCAGTACGGTTGAGGTACTACTTGAAATCTTAAACAGGTACTAGCATGACATTTCCTGGGTTCTGAGGTTTTGATGGGAAAAGATATTTCATCCATTCAGTACCTTTATGGTCCCATTCTTTTGCAGCCTGTGAATTCTCTGCATAAGGTCCTCTGCAAATAGGTATCCAAGCGTTCGCTTAGGGGCTGCATATGATGCGGAATGCCCTCCCTCCCGTGGTCGGTCTCCCCTAGAGCCGAGGAGAGCAGAGTGTGACAATCGTCTACTTACTCCACCTACCGAGGTGGTTGATTTGTTGTTACTGTATTGTGTTGATGGTGCCTGCCTGCAGCTTCCACCCAAGTTGCATGTTCTTTCTTTTGGAGCTCCCTAAGAACATAAACCTTGATTCCTTTTCCTTTTTTATTTTTACTTTGTTTTTATTCACTGAATACTCTCAATACTGAAAATAGTGTTCCCAGAGTCATGGTTTGTGATGCAGCATAGGGGGTAAAAGAAGTGTTCAGATTACAGAGTTATTTTAAAACATTCCTTAAAGCAAGCGTGAAGTCAGGTGTAATGGCTGCTGCTCCTGGGCCCAGTGGTCAAATCCTAGCACAGTGAAGTCTCCTGCTGTCTGCAATTTGATCAGATCCGAACCTGAATGATTTTGTTATGTTAGGATGGGGGAAATGGCCCATAATTTGGAAAGAGATAGGAATAAAGCTGTGAATTTTTTCTGCTAGTTGGAAATGACAGTGGAAATTTGGAACAGCTAAGAAACAGAGCAACTGCGGCCCTCGTGAAATTCAAGGCTATCCTTCTTACTACTGATTTCAAGATTTTAAAAAATTCTTTCAAAATTTCTCTTTCCCCTTTACCTTTTCTTTCTGTTGCATGCACTTTCCCGTCTTCACAGTACTTCTAAGTGCCTGGCCACACACGACTCGGTGCCACGTGAGAAGCACCGCTGAGGAGCTGCTGTGCTGACTAGCCGTGGGCTCTTTGCCTCTTTGTGCCTTTTCCTCATCCCTGAAGGGCGAGGACTGGACTACATCAGTGTTTTCCCGCATGGGGTCCCTACATCATACCGCTTCTGGGAAGTTAGTGCTGGAGCTTTCAACACCTCAGGCTGCTTAATGGAAATCACCCCCATTATCTGCAACAGGCCGTACCTACTAACCGTGGAGTTTTTTTTTTCTTTTGTTGAGAATTCTGTCAGCCAGGCTCATGCTAATCACGTTGGCAGTTATAAATGGAAAGCTGTTTAATAAACTTTTAGTAGAAAAATTTCCAAAACATCAAATTCATCATGGAAAATTAATAACGGGTCTTTGGGAACCACTGGCTTAAATGATCTCTAAGGGCCCTGGTGCGGCTCACGTGGCCTCCTGGGGCCTTTCAGTCTTCCTTCTCTCTTTCTCTCTCTTTTTTTTTTTTTAAAGATTTCGAGAAGCATGTGGGATCTTAGCTCCCCGACTCCCTGACTAGGGATCAAACCCGCACCCCCTGCATTGGAAGGCGGAAGGTGAAGTCTTAACCACTGGCCCACCAGGAAAGTCCCCAGTCTTCCTTTTTTTTCTTTTTTTTAAATAAATTTATCTATTTATTTATTTTATTTTTGGCTGCATTGGCCTTTGTTGCTGCATACAGGCTTTCTCTAGTTGCAGTGAGCGGGGGCTACTCTTCGTTGCGGCGCGTGGGCTTCTGTTGCAGTGCCTTCTCTTGTTGTGGAGCACGGGCTCTAGGTGCGCGGGCTCAGTAGTTGTGGCTCATGGGCTCTAGAGCTCAGGCTCAGTAGTTGTGGCGCACGGGCTTAGTTGCTCCACGGCATGTGGGGTCTTCCTGGACCAGGGCTCGAACCCGTGTCCCCTGCCTTGGCAGGCGGATTCTTAACCACTGCGCCACTAGGTAAACCCCCCCAGTCTTTCTTCTAAGGATGGTGTCAGTCAGTAGTGTCAGTCAGTACGCATCCTGCCTCTCTTGGGATGCTCTAATAAAAATACTCTGCAACTAAGTTGTAAAATTATATCGATAGATTCATTTTGAAAAGAAATGCTAAACATTAGTATGAGTATTTGAGGACTTTTTTTTTTTTTTTTGCGGTACGCGGGCCTCTCACTGTTGTGGCTTCTCCCGTTGCAGAGCACAGGCTCCGACGCGCAGGCTCAGCGGCCATGGCTCACAGGCCCAGCCGCTCCACGGCATGTGGGATCTTCCCGGACCGGGGCACGAGCCCGTGTCCCCTGCATCGGCAGGCGGACTCTCAACCACTGCGCCACCAGGGAAGCCCTAAGGACCTTTTTATACCGTTATGTAAAACGAAATCAGATTTGTCATTTTTTAAGACAAATGGTCAATGTTCACCCTCACAAGTAATGGGAACAGTGCATATTAAAATGAGATGTTATTCATACCCATCGGGAAAAAAATTATGAATTCTAATATCAAGCATGGGCGACGTTGTGTAAATTAGTAAAACCACTTTAGAGAGCAGTTTGTCAGTACCTAGTGAGGTTGAAAGTACATGGAACCTACAAATCAGCATACTACTTCCGGTCATGCACACTAGACAAAGTCCTACCGCCCAGAGAGGCGTTCAGGCATGCTGACTGCATCGCTGTTTGTTGATGAAAAATTGGAAGCACCTTGGATATGCATCATTAGAGGAGTGGATAAATATATTTGATAATTTGATATAGCCAGTATTTAGTAGTTTAAAATGAGTCATTAAGTTTACATGATTACATCTTGAAAAAAGGATGTGAAATAAATATTATTTATATAAAATTTTAAAATGTACAAAGCCATACTGTATATTGTTTATCAATATATATATGTGCTTCTTAGCATATACGTACATAAATATGTGTATACCCATACGTACATAACAGACACACACTTTGTATGTCTGTACATAATATATGTATATATTTTATGGCACACATATGATATATGTGTATATGCCTGTCTGTGTGTATGTATGGCTGTGGGTGTTGTGTCTGTGTAGATAGGGGTGTGTGTGTGTGTGTGTTTGGAATGTGAAGGTTATACCCAACCTCAGGATAGTGTTCCACCTATGTGATGGAGGAGGGAGAAGAATAGGATGAAAGGGCTTCAACTGGGTCTTTCACGTTTTATGTATTTAAACATTCTCAGTCAAAAATGGAAAATGTTAGTGTTAAATCTGGGTGGTGTATATAGGGGCTGATTTCTAGTCTCTGTATTTTTTTTCTTTTTTTAAAATAGTCTCTGTATTTTTATGCATGTGTGAAGCATTTCATATCTTTGGACAAAAAAGAATCAGGATCAACAGGGATCAGGTAATTGGGGCCTGCAACACTACCGTCTGCTGAAGTATGCCTTAAATAGACGTAAGAGTGGGGTAGTATCTTAATTTTGGAATCTTTGATTGATAACAACTTTTGGTAATGTTGGCCTGGACAAAAAATGCGTTTGATGACTGGAGGGCTTCTTTTCCTTAGGTTTTTGCCTTTTTTGTTTGTTTTCTAATGATGGAATTCTTCATTGCTCCTTAGGTCAGCTGCAACTTGGAACCTCATCTGAGGGGCAATGTGTATGTTCAATATCAATCGTAAGTATTCTAAACATAAACATCTTCACATTTGTCACAATATAGTGTTGTGATTACATTGACATCTGGGATTTTTCCACTGAATATATACCTTTCATATGCATGGTATTTTTAAAAATGTAAATATTAAGAGCTGACCTAGAAATATGGAAAGGATTAGAAAACTATATATTTGTATTTCATTTTTCGTATACTTAGAGAGTTTTTAATTTTTTGCATTATAGTTAATTTTTTACTTATATAATTTTAAAATTAAAACACAAACTGAAAAGGGATAACTAGAATAGAGAACCCCAAATAAAAGCCCCAAATAATTTCAGTGTGCATTTGGCCCGCTAAGAGAGCAAGCAGTTAGTGTGTTGTTTCTGCTCGTCTTGCTGTTTGCCTGTGCTGCCATGGCTAATGGGATAAATTAACCATTGTATTGAATAATAGGAAGGACAGCGATCTGAGCTGAGAAGGAACAGGCAGTGACAATGGAAAACACTTCTGCATTTTTAATGGTCCAATCTTTTGGTTTAAGAAGCTTTGACTCAAGTAGATTTCCTTGCATCAAAACCTCTGGGAGGGTTAGTAAAAAAAACTAAAAAACAAAACGGTTCCTGAATAAAGTGAGCTTCAGGACCTTGAATGCTGTAATAAGGACTCCCTAGGTAGCACAAAGGCAGTGAACTAGGTGGTCCTACAGTAAACAAATACAAGGGTTAATTAACAGTAGGGTTAATCTGCATATTAGAAAGTTACTCTAAAGTGCATCCTTTAATTTGTGGTTTCAAGGGAAGAAGAATGCCAAGCAGCCTTTTCTCTGTTTAATGGACGGTGGTACGCGGGAAGACAGCTTCAGTGCGAATTCTGCCCAGTGACCCGATGGAAAATGGCAATTTGTGGTAAAATACAACGTGACTTTTTTCCCCACTGTTCCACTGTCATATAAAGAATAGTTTTAGGAAAAAAACCAACCTTTTAAAGGTGTGAAGCATAGCTTTTGCCTCACCTGGTAGATGAGCAGAGATCATTATGTAAAGTACATCACAGTTTAGACCTGTAACCGACCTTGTGGGTCACTTTATGGATGAGGTGACTGGGGTCACAATGTATAGGTGACAGAGTCGGTGCTCGAAGTCCTGGGCTCTGCAGGAAGCCTGAGAAGTTGTGTCTATCAGGGACGCCGTCTCCTGATTGCAGTCTCAGAAGTGTTTTCTATTCATTGGCTCCTCACTTGAGCTGGGTTTTTTCCCATCTTTATCCCTAATGAACCTTCTGTCATCTTTGCCACCTAAAACATTACCTATGACACTTCCTGCCTTATTGAAATACAAGCTTTTGTGTCATAAAGATTGATTATAGCTGTAGAACCTGGTCAGGGCACATTCAGTCAGGCTGACTCATCAGACAGTGGCTGCCAAGTCAGGAAATGAGTCAGTCCTTTGAGTAGCTGGCAATTTTGAAGGGCTCATTCTGTTTTGATTTCTATCAGATGGGCTTCGCCGAACCATTTCTTGTTGAAGTGCTCTGGGAGCTACGAGAGGAGCTGCCCATACCTTACGGGACCGCTTCCCTTACCCTTTGCGTTGCTTTGCTTTATACTCGCCTGCTTAAAACCTCTTGTTTCAAAATCTATAATTTATAAAGTCTGAATCTTTGGCAACCCGGTCTTAATGGATGCTCTCACTTAAGAACCATTTATCTGAAGGGAGAAAAAAAAGGAATTTAGAATTCCTTGCTTTGGCAAACCAGAAGAACCATTATGCCTGATTTAAAGACTGGGGTGCTGAAAGAGATGGGTCTGTTTTCTCCATTTCAGTGAGGTGCTTCTGAGTGTGACTTTGACTCCCCCAAAGCAGGAAACTATTTATTTCACTTGTTATTTTTTAAATAACAGCTTTATTTTTTCCTAGTAACTAATGAGCATTTTGTCGTGTCCTTATTATTGGATTATTGGCCACTGTATATCATCTTTGGACAGATGTCTGTTCAGATGCTTTGCCCATTTTTCATTAGGTTATATGTCTTATTGAGTTGTAAGAGTTCTTGATATATTCTACAGACAGGTCCCTTATCGCAGATATGATTTCCAACTATTTTCTCCCATCATGTGGGTTGTCTTTTCACGCTGATGTTGTCCTCTGAAGCACAAAAATTTTTAATTTTGAGGAAGTCCAATTTTTCTATTTTTTTTCTTTTTTTGCTTGTGCTTTTGGTGTCATATCTAAGAATCCATTGCTTAGCCCGTGTCACGAAGATTTACTTGTATGTTTTCCTCAAAGAGTTTTATAGTTTCATAGCTTACGTTTAGGACTCTGATCCATTTTGACTGACTTTTTGTATATAGTGTGTGGTATGGAGGTATTTCACTTTTAACTCTTTTACATATTTAGGGAATTCACCGCTTTTAAAAAGGTTTGAAAATCCCCAAAAGATCTCTAAATTGTTCAAGTAGATTTCACCTTTGACAAAAATCTTCCATGTTAAAAGCACCTGGTAAATTTAAAGCATTAGGCCAGTGTTTATCATCTTCTTGAAGTATAAGAAAATACAGGATCTTCTACTTACGGTAGGCTCTTTCTTTTGGTCAGTGGTTTGGTCCTCCCACCACCGTGCCCTCAAAGCATGTTGCCAGGGGGACTCCCAGGGCTGGTTCTTCACTGTTAATTAGGGATCTACATTGTCAGCAGGATGGTAAAAGCCTAGAAAAAATAATGTGGTCGCCATTGGTTCGGTTGCACTCCACACCATAATCCAGTAGGGGAACAGGGCATTCTGGTTAATTAAAAGTTCTTATCTGTTACTTTTCACAGTGCCCTTTGTTAGAGCATTGAATATTTTTGAAATTCGGGGAACCAAACTATGACATCAATGTACGTAAGGAGAAAATAGTCCTATCACAAGCGAACATCAGAAATGTACCTTCTGAAAAGGATGAAGTGCGAGCAGTAAATGCCGTTTCTTCACTGTGCCCCTCCAGGTTTATTTGAAATACAGCAGTGTCCAAGAGGGAAACACTGCAACTTTCTTCACGTGTTCAGAAATCCCAACAATGAATTTTGGGAAGCGAATCGAGACATGTACCTGTCTCCGGATCGGACTGGCTCCTGCTTCAGTAAGAACTCAGAGAGGAGAGAGCGGCCGGGCCGCCACGACGACTACTACAGTAGGCCGCGGAGGAGGAGGAGCCCCGGGCCGGCCCACTCCTACAAGAGGAACGGGATGGCCGAGAGAAGGAGGAGGAGGAGCCACGGGGGCAAGAAATCCCACAAGCACGCGTCCAAAAGCCGGGAGAGGCACAGTTCCCGAAGCAGAGGAAGAAAAAGGGGCCGCAGCCGTGGCCGGGGCAGCCGCAGCCGCCGCAGCCACAGCCGGAGCTCCTCCAGGTCCAGGAGCCGCGGCAGGAGGACGTCGGGGAGCCGAGACTGAACTCTGCACAGGCCCAAATCCAAATAAACTTACCATGTCCTTCAGTGATTGTACACCCTTTATTATGGCGGCTGCGTAGTTGGATAGAGGGCTCTCAGCTCACGTGGGTTAGCAAGTCTGGCAAAAGCCTATGTAGCCTGGAACCCTATTTTAAAATACTTCTATTCTCCGGTAATCTGTGTGCTTACTATAGAAAACCTAGAAAACATAAAATGTATACAACACAAAAATTATTTATACTCCTGACCCGTAAATATAACCGGTTGGGCTTTCCTGGTGGCGCAGTGGTTGAGAGCCCGCCTGCCGATGCAGGGGACGCGGGTTCGTGCCCCGGTCCGGGAAGATCCCACATGCCGTGGAGCGGCTGGGCCCGTGAGCCATGGCCGCTGAGCCTGCGCGTCGGAGCCTGTGCTCCGCAACGGGAGAGGCCACAGCAGTGAGAGGCCCGCGTACCGCAAAAAAAACAAAACAAAACATAAAACCAATTAACACTGGAGCATTGCTTTAAGTCTTTTTTTTCTCTTATGGGTGTATGGGTGTGTACACATTTTTTTTACACAAAGATAACATATATGTCTGCAGTTGAATATGCTTTTTTTCACACCAAACATTGTCCTATTTCATCAAGCCCTAGTGTTACTGTTATTTTCACTCGCTGCATAGTTTGGATCTAACAATTTAACAGTATCCCTATTGTTGGATTTTTAAGTTATTTTAAGTTTTGAACTATTAAAGAATCCTGTGCTATAAACAATCCTGTGGTGGATTTCCTTAAATACTTTCATACATTACTGGTCATTTCCCTAGGATAAATTACATCAAGAAATATGAATACAGAAGTCTTTCCAGATTGCCCTCCATAAAGACTACAAAACACTTTACCGTCAACAGTAAATTTTGCTGTTCCTGCACCAAATTACTGTAACCTTTGCCGGTTTGGTAAATTTTATGTGTTTATTCATCTCTGCACATATTGGCTAAGCCAAACACATTTTTCCGTATTTAATGGGTATTAAGTTTGGTTGTTTGCCCCAAATTATTAATAATTGTTAGATTTTTTACATGTTAATAGCCGAATAGCTTTTTTACTTTAAAATTCACTTTCTTAAAGTACTAAAGGGTGGAGTCAATTTTTTCCCCTCCCTCCTACCCCATAGTTTTCCATTAGGATGGTCGTCTTTTTTACAGTGTTACAGAGTTCGTTGCTACTGAATATGCCTGGTGTTAAAGCAATTCTGGTAAAAAAGCGTGGTCAGAGAAACTTGCTTGAAAAAAAAATTAGGGACTTCCCTGGTGGTCCAGTGCTTAGGACTCCACGCTCTCACTGCCAGGGGCCTAGGTCCGATCCCTGGTTGGAGAATTAAGATACCCTGCATGGCCAAAAAAATAAATAAAAAGCTTAAGACAAAATATCATTCTTAGGTTTCAGATCATAAAAAAGAAAAGATGCTCTCATACTTCCTTATAAGATTTTTATTTTCTTGGTAACCTCCTCTCCATTGATGTACTGGAGATCTCGAGTTTCCGAGTATGTGGCATTTGGCAACTTGAGATTTGGAAATAAGGACTTAAGGATTCACAAAATACTGAGTTTAACAGAAATAGGAAAAGAAATTTCTTCAGGATTGGGATTTCTGAGTGGTATCTGTGGAAAATGAAAGTTCTTTAATCTGTAGTCTAAAGGAAAGGAATTATGTGGTCCAGAATACATTTTACTTTAAAAATTGATATGTGGAAAAAATAAATTGATATGTGGGAATTCTCTGGTGGTCCAGTGGTTAGGACTCAGCGCTTTCACTGCCGTGGGCCGGGGTTCAATCCCTGGTCGGGGAATTAAGATCCCACAGGCCATGTGGTGCGGCCAAAAGAAAGAAAAAGAAAATTTGATTTGTTCCAGAATTTAAATGCCTCTACCCTAAAAATGATTGAAAAATTTCTGTAAGTATCTAATGGATTTACAAATGCTGAATAATTCTCACTAAATTCAAAATTTTTCAATCCTTTTCTAAATACAGCCAAGACATACACAATTAAATGTGGGCATTCAAAGCTGAATATTCATCTTAATAGCTCATGGAGGAAAAAACGAGATGAACACCAGCTTGTCCTCAAGGTAGAGATGTTGGTGACTTTTCCCTCAAGTGTTAATAGGTAGTATGAGAGGGATGGAAGGAAGTAGTTTTTAAACCACTGACTGGGTCATTATCCTGATAAATGTCCATCTTGAACTTAGACTTATTAATGCCTTTTTTAAACCTACAATTTGATTACTATTTATGATTCAAAAATTCCAACTCTACATTGCCAGCAGAAGGCCATATGCCTGTTTTCAGTGAAGAGATAGCTGCATGTTGGAGCCTCTTTAAATCTACACATATCCTTTTCTTTTAATTGCACACATATCTATTTTTAGCAGACTAGCAAATTCGTTTGATGGTAGTTGTTTCCTTGATCTTAAATATCCTCATTTCATTGTTTTCCTATTTTTTCTAGAAATCAACGAGTATACTTAAAAAAAATCCACAATTTTGTATGTAACATTTCCTATCTGTAGTTAATAGGCAGTCCCTTAACTATCATGATAACCAAAATTTTGATTTGCTACTCATACTAGGCAGTACTTGGCACATACCCGTCCATTTCAGCAAGTGTGCTAGCACCTCCGGTTAGTGTGTGTGTGTGTGTGTGTGTGTGTGGACTCCAGTTGATTTGGAATACCTCTGATTACCTGGAGTGATCTGAGTTGCTCATTCAGAAAGAGAAAGTCAACTGCATCAAGGTTTTAAAAGCAGTATTTATTGATTGAAAATAAATGTGTAGATAAGCTCTCAGTAGCATGGACTCCACATTATTTTTTAATGAGCTTGAAGTACATGAAGACTCCTTAAGTCTTCCGCCATTTATCTTGTGTGTGCTTTTAACCACCACCACATTCAAATGTGGGTGAATTTTCAACATTTTACTCAAAAAATTTTTTCTTTAAATTCTTCCTTCAGCAGCTCTTCATAATTTGACAAACTTTTGGAAAGAGACAGATAAAAACACACGACAGTGGTGTACATTGAACATTTATTACAACTAATTGGCGATGTGATAAGACGTGCTCACGTGGCCTGAATACTGGTCACAATCACAACAAAGCTTAATCCAGCCCAGCAGATACAAATGAAAGTGTAAACTGTGAAGACATGTTTACATACATAGAAGTATGTATAAAAGTGACATTGAAACAACTGTATATCCTTAAAAAATATAGAGCCCACTAGTGCCATTTTACCTCATTCAACTCACACTTTCATATGAGAGGTGGTATCTGTTTTTATATTTATGACTTCCAATAACTAGGCAGTGCCATAGAAGGGAAGGAAGCTGCCCTAAAGTTTGCTGCACTTCTAAGTGGAGGGAAGCAATAGGGGAGTAAAATAAATTTGGCTGTAACAAGCACCCTGGAAGGAATATTCCTGCGTTAAACAATGACTTATGCAACACTTTGTGAAGGGAGTAAAACATTTTCCGTAACATACTGTTATTAAGAATCCCTGGTAAGTCAACATTTCCATTTTATTTGGGGGGCATCAAAAAGAATACAACTAAGTGACTAAATGATTATGACAACAAGAAACTTATCTCAGGAGTCAAATGTTCCTTGGCCTTAAAAATAACGTGCTTACTATTATGAAACAGCTGATCTCTGTTCCTCGTCCCAGGTCTGGAATGCCTAAGAAATAATTTTTAGTGTAAAACAGCATCATTCCATTAGTCTTTTGTGTATTCCCTTTGTTTTAAGGTGTTTAGTTTCTAATAAGGGTCTTTGGTATACATTTGTTTTTTTTCTAAAGTTTCAACATAGAGTGAAATTTTTATTCATTTGATATGTGACATGTCAATTCCCTTTATTCGCATATATAATAAAATGAACTAGTCTTTGGTTTCATAAAACCAGGTTTCATATAATTTAACTTTTTTGCCAAAGACAGTAATTAATAAATGTATATTGCCTGACTGTGTCATATTCATAGATACACATAATCAAGGTAATGATAATAATCTATTCAAGAGAAACAGACCTATAAACTTTAAAATAGCCAGAAAAAGTACCTTTCTTTTCCTGCATTCATTCTAATTCATATTTAAGTCCCTTGTTATCACTTGATTAACCAAAGTTCCCTTTAAAAAAAGATTGTGTAGGCCTGAATGAAGCAGCTTAGCAGAACAGTAATACTGACAAGACGTCATCTTACACCATTAGCTAACACGGACATGAAGGCAGTGACCATCTACAGTGTGTGAAATGCCACAAGAAGTCATCAACAGGGGAGGAGAGTTATGTCAGTCCAATTTCTTCAAGAACGCTACGTGGGGTTTCAGCTTCCTGTGGAGGGAAAATGTGAGACTCTGGTAAGCAGATCCGGGGAGGCTTGAGAATGTGAAATTGACACGGAAGGGCGTGCAAGTTTCAGAGAACGCTGAACGCAAGCAGTTCAGCAGTATGGGCACTTCTATGGAGAGCCAGTGCTTATTTAGCGACTTTTGCCCCAAACATCAGAGACCACAGGAGGATATTTTCAGCATGCATTAAATACCTACTGACTACCTACCAATTGTGCTGGGCTCCATTGCTGTAACACAAAAAGCAGTCAAGCCCACTGCAAACGCAGTGCAAACCCACAGCTACCCGACATTTCTACAGGAAAGGTAAGTTACCTTAGTGTTAAAATTCAAAACCTCCCCTAAATAAAGACCAGGGAACCCCCGCTGAGTTCTCCCCATTCTTCACATATTTTGTTTTCCCTGCTCTTTTTTCAAGTCATATGTATTTATTCTTCTCTGAGTTTTTACTCAGTTTTGGACTTAAATGTCCCCAGCAGCAAGGCTGCAGAAACTCACCTTCCCAGACCTCCCCAGAGCACAGAAACTCACCTTCCCAGACCTCCCCAGAGCAACCAATGGTTTCAGTGGAAGTAACATACAGAAAGAGTGCTCTGGGATCTGGGACAAAAGTGCCTTTTGTTCTATGGAACAACCAATACTCATTTTTAAATGTCAAAAGAACACTAAACAAAGTAGGCATACTAGAAAAAAATTAAAAGTTTTTCCCAAGTGTCTAATTTTGCACGGCACAAAATAAAAAAGGATCAAGTAGGTCAAATTTCAGGTATTACTAACAACAAGTTTGTAATTAAAAGGCATACTAGATTTTAACAGAGGAAAACAATTTTTGTACCCAAATAACTTACTTTTGCATCCTAATTGTGGTACAGCACAAAACAAGGAAAAGAAAAATTAATTAAACCATAAATCCATACATTAGATTTAATTGTATGTAAAGCACTACATGAAATAATCTTAAGTTAATTATTTAAACTCTTTGGTCTGTTTCCTTATTCCTTATACTATGAAAACAAGGATCATAGTACTTACCTTCATATGTAGAGATTAAGGGAGATAAGGCTTAGTGCCTGATTCACAGAAAGTGCTCAAAAAATGTTAGCTGATACATTACTCAACTGAAATCTAAATGAAGGTATTTAGCCTTACTATAAACCAGCTCTCTATATAAAGTTCATATGATGACCTTTTAGTATGTTTGTGTATTAATGAAAAATGGGTAAAAGTCAGCTTTGGTGAAAAAAGGCTATTTTTTATGAAGTATTCTTGCCCCCCTCCCCACCTCCAAATTGAACCTCAACCTAACCAGGCTACAGACCTAAATATACATGGAGGATAAGAAAACAAGTTAAACATCACCATTATAATCTGCCAGATACAGAATGGAGGAAATTCTACAGCATAGGGGACTCAGTTTAACAAAAATAGGCAAAGGCGGGTAAAAGCAGAGGAGTTGTTAAAGATTAAGAGAGACTTAAAGAGACCAGATAAAGTGTGAGCCTTGTTTGGAATCTGGCTCTTACAAACCGATTATAAAAATGCATTTTTCAGACAGTTAGGAAAAAAAACCCAACCAGGAATAAGACAGGAATTACTATTAATTTTGGGGGGTGTGGTACTCATCTCTTAGGGATACATACTTAAGTAGTAAAGATGAAATGGTAGGATGTCTAGGGCTTGCTGTAAAATAGGCAAAAAAGGTGGGGTGGAAAAAAAAGGCAGGGTGGGGTGGTGATTTATGAAACTAGCATTGAGTTGATGGTTGTTGGAGCTGAGTGATGCGTACATGACAGTTCCTTATACTATTCTATTTGTATGTCTCAGAGTTTTCATGATATAGCTTTAAAAGAAAGTTTAATGGAAGTGATGCAACACTCCCAAGAATGATGTAAGCCAATCTCTTTCATTTATAATAAATGTTTAGCCTTAAACATTAAATACACTGCAAGACTGACATCTGAATCACATACGTATTAAATAAAGGGGACAATTTAAAAAGAATCATTTCCATTTAATGTTAAATAATTTTTAAAACATCATATAACCTTTAATGTATTTATTAAAGGGTGCCTACATTGAATTCTATAGTTAACATTCTTAGCTTATCCATGTAAAAATGTCCCCCTATCCTATTCCCTGGAGCTGGTCAGACTTCCCCTATGTGTTCACTGCTTGCAATCTTATACAGCATTTCTTGAAGAGAACCACGTTACTTCTCAAATATGCATTATTTAAAGTATCTGTCCTTTCTGAAAGGCCTAACTTCAAAGAATCATTTACACATTTTCTTCCTTTGAGACTTATACAAAGAGTACGTTAGAGTTTTTTAATCAGTTGTATTTATAATATAAAATTAATTTTCACATGTTCACACTGAAATTGTAGCTCAAAATTACCTAGAAAAACTATTATCTGAATTAGTAATATCCATAGAAACAGAAAGTAGAAAGGTGGTTGGTTACCAAGGGCTGAGGGGAGGGGAAGTGGGGAATAGTTGTCTATAATGGGTAGAGTTTCAGTTTTGCAAGATAAAAAATTTCTGGAGATCTGTTGCACAACAATGTGAACATACTGAACACTGCTGAACTGTACACTTAAAAATGGTTAAACTAGTAAATTTTGTTATTTTTAAAAGACAATTAAAAAAAATTACCTGGAAAAATTAAAATATGAAATATATTATTTATCAAAAGGATGGAGAAGAAAAAAGTCATTCACATGAGACAAAGTACATGCAATACTTTTATTTTAGACATGCAAGGAAAGGTATTTCAGAATCTACTAGTTTAAAGCAAGCAGCTGTATACAAATAACAAAAGAAGCAACATCTTGTTACAGCTGGGCACACAGCATCCAAAGCAAACAGGCATGAGACAATGCATATTTATGCAGCATTAAAACCACATGAATGACATGTTGCAGGGCTGGGGGAGGGATAGAGGAAAAAAATGGAAACGAAAAGACCAATGTTTCCCAATGCTATCAATGTATATAATGCTAAATTTCTCATTTGACCGCCCACCCAGGTTGCTTCAAATGTCATGTGGTACAGTGAGAATGGTAAGAATGGAAACAACTGATCTGCATACCTGCCTTATACACATTTTCACAGGTCTTCTTTCAATGGTAAATCAGTTTGAGCATCTTTTGAATGTATTGTTTAATGATAGGTTACTTAACTTGGGCTTTAAACTCTCTAGACATAAACAATGAATTATTTGGTAATTTCCCCTTTATAATAATATATGTTGCATGTTTTATTAAAAATATACACAAAAATTATCAATATTAAAGGTTTTCATATTCAGAAATATAAAACCATATTTAACAAATCATTAAGTAAATGCAGACAATTATAAAACCATAACTAGTAAAATATTAGTATTTAAGCAATATTAGAATCTTAACTATATAAAATAAAGCAGGTATTAATACTTTGAAAGGATTACTTACTATTGAACAACAGATATTGCAGAAGAGACTTTTCTGATATAGCTTTCTAATAGTTCTTAAAGGGACTGTTTGATACCGTATAGCACAAATGTGATTCAATAAATGTGGCATTATAAATTTCTTAGAAACTGAATGTTTTACCTTAAATATTATATAAGAGTAGATTTTACTTTCTTGTATTATTTCCAAATACACTTTTATGTGATACATTAGAAAACGTTTGCTCATATAGACTATAATATAATCACCCTAAATATAGCTCCCCCCGCCCCCCACCAACATTTGAAGATGAAACCACACTATATTATGCATTGCTTATTCTGCCCTAGCATTTCAGCTATATTTTCTTTGGTAAACATTTTAACAATTGCTAGGTATTCCTCTTACACGATTAATCACGGATGGTTCATAAATGATGACACGTATGTGTTTAAGATGAAGCATTACTCAAAATGGTCATAGGTCATATTTTTTCAAGAATTAAACCAGCTGCAAGCAGGAAAAGCTATATCAAGATCACATATCGAATGAAAATAAAACAGAAAACAGGATGAAAACAGGAAAATTATTACAATTATAAAGGTAATGGTTCTGAAATGTTCTATTATTATTATACAAGATAATCAGTCACCAAGCTGAGGGTATTTTCTTTCATGAGCATATCAGCTCTCTATTTCCTCTGTGAAATTCTGCATACACGATGATGAGTAGTCATTTAGTACACAGGGACATTAAAATATTCATGACGTGGCTACAAAAGAAATGCATATATTCTTACACACAGTATACAAACTGACATAGACACAATCAGATTTCTAGAATGTTTAGTGCACAGTAAAGAAATTTTAATTGAAACTTAGAATTTGTTTGTTTTTAGAATTTTGGTTCATGGATGAATATTTAACTTCTAAACAAAGCCCAGGAGTTCAGATTCATCTTTTATAATTTTACTGTATATAATGATAATCTATATGATGACCTATATGTCCTACAAAATCCGAAAGCACTGTATTTACTAAAAATACTCTGAAAAGATTTTTCAGTATAAGTCATCTGGTAAATACTGAGTTAACTCAAAATCCAGTTAGAATACTCCCTCCCACCAGTGTTCAAGTTCATCAGGATTTTACCACACGAAGCAAAGGAATTTAATCCCTTAATGAAAATCATTACATCTTAGAATGACCATGAACTTTTACAGATCCTAAAGGAAAATCTTTCCCAAGAAAAAAGGAGAAAAGTAGTCACCCATTTGGTAGCAATAGAGGTTTTCAATGGTTTGCTTAGCTTAAAAAAAAAAAATTCCCAAGACTATACCCTTGTGACTAAGGATATTACTTTTAAAATAATCCTCGAGAAAGATTTTAAAGGACTCTCCAAATAGATGTGTTAAATGTCTATGCCTTCTCTCTATAAATGTACCTAAAAGGATGTTTCTCACATCAACAAGGTAACCTGAGGTGAGGTTTTAAACTGACCCTAGAGTGCACAGAAGAGATGAATGTCTAGGGACTCCAAAACCTCCCTGAAACTAGAGACAAAATTAGGTACAGATTTTCCTGAGAAGAGGGCCCATGGCCCATCAGACTCTCAAAGCGATTATACCCCTCCAAAAGGCTTGTGACTCAAAAAAGTTTAAAACTGCTTATTTGAGTGCTTTTAAGATATCCTCAATTTAATATTTATTCAACTTGGCACTTTGAAATATTAGGCTACAAACTCATGTAAACTGTTTCAATAAAATATGTAACAGATACCTTATACTTAAATAATAACCATTAAATACAAAAGTGTTTGAGGAAAAAAGCCAGTTAAATTTTAATCCTCAGATAATTCCTAAACAGTTTAAAGATATAATTGCTTTTTTTCTCCCACTCAGAATATTGTGGAATGAAGCAGCAAGCTAAAATAATACTAATAATAAATTGAACCCCTAAATGCTTCATTTTCATGAGGGAATTCGATTTCGGTATCAATGGTATTAATAATAGTATTTTGGTCAATGAACTCTGAACCTATTTCAATATTCTCTGTGTAAAAAATATAAATTATAAGCCCCAATGATAGATCATTATCAGAGCAAAATTTCCTATGAAAATATCAGTTAAATGAAATAATTGGGACTATCCCTTGGGATTTAATGTAATTAAACTTTTCAGGTAATGCTAAACTATAAACAACGAACTTGACAAAATTATAATTACAAACGGAATTTATATATCCTACTACATTTTGATACATGTAAGTACTCCAGCACATATTCTACTATGCTTTCTTACACCCAATGAAACTCTTGCTGTGATACATGTTCCGTTTTCTGGACAGAGAACAAGAAAAATTTGTCTATCAAATAACTTTTCACCTAAATAATACCAGTACTTTGAGACTTTATATTACAGCTTTTCATCTTTTTGTTTTCTCTCTTAATTTTATTTATTTATTTTTTTGCAGTACGCGGGCCTCTCACTGCTGTGGCCTCTCCCGTTTTGGAGCACAGGCTCCGGACGCGCAGGCTCAGCGGCCATGGCTCACGGGCCCAGCCGCTCTGTGGCATGTGGGACTGGGACACGAACCCGTGTCCCCTGCATCGGCAGGCAGACTCTCGATCACTGCGCCACCAGGGAAGCCCTCTCTCTTAATTTTATATCACACCATGTAAAAACCAACAATTAAAAGAAAAGAAAAAGGTAGTTTCTCAAATAGGGCTGAGTACACAGCGGTTCCTCCCCAGAGGAGACTTAACTATGAAAGAGAACAATTCTATAGAAGCAATTCTCAACCCTGACTGCCCCCCCCCCCCGACTGCCCCCCCTCCCCGTATGCGGGCCTCCCACTGTTGTGGCCTCTCCCATCGCAGAGCACAGGCTCCAAACGTGCAGGCTCAGCGGCCATGGCTCACGGGCCCAGCCGCTCCGCGGCATGTGGGATCTTCCCGGACCAGGGCACGAACCCGTGTCTCCTGCTTCAGCAAGCGGACTCTCAACCACTGCGCCACCAGGGAAGCCCCCCAGGCATTTCTGACAGACCTTTACTACCCTTTAGGAAAGAAAAGGGTTGATAAAGCCAAACTATTCTTTATAACAGTGATCCATATTACTGTACTTAAGAAATTATCATCCAGTCAATTGAGAAGAATACTCTTCAAAGGGCAAAAACCTCCTCACCGGAAAAACATTCTTCAAGAAGAAAACAAACTCTAAAACCCACAAAAATAAGTGTATTGGGCTTCCCTGGTAGCGCAGTGGTTAAGAATCCGCCTGCCAATGCAGGGGACACAGGTTCAAGCCCTGGTCCGGGAAGATTCCACATGCCGCAGAGCAACTAAGCCCGTGCGCCACAACTACTGAGCCCGCGAGCCACAACTACTGAAGCCCACGCACCTAGAGCCCGTGCTCCGCAACGAGAGAAGCCACCGCAATGAGAAGCCCGCACACCGCAACAAAGAGAGCCCCCGCTCGTCGCATCTAGAGAAAGCCCGTGTGCAGCAAAGACCCAACACACCCAAAAGTAAAAAATAAATTTTTTTTTAAATTAAAAAAAATAAATGTATTCTTTTAACCACTTTTAAGTTGCTATAACACGTTTTAAGTACTTGCCCAGTTTAAACTGCTAGGGGCTGAGAAAGTTGTGCTATAAATAAATGCCTTAATGAGCATTTAAGGCTGATTTTTAGCTAAATGACAGATATGCCCATAATTAACCAAGTTATTTTTTCTCTTATATACGAGGAAAACATTATAGTGGATTAAATATAACTCCAGTATTCTGGGCCTTCTTACCACCAGTACATTTTATGAGTCATGTAATAATTATATTAATTAAGAATTGGGGAGAGTGAGAATGAAGTCTGTTACAATACACAGACTTTATAGTCCTGTGCAGAATTAGACCTACTGTCTTCTATTACCTAGCAAACTGAGTTTAATACACTGAAATGTCAGTGATTTAGATTGTGTGGGAATAAAGACCAGAATGAAAATAGTGAGAAAAAAAATTTAAACAAGTTGTATTACACAAACATAAACCACAAGTGCCCTTAGTACAGATTCTTTGGTGACCTATTTTTTTAAATAAAGATTAGATATTTACTATTTTCAGTCTGAAATGGGCCTTTAATCCTGGGCAAACCTATTCCAAACCCTCAACATTTTCCTCAAGTTATCTACCTCTTCTTTCTCCTCAGTCCCTGCAGCTCTCCTCTAGATGTAGTTTCTCAACTCATCCAACTCATGAGGAAAAAAAAAAAAATTTACATCTTTAACCCGTTCATCTCCTCAAAACAGAGGAGGGAGAAGACTCACCTTACTCAAGACCAATGCTTTTGATTCCATTCCTATTCACCCTCCGCATATACTTTTCCCATTATTCCATTCCTGTTTTTCATCGCTCTCTCCATTAGCTCCTCTTCTCAGTATACATGCATGTTCAACTTTCCTCCATACTAAGAATAATCTTTTTCTTAATCCCCTACAAAAAGGACCAGATGTAGTGGGAAGTGTAGGACAACAAACACAGCAGAAAGGAATTAAGTTACACCTGTTCTCAAAACCACCTACGTTCCTAAGACAAACCTCATTACCTTAAAAATTCCCAGATATTCACTATACTAGGCCAATGACTCAAAAGTAAAATGATCTGATAAACTATAATGAAAACTGGTAAGCAAGTAATTATCTGAAGGCTTAAGTCTTGTTGAAATGAGAAGTGCTTAAATAAACTAGTGGTATTGGATCCAAAACTGAAAACCTAGTGTCCTGATTTTTCTTTCTGGTACACTATGTAGTCAAAGAGAAATAATGTACATTTAATTAAAAATATATATAAGAAAGTGTAATTTGTAGTTACTGCTCTACTTCAGTTTTTCTTGAAGGGGCTTCACTTATTCCTTGAACTGTATCCTTTGTCCTTCATGTTCTAGAATACAATGGTCCTTTTTATTGCCCCTCACTGGATACTGTGGCAAAGTCCTTATTCTCAACTCTGGAACTCTAATCCTTGAGCTAAAGACCAAAGGGCTGTGTAGAGTATCCAAATGCACTAAGATCTCTTTTTAGCAATGAATAAAAAGAGAAGAAATGAGAGCACTTTATAAGGTACCTTTTAGATGAAAGGGCTCACGGTGTCTTATTACAAAAGCACTTGTGAGGCACTAGGAAAATCGAGCGATTTTTTTACATTAAGTTAGCAATGTGGCAAGAGCAATATGGTTGTTCCAGATGGTTAGTGTTAAAATGGCCAAAAGAACATAAGTGCTTCACTTTACCTGCTGAAACTTCCTTTTTAGCAAATTCTAGTCTAGTTTCAACTAAAGGAACAACACAATGTAGTCTTCCATTCACAGAGCAGCATTTTGTCTTTTTAAAAAATTTATAAATTAAAAAAAATTATACTTAAAGTACATGTATTACACTTCTAGAAAACAGGAGGGAGGGACCTCAAATATCTTCAGAGGTAATACTGTTAATGTCCTACTCCTAGATCTTTTCTTACTTGATGTGTATCTTTCCATATCATTACATAGAAATTGATCTCATTTCTTTCAAAGCCAGGTTAACAGTTTCATGTATGGTTGTACTGTAATTTTCTTAACCTATTTCCCATTGATGGACATTTGGTTAGGTTCCAATGGCTCAATATTATACTGAGCATGTGTCTTGCTGCATTTGTATATTTCTGTTGGATAAAATTCCTTCCAGTATAACTAATGGGGCAAAGGTGTACACATTTAACTGTTAATAGATATCACTAAACTAATCCTTCAAAGTGGAATACAAATTTATGCGTTCATAAGAAGCAAACAATTATTCTTTGCCAATCCAAGAAACCAAAAAAAAAAAGCTAACTGATATTTTAATTTACATTCCCTTAGTCAAAGGACCATGTGTTTTTTCTTTCATCTGTGGATTACTTATTCATATCTCCTGCTGTCTTATTCTGTTGTGCTGTTGGTCTACTTCTATTACATTTGTCTTAAAAATAATAATGAGGAAAACTTAACTACATTTCCTAAAACCCTGCTCTAAAACCCGTTAGTGATAAAATAGTAAAGAGAAATTACTTTCTCCGGCAGTTAATTGTACTTTTTTAATAAAGAAGCAGAATAATTAACCTAGCTAATATAACTTTAAACTATAAAGAAATAGTTTTAAGCACATTTTAGGGTAGTTGCATTGTATTTGCCCTGTTCTTCCATTAGGATCATAACTTGAAATGCCCTAAACTTAATCAGGATTTTCAAAATAGAAAAGATTTCTTGGAATCACTGAATTTCAAATATTCAAACTCTAAATATCTTTACTAAGTAAATTCTTTAACGCTAATAGGGTATAAAAGAAAAACAACAAAAATGTCTACAGGTACAACATAAGTCTATATATGTAAATTCTGGTCATTTAAACTATTCCTCTCTTAAGGAATTATCAAATCCCTAAGGTGGATAGGGAAATCAGCAGAAAATTCAAGTGTTCTAACTGCCTGCAGGGTATGCTCAATTCTGTTTTCAGGCAAAAACTCAATTACCTTAATAGATGTTAACAGATTTGGTTGTTGCTGAGGAAATTAAATTATATAGTGACATCCCATAAGTTTTGCTACGGGCTATCTCTGGTTATCAAGTAAAAGTAATTTTGGTGGATCACAGAGGTGATTTTTATAGCCATTTACTTGAGCACATTTCTCCTTCTTTCACAATTTTTAGGGTTTTTTTTCCCCTTCTACTTTTGATTCAGCCAGTCATTTATAATCTGGACTATACATTATATTGAAAAGATGTAGCAGTCCATAAATGTAAATGGAATCTATAAATGAAAATTTTATATATTACATGATGTTAAATTAAACCAGGGTTTCTGGACCTTGGCACTGTTGACACTTGAGGCCGGATAATTTCTTATTCTGAGAGGGCCGTTATGGGCACTGCTGGTTCTTTAACAGTGCGTCCTTGATCTTTACCTACTAGATGCCAGTAGCACCTCACGGCTAGCAGTGACAATCAAAAATGTGTTCAGACATTGCCCAATGTCCCCTGAGGAGGCACAACTTCCCCACCCCCAACCCTAGTTGAGAACCACAATAAATTGTCTCTGGCTGGTGGGTAAAATTATGTTTTCGTGTGCTTGCCTGTATTTGTTAATTTTCCTATAATGGGAATTTTTATTAAAAAAAAAAAAGACAGCAGAGGAAACAATAAAAGAAAAAAGAATGTCTCAATAGGGGAAAAAAGAACTCAAACCCTGCAATTTTTCAGAAAGTACTTTTTAAAGAAAAAAATCACGTCAACTTACTTCAATAAATAAATAAATAAACACATAAAACCACCACCAGCAGCTAGGAATATGATCTTTGCAGGTTCCTGTGCAGGTCCCAATCCTAGGGCTCATGCAATCAACTTAGTGGATCAGGACCAGCATTGAAAAAAAGAATAGAATAGAAAACATGAGACTATAAAATAAGAAATATAAGTAAGTATATATTATTTAACCAAAAATTTTTTTGGTTTATGTAACTATTGTGATATAAAATTGCATTTATTACTGTGGCTTCTTGTCAAATACTTTTGAAAATCACATTTACAGTTACTGAATATTTTAAGTTATTCCAACTTTTCATTATTACAAACAGACCAGAGTAGCAACAGTGGACTCAAAATGAATTAAAATGAAACAGCAAGGGGGAAATCCTCAAAATTCTGAAAAGCAAACAAAGAAGAAGAGTTCAAAAAACAAACATACAGCAAAATGATTACAACCTAAAAACCAGTGACCAAGGGCATTGGCCAAACTGTTTCTTATTAAATGCAAAGTGAAAGGTAAGATTTGTTCCACCTTCTGTTTTCTCTGTATCTACCCTTCTGTATTTTCTATTTCAAGCATTAATGTAACTAAACCTCACTTATCCAGAATTTGTTCTAGCAGACCCCAATCAAGTTTACTCATAAAAAGATAAAATAGGGCTTCCCTGGTGGCGCAGTGGTTGAGAGTCTGCCTGCCGATGCAGGGGACACGGGTTCGTGCCCCGGTCCGGGAAGATCCCACAAGCCGCGGAGCGGCTGGGCCCGTGAGCCATGGCCACTGAGCCTGTGAGTCTGGAGCCTGTGCTCCGCAACGGGAGAGGCTACAGCAGTGAGAGGCCCGCGTACCGCAAAAAAAAAAAAAAAAAAATTTAAAATATGCTGGCGTAAAAGATTATATATATAGCCTTGTTAACTTTTACCCAATTGAAAAGAAGAAGGTTTAGGCTTAAAGGTTTTAATACAAACAGTGGTAATTACAAAGGAATTACAGGAGCTTGTCTTATTAAAGCCAATCCTAAGAGGATTTTTATCAAAATGCTTTTTGCTGTTATATTACTGTATATATTTTAAAGCATCTGTTTTAAAACAATGTTAAGATATTCTTTATTCTTGAGTTTGACTACCTTGCCCAAAGCCCAAATATTCTTAATTAGCAAGATTTTAATTAAAAAAAAACCCCAAACTTATTAAAAGGCATGTTATTAAATACTTCAATAAGTACTTACTTACTTAAAATACTTTTAAGTTACAAAAGATTCATTTTTAAAGAAATCACTTTTTCTCTTAAGATTCTTACCTTTCCATTTTTATGCAGTCCAAGAGATTTATTAATTACTACTTCCACAAAGATGTATAGTACTAAGATGTATCATGCAGGCCCAGCACTAAAACAAATCAATTTTAGCAGCACTAATTCTCCATAGAGTACCACTTTCTAGATGAGGCAAATTAACAACTGTAAATCCAATAAATCTATTCATAAAGTGGACCACCTTGAAGTAGAAGCAAATTCATGAGTGTAATGCTTGCTTTTGGTACCTCACTTATTTTTCATTTCTCAGATTACTTTACTGAGAAACAATACCAACAGCAAACAAAGCTCAAAAGGAAAACCCCCATGAATTTGAAAATGATGCTGTTAGTATAAAAAAAAAGGTTGACACATCTCAAAGCACTGATCAACACCATCATGCATCTACCGCTGAGGGTTAAAGCCCAACACCCAGTATTTAACTATTTGATCTTCACAGATCAAGCAAGGACTTGAAATCATCTCACGTGCAACAGTTTTGGCATAACACCCCATTTTATCCATGCCACGAAAATGGTAAATTTAGTAGTTACCAATAAATAAGGTGGGGGTCAAAGGGACTAAAGCCTTAGACTGCTCTTTATCATAAGATATCCTCAGACAAACCTCCCCATTCTTCATTCTGGCTCTATAAAATTAAGGAGCAGAGAAAAACTGGTAAGTGCCTGACTTCACAAAGAAAATGCACTCTATATTTCCTTTGTCATTATATGTAATGTTTATAAAATAAATCCAACTGTACTGCTACCCCATGCCCTCCCTCCAAAAAAATCTAGCTTAAAATAGGTATTTAATTGGTGCTGGGGAAAATGTTCCAAGTATTGCAAATAAAAAATGTCAATTTAGTAATCTCAGCATGTTGCACTTTAATAATTTAAGAATCAAGTTAAGTACGAGTGGCATGTTAAGAAAATATGTTTTAAATTCCAACGGTCAAATGTTAAAAATTGGATAACAGACCAATTATTCTGGGCTTTACCCCCAAATCTAATTATGTATTCATACAACAGAATACCAAAAGGAATTAACATAGAGTTTGGTCTAGAAATATCAAAATTGTAACCCTTCCTTACCAAGTAATTAAGTAAAACAAGACATCTTTATTATTTAATCATAATATCTGATATTTTAGTAATTATTATTCAGATACACATTTATGTTATGTTCTCATTACTGACTATAAAATGCTAATAGAAAATCTACTTTATGCACTGACTTTCTAACCCTGTTTGCCTATAAAATGAAGGACTATCTAAACAAACTATATGACATTTACACAAATTGAGTAAAAAGGACATTTTAAAGAAATTTTTCTAAAGAAAATAAACATTCTTAAGGATAGAAATGTGTATTTCACAGATTAAAAAAGGATTAAAACCAAAATTATTTTGTGCTTTGCATATATCTTTAAGCCAACAGATATTTTCAATATAAATTCAAAGTCATCTTTGGTGTTTAGAAAAAATCAATTCAAGTAAAAGACCTGACACTAAATAGAAAAAGAAAAAAAAAATCACAATATATGAAAAACTAGATTAAGATCAATTAATTAGGACTTCTACAAATTTAAGACTGCATTTAGATAAGTGTCTTTACAGCTATATTTACAATTTTGGAAGCAAAATCATTTCATGACATAGACTAAGTGAATATTATACCCTAAATTATAAGACCAAAAAAGCTACTATAGATCTAGGCATTTTGATAAATCCAACAAGAAATGATTTGAAAAATACTATTTATATCTATATAGCCAATTAATAAATTCCAACTATTGATAACTTGGACAATGAAAATTTCCAGTCTAAAAAGTAAAGGATAGCATCAGTCTTAGGAAACCTACTTTGTTCAACATAGAGAAACCTCCAGGAGAATTATGGATTTCTTTACTATATTACTGAGACATACAGAAGTTGGTGTCTAAAACAGAATGTTTAAAACATACCAAGAAAATACACAAATGGGGGTTGGGGCGGACAGAGCACAGTGGTTAAGATTTCATACAGCTCTGGAGTCTAGCAGATCTGGGTTTACAATCCTGGTTTTGCCAACTGCTACCTAGGACCAGTCATTGGAACTTCACCGAGCCTCTAGAGCCTCTGTTTCTTCTTTGGTTAAAAAGGCTCTCGTGGGGGCTTCCCTGGTGGCGCAGTGGTTGAGAGTCTGCCTGCCGATGCAGGGGACACGGGTTCGTGTTCCAGTCCCACATGCCGCGGAGCGGCTGGGCCCGTGAGCCATGGCCGCTGAGCCTGCGCGTCCGGAGCCTGTGCTCCGCAACGGGAGAGGCCACAACAGTGAGAGGCCCGCATACCACAAAAAAACAAAAATCAGGAAATCCTGATGATTAGCATAGGATGCCTCACATCTAACTGCTCAATAAGCATTAGCTATCATCATAGTTCTTTTTTGCTATCATTGTGCCCAGACAAATCTTTTTCAGCAGTTTGTAGAATGCTTTTTCTCATCTTATTCTATCACCTATTTTATGAACATAATATTCAAATACTCTCCCAGAGATGTAAACTTGTATCATGTATCAACATATAAATGACTCTATTGTAGGAAACAAACATCTTATCATCCTGGATTTCTTATGACAGTATTGGTGAATAACCTGAATAAACAAGTTAACCTGAACAGAATAACCTGAATGAAGCTTAACTGCCCCATACAGACTCTAGCTTGGTTTCATAAAGGCCTTAACCTCACTCTAAATTCAGAATGGACCAGCCACGTTCTGCCTCCTCAAGACCTGAATGGCTAAATTAAGAAAGATGGTTCACCTGGACCATTGAATAGAAAATGTCTTAATATAGTATCAATTTGGTTTATGTACAAAACAATGTAGTCACAGATGAGAAATAGGGCCAAAGCTCTCTTCTAAAGACAAGGAACTGTAATTAACAGTAGTCAGGTTTTTTTTTTTAAACTAGGGTGAGATGGGGTAAGGAGAATTTTACATGGAACTAAGGACATCCTATGCTTCTCTCTCCATTCCTACTTTTCCCAATTAGAGATATAAAAATACTACTTCAAAAAAAGAGACAGTACTTCTTATTAAAATACTTTTATAGGGGAGATACACACACATGTACACATTTACAAACAAACGTGTACCTGTAATAACTTCTGGATCCTCTAGTATATTACTCAATACATGCTATAAAGTAAACTTAGCATATTTGTCATATTGTAAAGTGTATAGCGATTTCCCAGTAGGGTTTAAAAAACAATCCAGACACAAGAGACGTCAATGCCCTAAACATTACTCTCTAGAAAAAAATATTAAAATTAAAAGCTGAACTTCAACAACTTTAGAAATGTTTCAAGGCATACGTAATTAATCAGGAAATGACAAAGAACTTGGACCAGGATCTGATAGAACCGAATATAGTTCCATAATAATGAAATATAAAAGTGATCAAGGGAAGGAACAAATATGAAAAACTCCCAGACTGCACTGGCAATCCAGGGGTTAAGACCCTGTGCTTTCAATGCAGGGGACATGGGTTTGATCCCTGGTAAGGGAACTAAGATCCCACATGCTGCAAGGCACGGCCAAAAAAAAAAAAGAAAGAAAAATTCCCAATTTCTGACCCTGGTCTTGACCTAATTTTTAGAAAAGTCTGGTTAGTGAACAGCAAAATAAGGAGGTGCTAACTTTAAAGCGATTTTACAACAGTAGAATATGAACTTGTAGTCGGCACATCTGACATTTAAAAAGAAAATCTTCGAATGACATGTATACAATCAATTAATAAACAACTGTGGCAAACCATACACACATGGAAAAAGGGCTGTGCTCATTTCACTACTGAACAGCAGATGCCATTAGGGCTGTCAACAAAATACTTCACTTGTGCAGGCACCTTAACCTCTGTTTTGGTAACTCAAGATAATTAAATGTACAAAGCATTGTCTCATATTTAACTTATGAATGTTCCAGATGATGTCATCCCAACTTCAAACAATCCCCACAACCGACCTAGTCAGTGACTGATGCAGAGGGATTACCGAGAGCTCCCCACTCTCCTGACTGAGGCCAACAGTTAAGAAGTTATAATGGGGGCTTCCCTGGTGGCGCAGTGGTTGAGAGTCCGCCTGCCGATGCAGGGGACACGGGTTCGTGCCCCGGTCTGGGAAGATCCCACATGCCGCGGAGCGGCTGGGCCCGTGAGCCATGGCCTCTGAGCCTGCGCGTCCGGAGCCTGTGCTCCGCAACGGGTGAGGCCACAACAGTGAGAGGCCCGCGTACCGCAAAAAAAAAAAAAAAAAAAAAAAAAAAAAAAGAAGTTATAATGAAGAAAAAGATTTACTCTGATTTAAAGCTTCCTTTAATAATAAAAAAGACAATTACCATAATGAAAAAACTAATTTTTTTATATTGACTAGCTCCTTCTCCTCATGCTATAAACTTTCTATTTGAATAAAACCACAATTATGACTAAAGCATAATTCAACTAGGTACCTGAATTAATGTATCATTAAGTTTTTAGGAAAAGGTAGCCTTATCTACGAAATTTTTAACTTCAGAAATTGAAGGTACAGAAGTATCAAATATACAATTAACCCAAGACAACTGTGGAAGTTAGAAAGGGAAAGGGGTTTTATCAATGGTTCTTGTGATATCAAGGCAAGACAAGAATGTAGCTGTTTAACAGAACATGGTTTGTTATTTAAGAAAATCATAGAGAAGTAGAAATACTTTTTAGTTAGTTTTGCTAACACAAAACTAGAGGATTCTACAAAAAGTATAATTATAACACTATCATTTGCTTGGCTACATTTGCACTTAATGGACATGAGGTGAAAATATGAACCAACTTGGAATGAAAATGCCATAATCTCACAGTCAACTCCTCATTGTACACACTAGTGAGAAAAGGGGTTATCTTAAGTAATTCAGAACAATGGACAGAGAGTTCTCAAATTACTGTTACTTTTCCCATCTTAAAGTAGTCCATCCTCTAAATGTTTGGACTCTGGTGTTTTGGGGTCCCAAAATGGGCCATCTCCAGATCATCTCCAAAGTAAACAATCCATCCACAGATAACTGAGTCGATGTGGCTGACACATATTCCAATCAATAAACTGCACATGGACACTACATGCCAAGCATGCTTCAGAGTAATTTCTGAAACTGTAAGAATGAGGGAAGATGACTAAGACTTCCCTAGCAAGAGCAAAACATGCTAGTGTCCAGTCAAGAGAACTCTGAGTAGCTTACCTCCTGTAGTAGATCAGCCTGCTCAATTGCTTTAAGGACATTTTTCTTGGATGTTTCCTGAACTTCTCCTCCCAAAAGAAACTCATCCAAAATAAAATAAGCCTTCTCAAAATTAAAGATGATATCAAGTTCACACACCTGAAAAGCAAAAATAAATAAATAAATAAATAAATAAATAAATAAAACCGAAGAAAGTAAAAGATACTTACCTACTTACCTACTATCAGGTAGTCAGTAAAATCTGACCAGAGGGAATCAATCTTAATGCCTACAAGCTAAGGAAGACCAGACTCTGCAAGCTCCTAACATGGGCAACTTAATAATTTTCTACTCATAAAGACCGATCTTTTGAAATACATATTTCTGGGTAATATGATTGTAACTGCTAACCAAATCTAAATTCTATACTAAGCACTTCCAGTATATTAATCTTTGCAGTTGGACCCCTTTCTATTTCACTATTTTAAACCTTGTTCTCAGCAGCATAATTAAATGAGTAGGTCTGTGGGGTCAAGCAATTCTGGCAGTTAACTCACTAGGCACACTGACAAGAAATAGCCATTCCTTCCCTCTCCCACAGTTACTATCAAATAGTCAGAATCCCCAAGATAATTAAATAATAAACTTGTTACAGAAAAGGTTAAAAAAAAAGCACTATGGCATTCAATTTCCTAAAACAAAATACTACTCACACTGCCAAAATACTTGTCAAGTAATTCCACATAACGATGAATTATTTCCAGGGTAATTAGTTCATTGTCCTGATCCTCAATAGCACAGCAAAAATACAGACTGGCATATCTGTAACAAAAAACAGATGTAGAAAAAAATTTACCCTATAATCATGTTTTCTAAAATACATTTTCATATCCTATTGTAAAATATGTCATGCTTATACAGTTTATTTCCTCTTTACAACAGTAGATTATTTTTCTCCTAGACTATAAAAGTAATAAATGTACAAAAAGAAATTTTGAAAAGTACAGGCAAGCAAAAAAAAAAAAAAGAAAGAGTTACTTATTTTGCTCTTCTTCCATTCAGGCTCCTTTCTAGAATATTCTAAAACACAATTGACCCAGGTTGTTCTCAAGTTTACTTAAAACAAAGTGCACTGTTGACTATTTCAAACCACAAGTAAACAGGGAAGAAAATAAACTCTCCAACTGAAGGACTTATTGAAGATGCCGTCAACGTTAAGTTAATGTTCTGGAACATTTTACTGAAGTGTAATATACACACAGAGCAGAACACAAGTCATAAATGTACAGCCTGATGAGTTTCGAAGTGAACATACTTGTGTACCAGCACCTGCACCAAGAAACAGAATTATTACTGAACCCCTGAAGCCCCTCTAATCTCTCCTGGTCACAGCCTCCCACCCCCAAAGGTAACTACTATCTTGACTTCTAACAGCACAGAATTATTTTTAAAGGAGTTTTATAGGATTATGGAATAAACCTCAAGAAAAAAACAACAGTTCCAAGTAATCATAGAAGTCAGAAAAAGAGAACAGGGGAAACTGAGACATGTCCTCAAAATTTCCAAGTTCTACCCTGTTAAATTAAAGCTCGGGTTATTTACCCTTGAAGAAAGTATAATAAGGTTGGAAAAGTCATATTCTCCAAACTAGGATTCTAGCACATGGGACTAGGTTATACTTGATCCAAGGAAGCCAAAAGTTATTAACACAACCTTGAGGCATACATAAGGAAGGATGACCTAACCAAGTCCTTTGAGGAGGGTTAAAAGAGTATTTTCAAATGGTTTAAATGTATTTAAGGCTTTTGAAAAGAAACAAAATGAAAACCTAAGACATTCTAAACAAGTCTCAGTTGCCATTGTAATTTTCACAGAGGAGCATTTAAGTGATTTTTAGAAAACACAATGGGAAATTACTGCTCATAGCATTAATGTAAAATAACATACAAACACATACACACACAATCTCAGTTTTGAAATTCAAGGAATTCCTGCTCTTCAGTATGAGAATAACTTCAGTATGAGTATTTTCATAACACTATTAATTTCAATATTATTAAAAACATTTCCTCTTATTTGATTTTTCCAGCAGTAAGCAGCAGCATCCTTGATTACGGAAGGAAAAAAAAGAGGCCCAAGAGTACAAGGGCCTGCCAAGTGGTTGTACTGTGACAAGAAATCTGATCTTCATACCTTAACTCCAGGCCTTTTCCACTCTACCACACTGACTCCCTTGTCATACACATGCACTTTTTGCCACGTCCATTCTACCTGATTTCTACATTCACTAAGTTATTTTATTTATTTTTAAAAATAAATTTATTTCTTTATTAATTTATTTTGGCTGTGTTGGGTCTTTGTTGCTGTGCGTGGGCTTTCTTTAGTTGGGGTGAAAGGGGAGGGGGCTACTCTTCGTTGCGGTGCGCGGGCTTCTCATTGCAGTGGCTTCTCTTATTGCGGAGCACGGGCTCTAGGCGCACGGGCTTCAGTAGTTGCAGCACACGGGCTCAGTAGTTGTGGCTCACGGGCTCTAGAGTGCAGGCTCTGTAGTTGTGGCACACGGGCTTAGTTGCTCCGTGGCATATGGGATCTTCCCAGACCAGGGCTCGAACCCGTGTCTCCTCCATTGGCAGGCGGATTCTTAACCACTGCGCCACCAGGTAAGTCCTTCACTAAGTTATTTTAAATGGTGGTTCGGGGCTTCCCTGGTGGCGCAGTGGTTGAGAGTCCGCCTGCCGATGCAGGGGACACGCTGCTGAGCGTGCGCGTCCGGAGCCTGTGCTCTGCAACGGGAGAGGCCACAACAGTGAGAGGCCCGTGTACCGGAAAAAAAAAAAAGGGTCCCCTGCAGTCTTAGAGAAGGCATTCACACACGTTCATTTATTATCATGAAGGACATAACAGGCACCACCTCCAACCTTACTAACAAAGCGCTTCCTATCTTTCCCAGCACTATCCTATGTTTTGTTTATTGCTTTAAAAGGCAATGGGATATTCCAACCTTCCATCCTCCCTAACCCATGCTCCTCAAATAGTCTTAAATTTGGGAAAACTGATACAATTGACACATAAGATTCTCTGAATTAAGAAAACTAAAGATTAAAGGGGCTGACATGAAAAATGGTAGATAAAAACCAGACATAACTAGCTGCTATGAACAGAATGCTAAATAATTCCATTAGAAAGAATTTACTAATAGGCAACGTCAGGTAAATTTAATTTGTTTTTTAAATTTCAAGATTTCTTCAATGCTACTGTTAAGCAATCTAATGCTTACACCATCCTTGCTCCTTATCCACAGTACCGCTTTTTACTTATAAGTAAACAGCATTTAAACACTAGTCAAAGGTCCTAGATTATACGAGTCATTCGGAAATATTACTTTAATATCAAATTAAATGAATTCTTCACTGTAGGTGAGCATCCAGTTATCAGGATTATAAGAAGGCACCTCTTTCCAGAAGGCTTAAGGAAGAAAGAAACAGAAGCATAATAACAGGTAACATTTACTGAGTCCTCCCTCTGAGTAAGGCACTAAATGTTACGTAAGGCCTTGGCATAATTTACCATTTTAATCCTCAAAAAAACGCTTCCAGAGAGATACCGTTATTATTTGCATTTACAGGAGACTCAGGCTTAATTGAGTAATCTTCCCAGAACAGTGATTTGACTCCAGAGCCTGAGTTGTATATTAAAAACTATGGCCCAGAACTGTGCTAAATAAAGTAATCCTGCAACTGGCAAAAATTAAAACATATTCAAAGCAATATTTTACATGCTTTGAAGAGAGAAATAAAAATTGTTATCTTGATTTAGTAAAAGATTACCAGGAGAACCTGAGGTATACTCCCTATTTTCAGAAGCAAGTGGTTTTAAAAAATTCAATAATGAGCTCATTTTGTTCTCTTAGTATATATTTGTAAGTCTAAATCTGAAGTAAAATTAATAATAGACTAGTAAGAAGAAAGGTATGTTTGGTTATTTTTAGCAGAGTAGATTACGGCTTACTCTAATTACTGGCACTCAGAGAACATCTGAAGGTGCCTATTCTTATATTCACAACACATGACTTCTCCCCAGTCAGCTAAATATCAGCTGACTGTGGGTGACTGTAACCAAACCGTTCTCAATATTCTACTGCTATGTCATTAAAAATTCTTTTGTTAGTAAAGAAAATCAATACAGTACTCTTCAACAAATTCTGAAGCTCGTAATTGGTAGGTGTGTATTTTTAAATTAATATTAAGACTTTAATCCATAACATGCTGCACAAAATAGGAATAAAAAACGCATACAGTGTCTTCTGTGTTCACGGGATCTTCAAGAGCGTTTATTTTAGAGATGAGGAAACAAAGGCAAAATGACTTGTTCAAAGTCACAAAACTAGCTAATGGCCAAAGGAAAAGAACTCAAGTCCCCAGACTTTCAGTCTAATTTTTCAGCTATATTAACCTTACTCCCCTCTCACCTCTCCCTCCCCAAGAGGGGCAACTGTAAAGAAAGGCTCAGGGATGAAGAATGTGGATGAGGCAACTTGAGGAAGGCAGACATAAAGATCACTTGGTGGTATGAACAGCGAAAGTGCTAGTTCAGAATTTCTCAGCAGCTAAGTGGTAATTCCTTTGCTTAAAAGGTCTCCTCTTCCAGCTGGTCTAGGGAAAAAAAAAATCACCTGGGGCTTCCCTGGTGGCGCAGTGGTTGGGAGTCTGCCTGCTAATGCAGGGGACGGGGGTTCGAGCCCTGGTCTGGGAGGATCCCACATGCCGCGGAGCAGCTGGGCCCGTGGGCCACAACTACTGAGCCTGCGCATCTGGAGCCTGTGCTCCGCAACGAGAGGCCGCAATAGTGAGAGGCCCGCGCACCGCGATGAAGAGTGGCCCCCGCTCGCCACAACTAGAGAAAGCCCTCGCACAGAAACGAGGACCCAACACAGCCAAAATAAATAAAAGTAAAAATTAATAAACTCCTACCCCCAACATCTTCTTAAAAAAAAATCACCTGTTCATAGCTACCAAAAAATATGTCCTTAAGTACTCTAGATGAGTTTTCAGTATGAAATGGGGAAATGCAGAGGAAAACTGATTATAAATTCTAACTTTTATATGTGAATTTCATCTCAGTAAAGCTGGGGTTTTTTTTAGTGCACCTTTATTTATAGGCGCTTGATGTAAATATCAGAGTCAGGTGAGATTACCCTTTACAGCCTTTAACGGAAAAAGCGGTGGCCCAACATGGATGGGCTGAATGCTGTGCACAGAGCACCAAGTAGTGCCTTCTTTTCTTTTGACAGGCCATCTCCTTCAGCTACAGGAATCTTGATTCCTGGGACTGATTCCCTTGCTTGTATTTTCCTCCTCCACACGGGGGACTCCTTCCCCTATCTAGAAATAAGCTTAAGTCTCTTATGCCATTTTTTAACCCTGTCCCCCAATCCTGTCTACAGGTGGTTATCACCTCTTCTGTCCTTCATAGCAAAGCTCCCCCAAATACTCTACACCTGCTGTTTTATTGTCTCCACCTCTTCACACTTTGCCCCATTTCTTCGAGAGTTCTGTCTCTACTATTCCACTGAAAATGTTCTGATGAAGGGCATTTTGTGAAATGCTCACTGTAAAATCTAATATTCTTCACTTTAGTTGACCTTTATGCGACCTTTGGCACTGGTGGCCTTATTTTTGAAACTCTCTCCCCTTCCCCAATGTGACTGACCTTATACTTATCCTTTGCCTGCTGTTTGAATGCTGGTGATCTAACGCTTTATGCCTAATTTTCCCCCAGACTTCCATGCCTATGCCCACCCTGAGAAAACTAGGCATCTCCAAATGGAAGTCACACAGGCCCCTCAAAGCCAACCTTCTACTTCACCATTTACCTCATCAACTGAATCAGAAATATGGAATAACACCACTCCTCCTCTTCTTTCACTGCCCTCCCTGCTTCTAGCGGTGACCAAGTCTTACCAAACTTACCTCGGAACAGCTCTTCCACCTGCTGAGCCCACAGCAGAGGTCTTCCTTCAGGACTGCCGGATGAGGCAGTCTCCTAACAGATCCCTCAGGTGCCAGTCTCAGCCCTCCCCCCACCCATTCTCCAACTACAGGATCTTTAAAGAAATGCAAATTTTCTATTCATCCCAGTTTAAAACCTTTGCCTCCAGGCTTAAGATTTGAGTTCTGGCCACTATGGCAGTCACTAGCAACTGACCTTGGACAAGTCACTTCTCCCAAATTCTCATTTTTTATAAAGCTGAAGTTTGATCAACAGTAGTGGTTTTCAAACTCAGGAACCATCTACAGAGAGGGTGGAAGCCAAATGAGTTGAGACACAGTCCTGATTTCACACGAGCACCTCCACTTCCACTTGTTTCATTTAAAGTTCTATCCTTGGGGCAAAAAGCTTTTTAAAAAAAAAAAAATCACTTGACTAGATTACTCTAAAACATCTCCCAGCTCTAAAATGCTATGATTTTTCTCAACAAATACTAAACCAAACACTGGATACAAAATCACCCAAAGATGACTAATATTCATTCTATTCTAAAGAGAAGTCTATGGTATTTTTAAAGTTCTAGATGTCCTATAACCTTCATGACTTTCTCTACCATCTCCCCTACAAACCCCACTCATATTGTAGTGGAATAAAGGAAAACTGAGAGAAAACCCAGGCTTCTCTTTGACCCTCCTCGAAGCCCATACAGTCAGTTCCCTGCACATCCCCCTCAGGAAAGAATTTTTATATGCATGAATGTTCTTATCTTAAATTCACTAAATTATTTGTAAGGGAACAGAAATGGGGAAGAAACAAAGTAATTATATTTCTTTTAACCTTATGAGAACAATCTTGAGAAGTTTATTTTAAGGTATAAAAAGTTTCAGATATTAATAAAGATGTATAGCATTTTTTAAAAAGCTTAGTGTTCAAGGCCAACCTATGAGTCATTTTGCAACATCAAAATTTTAAAAGTCTGTTCTTGGCAAAATTATCTATCTACCAGATATAATCACACCTCCACCACAGCAACAAGTGTACTTCAAATTAATAAGCCCTAAAGAACAAATCCTGTATATATCCAGTTTTTACATCTGTGACTAAAATGGTCTATGTATCCAAGGTGTTTATAAGTGAGTAAGAGATCCTAAAAGTCAGATTAAAAGGCATGTCAAATGTCAGTCATTACTTTACAGATTTGTGGGGAGAAGGTGGTGGTGGAGGGTAAATGCTTATCTAAATTCAGAGAATTACTCACACAATTTAAAATACTGATCTTATTTTCCCCTGCAAAGAAATGAATTCTTTCAAATTTCCTAAAAAGATGATTAAGCATGAAGTATCATTTATGCCTTCAGTCACATAATTTCGTGTAAAAAGATTTCCATAATTTTAACATTTTAGCCTGGGTAATAAATCAAAACAGCAGTTATCTTAAAAATACAAAGCTTTACCTTAAGACTATTTCATCTATACCTTTATTAATCATTATTTATAAATGTCATCCCTCAAAAGTCTGCAGTTTCCACATTATAAATGATCTGACATTTGATTCTATTTCACCTTCCTGATAAATCAAAATATACCTTTTGTAAACAATCTTCAGATCTCGCCACTCAAGAAAGCTGCACATTTTAGGTTTCCGTGCTAAAACGGTTTGAACAAGTTCTCTTGTGATCTTTTTCTTCTCTTTGTCTGATAATGGGACGTACCATTTCTGCAGTCGAAGCTTTCCCTGACGACTAAAAAGCAACATAAACTGCATCTGTTAAGATAAACAGAACCAAGATTACAGACAATACTTTGATTCAATAAAGTTAAGGTTAAGATGACATGCTGCACAGAGAAGCTTTGGGGGACAGGGCATTTAGCTAACAAATGATGAGTAGCCATCAATATTTCTATGCCAGTTAAAATAGCAGGAAATTCTTATAGAAAGATCTTCCCACCAGATGCAAATCCTCCCACCCCACCCGGTTCCACGTAAGTTTGGGGGGGCGGGACAGGAGGACAAAAACAGGCGAAGTGAAAATTCTGATGAAAAAGATAATTCTTGCAATTTAAGAAACTATTGTGTACCTGTGCTATAGGAATGCATGTATATGCATCAAAAGAGAATTGTTGACATCAACTGGTTTAGATGCATTTGAAAGAAACAGATCTACTATTTTTCACCCTAAACAGAACAAGCCGTCCTGGTTCCAGACCGAATTACTTGTAGACAGACTGCTATAACTTAGAATGCTCTCTTCAGTTTATGCTTACATATTTTAAGCAAAACAAAAAATCTAAAATATAAACCAAAAAAATCCCATAAATGCATTTTTCTTAATAAAAGCCTGATTTAAGTATCTTATCTCATTTTAAAAATCCCACCATAAATATACACACAATAAAGTGAGTTAATATAATTTTACCTAAGACAATAAAACCTTTAAAAAGCCAAACTAAGAGCTACACACATTACATGAAATACTTCATTTAAAACGATAAAAAACACAGCATCTACAGATGGAGTGGATGCTGAATTCTAGTGTATTTTACACAAACTGTTTTGTATATATTTATTTGGAATCTGCAAATGATGATTAGTCTACATGTTTAGTTTTTAAGGAAACCTTCTTGTATAATTCAACTGGTCTTCTCAACTGCAAACAGATAAGCACTGTTTCTACAAAGGTAATTTAAAGGTAGAATTCAGATATATATATATTTTTTCTTTTAACTATTGTATGTTCCAGTACTAGTTACTGCAAGTAAGATTCAGCCTGACTCTTAATATTCACCACACCATGAACATGGGGTGGGGGAATTTATACAATCAATTTGAATAAAATGGGCCCTAAATTTCGCTAAGAAATCATTGCCGCTTTTTGTAATAATCCAAACGGGCATCAAGATATTTAGAAATTTACGATGCAACAATTTAACTTTATTAAAGTTAAAATTGGCTGAAAACACCTCACTTAAAAAGGATGCCTGGCACGAAGTAAACGAACAATATTTGTTTATTGATGTCAAAGTGCCTCACATAGAAGTCCTGTTAAGATAGCGGCATTAGAAGGGGACAGCAAGTAAAGCATCAACTGGACAACGTTTCATGCAAACCCGTTAGCAGAACTTGGAAAAGAACAAACCCGTATTCCAGGATCTCGATGACCAGGAGGGCTGGGGGTTTGCTTTCGGAACTCAAGGACTCAAGGGAGGCTATAGCAGGCTCCCCCATCTCCCCCACCACCACTTTTTATGACGAATAGATAATTCACTCTCTTGAAAATAAATTATATGTTAACATGGGACGGTGCCCGGTCGCAAGGCACAAGTATTCCTTTCCTCTAGTTAAAAACCAACGCTCTGATTTTGCCACAAATCACAGAGCACCTCAATTCCTGGAGATTGGTATTAAAAACAATGGGCTCGGCCGCGGAACGGGCTCGGGGCCAGCGTTCCTCGGTCCGGCCGTCTCCGATGCCTGCCCGCCGCCCCACGGGGGGCCGCACTCCATCACTGACCGATCGAGCCCGGGCGAGGTGACAGGCAAGGAGCGGGGCAGACAATGGCAACCGCCGCCGCGCAGGGGGCGCCAAGGGTCCTTGGTCGCCGCCGCCCCCGGCCGCCGACCCCGCCCGCAAATGCCCCGCAAAACTTGAGGCGATTTCCGAACCACAGGTGCCGCGGGGCCGCCGCAGCGTCCGAGACTGGCCCCCGCATCCTGGGGCGCGGCGCCGAGTGGAGAGGGGCGCGGACGCGAAGAGAAGTGAGTTTCGAGGCGCGGTGCCCCAGTGGCGGGCCGGGCGGGCGGACGCAGGGTGGGGTCGTCGGGGCGCTCGTGGGGCAGCGGGGGGCTCGCCCGACCCTCCCTCCCCGCTCCCCGTCCCCAGCGCCCCCGATCGCCTCCCGGGACTTACGGCGGCCGCGGGCCGCAGGCGCGGCGGAGCTCGGCCGGCAGCGGCGGCGGCTGAGGGGAAGCCCCTGTCGCTGAGCTGAGGAAGAGAAGCCGTGTTGCTGTGGGGAGAGGACCCGGTTCGCGGAGTGAAGGCTTAAGCGGCTAGGGGAGGGCGAGCCGACAGACCCCGCCCCGGGGGCCGGACGAGGGAGGAGCCAGGGCTGCGGCGAGCAGAGGGGCGGGCTGGGCGGTGCGCGGGACGCAGCTCGGCTGTTGCCAACGGCACCGGAGACAGCTCAGGTGACCGCCCAGTCCGAGGAAGCCGATTGGCCGCGTCTTTACCAAGGGGGGGGGGGTCCGAACCGGAAGCCAGGCCACGTGACCCGGAAGCGGCCGCTGCCGGCGCCGGCGCGCCTGCGCACTCTTGAGTGTGCCACCGGGACGCGCGCGCAGCTGTCTCGGCTGTTTTGTGGTGAGAAGGTAGTGTTTCGCGGTGCCCTTTGTTGACCCTGCTATGCGGGGCAGGGAGGATCTGGACTGCCAAGAACCACATTCGAGCTCGGATAACTTTCCGTGCCCCAAGAGGGTGGGACGGGGCGGTGTAATGCCTGGTGATGTTGGTGAGGGGAGAGAGGGGGTGCTGCAACTCTGAGGAAAATAAGTCAGCTCTTTCTTGGAGCTCGTGCACGCGTTTAGAGTGCTCTTTACAATTACTTTGCCTCAAAACCGTCCGGAATCCGACCCCTGCTTCCCATCGCACTGCTACAGCCCTAGACACCTTTTCGCCCCAAGCTGTGCAAGTGTCTCTTCCCGGGGCTTGCCTCGTACGTCCTCAGTGCTGCGGACCTGAGGAGTAACTGTCCGTTCTCAGCTGAAAAGCCTAGACAGCACCTCATTTCAAGATCCCGCTTCTTTCACACGGAGTCTCCCCTCTCCTCCCCCACATCCGCCTGGGTTCCAGTTAGTCTTGTCGACGACTTGCTCTGCCTGGCTTGCCCTTGCTCTCAAATGTCACAGCTCCTATGAAGCCTCACCCTCAAACCCTGTAAGAAGGAATCCCTCTTTCATCCATATGCCCATTAGCACATCTTGAATTTTCTTCATTTTGTATCCCAACCTAGTTCACTGCCTAGTATATAACACCACTAGTAAATGTGAGCTGACTGATAAGGATTATAAAATTGTAGATTTGTTTAGAACCATAGTGCTGAGCATTGTGTCTGGCACATAATGGATGTACATATTTTTTTGAATGAAAGAATGGATGAATCATCCAGTCCGACTCATCTTTTACAGATGAGGAAAGGGGAGCCCCACGGGATTAAGTGACCTTGCTTGAACAGCCACGGGTTTCTCATGTCGACTGCTATTCATTACCCCAGTCACCTCGGTTCTTACAAAGAAAGCTAGAAAATTGCTTTTGTTAAGCTATGCCCTTTTTGCAGAGGTTCCCAAACATAGTCGCCCGAATTTTTTAACGGCCCAAAGGGAAAAAGAGATGCTAAGTTTTACAGGAAGCTAAATTTAATCAATCTAAAGGAATCCTTTATTAGAGATTGGGTTCTTTTTGTGTGTGTTAAAATGTCTATAAAACTAAGATAGTATATAATAGGAATTTGGGGGCATTTTTTTAATGCCCTTCTTTGGCAAAATAAAAATATACAATACCTTCCTTTTTTTTTTTTTTCTGGAATACCTTCCCTTTTAAACGCTGCTATGCTGCTTGGAAAATTTCCTACCAACGTGTATGCTAAACGTATATACTGTAGTATTAAAGAAGTGGTCGACACAAAGCACAGAGCTGGCTTTCTGTAGGTCTTTAGGCCCCCTGCCCAAATTTCAGCAAGGGGACCAATCCTGCCCCAGAGGCACATGTTAATGCCCCATTTCTCCCTTACTACACAAAACAGATGCCATTAGCCAGTCAAAGATATATCTAATACGATGTAATGAAAACTCGCCCTCTGAATCCAAATGCTGCTTTTCTCTTTTTCTGTACAAAACTCATGTCCTCAAGGTTCCTGAGATAACTACCTCCAAGTTTAAGCTCATTGGTTATGCTCCTGATGTTGGTCTGTGGTTCTGAAAACGAGGACGGGAGACTTGCTGATGACATATTGGCAGTCTCTGGTATTCCTAGCCAAGAAAAGGTGGAGGTTGGGGGGAGGGAGGGTAGGGAATTATGGGAAAAATAATTAGCAGCTGAAAGCAGCTATTACATAATCTTGGCTGCTTATTAATTTAGCAGAAGGAATGGCTTATTAAATTCTAATAGCAACAGCACAACTGCAAACAACCTAGCAATTAACAGTGCAGGGCCCATTATTTTGTTAATATGTTCTCTTCTTTTGGCAAGTGTATAAGAACAAAATTTATAGAAGCAGATGGTCTTTTTCAGTAGATTATAGATGGTTTATTTCCCAGTCTTAGTATTAAGAGCTTATTGTGCGTTCACTGTGAAAGACAAAAGAAGCACTGTTATTGTCTTTGTTGGTAATTAACTGTTTGACTTTGATTCCCACAATTTCCAAATTGTGGGCTTTGTTATATAGCTGATTCTTCTCACCTGGTATCTTCTTCATCTGTCATGTTAATAGGGTCTCTTTTTTTAGTCCTTTGCTTTTGTTATCTGGGTGGTCCTGATTTCTTGGTTGTTATTGATTGATGGTACAAAAATTATTTTTTATGAAAAACTAAAAATCAGATTTTATACTTTTTTTTTTTGATACAGGAAACATTTATTACAGTACCGTTTCTCATGGAACAAGAACACGTAGTTTCATGGTGCACGGCTGCCAGATGTTTCCCAGGTTTCAATGTCCCAGGTAGATAAAGGAAAATTCGGCAAGGTCAGAAGAGAGAAGAACAGATTTATCATGAAATAGGAATGGTAACTGTGTCCCAAGTGTACAGAAGGGGAAGAATTGAAGTCGTTCTGGTAACCTGCCTTTGCTTTTATTTATGTTTTTATAGAGATATAATTGACATATAACACTAGTTTCAGGTGTACAACATAATGGTTCGATATTTATATATATATTACAAAATGATCAGAGTAAGTCTATTTAACATCACTTGTTTCTTAAACAACAACAAAAAAAGTGCCTAGCTTTTATTTGTGCTAAATGCAAGAGGTGAGGGTAAAGTAGAGATTCTACCTTTTAACAGTAAAATTTTGAGACTTTATATGTAGTCTTTTATAAGTTTTCAAAAATAATTTTAGTTTCCTGTTAAATGTGTGATGGCTATATGCTTTTATCTCCTCTCCCTCTCAAAATGCCATTAAATGAAAAAAAAGAAGAGGAATGTTTAAAGTATAGACCCACATGGACAATAAGGGAGGGGACAGTAGCGTGAGGATGTCAACGAGGATGTCAGGGTACACTATTGGCTCATGGTTAAACACTGACGATTTAAGAAAAAATTGTAGTATATTTATCTTGAGAATATGGAGGACAGACGTGAGGGGATGTTGAAATAATGCTAAATCCTCATGCGGTAACAGGAAGAAAATAGATACGATCCAATGTGAATCAAGAAATAGAATTATTAGCATATTCTTTCAATACCAAGAAGTAAATTCCAGATGCAATGAAGACTTTCTTTCCAGAGACAGAATCTTGAGGTAGGATGTAATAAAGGTTATTATTACATTTTATTTTACTGTAGGTTTTACTTAGATAATTTTTAAAAATATTGTAATGAAGTAGATAAAAATTCTTCTGTTAGTGCTAACACTGTATTAAGGATTTGTACAGTGTTCCTTTAGCCAGTCTATATATTATATAAAATTTATTAAATAAAAATGTTTTGTAATGAAATTCAGTGCTGAATCATTGTAGAAGATCACAGTAAGTGTAAAAAGATGCTCAGAGTTTGTGAATTTGCATCTTCTAAGATAAAGTTGTTCCAAGGAGAAAACTGGCCTAAAATAATGAGGATTTGTGAACCAAATCATTTCAAATAGATAGAGCTGTCACTGCTGAAGTCCTCAACAATGAGCTAAAGGGAAATGTGGAACATACGTTCTTTCTTGACGCCTGTTTCCATAGCTTTGAATAAAATGCAGGAGAATGACTCTTCTCCTTTTAATATTGGGTTAAAGCATTGATTCTCAAGCTGGGCAATTTTATCCCCCACCAGGGAACACTTGGCAGTGTCTGGAGACATTTGGGTTGTCACAGTGGGGCAGGGGGGCGGGGGTGGGGGAAGAGTTGGTGATGGGGCTGCAATGTACAGAATAGCTTCCATGACAGAGAATTATCCAGCCCAAAATGTCAATAGTGCCGAGGTTGAGAAACCCTGAGTTAGTCACTGAAAAGGTTAACATGCAGCAATGGAGATATTTTATAGACATTTCAAGAAATGGAACAAGCACTTATCTTCATATGTTTGTTTTTCTCTCGGAGGGGTTGGAGTTGGAGGCATTCTTAATGTTTGATAGGTAAAATCCTTAACTGCTGAAAAGACTGGCCACATACATGAGGCAGTCAGTATTCATCAAAGTAACTAGAATAAACTATCCAAACGGGATTTTTTTTCAAAGTGATTCTGGAATATTAGTGGAAGTTATTTAAAACCGGGATCCATGAGATGACTATTCCATCCATTCATTCATTCACTTTTTTTTTGGCTGTTTTGGGTCTTCGTTGCTGCGCGTGGGCTTTCTCTAGTTGGGGCGAGCGGGGGCGAGTGGGGGCTCCTCTTTGTTGTGGTGTGTGGGCTTCTCATTGCGGTGGCTTCTCTCATTGTGGAGCACGGGCTCTGGGCACATGGGCTTCAGTAGTTGTGGCCTCAGGGTCTAGAGCGCAGGCTCAGTAGTTGTGGCGCACGGGCTTAGTTGCTCTGCGGCATGTGGGATCTTCCTGGACCAGGACTCAAATCCGTGTCCCCTGCATTGGCAGGCGGATTCTTAACCACTGCGCCACCAGGGAAGTCCCAATTCATTCATTTATTAACATAAATGTTTATTATGTGTTTGCTCTCTGCCGGGCACTGTGGTAGATAATGGTGATACAAAGATGAGTAAGATGTTGACTCTGTCCTAAAGCTCCAAAACTATTTCTCCTGACACAAAATTCCATGTCTTTTGGCAACAAACTCTGGATGGTCAGGGGAGCAGTCACCAAACATATGAATACATTTTCTTTTAGGAAACCCCTAGAGATGCTTCATAGAACCTTAGATGTCTGTGACTGACCCCTTTGGAAACTATTCGCCCTAATGACCTCCCAGGGCTCTTAGCAGTCTTTTCATTCTGTCAGTTTTCCACAATACTCTTAATTCACAGCAGTATTACAGAGAGATTTGCTATGTTTTCAACAAAACAGTTTCAAATAATTATCTTTTGACCTGGTCCTTAAAATGAGATGTTTCAGCAGTAATCTAACTCAACTAGACTAGTGGTTCTAGGATATTCTTTAGGGGATTTGTGAAAACACAAGATGGCTGGGCCCCACCACCAGAGTTTCTGATTTAGCACGTCTGACATGAGGCCTGATAATTGCATTTCTTTTTTCTTCTTTTTTTTAATTGAGATATAGTTGTTTTACAAGTTGTGTTAGTTTCTGGTATACAACAAAGTGATTCAGAATATATACATATATATACATTCTTTTTCAGATTCTTTTTCATTGTAGGTATTGTTTATCTGTTTTATACATAGTAGTGCCTATCTGTTAATCCCGAGTTCCTAATTTATCCCTTCCCCCACTTTTCCCCTTTGGTAACCATAGTTTGTTTTCTATACCTGTGAGCCTGTTTCTGTTTTGTAAATAAGTTCATTTGTATCATTTTTCTAGATTCCACATATATATGATATATGATATTTGTGTTTCTCTGTCCGACTTACTTCACTTAGCATGATAATCTCTAGGTCCATCCATGTTGCTGCAAATGGCATTATTTCATTCTTTCTTATGGCTGAGTAATATTCTAGTGTGTGTGTGTGTGTGTGTGTGTGTGTGTGTGTATGTGTATGTGTATTTATATACATATACACCACATCTTCTTTATCCATTTGTCTATCAACGGACACAGGTTATTTCCGTGTCTTGGCTATTGTTAATAGTGCTGCTATGAACATAAGGGTGCATGTATCTTTTCAAATTAGAGTTTTTGTCTTTTCTGGATATATGCCCAGGAGTGGGATTGCTGATCATATGGTAGCTCTATTTTTAGTTTTTTAAGGAACCTCCATACTGTTCTCCATAGTGGCTGCACCAACTTACATTCCCACTAACAGTGTAAGAGGGTTCCCTTTTCTGCACACCTTCTCCAGCATTTGTCATTTGTAGACTTTTTAATGATGGCCATTCTGACCAGTGTGAGGTGGTAGCTCATTGTAGTTTTGATTTGCATTTCTCTAATAATTAGCGATGTTGAGCATCTTTTCATGTGCCTGTTGTCCATCTGTATGGCTTCTTTGGAGAAATGTTTATTTACGTCTTCTGCCCATTTTTTTATTGGGTTGTTTGTTTTTTTTGATATTGAGCTATATGAGCTGTTTGTATATTTTGGAAATTAATCTCTTGTTTGTCACATCTTTTGCAAATATTTTCTCCATTTCCATAGGTTTTCTTTTCATTTTGTTGATGGTTTCCTTTACTGTGCAAAAGCTTCTAAGTTTAATTAGGCCCCATTTGTTTATTTTTGCTCTTATTTCTTTTCCATCGGGAGACTGACCTAAAAAAACATTGCTATGGTTTATGTCAGAGAATGTTTTGCCTATGTTTTCTTCTAGGAGTTTTGTGGTGAGAGTTGTATTTCTAAGAAGTTCCCAGGTGGTGCTGATGTTGCTGGTCTTGAGACCACACTTTGAGAACCACTGCTCTATACCAAAAAAAAGCTATGACATATAACAGGAAAGTTCTCAAAGCCAGTAATTGTGATATATAACTTTCCCAGACAAATGATCTAGAGGAAACTTGAGATCTGAATTTTTTTATTGCTGACCTCATTAAGTCTGATACCATTGGGAGAGTAATAGTCTCAGTTATATGAACCTGAAGTTCAGTCTATATGCACAACCCATAGTGGCTTCTGATCATGGTGTGCCCTGTACAAACTAATGTACTGTAGTAGTCTAAGTTAGAGATTAGAGTACTTAGAGAAACTTGAAGTTTGCACCATAAAAGTCAGATGCTTACGTGATGAATATCACTACTCTAAAATTTTTTCCAACTACTTATGCCAAGTAGGAATCACCTCTGAATACTTTGTTAGCGATTATAGACATGAGGTGGAAAGGAGAGAGTTGAGAGGGACCAGGTAGACAGAATCCATATCCCTGGATAAAGCAGAAACGACTACGTAGTAATCAAAATCTGCCCTTTCTCTTCCATGACATGCGGCTAGACCCTGTTCCTCAGCCACCCGTGCAGTTAGGTGTGCCCATGGAGCTGAGATCAGGCTATGAAGTGTGGATGGAAGTGCTGTCAGTCTGGGCCCAGAAAACCCTCCACAGGAAAGCCTCTTCCCTCCCTCCCTCCTCAACACTGCTTTTGCTCTCTGGATGTTGACACTTCGAGGTGTCCTTGGAAGTAGGGTTTTGAGGATGGCTGAGTCTGTCAGCCTGGGTTCCTGAATGACTGCGTGGAGCAGACGCACATACCACTACCACCATCATCATTCCTACCACCAATTTTACTTTAAGTGAATGAAAAATAACTTTGTATTAAGCCAGTCATTTTTCCGGGTTCATCTGTTAAAACTGCTAGTATTACTGGCCATCCTTGCAAGCTGTTACACACTTCCTTACGAAGAGAAGGAGCCATAGTGATGGGTAGAGCAGTGCATTTTCAAGTGGCTAGCTCTTTGTCTCGATTCTAAACCTGCTTTTTGTGCTCCTCCATGTGTCTCCTTTCTGTTGAAATTTAAAGAGAATCCTCATACGGTCTGAGTCCAGAATTTAAAACTACTCATCTATCAAAGGGGCAGGAAAGACTGATTTGAGATTTTTCATTAGCTTTACATTCCTGTGGCAAAACATAGCATTTGTACCAGGCAGTAGATAATGCAAAATTTTAAAAATCATGTGGATGAAAGAGCCAAGGAAATGGGGGTAACGGGGGGAGCATATTCTGGCTAACTATCCCTAATTGTCAAAAGTGCATGATGTTGTCAGTTTCTTAGAACCAAGAAACCAAAGATGACAGTTGATTTATGATCAGATTATATCCTTGTCTTCTAAATAATATAGGACAAAGTTAAAACATTTATCCTAAAGCACTATTTAGAATACACAGACATTTTAATTGAATGATTTGAAAAACTTTTAGAAATAATGCACACCTTTTAAATATAACAAATACGTAAAATAATAGATGTTTAAAAGTGATTTCACTCAAAAACTTCATTTTACAAATAAGGAAATTAAGCCCCAGAGAAGTAAACAAATTGCTCAATATCATACTACTTCATTAGTGGTAGATGAGGAACTAAGAGCCCTGTGTTCTGTCTCCAGCCAGTGTTTTCCCACCATAGTCCACTGTCTGTTGCCCATAAACTACTAGCCCATTATCTTTAGACAAAAACAAACAAATAAACTGAAAAACCACACACCCACAGCCCCTCAAAACATAAATTCTTCATTTCTTTCTCTTATCTCTCAGCCTGGTACTAAAGTATTTGTGTCTCCACTAGTGGACTGAAACCCTTGTGATCTCCAGGATTGGGATAGTATTTTACTAATCTTTCTATCACAGAATCTAATCCAATACTTGGCATAGAGTAGACGCTCAGAAAATGTTACTTTGAGATGTTAATTACTTTGACGCCAAAAGAAAAATTAATAAGCCCCTGTCTCATTGCTTCTTGAGTGTTAGCAGATTTTCTGCTCCCCTCCCCCTACCATAGCATACGAAGTAATCTCCTCCTTTCCATCCCCACTAATGTTGCCCTAGGTCAGACCAACAAACTGGACTTTCCGTCTCAGCCCCTCCCCTCCATCTGATCCCATTACTACAATTCCTTCTGCATGTGGCCACCTGAGTGTTTTTTCTGAAACATAAATCCAATAGAGATTAGACCCTCTGCTTAGAATGTTTCAGTTTCTTTATTACTTCAATTTGTATGCCTATGTCTGGGCCAGGTACTCATTGGGTACTGGGGATAACATAGAGAACAACTTAGACATGGAACCTTCTGCCAGGTGCATATGGTATTAGGGCAGGAGGGCACAGTTTACAACTGGCAGTCCCAATACAGTAACGTAAGTGTTTCAAAAGGGGGAAGGCCAGGGTGCTAAGGGACCATATAGGAGAGGGCCTAATCCAGAGTTTCGGTGATCGTGATAGGTGGTAGAATCTGAGAGGGGTTCCTGGAGGACACAGACTTTAGGCCAAAATTGAAAAACAAAACAAAACAAGTGAGTTGGGCAAGAGTGTTCCGCACAGGGAGAGTAGCATGTACAAAGATAAAGAGATGGGTGTGTGACTCTCTTAAGGACCTGAATAGAAGGTCATTGTGGTCAGAGAGTACCTGGGTAAAGATAAGTCTGCAGAGAATAAGAGGACCAGGTTATACAGGACCTTTTAACAAGATTAAAACATTTGGGCTTTATATAAAGATATTGGGAGACACTGAAGGATTTTAAGCAAAGGCAGCGCCATTATTGGATTTGAGTTTTAGAGTTTCAGAAAAATCACTCAGGGTGAAATGTGGTTAACTGCAGGATATACTGTAGTCCGAGTTTAGTTGAAGATAAAATAAACCGTTCTAACTAATATGAACAAAAGCAGTCTAAATATGATTGGAAGAGCAAAATCTAGGCTGAGTTTCCAGGAAAACCTTCCAGAATAACACTGCAGAACTTGACTGCCAGGGAGCCACTGTGTCTGCCATGATCAGTGAGCTGGAATGCTAAGAAGCTGTCTTCATAACTGCTGGCTTCAAGCCTATACATCCTCTGCTGTGATCAAGAAATCAGGAATCTGCTGCCAGCAAAGTGGATGCCATGGGTGCTCCTTCTTTTCACTCATGTGGCTAGAGACTGGACATTGGACTCCCTCTACAACTGCCACTGAAAGCCAGATGCTTCCATAACCATGCTCATCAGCAGAAATAGGAGAGGTGAGGCCCCCTCTTCATGATCTATCACTTCTCCCTTCCAAATCTCGCATAGGTACACCTGATTGTTGGAATCTACATCACAACCAGAAGCCTGGCTATGGAATGTAGTTTTTTGTTTTCTGGGAGGAACACTGCAGCAGGTTGGAATGTATTTATATATTTTTACTAAGTTTACTTATTTATTTATTTATTTATTTTTGGCTGCATTGGGTCTTTGTTGCTGCATGTGGGCTTTCTCTCGTTGCAGCGAGCGGGGGCTACTCTTTGTCACGGTGCGCGGGCTTCTCATTGCGGTGGCTTCTCTTGCTGCGGAGCATGGGCTCTAGGCGCGCGGGCTTCAGTATTTGTGGCTTGCGAGCTCAGTAGTTGTGGCTCACGGGCTCTAGAGCGCAGGCTCAGTAGTTGTGGCGCACGGGCTTAGTTGCTCCGCCGCCCGTGGGATCTTCCCAGACCAGGGCTCGAACCCGTGTCCCCTGCATTGGCAGGTGGATTCTTAACCACTCTGCCACCAGGGGAGTCCCGAGGTTTGTATTTAAAGAGGCGGAAAGAGAGAGAGCTGGAGAGGGGGGTGTGGCATCAAGTTGGAGGTGCTGCTGTTGCTTAAGGAGGGAGAGACAAGCTAGGAGCCAATAGAGAGGAAGAGGTTGAAGATATGGGGGAAAGGAGTTAAATACTCAGTCCTACAAGGACACTGAGTAGTGAGGAGGTGATGTAAGCCAGACACACTAGAGGCTAAATAAGAAAAGGGGCATTTCTTCCATTTTGCTCAGACCAGTGAATGGTGGGGGAGGAAGAAAGGATGTAGGCAAGCACATAGTTTGGTGCTAGGGAAGCAGCTTCTTCCTCTCTGACATAGAGGCAGAGGGAAGATTATCTGCTGGGCATGAAGAGGGAGGTGGAGATGGGTTGAGAAACATGAAGCAGGTTTCTCCTAGAAACCTTGGAGAACTGGAGAGAGGCTTCTGGCGCAATATGAACGGATCACTGAGGGCACTGAGTGTACAGTGGAGACTAGAAATGTGGCTGGGTCGTTCTGGAATTAGGTGCATTGGTGGAGGGTTGAGATTTGCCAGATGGCTGAGATAGAAGGATGAGACACCAAAGTAGTGGAATTCAAGCCAGACAAGGAGAGCTGTGGTGGTGAAAGCGGGGAGTTTCAGGGCAGGAGGGAGGTGGTGGATGCTGGTATGATGGAGCAGAAGGAGGCAAAGTGATGAGGTCGAGGAAGAGGAGAACCCTACGCCCACCAGGGCCAGATTAGAATTAGAGCCAGCTGGAAGTGTTGGGAGTCGTGTTCTGAGAGGGACCTGTGACATTGTTTCAGAGGTGGGGAAGTGGGAGCTTGGGTGGGGAATGCAACAAATAAGGGCGGAGTGATGGCCTAGTAGAAAGGAGGGGAAGGTCACTGGAGCAGAGAAGACCCAAGAAGGGACTTGCTTGGGTGTTGAGTAGTAGGTCATCTATGTGGATGTCAGAGTCATTTGGGATGGTAGCAGGACCTGATGGAAAAGGTGACAGTGACTCAGTTGCTAAAGACTCCAAAGAAAGAGGGAGTGGTATATAATGGCAGCAGGAGGAGTAGGGTGTGATTTAAAAAAAAAAAAAGGTTTATTGAGATGTAATTCACATGCCACACAGTTCACCCATTTATAGTTCAATGGCTTTTAGTGTATTCACAGAGTTTGCAACCATCACCACAGTCAATTTCAGAACATTTTCCTCACTCCTAAAAGAAACCCCACACACCTTAGTCATCACTTCCAATCTCCCGAACACTCCCCCCATCCCCCAGCCCCTGGCAGCCACTGATACGCTTTCTTTTTTGTTTGGTTTTTTGTTTTTTGGGGGGTTTTCTTTGGCCGCAGGGTAAAGCTTGAGGGATCTTAGTTCCCAGACCAGGGACTGAACCTGGGCCACGGCAGGGAAAGCGCCGAGTCCTAACCACTGGACCACCAGGGAATTCCCCTACTGATCTGCTTTCTGTCTATAGATTTACCTATTCTGGCCATTCTGTATAAATGGAAGCATATCATAGGTGGTCCTTTGTATATGGCTTCCTTCACTTAGCATAGTGCTTTCAAGGTTCATCATCCATGTTGTAGCAGGCATCGGAATTTCATTTCAGAGCACTATTTTAATGGCTGGAAAGAACCTCAGAAGAGTTTAGGGGAGGATGCAAGGCAAACACTTCCCTTGTACACCAAGTCAGCTCTGGTCATTGACATTCAGTGCCAAAATTGTTGTAAAGTACGTCTTGTCCTTTTCTTGGGAGTATCTAAAATAAGTCAATATTAAATGCTCATGCTTGCTTCTTCCCTCCCCACCCCCAGCAGTAAACATAACTGAAAGCCTTGCTTAATGACAAAAACTGAGTCAGTCATTGTTGCTTCATGTTAACTACTTGCCTAAGAAACATATTCATCTTATAGAGGAGATAATGAGCAAAACTGGCAATGCCCTAATAAGCTCTAAATTAAGCCTACATAATGTTGAACAAAATATAAGAATCAGCAAAAAAATTTTTTTCTACTTATTGATCATTAGTGTTAATGAGAACAGCAGCAAGTGGCTTTGTTCCTGTTCACTTAGAAAGTATGAAAACAAGGTAAGCCAGCAATTAGGAAGGTTAATGTGAGGATTCAGTTTTCATCCTGATAATGGAATAATTTATTTTCTAGCCTATTAACCTCAGAAGCCCTCGACGGCTTTATCTTCTCTGGTCTTTGGCTAATTTTTTTTCAACCATGTTAGTAACAGAAACTGCGAAAATGGGATCAGGGCCTACTAAAAGCAATAAAACCGAATAAATGCATCAACTTCCAGGAAATGTCAATTACAAATAAGCAGAAGGGACTGTTGTCTGTATGAAGGGACTAGAGCCTCTTATTAATAATAGTGGAGGAAGTAATCCAAGAGACTAAATGTGCTGGTGAGAGAGGCTAAGTCTCTTTAAGGAGCTCAGAATGTAAAGGACACATAAAAACCTGGGAAGAGGGAGGTAGCAATCAAAGACTCAAACCACAAGAACAGCACAGAGCTGTAACACTAATGCAAGAAAGACCAGCTAGAGAGAACCAAGGCTTGCTGAAGTATATTTGAATTTGAAGGTTCACTGCTGCAGTGGAATCTCTTTTGTTTGCCCAGCATCCCTCACTCCTTCTAAAAACAGTACCCCCATTCTTCAGGGAAACTGTTCTCTCCCCCTACCACCATCACTCCCATTCCAAGGATGTAAGCTAAAAGAATGCAAGTCTTCAGGTTGGGACAAATCATATCTGAGAATATGAAAACAATTTTTTAAAGAGATCCTTAAAATATCATTTGTAATCTATTTTTCCCATAGATTAGAAATAGAAGTGCTTCCTGAAGACAGGAGATGGGCAAATGTCTTGGTTTTCAAAAATGGGGAGAAGGTAGATGATGCAAATGTTAACGGGGATTTCAATATTGATTCTCTATTAAGAATATCAAATGGGTGGTGTGTGAACTCCCAGAGAGAGGGGAGGTGATCCTTAAAGAAGCCAGCACGAATTCACTGAGAAGAGACAGCCTGACAGACAGGCTTTGGTTTCTTTTGTTATATGTTTATTAGGCTAGTAGGTCAAAGGAATCCTGCAGACATAGCGTTTCTGTGCTTCTGCAAGGCATTTTTCAAACACTTTCATGACATCCTTGCTGAGAAGATGGAGAAACTGGATGGGTGATAGGATAATTTAGCAGCATAATCATTCTATCCTAAGAATGCTGATTAATGGATCTCTGTCAAATCTGGCAAATTTTGTTGAAGATCTGTTTCAACCAGGGTTCCTTTCCTAGCATGGTCCTTTTTAAGTAACCTGGATATGGGCTAAGTGGACCTGGGTATCAGTGTATAGAGAACAAGAGTCTGGGAGGGAGTGTGAATAAATCAGATGACAAAGCAGATTCCAAACTGGCATTGGCCCAGGGATGATGTATCAGCTAGTATCTTTTGCAAAAAGGCAGGATAAATATGTAAATAAATGCAGAAGTGGTCATCTCTGTTAAAATGAAATTTAAATAGGACAAGTTTTAGTGTTCTATCCTTGGAACCAAAGTTAAGGATATAAGGAGAACTTGCTAAATAGCAGCATGTAGAAAAGAAGACTTGGGGATGTTAGTAGCCTGAAGGCAATAAGAGCCAAGAGCATGATAAGGCTATAAAACAAAAGAAGAAAAAAGAACCCAAAGGAATCTTGGGCTGTTTAATTAGAAATATATCCATAGTATTCTGACTGTTCTTTGCTTTTGATAATCAATCTTACTATACTTTGATTTATTATGTTCAATTCTGGGAAATATATTTCATGAGGGACATAGACCAACTTCAACTCCTTCATAGGAGTCATATCATAGAGTGCTATAAATCATGGCATATGAGCAACAGCTGAAATGAGTGAGGATAGTTAGCTTGGGAGTAAAATATTTAGGGGCAAAAGGATGGCTCTCTTACAGCATCGAAAGAGATGGGACATAAGACAGAATTCTGTTTCGTTCCAAGAGGAAAATGAGCATCAACGGATGAAAGTTACTGGGGTGGTAGATTTCAGATAAAATATAAACAAGTAACTACTAATAATTAGGAGTCGAATCAAAGTAGGTGAGCGCCCAGTTGTTGGAGATGTTCAAACAAATGACATGGCAGTGGGGACTCCTTTGCTATGTGAAGGGCTGGACACTCAGAACCTTAAGGCTTTTTTCAATTTGGGGATCCAGAAAACCCCACTTCAAGGGCAGCTGTTGTTCTGGGATTTGTGGGTATGCGTATTGGTGTTGTTTCTCTCCATCTTAAACAGAAAGGAAATGTTTCCTGATTTATATGTCAGAAGTCTAGAATAGTCAGGCACAAATGGGCTAGAAGGCCAGTGTCTGGAATTTGCTTTGGATCTACCCCATAATGCCCAACACACAGGGACTCAACGAAGAGGGTCTTTTCTTGAAGCTTCTCTGTGTTTCTCATGAAGATGCTTTCTTATTTTATATCTCATTTATATTCATGATTTAGCCTTGAATTGAGGCGATTTCTCTCCTTCAAGTGCTTTCTTTTTGCTTTTGGATATCTCCTAAGTTAAGAGTGAAGAATCATGTGTTTTTACTGCTAAGGAAACTGCACCTCCCTACTATGATTTCCATCATTGCAAATTCACATTAAGTAAAAATACTTTCCTAATTCTTATCCTAGTCTCTCTCCAATAGGACTTTGATTTGGAAGGTACTTGATGTTTGCCACAAAAGCTGGAAGAGCTTTTCAGGGCAACATACAAACCATAAAACTTGCCCTTCCAAGCCAGACAGACTCAGGCTTTAAATCCTGGCTTTTCTGGGTACCATAGTCAGCTTGCTTAATCTTTCAGAACGGTAGTTTCCTCATCTCTTAAATGAGGTTATTAATATATGTATACTTCAGGTAGTTATTTTGAAGATGAAATAAAGTATGCTAATAACCTATCATAATGCTTAGTTCATAGTAGGTATACCATGGAATGTGAATATTATTATTAATTCATCACACAGTAATTTTCCGATAATCCTCAGCTTCCCTTAAAGTAATGATCAAATTTAATTTCTTAACACTATAATGTTTCTATTTTAAAAAATTTAGTGCCAGTTGTCTGTTTCTTTCCCTAACATAATCATTTAACTACAGCTAAAATGTCCTAACTTCCTAATTATTTATAGTTTGTGAAAAAAAAATTTGTGTGATGGTAACCAAGTCCAAGGCATGTCTTTATTATTAGCCTCAACTTTTTCCACAACCCATTCTGTAGGAAGAAGCTATAGTTTTCCCAAAATGCCTTGCCCAGAGCAAAGCAGTTGCAGGGTTCCTGCCTCTGTAGCCTGTCCTAACCAAGCCCAGGGCACTGATTGTTTCCTTCCTGTACTTTGCAGAAAAATTGGCCTCCTCTGTTTGATTTGAAGTCATGAGTCTGGATCACAGTGAGCAGTACACTCTGCTTAATGAATCATTAGTAGAACAGAGAAAAGAACAGACTCAATTACCTGCTGGGTTGGTTACCCAGCCTTTCCCTGAACACTGCCCTGCTCCAGCCTACACTGAAACACGGAGGCTTTTGTATAGCAATGACTCCCTCACCAGTAGTGCTGTCTGTTGAACCTAAGACCCGTATTCTACATTCTTGATTGAGTTTAATCTGACTTGGCAGCTTTCTTAAGTACTACAGCCGTCTGCAAGCAGGAATAATGAGGGCTTTGTACAAACAGCATAGCTGCTGGGCTCCAGGCCTCCTTTCCCCTTTCTGTCTTCTTGACCACATGCTCCATCACCTGCAGGTGTCAAACTGTGTGCAGTGGCCTTTCAGGGTCAGGCCCTTGGGGCTTGCTCAGGAGGTGATAAGCCCAAGAACTAAGGGGAAGAGAGTGGGGGCAGATGAAGAATAAACAAATAATCAGGTGATGATAAGTGCTACCCTTGTCTCCCCTGCCTCTGGGGCTCCAGCCTCAGAATATTCAAGTTCTTTGAATGAGCTGTGTTCTCTCCCACCTCAATGATGACTTCGAACACCTGTAGAAACCTTCCTTGGCCTTCAGAAAACCTCAGCCTTTTTCACCTCTTCAGTGAGGACTCCTTGACATTCCCTAGATCGTGGCCTCTCCTATGACCTACTCTGACTAGTCCGGAGGCCACTTACAAGCAGGAACCATGTCTTTTCATTTTACGTAGCTCAGAGACTTAACACGGTGCCTGGCTTATAAAGATTGCTCAATAACTCCTGGTTGATGGACTGAACAGGTCAGGGGAGAGTTGAAGGCCAATCTTGATTTATTAAATAAATAATACTGAGCCCCCATGATATCGCAGGAGAGGCAGACAACCCAAATATAAACACATAAATCTGTCAGGTGGCGAGGTGGGGGAAGAGAGTGACAGTGGGAGACACACAATAAGCAGATAAACAAATAGGTCAGAAGGTGGTAAACAGTGAGAGAGAAAAATGAGAGAGGGGTCTTGGGGGTCGCTATTTCAGATAGACTGGTCAGGGGAGGCCTCTCTGACAAAGTGATATTTGAGCACAGAGTTGAAGAAAGTGAGGGAATGAACCAGTGGAACCTGGGGCATAAGCTTTCCAGGCAGAGAGGGCAGAGAGTGCCAAATCTTAGAGCTTGGCATGAGGACGCGTGCCATATCTGATGTAAGGAATTGGAAGGAGACTAGTGTGACTGGAGTAAAGTGAGTGAAGAGGAGAGTAGTGAGAGGTGAGATAAAAACAAGAAGAAGACCACCACCACCACCACCACACAAGGTACAGCGTGGATTGGCTGTAAGTGCTAGAATTTGGGCCCAGGTGAATGTGATAAACCATCAGCGAAAACTTACAAATGAGACCCTGAATGCCTGTGGTTGGGAAGGAGGAGAAAAACCAGAGGAATGGAGGGGCGTGGGGGGGGGGGTGTCCTAATTCTGAAAAAGGAGACAGTGCCAAAAATAACAGCCTAGTGTACTTGATGTTACTCCCGGGTGATTACAGTACTCAAAGAATGATTTGTAAGCACCCACACAGGAACTTAGTGAGCTGTAGGAGCTAGGATAGTGGGGGTCACAAAGAATATCACATAAGTTATCAGATTTCCTTTTACTCGTACCTTCACGAATGATATTAGGCCGGTTGATCAAAGTAATGTGGTACAAATAGTGTACAGAGATTTCTGCAAAGTATTTGGCAAGGTCTTGTACCCTCCTAGACAAGATGGATGGACATGCTCTGAATGGTCACCCTGTTAGATGGCTTTGTTCTTTTTTATTATTATTATTTTTTATTGTGGTGGTAAAATACACTTTGTTCTTTTTTATTATTATTTTTTTGTGGTAAAATACACATCATATAAAATTTACTATTTTAATCATTTTGAAGTATACAGTTCAGGGGTATTAAGTACATTGACAATCTTGTGCAACTATCACCACTATCTAGTTCCAGAACTTTTTCATCACCCCAAAAGGAAACCCCCATTCTCATTCTCCATTTTACCCTACCCCCATTCCTGGGCAATCACTAATCTGCTTTCTGTGTCTGTGGATTTGCTTATTCTGGTTGTTTTGTATAAATGGAATCATATAATATGCAGCCTTTTTTGTCTGCCTTCTTTTACCTAGCATAATGTTTTCAAAGTTCATCCATGTTGTGGCCTGTATCAGTACTTCATTCCTTTTTTTTTTTTTTCTTTTTTTCCTACTTTTTGGCTGCACCATGCGGCATGCAGGATCTTAGTTCCCCAACCAGGGCTCGAACCTGTGCCCCCTGCAGTGGAAGTGTGGAGTGTTAACCACTGGACCACCAGTAACGTTCTTCATTCCTTTTTATAGCTGCCTAATGTTTCATTTTATGGATATACCAGATTTTGTTCACCCATTCATCAGTTGATGGAAATTAGGGTTGTTTCCACCATTGGGCTATTGTGAATAGTACTACTCTGAACATTTGTGAACAATTTTTGTTTGAAGACCTGTTCTTAATTCTTTTGGGTATATACCTAGGAGAGGAATTGCTGGGCCATATGGTAATTCTGTCCTTACCCTTTTGAGGAACTACTGAACTGTTTTCCACAGCAGCTGCTCTTTCCATGGGAAGTGTTGGGGGCAGGGTACAGTTGGAAGCACCAAGGGTTGGCTCCAGGAGGACTCTGCTCCACTGTGCCTCTAGAGAAGTTGAGAAGGGCAAGAGGCACTGGATCGGGAGCACATCATCAGGAATTAGGAGAACTTGGATTAATGGTCAGTGGAATGGCCTTGCTGAAGCGAGGCTCATCCTTATCTAGGACGTGAGGCACCTGGAATTTGCACACCATAAATCTTTCTCAGCTGAATACCTTGAGGTTCTTCCTGTGAGACAGCCTGTCGCTAGGCTCCCTGAGGGAAGGCCCAGGCCCGTCCAGCAGACCATCCGTCTCTCTTGAGATGGCAAACTGATCAAATTTTCAGATGACACCCAAGTGGAAGGGATACCAAAGTTAGAATCAGGGTTTTAAAAGATTGAAGCAAACCAGAAAGATGAGTTAAAACCTAACCAGATAATATTTGTGATTTTTTTTGTGTGTGTGTGAGTAACATCAGTGAGTCAGATGGGTCACCTGTGGAAAAAAACCAGAGATTTTCTAGGCCGGTTAACACATTAATATATATATATTTTTTTAACCCGGGATTAATTTTAAGGATTTAGTTTTTCCTTCAAAGAGTAACAAAAGCTAGAAAGAATAAATGCCTGCTTAAGGAAAATCAACATGAAAATAGCTACTAGTGCTCTTAACAAGAAACCAGAGGCTACCCAGGTAGCCTACTAAGGAATGCACTAAAATTGCCTGGATGTATTTCCAACATCCCATAACAGATCAATGTTAAAATTTCAATAATACATCTCCTTCTATTTAAATCGGCAAACTCAAAAACCACTGGTTACCAAATATTTTGCTTGATGTACTGATCTCTCTCCTCCTCTGTTAGGAGCAGCTTTCACTGAGCACCTTCCCCTCCAGGTGCCACACATAATGCAGTTAAGGAACGGAGTGAGGCAGATAGCTAGTGGGAAGCAGCCGCATAGCACAGGGAGATCAGCTTTGTGACCGCCTGGAGGGGTGGGAGGGAGGGAGAGGCAAGAGGGAAGAGATATGGGAACATATGTATATGTATAACTGATTCACTTTGTTATAAAGCAGAAACTAACACACCACTGTAAAGCAATTATACCCCAAAAATTAAAAAAATAAAAAAAAAAGGAACGGAGTGAGTACATGGGCGTGGGAGTGGGGGTAGAAAAAGTACAATTTAGACACCAAATCAGAAACCGTATTATTCCAGAGTCAACTTCCACACCATTAATTTTTTAAAACCTCAAAATCCATCAAAATGCTTATATAATATTTTTCATCTTCAATATCATGAGAGAACCAAAGAACAAGCCAATTACTTTCTAAAAAATTTATGAAAAAGTAAATCATAGAATTCCATTCAATTTTCAACTGCGTATAATATTTATGAGTCCACAAATTGCAGATGAAAAATAAGAAAAAGGTAATAAAAGTGATTTGTTTCCAGCTGGGAAACATGCATTAGAAAATTCGAATCTACTCTTGCAAAGTCTTGTTCACCAGATTTTCTCCTGGGGGCCTGGGCATAATACTTACAGATTTTCAGATAAAGAATGCCTCCTAAGGCTTGACTTTTCACAACTGACTTAATTTTGACAGTTTTAGCTGATATTGAAGGACCTAACTCTTAGCCAGACGCAGAAAAAACTACATGAAGTGACATAGGAATATCCGTGCCCCGGTCCAGTTCCAGTCACCACCATTTATAGCATTCACCAGATTTAAACTTAAATCTTTTGTCTTGCACTGTTCCTTCAACATGCAAACAGCAATAGGAGAAAGGGAGCTGATAAATAAAACATCCGAGAATATTATAGTTTCCAAGTGTTGAAAGAAAACTCATCTGAACGTTACAGCAGACATGATTTTAAAGTAATATTTGCTGTTTGAAAACACAAACAAGTATTCTGTGTTATGTGGTAGTGTTTAAACTTAAGTTAACTGATTACTCAAAACTTTTCAGACTCACAAATTCATGTATCAAAAATATGTCTACCCTAGCAAAGAGAAAAGCAGGAATTGTTCCAAAACCCAGAGTAAAATGTAAATGCCTCATCTGGATAAGATGACATCCTCATGAGCAACAATCATAAAATGCAAGTTAGTGTGGGGCCGTTGGATGATTCTAAAACAACTAAACTGAGTCTCAGACAGTCCTCAGATAGGAAACACCAAAATTGCAGTCTCTATTAATTTCAGTACAATCCATTTCAAACACTTTTTTTTTTCTCTTGAAGTCACTTGCAGACTAGCATGTTAGTGTTTGGTAAGTTATAAAAATAAGTGCATATGAGGGCAGTCATTCCCAATAGATAGCATTTTTGGAATGCTGCTAATAAATAATCACCTCTGAGATAAAAATCTGCCTCAAAGAAGATGTGAATGCATTTCGAGTTTTTCCAGAAAACTGATTTCCATTTACAATCCAAAAGCCAATGGTAAAGAGGAAAAGTCCCCCCCAAAAATGTTGAAAAGATCATTACAGGCACTTCCCTGGTAGTCCAGTGGTTAAGACTCCGCACTTCCAAGACAGGGGGCGCGGGTTCAATCCCTGGTCGGGGGACTAAGATCCCACATGCTTCACAGCACAGCCAAAAAAAAAAAACAAAAACAAAAGAGCGTTACATCTTCCCACTTCCCCAAGATAAATGTCATATTAATTTAGCACAGGAAAACAGATGAATATATGTACTTTTTACATTTTACTATTTTGCAGTCTATCCTAAGCATGCAGTAATAATTAGCGTCATGATCAGGAACACTACTACTGTCTTAATTAATATGTGAACATGTCCCTACTATTATTATCAAAAATAAAAATGTTAGACTACAGACTGAGCCCAACCCACTGGTCTCCCCATTTTGACACGGAATGTTCCAGTAGGGATTGGTGGCTAAAACAGGAATTGTTATGTATTGGGGGAACTATGACTATACTGAGAAGGTCAAATATGCAGTCACTAGCAAATCCAGCTTCTCTTTGGTCCAATGGATTAAGAAAAAAAAACTCTGTAAGTTCAAGGCTTCAGTTGTGGATGTTAGAGCTTAGACATTTTAAGCAATCTTCTAGATTTTCTTGAAAAGTAAATATAAACCTAAAGTAAAGGTAAGTATAAAACTAAAAGAACCTTACCTACATGGTTTATGTGGTACCTCTCATATAAACTTAAAACCTCTAATCTTGTTTTTAAGGAAATGCTTTAAAATTCCTTAAAATACTAATAATAGAAATCCAACCAGCAGTAAAAAGGTCCAAATTGTAGAGAAAAAGATTGCAGTTCTACTGAAAAGGAGACCTACTTTCTGTGAAGAAAAGTACAAGGTAGCCAGCCCTGACTCAGCACAGATGGGACAATAATAGCTTAAATTGAATTCTTCTACTGCAGGATTATCCATTTCATTAAGGATTTAGACTCAGAGAGAGAGCTGTGCATTTTTGCTCGTTCTTATTCTCAAAATAATAATATCCTTTCCTTGAGCCAGTCAATTTTATTTAAAGTTTTCTATAGCTAAGACTGCTGTAAGCTCTAATACCCAGCAGAATCTATTGTATGTTGCAAAGAAATGGCAAAGGTGTATTACATTTTGTGGTGCAATCCCAATGATCTCCCCCTTTCTGTCTCATTTTTATTTCACTTACAGGAAGACAGAAAAAATGTTGAACTTCTCCATTATCCCTAGTCTGTGACCCATGTTAAATTGTATTTATCTCAGTGAAAAATGTTTCCACAACACACATTTTTAACATATAATTTTACATGATGGAGCATGAATGACTATTCACAATAGAAGTTAAAAAAACACACTAACATTGTTGCACTAATTGCTTGAGCATCCGCTGTATAAAACAATAGAATTATTTCTAATATTTGCTTGAATTGGCCATTTTTCTTATGAAGAACCCACTAGCAGACTCAGAATCAGCAGAGTACATGCATACAGGGAAAAATTAATCTATGCCTGTCTTTAGTATGATAATGGCGTACTTTTCTCTTAAGAAATGAAAGAGAATTGTATCTATCTCCAACCCCCCTTGTGATGGTGTTAGGAAATATTCTCCTTTAGTGATCAAAATGAGAGTGTTTGTGAAAGCTCTTTGTAAGCTATAAAGTAATATTCAAATATAAGTTAGTATCATTGTCGGCCTAATGCTTATTTATATCTGAGGCTAAAATGAAGCGCCTAGAGGTTATTCTAGTCTGATTCTCCCAAAGCAGATCCTGAGACTAGGATTCAGGTACAGGGAGTAAACTAGGGGGGTGATCCCAGGATCACCAGGAAGCATAAAGTGAGGGAGTGGGGCACCTTTAGGCAGGCGAGGGAGAAGTCAGCAAAAAGGGTGAGTTGTGAGTAATTATAACTGTGTGCACATGAAGCTCAAGGGAACTGAGCATCCTCTGAATCGTCCCACTGAGGATGGGAAGCAGAGGTGTTTAGCCACAGGCTTCTGTCCCTCATTGGTTAAGGGCTGCTCCCTGGGGATGATAAATCCGTGACACTTCCTAGACGCCCTGCACAGCTGAGCCAGCTCTGAAGGTGCTAGTGAAGCCTTGGGTCAGAGGTGGAGAGAGATGGGTGGCTGCTGGAGGTACGGAGCTGTCAGCAGGTACAAGGCTGTCTTTCCCAGCAGCTGCAGGTGAACCCAGGCCCAGCCAAGGGCACATGGGGCAGGGCATTTGCAGTGTGTACTGAGAACACAACCATCATACAGAGTCTCAGAAGCAAAGTCAAGAGCAGGCTTCCGGGATCTGATTTGTGCTGTCTATCTTGGTCCCAGGCCTATCATAAGCACTTTGCATGGGTGAAGCATCCTAGGTGAGATTACCCTGAGTTTCCTTTAATACTGTGTATTGGTGCCACTATTAGCTATTTTTAGTTGTTGAGATTGAAGTGCTGTCCAGCCTCTGCTAGGTTTCATGAAATTTATTGATATGGTTTGTGAGGCAGTACGTTCTAGTATAATTTGTTCTGAGCTTGGGTTTTCATTAGAATCATCCAAGAAACTTTGAAGGAAAATACTGAGCCCCCCCCCATTTAAAATAAGAATCTCTAGGAGTGGGTCCAAGGTCTTGGGGTGCACGTGTGTGTGTGTGTGTGAGCGCGCGCGTGTGTGTGTTAACTCTCCAGATGATTTTTCTTGCAGCCAAAATTGAAGTCACTGGGTAATGAAGAGAACGTAGCTTTGGAAAAACTTTGGAATCAGATAGCCTTGAGTAGAGATTTCGGCCACTCCACTAAGCAGCTGTATAACATTCTATGAGTAACATATCTTCTCTGGGCCTCGGTTTCCTCATTTGTAAAACAGGGATACTATATCTGTCTCACAGACTTCTTTGAGAATTAAATGGGTGTAAAAAAGCCTACTCTTGTTTCTGGCACATAGTTGGTGCTTAATAAATGTCAGTTCTCACCTTCCCAGTATTGTCAGACTTGCTCTGAAAAGTACTTCTGTGTCTCCATACATTGGAAAATGAAAATTAAGTTTTCACATGTAGGTGGAGAGGGTGGAGAGCTGTTAGAACAAATGGAGGAGGGCAGGATAGGATTGTTACACTGTCAGAAGTTAAAGAAAGAGATTATAAGAAGAGAACAAACAACTGGCTGAAAATGGAAACAAGAAAACCACTAACCAGTTAAAATACAATTATGCAAAGGCTTCTTCTGGAACAGATTTAGGATAGCATGAGAGCTAGTCCCTGCCAGGATAAGTGGATACTGTGGGGTCAGGCCTTACCCTCATGGAATGTCTGCATGGAGTTAAAGTCCCAAGTGGAAATACCTTCAAAGTGCAGGTAAAATATTTACTAGGGAGCCTTTACAGCACTCTAGGTTAGGCTAAGTACCCTCTTCTGGGTTTCCTGGGTTACCTTTAAATTAGCATTCAATATTATATTCAGAGTAACTGTTTGTGTGTTGACTAGAAGACTGAGTTTCTTTGGGGCAGGGCTCCAAAGAAGCCCTGTTCATTCATTGACAATACTTGGTACATTTGAAGTTCAACCATTATCTAAGTCAAAACAGAGCGCAGATCAACATGGCAGACTTTGAGATTGTTTCTCACAAGTGGCAGCCTTAATCCCTTCCCCTTTTTGCTGAGTTTGTCCAAGTAGAGAAGAGTTTAATGTCAGGAGAGACAAAGTGTGCACCCATTTTGCTTCCATAAAGAATGCCAGTCTTAAAATGGTGACAGTATTGTGTAGGAAGGCAGAGGAAAGAGTCACAAATAAATGGAGCTGGGACTCTTACTAGTGGACTTTATCAGTTCTGTGAACTAATTCTATTTGAGTTGGGGTGTCTATACCTTGCAAGCCAGTTTCCAAGTGACATGGTTGTTGTTGGGAAAGACAGGGTCAAGAGGCAATCTTTTGACCCTCTGCTCAGCCAGATAAGAAACGGCCTTGGGCCTGGAACACTTCCTTACCAAGAGGTAAAGAGCGCACACAGCCTGTGTTGGGCTTTCTGCATTGTGTGGAATATCTTTCCCCGTTTCATGCTCACTGAGTGTTCCTTCATTCTGCTTACGTGTGCATGTCAACGGCCCACAGGCATGCACCCAGCTTTCAATATTTCAGGCTCCACAGGGAAGGGTCAGGGTCCTTCTCTTGCAGCATAAGAGGGGTGTGCATAGGCCAGTTGCACCGTGTTGGCCGCCCTGGGGACCTGCTGGCCACGAGGGACCAACACCCACATCGAAGCTGATCTTGCTCTGTCCCCTCTCTACGTAGGTAAAGCACCATTCCATCTGGGGCTTGACTGTGTTGTGTTTCACTTGGCGACCCCAACCCCAACACGCAACAGGCAGAAGTGTTTGGAGTCCTCCTCTGGGGTTGGTAGCTGGTACCTGGTGTTCAGCTTGACAGTTACATACAGTCACGTTTTACACAAAAGTATAATGAATGCCTTATCTTTAGATAAGCAGGGTGATGACTAAATTTCTTAGCATCAGTAGTTGTATAGTTGGAACTTTTCAAAACAGGTGGTAAAGCAAACAAAAAGGACTTTAGATTAAAAGGGATTTATTGGAAGGATCTTGGGATAATTCATTGCACAGTGAGTCTCAGTGAGACAGTGATGTGATTGGTGGAAAGATGCCCATAGACACAGTTAAGGGAATATGTTTCCTCTGATGTCAAAAGATACAGAAACTGAGCTGCACCCAACAGCCTCACAAAGCAGGAGACGACGCAGCTCGCATCCTGATTCCTCCAAGATCCCTTTAAGGACAGTGAGCACAGAGTGAGAACTTTGCTCTTCTCTTCTCTTGGGGTCTTTTTACTCTCTTAGTCCCTTTCAATCATACTGGAGAGAGCCTGGGTACCTGCTTGCCTGCTCACCAGATATAAGAAGTAGACACAGAGATATAAGAGGATAGAAGATATAAGAAGTAGGTACATCCCTCATTTGCCATGAGACTGGTGACATTAAAGGTGAATTTACCACGAGTTTCTAGGTCTGAGCCTTCAGGCCTGACTGGGGTCCATTCCATACTTCTAGAATAGAGGCTGAACGAACAAACCAAGTCTTAGGGAAGCAAGAAGAACCACGGTGGCCCTGGGAACCTCTGGGACAAGATTGGATCCCCCTCTCCTCAAGATTCTGACTCCCTCCCCATCTCAGCCAGGATGTTGAAACTGGTTGTTGGCAGCCCAAGGGCTCATACCCTCCCAGCACAGTTCCCTTCCCTTAGGATTGATTTGAAAATGTCCAGGGAAGGCCTCTGACAGAGCAAGCTTGGGTCATGTACCCTCTCCTATGAATTGAGTTGTCTTAGCTCAAGCAGCTATAACAATATTATATACTGGGTGGCTCAAGCAACATTTATTTCTCACAGTTCTAAAGGCTGGGAGGTCTGAGATTGGGGTGCCGTTATGGTCGGGTTCTGGTGAGAGCCTTCTTTCTGCTTTACAGATGGCCACCTTCTTGCTGTGTCCTTACGTAGTGCAGAGCAGAGAGAGGAAGCAAGCTCTCTCGTCTACTATGAGAGCACTAATCCCATTCATGAGGGCTCCACCTCATGGCTTAATCACCTCTGAAAGCCCCTGCCTCCTAATGCCCTCACATTGGGGGTTAGTGTTTCAACATATGAATTTTGGGCAGACACAAACATTCAATTCAGTCCATAACATGGGTTAAGGAGGCAGGGTGATGGGAGCTGGGAGGAGGGTATTATGACTAGCAGTGGCATTAAAACCACACAGTTGGAGCAGTGAAGATGAATCCTCCAAGAGAAAGAATGAGTCGTTCTCACAAGGTGGGGTGGTGGCCACGTAAGATAAGTAGATCCCACCACAGCAGTAAACCTTCAAAATCCAAATAACCGTTCAGGAAGAAGGGCCTGAACGCAAGGGCCTCATCTCTCTCTCTTTTTAAAAAAAATATTTATTTATTTATTTGGCTGTGCCGGGTCTTAGTTGTGGCATGTGGGATCTTAGTTGTGGCATGCGTGCGGGATCTAGTTCCCTGACCAGGGATCGAACCCGGGCCCCCTGCATTGAAAGCACGGAGTCTTAACCACTGGACCACCAGGGAAGTCCCCAGGGCCTCATCTCTTAAAGAATGGTGCCCGACGGAGTTGTTTTTCTAATCATGTTTAGTCGTGACAAATATTGCTGTGTTGCTGACAAGAAAACACTTAAGTACAGAGGTTGACTGTATGGTTCTGTTTCTGTGGCATGGCTAGAATGGGCACATTCATAGAGACATTAGGTAGATTAGTGGTTGCCATGGGCTGGGGGGAGTTGGAGATGAGAGTTAAAGAATATAGAGTTTCTTTTGGAGGTGATGCAGATATTCTAAAATTATGATGATGGTTGCATAACTTTGTGGATATACTAAAAACCGTTGGATTGTACACTTTAAGTGGATGAATTATATGGTATGTGAATTATATCTCAATGAAGCTGTTAAAAAAAAAATAGAGTACTGAATGGTTTCCTTGGAAAGAAGCTTAGAAACTGGCAAAATAAGAAAAGCAGACGGACACCCCTGCAGCAAACCAGACCCCCAGCTGAAGACAGTGGGTGGGGACAAGGTCATGATTTAACTCAGAGCTGTTCCAAGTGTGGGCCCCTCACCAGCAGCTGCATCTCCTGGGAACTCATTAGAAATGTGAATTCTTGGGTCCTACCCCAAATTACCAAATCAGAATCCTTGGGCATCACTAAAGTTGAGGAAGTATTAATTTAACTCATTGTTGCTTTTAATAAATAAGAACTCCTCCCCTAACAGTGTGCAAGGTGCTTTCCAAACTGCAAGCCAAACAAGATATAAAAGCAGCATTAACGAATTTTTAAAAAATGTTACTTGGACAAAGGAACCTTAATTCTGTATTTTGCAGGTAACGTTACCAACATAGCAGGGCTTATTAGCAGCCAGTGGTTATTTGCAGAGAAGGTAGTTATTTGCTGAAAGTTACTGAAGCAGTTAACCAGACTGATGTGCCTTGAAGCTGCAAGTATTTTCTCCATGACCTGACGGAGAGATACCTCCATCATTTTTCTCCAGTGAAGATGCTGAAATTGGTGTGAATTCAATGAAAGCTGAGATGCAGGTGGAGATTCAGAGATAGTTTTGTCATCTTGAAAGCCAATTATTTGCTCCAATGCCACATTTCCACGTCCAAGGTTTGAGGACAAATTTATCTCCTGTGAGCATGTGAAGCATTGTAAGTGCTGTACACATATTAGGAATAAAAAACCAGAGCAAGAAAAACAATCTTAAGGCTGCTCCTGAAAATATTCAGAACTTATCTTATTTAAACTGTGCACAAAGCTCGGTTGGTGACCCTGCTTCAGTGAAATTGCACTATCACCATCGACCTAACGTTGGACTTAAAGAGGTAAATTTTTACCTTGGTCAGTTACTATTAGGAAAGAAACTTAATTAAATCGGTGACAGCATCACCAGGGGCAGAACTCCATTCTGGCAGTGCTGGCCAAAAACACGGTGTGCCCGTTCTGACTTCACTTGAAAGTGAATATCCATTTGGTACAAAATTACAGACGGTGGTGCAGTGGTTGAAAGAGCAGGCCAGCAGCTGTCTGAGCCCAGATATTTCTGTAGCTACAGTAAACCCTCACACTTTAAAAAATGACTATGATAGCTTTTAATAATAAAATTGTAATTTATTTATTTATTTTTTTTTTTGCGGTACGCGAGCCTCTCACTGTTGTGGCCTCTCCCGTTGCGGAGCACAGGCTCCGGACGCGCAGGCTCAGCGGCCATGGCTCACGGGCCCAGCCGCTCCACGGCATGTGGGATCTTCCCGGACCGGGACACGAACCCGTGTCCCCTGCATCGGCAGGCGGACTCTCAACCACTGCGCCACCAGGGAAGCCCTGTAATATTTTAAAATAAAATTTTATGTATGGAAGTTCATTCTAGGATAGAATATTTGTTTCTGGCCTTGCTCGGGCCATTAGGCATGTGGCTGAAATGTGTATTTTGTGCATCCCTGCTTTACAGTGGACACAACTTAAAATTAACATTTGATATCCTATTAAAACAATTCCTTGGCCCCCTCTGCAGCTCTGTATCAGCTTGTGTCCTTGTTAAGCTCTCCTCTTCTTCCCCTTCTCTGCTTTGTTCCTCTCAGGAGACAAATATTGGAAGTTCCTTTCATTTTCTTAGGGGAACAGTTTGGCCCTCTCCCACCTCTGCCTTCAAATTCAGCTAGGGCCTTTCCTCTCATAGCTAAGGTCTTATAGTAAGTACTGAAACATAGAGCAACACCTTGCCCAGACCCTTATAGAGACAAAAATACATATAAGCAAATATATAATATAATATATGTATAATATACATGATATGCAAGCAATACAAGATACTAGATATTAAACTAAATAAAAATTTCCAATGAATGGAAATCAGGGGTGCATGGGAACTCTCTATGCTATCTTTATAATTTTTCTGCAAATCTAAATTTATTCCAAAAATTTTTTAATTATTTTAATAATGGATGGAAGAATAATATGTTGGAGAAACAAAACAATCCTGCCAGCAAGATCACCTCCGTACCAGTATAGAAGAGAGAAAACACATGACACAGGTGGTCCAGGCGAGAGACGACAAGTTAGGACAAAATCTCGTGTAATTTAAAGAGCACATCAGAAGAAAGAACAATGACTTCTCTTATCTCCGAGAGAGACAAAGGACTGTGCCTTCTGAAAGTCTCCTACCCACCCCTCAAGAGAGCCCTTAGCTAATTCCGGAGGTACACCTATTTACACATCTAGAGACTGTTTGGTCCTGGCCTTGGAGATAACTCTGTTGTAAAAACTGGAGACTTGGGGCTTCCCTGGTGGCGCAGTGGTTGAGAGTCCACCTGCCGATGCAGGGGACACGAGTTCGTGCCCTGGTCCGGGAGGATCCCACATGCCGCAGAGCGGCTGGGCCCGTGAGCCATGGCCGCTGAGCCTGTGCGTCCAGAGCCTGTGCTCCGCAACGGGAGAGGCCACAACAGTGAGAGGCCCACGTACCGCAAAAACAAACAAACAAACAAAAAAAAACCTGGAGACTCGGATTAATCCCTAGAGAGATTTATCTCTGTTCGAAAGGTTAGAGTAAGCGCTCAGATTCACTCTGTCCCTAAGTTTTCCGAAGTACTCTAAGAAAAGGGGTGGGTGGGAGAATGGTCTCTTTGCCCACTGTAAGCAGAGAAAATAATTTTTTTGCTCTCACAATACCCAGTGTGGAAGACATGCAGCAAGGAGAACTGATAGGCTGCTGGTGAGGATATGACTTGGTAAACCCCTTTGGAAAACAGTTTGGCATCATCTAGAAAAGACAAGATACACCTACCCCATGGCCTTATTGCTATACTCTAAAGAAACCCTGGTCTGTGTGCACCAAGAAACATGAAAAAAATGGCCACCACAGCATTATTCAAAACAGCAGCAAACTGAAAACAACCCAATAGTCCACTGACAGAATAATGAATAAGTAAATGGTAATATATTCACAGAATAGAATATGGTAGAGCAGTGATCATGGTTGAACTACAATTTCACCCATCAACATGGCTGTCTCACAAATATACTAGTGAGTAAAAGAAGTCACAGAATATAGAATATAAAGTATGAAAACACAGATATAACATTCAGAAGCAAGCAACTCTAAACAAATATTCTTTAGGGATAGATATATATGTTGTAATATTATTAAGAAAAGCAAGGGAGTAGTAAAAAGGGGATACGTAATTAACAAAATTCAAGGTAGTGGTTACTGCTGGGAGTGAAAGGGATGCAGATGGGGCCTTGAAAACATTGGTAACATTATTTCTTAGATTGAGCAGTGGATACATAGATATTTGTTTTATTATTCTGTGTACATTATATAGATAATATAATGTTTTAAAATATGAAGTAGCTTGTGATAGATTGTTTGCTTTAATGAATGGTAGAGACAGTAAAAGCTAAGGGAGAGAGGTTAGTGCTGGCAGGATTTTCAGAGCAGAACCCTTCAGGAGGAGCCGAGACTTCAGCTGGGCCTTTGGAGGGAGGAATCACATAATTTTTCAAACTTGCCCCACCCCTTCCTTTTGCAGATGAAGAAATAGAGATATAGGGAAGTATCTTTAAAAAAAAAAAAGCTCAATATATTTTCTACATTGTCAGACCAATTGCAAGGGGGAAAATTTGAGTGAAACGCTCTTTTGAGAAGAGCATTTTAGGAGTTGAACACCATAGCCCATAGCCCTACAAATGTCAGGCTGTGGTTCTCTTTTTCTCGGTTTTGCACACCTGTCTGCTCAGTGTTGCTCCCAGCCCTATTCACGGGACCCCGCTCCAGTGGGTCGTTGAGCTATTATGGGTCAGGTGTGATGGGTGGCTATGCGGGGCAACCTCGGCTTCCTCTTTTGCCCTGGGCAGGTGCTGCCTGGAGCCTGTGTGGTTACATCTGGGGTAGGTGCAGCGCCAGAAGAACATCCGGTCCACAGCCTCCTAGAGTCCTAGGTCATCAGCCCCACACATCTAGGGAGTGCCCAGTGCCAGCAACATTATGTATATTCACTTCATCTTTAAAAAGCTACCTCACTTCATCATACACTCACACAACTACTCAGTAACAGAATTATAATCCCCTCACCCACCCCGGACTTTTTTTTTCGTAAAAGAGGAAGTGAAGACTCAGAAGTTAACTTGTCGAAGGTCACACCTTCAAAAATGACATTGTCAAGTTCCAACTCAAAGCTGCCTGGTTCCAAAGTATGTGCTGTTTTCACTGTCACTCGCTGACTGTGAGGTATGTTATCCTTTTTTTTTAAAGGACAACAACAACAAAAACAACGACTAAACGACTTATTTGCAACACAACCTAGTTCCCATCACTTTAATACAGCATTGGAGTAGAAAAGAGTCACAGTAACTATTTAATACTGTTTTTCCCCTGTCAGGAACTAGCAATTTATTTATATTAGTACTTCACTGGGAATAAGGTTGCCAGATTAAACACTATGCAATATTTGGGACATATGTATACTAAAAACTTATTCGTTGTTATCCAAATTCAAATTTAACTGGGCATCTTCTATTTTTAATTGCTAAATCCGGCAACCCTAACCCAAAACCTTTGAGGAAAAACCTTATTATTTCTAGCGAGGCTCTCCTCTTCATTAGGTAAGGAGAAACACATGGGGTAGGTTGGCTACTGAGTAAAAACCTTAAGGAAATCTTCTGAAGTCCTAACTGTGGGTGATCTTGCCCCCTCCCAACATTTAGCAGTAAGTGGAGATATATTCTGTTGTCCTAACTGGAGGAGGGCTTACCACTGGCATTTCATGGGTAGAGGCCAGGGATGCTGTTAAATACCCTACAGTGCACAGGACAGCCCCACCACAAACAAGTATCTGGTCCAAAATGCCAGTAGTACCAAGCTTGAGAAAACTTGCCTTAAAGAATCACTCATCTAAGGTAGTGTAAATCCAGGAAAATTATATATATATATGTATTTTAAATCCTTTTAAGGCTACCAATGTATTTCCAAATAGGGCTTGGCCTTCTTCTATTTCTCAGAAAAACAATATCACAGCCGTTTATTTATCTGAACCAGCTAACTGATAATTATGGATGCTGGTGGCAGCAGGAATAGACTCAAATTTTTACATACTTTACCGTGTATTGCAATCGACTTTTGATATCAGATTTGCACTCTTAATTATGTTTTTCTGAATAATGATTTTTTATATATTTTTATTGTTATTTTTACAAATAAAACAATTCCTGTGAACAATAAGCAAGTCCAAATGTAAACTATAGAAATGTAGAAGTATGTGTTGGTAGACGAATTTTCACTAGAAAACTCAATTTTTTAATAATTTTAAGGAGCAATGATACATGTTACTTGTTAACAAAAAACCTTAATTAACCTGTAAGATTAAACCCTTGTGCTAGAAACTAAGGGGAGATACAAGAGGCATAAAAGAACTATGCCTCTTGGAACTTTCTATCTGATCTGTAAGAGAAGACATTTATTTTTCAAACCAGCAAGTAGCATGTGAGCCAATTTATGTTTAAGTACATTAAGTCTTTCAGAACTGCTTCCAGAGTGAGATCAACATAAGCTAGAGTTTTCAGGGACAAGGCAGGATTTTTGAGCAGCTACCTAACAATTTTGACCGACTCACTTCTCTTAAAGCTTGTAAATATTGTGGACTCACTTCTCTTGCCCAATCCCGACTCCAAAATGCACACGCAATTATGTATACGATATCTAAGTTTTCACTGACACCCTGAAGCCTATGCACAAACTCCAAAGGTGTCCACAGCCTTGGTGAAAAAGCTCTGTTGTGTTAGAGAATTAGATATGATTAGACCAGTGAGGAAAAGAATTGGTTTCTAAGGGCAAGGAAGCAGCCAAAAATGGCCAAGCACCTCCTATACGACTTGGTACATATTGAATAATGTTCTTGATTTGTACTATGGGTAGGGTTAGAAATGAAGTGGTCTTTGGAAGCAGTCTCCATATTAGGTTGAAATATATGTTGGTCAAAACTGGTTGACTATTGGCAGTTTCACGCGGTTCGACCTGATATGTGCTGTGCAGTAAGACTGTACATAATGAAATGCACTCTAATCCAATCTATGCTTCGAATCAGTGAGAGCTTTGGTTGGTCCCCAGAGTTGCTGTGCCTATTGGTCCTGGGGTAGAACTTTCACTGAGCCGTTGGAGGGACTGTTTTAATTTTTTGTTTTAATAACTAATGGAAGTTGGGGAAGTCGTCTTTCAGCTGTTTGCTGTGCCAGGCCTTTTCTCCTTTATCTGTTTCCTTTCATTTCACTGACATTGGTCGTGTAGAACTTGGACCCCCAGCTGCACAAAATGTGCCCAAGTCTTGAATAGCAAGTAAATCAACCAGTAAAGAGAATTCTAACTTCAATTTGTAGCCTTTAAAATTTTATCCAGATTTATCTCCAGGCAGTGAAGTGAAGAAGGAACAGTATATTCTAAGTTTATTTCTTGTCAAGAGCCCCTAGAGATGGGGACATAAGAGACCCTTGTTCAAGATCCTTGAAAATGAATATGAGCTATATTTTGGTGTGATCAATTTAGAAAAAGAAACTTCTTTGTTTAAAAAAAAGACTAAAGACAACACATACTAAAATGATTTGAATTTTACAGATGATACCCTACTAATATTTTTAGTTCAGCACCATCTGTTTATCTGAAATTAAATTTCTGACAAATGGTCATGCCAGGAGATGCTGTTTTTATTTTTATGTGCAGCTGAAACACAGAATAATAAAAATCTGCTTGAGTTGAAGAAATATGTTCATAAAATATTTCTTTTTTAATCTGAGTTGGCTGAGAAAATGACTTTTTAATCTAGTGGCAGCTGCTTTCATTTGGCTGGTGTTCAGTCTAAATAGTTTATGTTGGAGACAGATCATTTGTTTTATATTTGGATGCAGTATAACAAACAGTGCCTTTTGAGCTATGAGGAGGACCCAGATATCACAAACATCTTATTTTCCCTATTAGTCTACCTTTCTAATTATTTCTTGTTTCTTTGACGACACAAGTGGCATGCAATAGGTTTGTAAATAAAAAGCACAAGTGGCACATTGCAGACCACCTGGTTGCTGTGTTACTTTTATTCGACTCTAAGAAAGTCGCATCCTACACATTAATTGGCATTTGTTTACAGGAGGGGAAAACGATGGCTTTTGAAAATATGACTCAGTGGAAACACTTCTCGTCACACTGGCTTGCAAATAGGATCACTGCACTCCCTTTGGGTACTATGGGTGATTCCACCGGGAGCCTGATTCTTCCCAACAGAGTGTTAATTAAAGAGAGCCACCTCTTGGCACCTCTCTTGCTCCAGCTACACTTCAGAGTCCTCCAGCCACCTCTTTAATCAACAACATGTGTTGGATGTCTACTTTTAGTGTGAGGCACTGCAGCTACCACCCTGATTTCAAAGGTGGTGGCAAGGACAGGGTTTTATTACATTACTTCAAAGTCAGGGCACCTAAACCTATGTCAGCGATGCCATTAATATCTGCCGTTGGCTTGGAATGATTGAATTTCCCAAGTAAAGTGTGAATTTCCTAGACGAGAGAGATCTTGCCTTTTTGTCTTTGCACCCCAGCACTTAGCGTATAGATCTCCTTATGTTTATCTAATAAATCCTTGTTTTCTTACTGGGCAGTAGCAATTTAATTTTGTGTGCCAACTTCTCTTAAAACTAAAAAAAAAAAAAAAATGCATTAATTTGAAATGTAGAGGCTGGTCTTCAATGATAAACTTACTAAAAAAAGTGAAATACATTTTTAGGAAAATGGATGTATTAGGTCAGACTGCCATAACAAAACATCACAGACTGGGTGGCTTAAACAATAATAATTAATTTCTCACAGTTCTGGAGGGTGGGAAGTCCAAGATCAAGGTGCCGGGTGATTCGGAGCCTTGTGAGCCCTCTCTTCCTGGCTTGTTGATGGTAGCCTTTTGTAGTTTTCTTGCTGTATTCTAACAGGGGAAAGGGAAAGAGATCTTCCCCTTCTTATAAGGCCACAGTCCTATACAGAGCTCTACCCTTATGACCTCATTTAACCGTAATTATCTTCTAAAAGCCCTATCTATAAATACAGTCAGTTTGGTTGTTAGGACTTCAACATATGAATTTGGGGGGATACAGTCCAGTCCATAGCAATTGGATTGGACTAAAGGAGACACTTTAATTTTCGGACTCTCAGATTACCATGAAAACAACCAACTTAAACAAATTTGGTATTAATATTATTACCTTTTAATTTCATGTTTCAAAAATAAGTCAGTTTTTAGAATTTTATTTAAAGTTCGAAAATACACCAAACTAGAGTATTAAAAGTCAGGATAGCCGTTCCTGGGGAGGGGGAGGATATAGTGACCGAAAGAGGGCACAAAGGGGACTTCTGGGTTGCTCCAGTGCTCCAGTTCCTGTTTGGGTGCTGATTCAAAGGATGTGATCAGTTTGTGAATACTTGCTGAGCTGTTCATACATAATGATTTGTGCACTTATCTGTATGTGTGTTATAGGTCAACCAAAAACTAAAACACAAAAGAAAAATAAATCTGAGTCATGCATTTAGTACCAGAGGTAAACTATACAATTATCCCATTTTGTCCCAACCTAAACAGCAAGGAGGCTACTCCTCCTTTGTCTTTTCTAGTTCAGAAAGTCACTAGAGGTTAAAATCTAATGAGTGGGAGCATACAAAGAAGATTATCCCTGTATAAGGTTGACATAGTATTATCTTCCCACCAGTACCACCAGAACTGCAGACACAGTGAAAATTTCTGCCTGACATTGCTTGATGTTGTTTTTCTCCGCCTGGTAGCTCAGCAGCTGCAGGCTAAAAATCCAGGTTTCCGGGGAGAGGAGGAAAGCTTTCTGCGGAAGGGGCAATATGGGCTCCAGATCAGGGGCATAGCCGGGGTCCTCTTGTAAGTGGTGGCCGTTTTAGACAGGTTGTAAACCAACATTTTCATGTTGATCTAGAAAGTTCCAGCTGCCCTAGGAAGAGGCTTTGGATCTGCGCAAGTGCCAAAGCTGGCTTTTCAAGATAATGTATGGGGACTTCCCTGGTGGCGCAGTGGTTAAGAATCTGTCTGCCAATGCAGGGGACATGGGTTTGAGCCCCGTTCCGGGAAGATCCCACATGCCAAGGAGCAACTAAGCGCATGCGCTACAACTACTGAGCCTGTGCTCTCGAGCCCGTGAGCCACAACTATTGAGCCCACGCGCCACAACTACTGAAGCCCGTGCGCCTAGAACCCGTGCTGCACAACAAGAGAAGCCTGCGCACCGCAACGAAGAGTAGCTCCTGCTCGCTGCAACTAGAGAAAGCCCCCGTGCAGCAGCGAGACACAACGCAGTCAAAAATCAATCAATTAATTATTTAATTTAAAAAAAGATAATGTATGGAGCTTCAGAGTCAAATGATATGTTTGTATGGATGTCAGTGTCCTTAGAAGCATCACTCTCACACACCCAAGGTGGAGCTTGTCTTCTCGAAAGACGATCGCAGTTAAGGAATTTGCACCGTGTGACCTTTTAGATCAGCCTGTGGCCGCTTTGCAGAAACCTTCGAGGTTTACAAATGGGTTACTGCTCAAATTCCAGAACACCAGGACTGTGCTCCATTGTCCCCAGCTCTCACATTCAGTATTTTATTGTTTCACATTGTGCTTTAACTTCCTCCAGGAGGTTAACAGCAGAAGCCAGCTGAACATGTTGAAAACCTTTTACTTACGTTTGTGGAGCTGACTGTGCCACACAGGTGAATGGAAATTTCTTTGTTCCAGGAGGGCTGGCTCTTTCAACAGTTATCTTGGTGCTCTTGTATTGTCTGTCATGTGTAAAACAAACACATTTACCTCTATTTACCTTTTATGAATGTTGAGATGTAATTTTGAAAATAACTGCATAAAATGCTTTTACAATAAACTTTGGAGCTCTTAGTTGTCATTTCTCTGCGGAAATGTTCCCTCGTGGAAAGTAATGATTTTTAAGTTGTTGAAGGTGTTGAAAAGTTCTGACTTGTTGTTTGTGGGTTGTGTGTGTGTATGGGTAACAGGCCTATCTCTTGGTGCTTACCTAAGTTAAGAGACTCTAGACTTTCATGATCACATTAGTCTCTAGGTGTTGGTATATTTCCAAGCCTTTGGGGATGTAGGTCTTTTCTTCACCATTACCCACCCCTTGACATTCAGAATGTCCTTAGACCACCAGCATCGGCTTACCCAGGAGCTTGTTAGAAATGCAAAGTCTGGGGCCCCACCTTAGATCCAGTATCTAATAACAGAATCTGCATTTTAACGAGCTCTCCAGTGATTCTTACATACATACAGATGAATCAGCAAGTAGGCCATGGCAGGAATTGAGAGATCCTTCTTCTCAAAACGTCTGCCGCCGGGCCAGTACTGCTATTATTTAGGATGAATCTCTCGAGTTTAAGCCGCTTATTATGAAAAACTCCCTGGCCTGCGTAACTAAGTAAGTCATTTTCAGTTCAAAGCCTTCACGTGAATCCATCCACTCACACCTTTCCAACTCGACAGATGGCAGAGAGTAGGTTGACTGAGGAGTGAGGGCGGGAGGAGGGAAGTGGAGTAGAAAATGCAGGGAATTTTCCTTGGTGGAAGAAAGTAGGCAGAGTCCATAACGACGGCACACTGGAGTAGTGCTGCGGGGTGGCAGGAAGGAACAAAATAGCAGTGACACAGCAGTGGGCACAACAATGGTAAATAACTGTTGGTGAGGGCATTCCTAAGCTTGTTTGACAATAATAATCACCTGGGGGCTGAGGGGGACTTCTTAAAACATAAAGTTTCCTCTAGAGGCAGGGAATTATGGAATATTCACCCTGGTTTATCCTTTGTTCACTCTGGGCTTGTGACATCTGAAACTCTAGGGGAGAAATATCTGTATTTTAAATAAGTGCCTCAGGTATTCACATCCACAGGCATGGCTGAGTGAATGGAGAGCTTGGATCCTGTGCCTGATGCTCTATAAATATTCTTTCCAGCGCTCACAATAAGCCTAGAAAATCTTACGGCATTTTACCAACTGCCTTTTGTGACAGAGAAGTTCAGTAGATTGCCCATTGTCACACAGGCAGTGTGGATGGATTCCATCCCAGATCTGTCTGACTCCAAAGCCTTTGTTCTCTCTACTCTGTCCTACCATAACCTTATACAAAGCCACTGTGGCCCAAAGGTTATTCTACCCAGAACACACTCTGGTTGCCCCAACCCCACTTTTGGGGGGTGGCAGTTTCTACAGAGTTTCTATAACTTGATCTGAAGTTATGACATAAGCGTTCAGATTTGGGTGGAGTTGTTCAAGGAAACCACGCTCGCTGATGAACTCGTAAGGATGCCTCCTCCTGCTGCAGTTAATAACCAGCAACCCAGAGCTGGGATGCTGGTCCCAAAGGGATGAAAAGCAGGGCTCTCCCAGGTAAATGAGAATTTCTGGTTGCTTGGTATCAAAGCAGTTTCCAAAAGTGATGGAAGCAGGCACATATTGCTCCTATCCTCTGAAACCTTATTTTGTTTCAAGAAATCCCTAGAAAGAAAACACACTAATTTAATACAGCAATGTTAAATAGTGATAGTAGCGAGAGTGGGGCACCATCTGGTGCATTTGATTAATTGTCAAGGTTGGCTTTTCTTTAAATGCTGCTTATTGCTCAGTCCACTCATCTTCAATTACTAGACCTAGAAGTCGTCTGGTGGTGATGTCTTAGTATTACAAGAGTGTCCTTGCATATTAAATTCCTCAACTTGGGCTCAATTTGGGAACTCAGATGCAACATTTGACCTTCATCTATATTTAATCTCCTGTTATTGGTTACAGCCACCATCATAGATTTGCTTCAGAAACTTTTGATTCTGATTCTGTTGTCTAAGACAGTGGTCTCCCATGCGGGGTGTGTAAACCCCAAAATGATCCACTGGGATGTGGAAAACAAATATTACCGGTTTCATTAAAATTTTTATTTTATATGTAAATATTTAATAAGGTAGACCATGTATAAAATTTATAACTAAACACATGTAAATATACTGGGGGGAGCGTACGTGATTAAAAAGTTCTGGCCCTTTGCGATACTGGCTCACTAAAGTTTATAAGATTTTCATGCAGTATATCAAGTCTTCCTACCAGTGTCACGTTTTCTGCTTACTTGATAAGAGTGCCCTCATCCTTGTCAATTCAATTTGTGTTTATCCTATGTAGAATCATGTGCTAAATGTTCCAGTGTATATATAAGCATAAGGCATATTTTACTGCTCTTAGGAAGTTTACTATCTGGAATGGGGACGATGATAATGGTAGTGATTTTGGAGGAGGTTACAAGAATAATGGGGGTGTCGATGGTGACGGTGATGATGACGATGGCCAAGAAAGAGAAAAGGAGAAGAAAGCCTTATTTATGGTTGACATGAAAGCAAAATTGGAGTTGACTGCTTCCTCTCCCTGCTCTCTGGTAATGTGACATCTTTCCTTAGCAGTGATGCTCTTCCCAGCTTGTTCATCTTGCTTCCAGTGCAGCTTAAAAATACTTTTTAGTCATCTTCAGCATGTACTATAATTCTCAGCTTCCTAGGGTTTAAGCCTTGGGAACAGGAGGTTTTCCTAGGCCCCTACCACTCTTCTGTATTTTGGTCCTCGGTGCTCCGCAAGCTGGGAAAGCTGTGAGTCATGACTCCCATATGGTGGGATTCCCTCCCTTCCCCTCGATCTACATGCCTGCCCAGCCATCTGCTGCCACTCTCAAGGTTATGGAGCAAGAGATGACACAGGGAAGGGAAAGGAAAACACCAGGAAAATGAACACTGTTTTATAAATAAAACTGAAAAAAGCTGTATTTTCTTATTATAAAAGCAATTTGTATTCATTACAGGAATATCAGAAAATGAAGCATAAAAACAAATCAAACAAAACGAAACACAATCTCCCTCAGAGCATCGTTAATTATTATAACCATCTCCTTGTGTGTTTTTCCAAACCTGCATCCCGTATCTATCTATGTAGCTAGCTATCAAACAAAATGGGATCATTACCACATTATTTTGTAACCTGTTTTTTAATATTGAATTATGAACATCTTTCCATGTCCATAAATATATCCCTACACTAGCATTTTTAATGTTTAAGGAATATTTTCTATGCAAGGCATTATTCCAATTGCTGCACTTTATATACAAAAATAGGCAAGATTGTCTCTGCCCTCATGTGGGTAACATAATTATTTTCTCTATGTAATATTTAGGTCATTTCCATATTTTTGCTTTTACAAACGCTGTGATGAATTTCCTTGTAGCTAAATCTTTGCATATACTCATAATTTTTGAATGATTGCGTTGGCTACTCTGTTTGCCCCTCTGGGTTTACTCCCCATGCTTCTTTGCCTTGCTATGTGGCCCTCATCACTGGGCTCATTTACCCTCTGGCAATGGGAAGCACAAGCAGGACATTGGAGGAGGGTAGTAGAGAGAGATGGGTGATATATTCTGACTCACGCCTTCCCTCCTTATGGATTGTCATTAGCCACCTTCTTGCATTGATGATGGCTTTTGTGCCTGGGCGCCCTTCTCCCAGAGCTCAGTTTTCAGGGAGTTGCTCACACCATGACACTGCACCATTTCTTTTTGGTTTACCTTAACCTTGCCGTAGAGGGTTCTTCATTAAACCCTCTCACTTACCCCATGGCTGTAGGGATAGAAAAATTTTCCTTTCTTCCCTTCTAGGTTCTTTGGCTGGTCTAAGAATCAAATTGACATATGACAGACTAACAGGAGAAAAACAAATTTAATTTTGTACGTAAAGGGAGCACCATATAAAAAATGAGACCCAAGGGTAAGTCAGGCAATTGAGGCTTATAGCCCATCCCAAGCTAAGGAACGGGATAGGAGCCTGAGGCTTCAAAGGGGAGGGGGGCCGGGAATTCCCTGGCAGTCCAGTGATTAGGACTCTGTGCTTTCATTGTGGAGGACCCGTGTTCCATCCCTGATCCGGGAACTAAGATCCCGCAAGCCAAGAGGTATGGCAAAAAAAAAAAAAAAAAAACGTTGATAAAAGGGGAGGGGTGTAATTCACAGGATGATAAGAAGGGCAGATGTTTGCTCTGCCATACAGATAGGTCGTTCAGATAAAAAGTTATCTCTGGTAGTAGCTCTCTTTCTGGGCCAGGCCCCCTATTTAAATTCTTTTAGGTAGTTAAGGGAGAGGTAAAAGTTTTTCTTGAATCTACTGGGTCTTGATTGCCTCCAGCTCAAAACAGTTCACACGCCAAAGTGGCACATTGTGGGGTAACCTGTTCTGCTCCCCCGCCGTTTGTTTCATAGCAGGACCCTGGATGGTAAAAGCATAGTCCTTTCCCTAGCATATTCTGCATCCCTAACTGCTTACCTGCGTTGGGTCATGTAGAAAAGTCAAGAACTCCCTTTTCTCTTTTGACTTAAGACCTAGACACCAGTGACCACTGAGCTGCCGTCTCCCATTTCTTTCTGCTGGACCTTTTCGTAAGTGCCATGGGGATCTCTCAAACTATGACTGAGGCACTCTGGCGGGGAGCACAAGAGAGAACCAGGAGAGCCCTTCAGCCCTCCAATTTGGAACTTTGACTGCAAGGACTGTGCTACCTTCACTTTGTTCTCGATGCCCGAAATCCTCGCTGGAGTCACAGTGAATTGGAAGAGGTTGTGTGACCATTTCTTAACCTTTTAAACATCTGAGCTCATAGCAAAATTTGTTTCTTTAATTCTTTCTTCACTTCAGACTTGTGGTATTACAGTATTCTTATTACATATACAGAACTGTATTTTTAGAGCTTCTAGCTTGAATTTGAGTCCCCTGATACTATCTCTTCTGTGATTCTGTCTTTTCTGTGAATCAGTAGAAATGTGTTTCTTTAAAGTCTACATCCAGTTTTACCTTCCTCGCCTTTTGGATTTTTAGATAATGCTATCTCTTTCTTCAAAGGTTCTTCACACTTCTGTTTAACCAGTTCTCAGCTGTTAAGAATTGTCTGTCCCATTTTTTTGTCTACCTTGTGTTCAATGAAATTGCTAGCAAAACTAGTCCAAGAATGATCAAATATTCTTCTTTTTAGTGAGACGAAATTTTTGATGTGCACATATTTGGGGTTCCCATCTTATTGCTGTGCTCCAGGCCTCTGCCCCCTGGCGCTTTACCTTGTTCTGAAATTCCAATTCCCACAGGTGGGCACTTAGAAGGAGTTTGGCTTCAGAGTCAGAAAGATCTGGAGTTAAATCCCATCACTTACTGGCTTTGTCACTTTAAGGCTTCTATCTTTACTGAGTTTCAAGTTTCCTGACTTACCTCACAAGGTTGTCAGGAGAAGTAAATGAGATGACCCATGTGGAAATAATCTAGCATAGCATGTGGAAATGTGGTTTCTCAGACTAAGTCACTTTCTCCTCTCTCCCTCCCCTCCCTCTCTCCTCCCCACGTCCCCTCCCCTGTCACATGCTCTCCTCTTCCTTCCCTTCCTCCCTCTCCACTTCTCCTTCCTCCTCCCCGCGCCCCCACCCCCGCCACTCCTCTCCCCTTTAACCTGTCCAGTAAGACAGACATGAGGATAAGAGGGGTTAAAAGCCAAGTCATTTTATTTCTCCTTAGAAACAGACCAAAAAGTGCAGGGAATTATGCGCAGAAGGAAAACCACCTTATAAATCCAGGCCCCAAAAGGCTTTTCCAGCACTTCTGAGTTCTCTCATGAACTCTTTCCTTGTAGCATCAAGGACACAAAGAATGATGGGAAGTTGCTGATAACAGTCATTATTTTCCCAGTCTTTGAAAAAATGACTGCCCAGTGTGTCAGACTGAAGAGTTGTTGTGGTGAATAAGATAAACTCTAAAAGTGTTTACATAATATGTCAAATGGTCTTATCTGGTGGAAGGGAGCTGGCTGGCTAACATGAGCCAGTTCAGTAATTCTAAGATGTTTGGAGTTGGGTTGGAAGGATGATCCTTTGTTTCAGGAAACTGCTGTATCAGCTGATAAGGGCTTCTCCAAAGGCTAGCTGGAGGAATGCATTGTGAGTCCTTTGCACCAGGATTCAGACTTCACTTGATCCCTATTTCTCAATTTTTACAAATTTTTAACTTTTCAAGGAAACTAGATTGGTCTTAAGATCTTTTAAGAATTAATTTCAGGGCTTCCCTGGTGGCGCAGTGGTTCAGAATCAGCAGGGGACACGGGTTCGAGCCCTGGTCCGGGAAGATCCCACATGCCGCAGAGCAACTAAGCCTGTGCGCCACAACTACTGAGCCTGCACTCTAGAGCCTGCGAGCCACAACTACTGAGCCCGTGTGCCACAACTACTGAAGCCTGCGTGCCTAGAGCCTGTGCTCTGCAACAACAGACGCCACCGCAATGAGAAGCCCGCACACCACAAAGAAGAGTAGCCCCCGCTCCCTGCAACCAGAGAAAAGCCCGTGCGCAGCAACGAAGACCCAACACAGCCAAAAATAAAATAAATTTTTTTAAAAATTAAAAAAAAATTGGTTTCACAATATTATGACAGAAAATATATTTTTAACTTAAATTTGTATCACATAATATTTTATGTATGCAAAAATAATAAATGTAGTATATAATATATATGTAAGTTGTGAGAAATATTAAAATATAGACACACAGGGCCTAGAACATTAATATCTGGGCTCTCCTCCATTGATTTCTACTTCTGCAAAAATAACTGCTCTTCTAAATTTTGCATTCCCATTCATTAAAAACAAAACACTTTTACCATATATAGATGCATTCCTAAACAGTTTGTTTAGTTTTGCTTGTTTTTGAGCTGTATCAAAATGGCATCATAACATATGTAGTGTTTTTTCTCTCAAGTTTTTAACATTCATCATTTCATCCATGTTGTTGTCTGTAGCTGAAGTTCATTCATTTTTACTACTGTTCCTATATTCCATTTGGTGAGCATACCACAGTTCATTTATCCATAGTACTATCTATGAACATTTTGGTTGTTTATTGTTTCCAGGTGTTTTCTTTTTTAATAATAGTCTTGTTAACATAGATGAGAAATATAATAATAAGAATTTTTAGTGTTCTTTTGTCAAATTGTCATAAACACTAGATTGATTTGTATAGTGTTCCTTCGAGCTTTTTCTATTTTATTATTCCCATTTATCACCTAAAGACACTTAGATGCAGGAAAAAATATAAATGATTTGCCCATGCTCTGTTGTTACTGATGCTTATTTCCACTGCTGTTAACTTCAAGAACCAGTTAAGTCCCCTCTTGGTTCTTGTCTGAACAGAGAAGAGTCCCTTCCATTCTGACACCAGAACTAGAAAGATATTTATTTCAATTTCACAAAACTTACAATCCGAGACATTTCGTCACAGTGAAAATAAAATAAGCTCAAGAGGCAGACAGATTTGGGTTTTAAAATACTAGCATCAGCACTTGTAGCAGGGGTAGTCTTGTGCTAATTACTTTGTTCTCCCAATCCCCAGGTGGAGATCGCAATGCTTTCCTCACAGGATGGCTCACTGATTATGTCAGGTAAGACGTGTGAAAGGCCCAATCATCACATTATAAAACAAAGAACAGAGGAGGCTCACAGCCTGACCAATGGGACTTGTGATCTTAGCCTAAAAAAATGACACAGATGGAATAGAAAGAGGTCAGTTTGGGTTTGTGCCATTTCTAATCCTTTTGTGGATGGTTCTGGCTCAGAACAGAGGAATAGCGAGGTCCTTTATTGACTTGATGGTAATATAATGTTTTGGCTTTGCTTAGGATATCAGCTTTTTCTTCCCAAACCTATCTCGTGGGTTATTTTAACAGTCCGTTCATTAGTAGCATAAGATTCCTTTGTGCTTTGTTTGACTGGCAAAGAAGCAAAAACCCATCACGGTGGTTTCTAATAATTAAGGAGATTATGCATTTTCCGCTGAAGAAAAATGTAAGTTATTTAATGTGAATTAATGTTAATTAGTTAATTAATGTTAAAGCCATTGCATAAAGCATTTAAATCCAGGTATGGGACTGGAGCTCCAAAGGGAGTGTGACCTGGTCTGTCTTGTTCTCCACTCTGTCCCCAGTGCCTAGCACAGTGACTGTACATAATAGTTGCTAATCAATATTTGATGAATGAATCAATAAATGAAAGTGAAACCGCACACCTGGTCTCAGATTGGGACTCGAACCCAATCGCACCTCAGATGGGACCCGAACCCAGCCAAAACTTGGATTGGAACTTAAACCCACGGGCTGGGATTCCAACCCAGCCAAAATTCAGATTGGGACTTGAACCCACTGTCTTTAAATTAAAATCACTCACCCGGTGTCAGGACTTACTGAAGCTCTGGTTCTTTATGTCTCAGCACAGAAGGAATTCAGCAAGAGGCAAAGTGATAGGCAAGAAGTAGATTTATTAATATAGAACGCTTGTGAGGGATACAAGTGGGCAGATAAGGGGGCTCTGCCCCAAGAACTAAATGGGAAAGCCAGTTTATTTAGGGAGATACACACTCCATAGACAGAGTGAGGGCCATCTCAGAAGGTGAGAAGCCCTGGGAGATACACATTCCATAGACAGAATGCAATCAGTCTCAGAAGGTGAGAGCACCAGAGGTGTGTGGTGGTTAGTTTTTTGGGTTTTTTTTAAACATCTTTATTGGAGTATAATTGCTTTACAGTGGTGTGTTAGTTCCTGCTTTATAACCAAGTGAATCAGCTATACATATACATATATTCCCCTATCTCTTCCCTCTTGTGTCTCCCTCCCACCTTCCCTATCCCACCCCTCTAGGTGGTCACAAAGCTGATCTCCCTGTGCTATGTGGCTGCTTCCCACTAGCTATCGGTTTTACAGGTGGTTAGTTTTTATGGGCTGGGTAATTTCATAGGCTAACGAGTGGGAAGATTATTCCAGCTATTTCGGAGAAGGGGTGGGGATTTCCAGGGATTGGGCCACCACCCACTTTTTTGCCCTTTATAGTCAGCCTTGGAACTGTCATGGCACCTGCGGGTGTGTCATTTAGCATATGCTAATGTATTACAATGAGCATATAATGAGGCTCAAAGTGTACAGGAAGTCGAATCTTCCTCCAGCTTGGGCCTAATTGGTTCTAACCAGTTTTTGTCATATCCTCAACGGCTATGTCATTCTTTTCAAAGGTTGTGCCCTGTCCCCCTCCCTCCTGTCTCAAAAGGACTACCTACCTCTCTTTGTCTTTTCTTATTGCAAAAATCATTTTTTTTCATGTTCCAAATCTTGAATAATGGAGGCTTAGGATACCGTATGAGTTAGTCAACAAGTAAGCATTGCCCTCTTGGAGCGTTTATCTTTGAAATACAAATATTCTAGGGAGTAACATATTATAATGTTAAAGAACTAAAGGATACAGCGAATTTAGCTAACGTTTAGGCTCATCCTCAGCCTGGGCTCTCAGAGAGGGGACTTGGAGAAGGGAATAAGAAAGCACAAAGACCTTCATGAATTAGTTTAACTGGAATGACTTGAATTGGAAGCTTGACTGCTGACTACTTGCTAATATTCATAGATGGAAGGAAGGAGACTGACAGAATGGGGGCAGGAGAAGAACAAGGCCTAATCTTGGAGTCTAGACCTCTGTGAGAGAAAGGAGTCCTGAGTGGAGGGTATCTGAACAACTGAAGAGAAACTAGAGGATGATACACCTTGCATGAACAAGCGGAGGGCCAGGTAGACAAACCTTGTCTACATGCCCATATAGATCACAGCGGTCTCAAGATAAAGAGTAATAGCCTTCATTCATTCATTTGTTTATTCAACAGACATGCAGTGAATGCCTTCATTGTTCCAGGTAGTCTTCTAGGTGCTTGGGATATATGAGTGATGAAAACAGAGATCTTGCCCCAATGGAGTTTATATGCTAGTGGGGAGAGACAGACAATAAACAAAAGAGAGAATAAGTAGACAAACCAAACAGCATGTTAGGAAGTGACACTAGCAACAGAAAAAAATGTGGAGCAGGAAAAGGGACAGTGGATGTGGGAGGAAAAGGGGAGTCACTGGAGAATTTTGAGCAGAGAAAGCAACATGATCTGACATGTGTAGGGGTGGAAAAATTCTCCCTTCTTCCCTTCTAGGTTCTTTGGCTGGCGTAACAATTTAATTGACATAAGACAAATTAACAGGAAAACATTTTAATTTAATATGTGTGGGACCCCCAAAGATATGAGACCCAACAGCAAGTTGGGCAGTTGAGGCTTATATCCCATCAATTGCAACAAAATAATTCACATGCCAAAGAGGCATATTTGGTGGTCATGTATTCTGCTCCCCCTCACGTGTTACAGAAGTTCCCATCCCTCTGACTGCTAGAGTGTGTGTGTGGCAGGGAAAAGTTTAGGCAGGGAAACCTGTTGGAGGGTATTATAGTTAGCCAGGCAAAAGGCCAGGTGCTTGGACCAGGGTGGTACCAGTGAGGTGTTAAGAGGAGATCAGATTGTGGATATATTTTTAAGGTAAAGCCATCAGGATTTCTTGAGGAATTGGATATGGAATGACAGAGGATGAGGGGACTTGAGAATGTGTCAAGATTTTTTGCCTGAGCAGTTGAAACATGTACTGCCATTACCTGAGATGGGAAGGCTGCTGGTAGAGAAGGTTTGGGGGGAAAAGATTTGGAAATGTTGAGTTTGAGATGTACACAGTCAGATGTAGATGCTTGGAGTTTGGATAGAAGTATGGGCTGGAGATATATTTGGAGGCGTTAAAGGCATTTTGTAGAATTTAAAGCCTTGAGACAGGCTGAGATCATACAGGGAGTGGCAGATAAAGAAAAAAAGGAGCCAGGATTGGGCCCTGGAGCATTACAGGGAAAGAAGAAAAACCCAGCAAAGAGACTGAGAAGATCCAACCAGTGAGATGAGAAAACGAAAAGAGGGTGGGACCTGGCGACCAAGTGAAGAAGTGTGTATCAGGAAGGGATTATACACTGTGCAAAACGTTGCTTCTAGGTCAGAGTAAGAGAAGACTTAGCCATAAATTCAACAATGTGAAGATCACTAGTGAACTTGGAACTATGGAGAGCAGCTTCAGTGGAGTGATGGGGTCAAAGGCATAACTGATGTGAATTTAAGGGAGAATGGGAGGAGAGGGATTGAAGATGGCAAGAACAGAGGACTATTCCGAGAAAAGACCTACCTTCCTGGAAAGTTATTTGGCAACAAATTTTTCAAAATAAATAATTAAATTATTTTAATTATGAAAATTTAAAAATTAAATGATTTGTAATCAGTATATGTATTTTAAAGGATGCTCTCTGACTCAGTAATTCTAAGAAGTTTTTGTTGTTGTCTTCTGTTTTCTAAGAAAAAATAATCAGAGATTTACACTAAGGCCTAGATCTTTAAACACAAGGATGCATATGGCCTCTCCATGTGACATGGGCTTCTTCACAGTGTGGTGGCTGGTTTAACAGGGCAGGAGAGCCAGGTGAGAGCTGCATGCTAATATCACCTTGGGGGCTTTTCAAAAATGTCTGCCTTCAACTCCCAGAAATTCTAATTTCATTGGTCTGGAATGGATCCAGGTATTGATATTTGTATAAGCTCCCCAGGTGATTTTGTATGGCCACGGTTAAGAACCACTGCTCTCATAAAGAGCACACGAAACAAAAAGATTTGGCTTCCCAGGCATCTGCTGCCAGCAGTGTTTGATATGGCATCTATTGGGCTCCAGAGGTTCCAGTCATGTCATGTGACATTCAAAGGCTTGCCAAAGAAATGAAGAAAATGCTCGAAGCAGTAAGATAACTAATTGCAATCATTACAGAACTCCACAGCTCTCCTCTGGCTGCTTCAGAATGATGGTGGATGGGCCCAGAGCCCATGTGTTTTACAAGGATATCCTGGCAACGTGTAAGGGCTGAGTTGAAGAACTAGACTGGCACTCCTGGTTGCTTTGTTCTTAAGGTGGCAGTTAGATCAGTCAAATGCCAAGTGGAGTTTTCCCCATCATTCCTGAAGATGTAATCTCTGCACCTGAAAAACCAATGCCCCTGTTTTATTATTTGGTCAGCAGCTAAAATGAGCAGATACACATGAGTGTTAGTCGGGACTCTTCTGAAGTACTCCCAGTAGACACCACAAGGAATTAAGATCCTGTTAGTTTTTAACCTGACACAAGATGTCACCATTGCTCCTGTGCTTTTAGCAATAACAGTATAAAGTTAAACAGCAGTGAGTTTGACTCCTCGATTACACAAGTTTCCCCCCCCTCACAGGGAGATGAGTGAGGGCGTTCTGTTGATGAGCTTCATTAATCTATAGTCCATCTCACCCATCCAAGTTAAAAGTATTTATATATAAACACTGATTTTTCCCCCTTACATCAGCTGTGGATCAAAATCAATATCTCTTTGTGAACCCTTCACAGAGAAACTTTTGTGGAGGTGACTGTAAAACAAGATAAGCTGACATTTTAGCTGGAAAAGCGGAGATCGTGTTTTAGTTTGCCTTCACTGCCGCTGACAATGTTGAAATGATCTCTTGCTACCATGCTTAGTTTGGTGCCAAAGCGGAAAAAAAGGCATGGACATTATCCCAGGGTACCAATGGCTAAGAAGTGGGGTGGGTAAAAGATCATTGGAGCACTAAAACATCGTCGGAAATGTTGCCAAGATGGAATACTGACAGAACTTCTCTTACACACAGCACTGTGCATGATCGGAAGGAACACTTTGCAAAGTTGCTTGGAGGTGAAGATGGTGAACTCAGAGTAGAGCTGAGTGAAGTGTAGAATTTGGGGACTGGACTTGCATTACTGGGAATATTAAGAGAGGCTGGAACTAGCAAGCATCCTAATGCTCTGCCATTCCCCTACACTGCCTCTCTATATAAACACTGAGCATCACTAAAGAATATCCATTTGAAGGAGTGCCTAATTATTACTTTGCTCTAGGTTTCCACACCAAAATATCAATATCGATTGACTCAGGCTTGTGGAATTATGGTGATTAATTTTTTTATTTTCTAATTTTTCTATGAGTATGTAACTAGAACAAAAGACCTCGAAACAACACGAACTATACACTATATGATTCCAATTATGTGACATTCTTGAAAAGGCAAAACTATGGAGACAGTAAAAAGATCAGTGGCTGCCAGGTGTTGGTGGCAGGGTAAGGGAGGGATGAATAGGCAGAGCACAGGATTTTTAGGGCAGTGAGAATACTCAGTATGATACCATAATGATGAGTACATGTCATACATTTGTCCAAACCCAAAGAATATACAACACCAAGAGTGAACCGTAATGTAAACTATGGACTTTGGGTGATTATGATATGTCAACATAGGTTCATCACTTGTCACAAATGTACAAGTGATGAACTCGGGTGGGGGTGTTGAAAATGGGAGAGGCTGTGCATGTGTGGAAGGCAGGGGAATATGGGAAATCTCTGTTCCTTCTCAAATTTGCTGTGAACCTGTAACTACCCTAAAAAAACCCCATGATTCCAGAGATTTATAATGAAGGAAGGTGTGTATGTGTTATTTACATTGTTATTGTTATAATAAATTATTATTGTTATTAAAAGTTAAGAAAATATTATCATCTATTTTCTAGTCAATCTAGATGCAGATGTAGCTAAAGCTCTGTGTTAGTCAGGGTCCTGGGAGGAAGTACATGACACGTTCAAATGATGTAATTTAAAGAGAATTCTAATGAAGAGACTATTTCTAAAGATGTGGGTAGAATGGAGGGAAATCGTAAGGGAGAGTGCAGTACCTGAGGATAGATCATTAGAATTATTATTGCCATTAGGTCTGGAGGGCAAGAGGAGAGAGAGCTTTATGGACCACCCAACTGGAGTTGTGAAAATAAGTCTTTCTCTCTCACTCCAACCTCTGCTGTATAGCCAATTCAACTAAGACTGTTAGTGTGGTCCACATGAGTCAAATTCCCAGGATACTCAATGAAAGGAGCAGGACAAAGAGTAGATCTGAGGGGGAAATAAAAGATGTACAGCAGTAATTTTTTTTAAAAATTCATTTTTATTATATGATTCTACAAATTCATATGGTTCTACAAGGTTTTCAAAGAAAATGAACAATCTCTTTTCCCACCTTTTTGCATCCCTGTTACCCACTTTTAAGAGTCAACCACTTTTGATTGCATTAACTATTTTTTTCTGGAATTTATCTCCTTATTTTAAATCAACACTGATATTTCTAATTTTTTCTAATTCAATGTTATTAATTGATTTCTTACTACAGAGGCTGAGGATTTAACTCTCTTACCTCCCCTTCCTATGTCACACTGAGTTCCAGAACACACATGCTTACCCTATCCCATCCTACAGTACGGTTATACCAAATTTTAAAAAATTAGATCAGAATTCAGTATTCATGTTGTGATTTTGTAACTATTATGCATAAATAGTATACATTGTAAAGGTAGTATACAATTATTACGTTTCTTTTCTTGGAAAACTTGTTTTCTCTGGAGCTAATAATTGTATCATTTTTTTTCCATAAATTTATTTTATTTACTTATTTTGGGCTGTGTTGGGTCTTCACTGCTGCACACGGGCTTTCTCTAGTTGCAGCGAGTGGGGGCTACTCTTCCTTGTAGTACGTGTGCTTCCTATTACGGTGCTTCTCTTGTTGCAGAGCACAAGCTTTAAGCGCATGGGCTTCAGTAGTTGTGGCACAAGGGCTCAGTAGTTGTGGCGCATGGGCTTAGTTGCTCCGCTGCATGTGGGATCTTCCCGGACCAGGGACTGAACCTGTGTCCTCTGCACTGGCAGGTAGATTCTTAACCACTGCGCCACCAGGGAAGTCCCAATAATTGTATCATTTTGGGCCTATATTTTTTCTATATACCTTTCTCTAATTCATCCCCAAACACTCTTCCAGAAGCATCATTCCCCTTTGAGTACATCAAACATTGGTGGTAATCTACTGCTTCATTTTGTGTTTGGAGTTATCCTTATTGGAGCCCTCCATCCACTTTCTCCAATGTGAATCAGTGGTTCTCTGGGTTCACTTCTTAGCTGTGTGGTTCCCTTCACCCTCATCCTGGTGAAAGAGAATTATCATCTCTCCTCTCTTTGATTCCTTTACTTGATCCTTTATCTTCTGTCTTAGTTTACTACCTCATTCTGGTGGAGCACATCTAATGATTCGCGTACCAATTCCAATGGTAGTGGTAGTGGGTGGGGTTGGGGGTTGTGGTTCCACAGCACCAAGCAGTTCTCCAGTACCAGCTGGGTGTCCTACAATTCAACTCAATTTTGACACTATCTACCCAGAGATACCATCAGATCCCACAGGTTAAGGGTTCAGTCCTACAAGACTGGTGTCCCCCCCACCCCGCCCTGCAGAGGCCAATCACAAGTCCAGGTATCACCTGGGCTTCTGACCTACTGACTCTAGTAGATTGTTGATTCCAACGACCCCCTACTTGTATTCGATTAACTTGCTAGAGTGGCTCACAGAACTTAGAGAAACAGTTTACTTACTAGATTACAGGTTTATTATAAAAGGATCTAATTTAGGAACAACCAGATGAAAGAGATGTAGAGGGCAAGGCATGGGGAAAGGGGGTGTGTGGAAGTTCCATGCTCTCTGAACTTCCATGCTCTTTGAGCTCGCTCTCTCTCCCCATTCTCCACGTGCTCACCAACTCAGAAGCTCTCTGAACCCTGTCCTTTTAGGTTGTTATGGAGGCTCCATTAGGCATGACTGATTAAATCATTGGCCACTGGTGATTGAGTTCAATCTCCAGCCCTTCACCCCTCCCAGAGGTGGGGGTGGGTTGGGGTGGGGTGGGGCTGAAAGTTGCAACCCTCTAATCACAAGGTTGGCTCCACTGGCAAAAGTCTCCTCATTAACATAACAAAAGACACCTTTATCCCTCTCAACACAGGAAATTCCAAGGGTTTTAGGAGCTGTGTGACAGGACCTGGAGGAAGAGCAAATATGTATTTCTTATTATAAATCACAAGATCACAGCACTCCAGTAGCTTCCTGAGGTTTTTTAGACCTTGCATGTTTTTGAGACATTACATGTCTGAAAAAATATATATATATTTTTTGTTTGTTTGTTTTTTGCGGTACGCGGGCCTCTCACTGCCGTGGCTTCTCCCGTTGCGGAGCACAGGCTCCCGACATGCAGGCTCAGCGGCCATGGCTCACGGGCCCAGCCACTCCGCGGCATGTGGGATCTTCCCGGATCGGGGCGTGAACCCGTGTCCCCTGCATCGGCAGGCGTACTCTCAACCACTGCGCCACCAGGGAAGCCCCTGAAAATATTTTTAAACTACTCTCAAAACATATTGATAATATGATTGTGTTTAGAGTTCTATATAGAAACTATTTTTTAAAAGAATTTTAATAGCATTGCTCCATTTTCTTCTAGCTAGTCTACTTCTTTAGCTTTTATCTGTGAGCTATTTTTGCTCTCTGGAAGATTTTAGAATCTTCCTCATATACCCAGTGATCTGAAATTTTACAATAATACCTTAGCAAGGGCGTGGTGCTAGCTTGGCCCCTTATTCTGTTCTGGGAAATTTAAATTATTTTTTTGATTTTTTTTTTCTCCTCTCCATTTTCTTGTCTTTCTTTCTAGAACTCTTATAATTCAATCTTGGACCTCCTTGATTGATCCTCTGATTTTCTTATCCTTTTTCTGGTATGTTCCATTTCTTTCTTTTTCTGTCCATTCAACTTTCTATAAAATTTCTTCAACTTTATCTTTTTATTTATTTATTTATTGGCTGCGTTGGCTCTTCATTGCTGTGCGCGGGCTTTCTCTATTTGCAGCGAGCGCGGGCTGCTCTTTGTTGTATTGTGTGAGCTTCTCATCGCAGTGGCTTCTCTTTGTTGCAGAGCACAGGCTCTAGGCACACAGGCTGCAGTAGTTGTGCCACACGGGCTCAGTAGTTGTGGCTTGCAGGCTCTAGAACGTAGGCTCAGTAGTTGTGGCACATGGGCTTAGTTGCTCTGCGGCATGTGGGATCTTCCTGGACCAGGGCTCAAACCCGTGTGCCCTGCATTGGCAGGCAGATTCTTAACCACTGCGCCACCAGGGAAGTCCCTCTTCAACTTTCTCTTGTCACTCCTCTATTGATTTATTTTCTGTTATATTTTAATTTTCAAGAGCTCTTTATTTCTTCTTGGATTGCTTCTTTACTGTATAGTATTTTGTCCTTGTTTCTTGGATGATGCAGTCTTTTATCATTTGAAGATACTACTTATAGTGAGGTTTAGTTTTCTTCTGCTCTCTGCATTGTTTCTGTTTTCTCTGGTTTCCTTTTTTCCATATATTCATTGTCTGTCATGTTAGAAAATTTCTTTAAATAGGAATTCTTGGTAGTCTGTCTAAGAGTAAAACACTAAAAAGCTTAGTTTAGTGGAAACTGTACATTGGTGGGGCTTGACAAAGAGGAGGCCTGAATGTTTCATAGGAGACCCCCAAATGTTAGCATCTGTAACTAACCAAATGCTAAACATGTTAGTATTTCTCAGGGGTCATTCTCTTTATCTGGGAAGTAAGTGAGCAGCTGATGGTGTTCTCAGAGCCAAGTAGGAGGCAGGTTGGGAGGATATCACTAATTCCTCTGTTTTTAGTTCAGTACTAGTGCCCTCGGCTATGGTTATGTTTTAGCCTTTTGCCACTCAACCTTCAGAAGTACTTGGTGCTGCCAATTTCTAAGCATTCCTGGGATTCTGCAGCTCAAATTGGTTTTTCTGTTGATACTGCTATCTGACCCTGAATCCTTATAGATACTCGAATTTTACGTTTATGCTAAGTCGTTTACCACTTAGCCATCTGCTTTCCAGCTTTTAAAATTTTATGGCCATCTCTCATTTGCTGTCATCCACTCTTTCATTCTTTCTGGCCTTATGGCCTTTCTAAAAGATCATTTTTCCTGTCATGTTTAATTAGAAATCTTCCAGTCGTCTTTTTGTTTTGTATTTAAAACTGAATGAGTGGTCAGGAGAAACTCTTAAGTAGCTTGAGGTTGTTCAGGTTCTCAGGGTCATTCTTCCCCCAAGGAGTCGCCTGCTGGAGACTCAGAAGCCCCATTTGCTCTCATAAACTTTCTTTCTTCTTTGCTCTGTTGACCTTCCTCAGACATATGGCCCATTACACCCATTAAACTACATATTCCCCCATTACATCAAGTCTAGTTCCTTTATTCCTGAGAAGATTGGAGCCTTGCACATGATCAAGGTTGAAATGAATCAATTTCTACTCTATTTATAGAAATGTGGTGACATATCTCCCAAGGTATATATAGAACAATGGGTGTTGACAGCATTTTCTGTAACCATGGATACTCTGCAATTATTCCTGAACCTTACTCATTATTTATCTGCATCTGAATTTTAACAAACAGGATTCTTGCTGCTAACTCAGAATTTCCAATGAAAACATAGTGCCCATTATTATCCTCTTCTCATGAGTCAGGCTCCATCTTTCAAGTTCAAATTTAGTCATATACATTGAGAGGACTGAGTCAATCTCTCTTCTTGGATAAAGGTTGAAAATTCATCATGAGAATAATAATGGCAAAAATAATGATGATGACAATGTAATAAAAGCCAAATAGTCTAACAATCTCATTTGTTTCTTAAAATAACTCTAATGTAAGCAAGTATTATTATTAATCCCCACTTTTTTAGATGAGGAGACTTGAGCCTCAGAGATTTCCATTTACTGCCCAAGATCCCACCACTGATAAGGGACTGATTCATAATTTTGCTGTCATCAAACATTTGCTAGAAGCTTATCATGTCTCTGGCAGTGAGGATGCTGACTGAGATGAACTACTGATCTCAGGTTGCTCACAGATTGGCAAACAAATGCATAAATGAACAAGGAAACAAACAAACAAATATGCACTGGGGCTGGGGGTGGGGATGGGGATAAAAAAAAAATCACCAAATTGCATGCTGATTTCCATATGCCATATGGAAGGACCAGAGAGGGAAATGTTTGAGATTGTATCTGTCAGGTTATGATAATAAAAGGGTAGTTAGGAAAGCACCTGACACTGGGTCCACCAACTATCTACGGTCATTTACTCGGATATACCATTTGGGAGAATATCTGCAGAAAGCATTCATCAACATATCAATAGCTTTACACTCTTCAGGGTTGTTTTCAAAGTGTATGTATCCCATGATGGGTCTGTCTAGAATAAGTAACATGATATAACCAGTTTAGTGAATATGCCATTTGATGTACTTAAACTGGTTGACCACTCAGCAATTCACTTAATTTCACACTCTATTTCCTCATTTGTAATATAGTACACCATAGGCATTTTAAGTATAACAAAAAAAATTGTTTTTTAAGCTTCTGAATTGTAATAAAATGCATATTTCTCTTGAATATTTTCTTTCCTCTGGGGTTCTAGCATCCCCTATGTTAACCATACTTCATTTATAATAATCCATTTGAGTATAGCTAAAGCCCATCCTATCACTAAATTTCAAAAAACCAAAATTCATCTCTGGAAAATATTTCAGAATGTCTTTTCTGATGCCAGGAGGCAGATTTAAATTATTCATGTTGTTAAAATACACGTTAAAGGCACTGTTTTGTTTGTTTGTTTGTTTCTGTTTTTGTGACTGGCTTTTTTCACTTAGCTTAATGTTTTCTTTTTTATAAATTTATTTATTTATTTACTTCTGGCTGAGTTGCGTCTTCATTGCTGCGCACGAGCTTTCTCTAGTTGCAGCAAGCGGGGGCTACTTTTCGTTGTGGTGTGTGGGCTTCTCATTGTGGTGGCTTCTCTTGTTGCGGAGCTTGGGCTCTAGGTGCGCAGGCTGCAATAGTTGTGGCACGTGGGCTCAGTAGTTGTGGCTTGCGGGCTGTAGAGCACAGGCTCAGTAGTTGTGGCACATGGGCTTAGTTGCTCTGCGGCATGTGGGATCTTCCCAGACCAGGGCTCGAACCCATGTCCCCTGCATTGGCAGGTGGATTCTTAACCACTGTGCCACCAGGGAAGTCCAAGCCACTGGTTTTTAATTCTAGCTCTCTCTCCTCTTTTTACTATTCCCACCTTTCTATAGAATATATGCATAACATTTAATATGTTAATTTAATGTTGTATTTAAAAAATAAAGTCTCCAAAATGCTTAGGTTCACTTAAAAAGTTAGTATAAAACTACAGGCTTGGGAAGGTATTCCCCAAACTCTTCCAGATGCAGAATTATATTGGGTTTGATTTCCATATGGTTTTATAATTTCTCTGGAGTGAGTCAGGGTGCCATGGGAGCTGTGACAACAGTGCAAGGAGTGATGGGATCGTTCTGTCATTTGAGGGAGCAGTGTTCACCAGGGAAGCCTTCCATTGGGGATAGGGTGTGTTTGACCAGTACTTCCAAGTACTGATAAGAAAAGGAGGTGTGAAAATTAAATCTGGTGCCAGAAACTCTTGAAAACCAACTTCTAGGCTGGGATGGACCTATGTGCAACTCTGAACAAGGGCATGCCTCTGGTTCTGTCCCACTTGGGGGTTTGTATGTAGTTCCAACTCTCATTTGCCACAAAGAAGCATTGCTCAGGTGAATGCTCCTGCAGTTACTTGTTAGAGACATAACATTGGCCTTCACTGATAATTGTATTCATAAAGCATCTGCCTTTTGCATCAAAGAATAAAAGATGATGCTCCTGATCTTGATTATCCTGTGTTCTCCTTTTTTTTTTTTTTTTTTTTTTTTGGGGCAGTACTCGGGCCTCTCACTGTTGTGGCCTCTCCCGTTGCGGAGCACGGGCTCCGGACGCGCAGGGTCAGCGGCCATGGCTCACGGGCCCAGCCGCTCCGCGGCATATGGGATCTTCCCAGACCGCGGCACGAACCCGTGTCCCCTGCATCAGCAGGCGGACTCTCAACCACTGCGCCACCAGGGAAGCCCCACATGCTTATTTATTTTTTATTTTTTGCGGTACACGGGCCTCTCACTGCTGTGGCCTCTTCCGTTACGGAGCACAGGCTCCGGACGCGCAGGCTCAGCGGCCATGGCTCACGGGCCCAGCCGCTCCACGGCATGTGGGATCTTCCCAGACCGGGGCACGAACCCGTGTCCCCTGCATTGGCAGGCGGACTCTCAACCACTGCGCCACCAGGGAAGCCCTACATTTTTTAAAATTCACTCTGGAAGATGCCTGCCTTCAAATCACTGGCTAATGTGAAATTCATAAGAATTTTGTTATGATAGAAAAATGTTATATTGGACAAAATCATTCAGAATAGCTTCTTTTTTCTCACTGGTATTTTCATGGTAGAGGATATACTTTTTTCCTCCTCCAAGGAAAACATGTAGTAATTTTATCCCAGAAGCCTACATTCTAATTGTATTAGACTATCTCTCTAGCATTGTCATTCCATTAGAGAATTTGATGATACATGCAAATACACCAATCTAATGGTCTATTATAAAAGAAATGACTGACTGTTACCATTTGTTTCCAGCAATTTATATGATTTCTCACCTCCTGCTGATAAAAAGTTCCAGAAGGTAGGAAACTCAATTTTTTTTTTTTAACAGCAAGGTGGGCCAGAGTGAAAAGGGAAGACTAAGAAAAAGTATTGCTGTTTCCTTGTATTTGCATTAAAATTTTTATAAACTTTCATAACCTGGCATAATTCTGAGCTTTTTCATTTGAAAACCACCTAAAAGTAGTTACCTGTAGATTTTTTCTTTTGTTTTCTTTATCCATTCATCTGTTGATAGACATTTAGGTTGTTTCCATATCTTGGCTATTGTAAATAGTGCTGCTATGAACATTGGGGTGCATATATCTTTTCAAATTAGAGTTTTCATCTTTTATGGATATATGCCCAAGAGTGGGATTACCCATATAATAACTCTATTTTTAGTTTTTTGAGCAATCTCCATACTGTTCTCCATAGTGGCTGCACAAATTTACATTCCCACCAACAGTGTAGGAGGGTTCCCTTTGCTCCACACCCTCTCCAGCATTTATTATTTGTAGACTTTTTGATGATGGCCATTCTGACTGGTGTGAGGTGGTACCTCATTGTATCGATAGTTTCAGTTTGCATTTCTCTAATAATTAGTGATGTTGAGCATCTTTTCATGTGCCTGTTGGCCATCTGTATGTCTTCTTTGGAGAAATGTCTATTTAGAACTTCTGCCCATTTTTTGATTGGGTTTATTTTTTATTATTATTACTATTATTTTTGATATTGAGCTGCATGAGCTGTTTGTATATTTTGGAAATTAATCTCTTGTTGGTCACATCATTTGCAAATATTTTCTCCCATTCTGTAGGTTGTCTTTTTGTTTGATTATGGTGTCCTTTGCTGTGCAAAAGCTTTTAAGTTTATTTAGATCCCATTTGTTTATTTTTGTTTTTATTGTCATTACTCTAGGAGGTGGATCAAAAAAGATCTTGCTGTGATTTAAGTCAAAGAGCATTCTGCCTATGTTTTCCTCTGAGAGTTTTATAGTGTCCAGCCCTACATTTAGGTCTTTAATCCATTTTTTTTCTTTAATCCATTTTGAGTTTATTTTTGCATATGGTGTTAGAGAATGTTCTAATTTCATTCTTTTATGTGTGGCTGTCCAGTTTTCCCAGCACCACTTATTGAAGAGACTGTCTTTTCTCCATTGTATATTCTTGCCTCCTTTGTCATAGATTAGTTGACCATAGGTGTGTGGCTTTATCTCTGGAATTTCTATCCCGTTCCATTGATCTATATTTCTGTTTCTGTGCCAGTAGAATACTGTTTTGATGACTGTAGCTTTGTAATATAGCCTGAAGTCAGGGAGCCTCATTCCTTTAGCTCTGTTTTTCTTTCTCAAGATTGCTTTGGCTATTCGGGGTCTTTTGTGTTCCCATACAAATTGTAAAGTTTTTTGTTCTAATTCTGTGAAAAATACCATTGGTACTTTGAAAGGGATTGCATTGCATCTGTAGATTGCTTTGGGTGGTATGGTCGTTTTAACAATATTGATTCTTCCAACCCAAGAACACGGTTTCTTTCCATCTGTGTAGAGTTCAATTTCTTTCATCAGTGTCTTATAGTTTTCAGAGTACAGGTCTTTTGCCTCTTTAGGTAGGTTTATTCCTAGGTATTTTATTCTTTTTGATCTGATGGTAAATGTGATTGTTTCCTTAATTTCTCTTTCTGATATTTCATTGTTAGGGTATAGAAATGCAACAGATTTCTGTATGTTAATTTTGTATCTTGCAACTTTACCAAATTAACTGATGAACTCTAGTAGTTTTCTGGTAGCATCTTTAGGATTTTCTATTTATAGTATCATGTCATCTGCTAACAATGACAGTTTTACTTCTTTCTTTCCAATTTGGATTCCTTTTATTTCTTTTTCTTCTCTGATTGCTATGGCTAGGACTTCCAAAACTATGTTGAGTAAAAGTGGTGAGAGTGGGTACTTTTGTCTTGTTCCTGGTCTTAAGTGGAATGCTTTCAGCTTTTCACCATTGAGTATGATGTTAGCAGTGGGTTTGTCATATATGGCCTTCATTATGTTGAGGTACGTTTCCATTATGTCCACTTTCTGGAGAGTTTTTATCATAAATGGATGTTGAATTTTGTCAAAAGCTTTTTCTGCATCTATCAAGATGATCATGTTTTTTATTCTTCAATTTGTTAATGTGGTATATCACATTGATTAATTTGCAGATATTAAAAACCCCTTGCATCCCTGGGATAAATCCTACTTCATCATGGTGTATGATCCTTTTAATGTATTGTTGGATTTGGGTTACCAATATTTTATTGAGGATTTTTGTGTCCATGTTCATCAGTGATATTGGCCTGTGATTTTCTTTTTTGTGTGCTATCTTTGTCTGGTTTTGGTATCAGGGTGATGCTGGTCTCATAGAATGAGTTGGGAAGTGTTCCTTCCTTTGCAGTTTTTTGGAATAGTTCGAGAATGATGGGTCTTAACTCTTCTCTAAATGTTTGGTAGAATTCACCTGTGAAGCCATCTGGTCCTGGACTTTTGTTTTCTGGGAGTTTTTAAATTACTGATTCAGTCTCATTACTGGTAATTGGTCTGTTCATATTTTTATTCCTTCCTGGTTCAGTCTTGGGATAGTGTACCTTTCTAAGAGTTTGTCCATTTCTTCTAGGTTTTCCATTTTATTGGCATATAGTTGTTCATAGTAGTCTCTTATGATCCTTTGCATTTCTATGGTGTTGATTGTAATTTCTCCTTTTTCATTTTGATTTTATTGATATGGACCCTCTCCCATTTTTTCTTGATGAGTCTGGCTAAAGGTTTGTCAATTTTGTTTGTCTTTTCAGAGAACCATCTTTTAGTTTCATTGATCTTTTCTATTATTTTTTAGTCTCTATTTCATTTATTTCTGTTCTGATGTTTATGATTTCTTTCCTTCTACTAACTTTGGGTTTTGTTTGTTCTTCTTTCTCTAGTTGCTTTAAGTGTAAGATTAGCTTGTTTATTTGAGATTTTACTTGTTTCCTGAGGTAAGGTTGTATTGCTATAAACTTCTCTCTTAGAACTGCTTTTGCTGTGTCCCTTTGGTTTTGGGTCATTGTGTTTTCATTGTCATTTGTCTCTAGGTATTTATTTCCTCTTTGATTTCTTGTTAGCCATTGGTTGTTTAGTAGCATATTGTTTAGCCTCCATGTGTTTGTGTTTTTTGCAGGTTTTTTTTTTTGTAGTTGATTTCTAGTCTCATAGCATTTTGGTCAGAAAAGATGCTTGACATGATTTCAATTTTCTTAAATTTACTAAGGCTTGTTTTGTGACCTAGCATGTGACCTAGGTCCTAGACATCCAGGATGTGAACATCCTGGAGCATATTCTGTGTGCACTTGAAAAGAGTGTATTCTGCTGCTTTTGGATGGAATGCTCTATTTATCAATTAAGTTTGTCTGGTCTAACATGTCATTTAAGGCCAGTTTCCTTATTGATTTTATGTCTGGCTGATCTGTCCATTGATGTGAGTGGGGTGTTAAAGTCCCCTACTGTCATTGTGTTACTGTCGACTTCTTTTATGTCTGTGAATATTTGCTTCATATATTTAGGTGTTTCTATGTTGGGTGCATATATATTTACAATTGTTAGATCTTCTTGGATTGATTCCTTGATCATTACGTAGTGTCCTTTTTCATAACAGCCTTTATTTTAAAGTCTATTTTGTCTGATATACTTATTGCTACACTGACTTTCTTTTGATTTCCACTTGCATGGAATACCTTTTTACATTCTCTAACTTTTAGTCTGTGTGTGTCTCTAGATCTGAGTGAGTCTCTTGTTGGCAGCATACATACGAGTCATGTTTTTGTATCCATTCAGCCACTCTGTGTCTTTTGGTTGTTTAATTTAGTCCATTTATATTTAAGGTAATTATTGATATATATGTTCTTACTGCCATTTTGTTAATTGTTTTGGATTTGTTTTTATAGGTCTTTTTTTCCCCTTTCTTCTTCTTTTGCTCTCTTCTCTTGTGATTTGATGACTATCTTTAGCGCTATGTTTGGATTCCCTTTTCTGTTTTTGTGTGTATATCTATTACAGATTTTTGGTTTGCAGTTACCATGAGGTTTTTGTATAGCAGTCTATATGTGTGTGTGTGTGTGTGTGTGTGTGTGTGTGCGTGTGTGCGTGTGTGTATGATTGTTTTAAGTTGCTTATCTCTTAATTTCAAATAAATTTTTAAAACCCTGCATTTGTATTCTCCTCCCCTCATGATTACTTTTTTTTTTTGGCCACAAGGCTTGTGGAATCTTATTCTCCTCCTCCTCTTTGATTTCTTCAGTTAGCCATTGGTTGCTTAGAAGCATATTATTTACCCTCCACATGTTTGGGTTTTTTGCAGTTTTTTTCTTATAGTTGATTTCTAGTATCATAGCATTTTGATCAAAAAAGTGCTTTGGCATTCTTTTTGATCCCCTTCTCAGTGGAGCTATCGATACACCAAGTGCAAACAAACAGAGGGGTGTAGGTAAAAATCAGCTCAGAGAGGGGAAAAAGAAAAACTTTTGAAAGGATTTCGTTTTTCCAAGAAATCAGTGGAGTCATCATCCCTTTCTGCCTCTAAGCTATTGGACATCTTCCAATTGAGAGATCTTAACTCCTTTTCCTAGATATGACTTGACATGCAAATACAGTACCAGAACTTGGTTGAGAGTCACTTATAATAGCAACTTATAAATTGCTGGGCAGGGTCCATGTCTTATTTATCTGTTTGTTCTCCAGACCTAGCATAGTGTAGAACTCCAAATGAACTCAGTTTCTCAAATTGAATCCAACAAGCCCAACCCTTATCACTATCTTTATCACTAGTAGCTGTGATAACATACGCAGGCAGGATGAGTCTACTGATAGAAAGTAACAGATAGCTACTCAAAGAAATATACAGTAAGTATAGGAATAGGAATCAGGGAACACATTAAAAAATCAACAAATCTCATGCTGGTTCCAGTGTACCACATTGGAAGGACCATAGAAGAAAAGGCTGGGGTTATATCTGTTAGATCCTAATAATAGAGGTAGTTTGGAATGCACCTGACACTAGCTACCAGCTATTTATGGTCCTTCCAGTTCATCTACTTGGATGTAATATTTGGGAAAATATCTGTGGAAGGGATTGATCCACATAACTACAGCAAAGTAAGAGCTGTGCCATCTCTGCTTTACTCTCCTCTGTCAGCAAACTGGCTCTCTTGACTGTTCCATAAACATGGCAGAAGATGTCTGTCCCTATCATTTATAAATTTACATCTCCTTGGGATTTCCCTGGTGGTGCAGTGGTTAAGAATCCGCCTGCCAATGCAGGGGACATGGATTCGAGCCCTGGTCCGGGAAGATCCCACGTGCCGTGGAGCAACTAAGCCAGTGCACCACAACTACTGAGCCTGCACTCTAGAGCCCATGAGCCACAACTACTGAAGCCCATGCACCTAGAGCCCGTGCTCCGCAACAAGAGAAGCCACTGCAACGAGAAGCCCGCGCACCGCAACGAAGAGTAGACCCTGCTCGCCGCAACTAGAGAAAGCCTGCGCACAGCAACGAAGACCCAACACAGCCAAAAATAAATAAATAAATGAATAAATTTATAAATAAATTAATTAATAAAATAAATTTACATCTCCTTTATTCAGATGTCCAGTGGCGACAGGTGTGATCTTGATTCCAGATCCCAGTTCTCGGAAGAGAGAAATGGGTCTGTTCAGCTTGGTTTAGTTTCTATCCCTGACCCAATATTCAAGGGTCAGGGATGCATTAGGTAGTTAGAAATACGATTCAGGAAGCACTCTTGTCTGGGAGAGCAGTTCTCAGAGAGGGAAGCTGATGGGGTGGGCAGATAGCTTAGAAGGCCTCTAATATAATGGAAAAAAAAGAAAATTTACTTCTCCTCAGAGAGGAAAGAAAGTACAGAATGAACAGGTTATATGGACAAGGCAACCAATAAACAATATGTGCAAATTTATGGAAGGCAATTGAACTGGATCAGTGGCTGTCATTAATGTAATAGATTCATCTAGTAGCAGAGGAAAAACCTCACCAGGTTTTTCATTAAAACTTTCTGGGCTTCCCTGGTGGTGCAGTGGTTGAGAGTCCGCCTGCCGATGCAGGGGACGCGGGTTTGTGCCCCGGTCCGGGGGGATCCCACATGCTGCGGAGCGGCTGGGCCCGTGAGCTATGGCCGCTGAGCCTGCGCGTCGGGAGCCCGTGCTCCGCAACGGGAGAGGCCACAACAGTGAGAGGCCCGCGTACCGAAAAAAAAAAAAACAAAACAAACAAACAAAAAAACTTTCTTTTCAGAACCAAACCCGAGAAATGGCTGGGAAAAAGAATACCTGCCCAGTATTCATACCCCTTCTTCTATGAAAAGAGTTGGGGAATTTTTCTGCACAGCTTAAAGAATTCATTCCTCAGCCTCCTGTGTAGCAAAGTGTTGCCCATGAGTTGTATCTTGAAATTGTCTGCATACAGTGGTACTTCCCAGGAATAGTTACTTTTGTTTGTTTTTTAAAGGGGCACGTAGCTAGCGTGTATGTCCCTTTCTGTTTTCACTTCTTCCCCTCCATCCTAACTGGAATACAAACATGATGATTGGATTCCCAGAATCCATTCTGGAACATGAAGTGACCTGAGGATGGTAATCATACTCTAAGAATGAAGGAATAGAAATATAGTAGGTGACTGGGTCCAGGATGATACTTTAGAGCTATTATATTGGGTTGGCCAAAAAGTTATTTCAGGTTTTTCCATAAGATGTACAGAAAAACCCAAACGAACTTTGTGGCCAACCCAATACTATCACTGCACTGCTTAACTACAGACTTATTTTATATAAGAGGGAAATAAACCTCTGTCTTGGTTAAACCATTTTTTTAATCTCCAGTCCCCGTAACTAGCAGCTGAATATAAATCCTAACTTGGTTAATGAGCCTCTATTCAATGGGGGAGCATTATGTGATTGACTGATGGTGACTGATAAAAACAAAATTTATGACAAGGCCCATCATGGAGACTAGTTTTTTCTGGTCCTGATCCTTTATGTTTTCCTAGTGGCTAAAATCTATTAAAACAAAAAGATATACAGATAAGATGGATAAGCTCATGTTACCTTTAAAAGAACACTCTGTAGAAGCGATGAGAATGTGCTTTGAAGAACTGTGGGGAGTATAACTGACTGATGGCCCCAGCTGCTGGGTTCTGAAATCCATCCCCAAGTTTGAGCCAAGGCCTTGCCTCCCAAGGGGTGCTCCCAGCCAATGATGTGTGGCAGAAGTACCAAGGCAGGTTTTTTCTGGAGGGACATGGGATTCCTCCGATGGCCAGCTTTGGCTTGAGGACTCCCTGATGGCCTTGCCAAACCTTCCTTAGACTACATGGCAGCACACTTCTGCCCAACCTTCTCCCCCTCGCTTCTTCACTCTGGGTCAGCCTCGCGTCGTGGTCTCATGACCCTCTAGCTTTCCTGGCTCACTCTCCATTTTCTTACATGGGCATTTCTCTTAGTAAAATCCTTGTATGTTTAATCTTATCTTGGCATATGCTTCTATGAGAACGTGGACTAATACACTCATTTGAAGAAGCTAAACGTTTTCTCCATTCTTGCAGCCAATGTATTTTATGGGCCCAATTTATGCAAGGATAGATGGTTCTTGGGCAAAAAAGTCACGGAATGTCAGGATCTCCCCTCTTCTTTACTCTTCTGTCTTTAAAATGAAGAAAAAATGGGGGAAAAGGAATAATCACCTATAGCAAATTTTTAATGGAGGCTTCTGGTAGTGTGCTGTGCTCAGAAGCCTAAGATACTGAGAAGAATGACAGATACTATAATGTAGTCTCTCTTCAGCTAGCTCATAATTTGGTTGAGAGTATGAGACAGTGGAGAGAGGCTCTGCCCTACACAGTGTTCACAAAACAAGGCATACCTAGCTCTGCCATCTTTCATATGTGGGAGGTAAGAGGGTGGAGGATTACAAGGGAGGATTTTATAAGCCAGGTCCAAAAGTGGGGTGTATAACTTCCTGCCTACATTCCATTGGCCAGGAATCTGTCACGTGGGAGGCTGGGAAATGCAGTCTACCTGGGAGCCAAGGAGGATACGGAAATGGGTTTGGGGAACAGTTAGCCAGTTCCTGCCCCAGCCACTTAGAAGAGGAACAACGGGGCCTTGGTTTCCTCAACAGGGGAGTTTCTTTTCACAAGGACCTTTCCACATAGTGCTTTCTCTTTATCGATACTCTGGCTGCATCACTTCATTAGAAAGTATAAATTTTTAAGGGGAGATAGAATATAATAAAATATTGTATAGTAGTTAAACTGTGTTAACACCACTTGATTTACTTGGAGGTTTGTTATGCAATCAAGTATTCCCAGACTCTTTTGAACAGATTGCAAAGCTGCCTGATCAAAATTCTCATTTCTTATTTATAGGCAAATTATAGTTCAGATCCAGATGTTGAATGGGGGAGCAGGTAGGAAATGTTATCTTGTGCTTCATAGGCATGTCAAGTGAAAAGATGAATTATATTTTCTTTTAAGATGCAGAAATCGATGGATATGAATTGGACCCTGAATGAAAATATATTTAGGATCTAATCAAATTTCTATGAATTTGGATACAGCAAGGTTATTTTGTAAATTCAAGATAAAACTATTTCAATATGATAATAGTGCTCTGTACTAAACATCACTCAAAGATGGAAATTTTATTTTTAGCAGTGCATCAAACCGAATCCACCCTTTACTTTGTTTTTTTTTGTTTTTTTTTTTGCGGTACGTGGGCCTCTCACTGTTGTGGCCTCTCCCGTTGCGGAACACAGGCTCCGGATGCGCAGGCTCAGTGGCCATGGCTCATGGGCCCAGCCGCTCCGCGGCATGTGGGATCTTCCCGGACCGGGGCACGAACCCGCGTCCCCTGCATCGGCAGGCGGACTCTCAACCACTGCGCCACCAGGGAGGCCCCACCCTTTACTTTGAATATTGCAAATATGGGGGGATAGGGTAGGGAAAGGAACATGTGTAAAATGTTCTCAATAACATTTAATTTAACATCTGCCTAGACTGTCAATATATATTTTTCTAACTTGTATTAGCTATTTGGCAATTCCAGCTGCTCAGTAACAGTTGTAGGATATCAATTTCTCCAGATTGCTAACTACTGCATGAGACCCACACAAAGTCAGAATTAGATTAAAAATGACAAGTGTAAAAGGACAGCAGAGTAACCCAAAACACCATTTTTTAGTTTGTTTCCACCATACTTACAGTTAAAGAAATTCTCTTGCCAGTAACACTTTATGAATTCAGCACTTTAAATTCAGAAAGGGTCTTAAAGGTCAACTAGTCCAACCTTTTCATTTCACAGTTGAGAGAACTGAATCTCAAAAAAGCTGAAGGTTATGTAGCTAATTAGTTACATGGCCGTGTTTAGAAGCCAAGTCCATCCATCCATCCATCCATCCATCCAACTATCCAATCAACAAATACGTATTAAGTGCCCACTGTCCAGACACTGGCTTGATGCTGAGGATACAATGATAAACCAAACCAGACATGGTTTCTTTCTTGTAGAAAAGACAAACACTAATCAAATGGTTATATGTATATGTTGCCACGAAGGAGAACTACACTATGTATTGAGAGCATATAACAGGGGCTGACCTTGTCATGAAGTTTATGCTGGGAGATGAAATTTGAGTGTGTGTGAACTAGGTGAAGAGGAGGAAGAATGCACCATGGAAGCCCACGTGCTGTGATAGAAGTAAGAATAGCATATTTGATGAGCTTGAAATAGACCAATGGAGCTGGGGTGCAGAGAGCAAGTGAGAACATGATTCAGGATGGGGCTGAAAGATAGGCAGAGGCTATAGAAGGAGACCATCTCTTGTCCTGAAGAGTTGGTGTGAGGATGTGAGGTTTGGACTTGAGCTGCCATTTTGCTGCAGTGAGGGGCAAGCCAAGGGATCAGCATGAAAGCCCTGAGGATGGTGCCAACAGCATGGAAGGGTGAGAAGAAACTACATAGTGAGAAACCAGGTCCTTGGTGGCACTGCCTGAGCTACACGGTCAAATCTCACATGAATAAAGAATTAGTGCGGTGCCACTTAGTTGTGGTTTTTATGCTTTAAGTATTTAAATAGGTTTTTTGGTCACTTGTTTCCCTCAAATAGGGAGTCAGCCAAATAAAAATGGCAACCACTGTGTACTTGTTGAGACGTTTGCCATTTTTTTTTTTAGCAATTAATGAATACTAGCTGCATTGAATGCTTACTTCCATTATTGTGTGGGTGTGTGGAATGCTTTCTATGTCAATTTAAATCCTACTCACCTTCAAAGCCCAGGTTAACCTCCCTATCTTTCAGGAGGCTGAACAGTTACCTTCATCCTCTTTTCAACAGCTTCTGTCCTTCCTGTTGGTCCATTAATAGTGTGACTCAATCTATGTGATCTTGTATTTTATTTTGTTTTATTTTATTTCATTTTATTTTATCTTGTTTTTTTAAAGACTAACTCCTTCTGACCCATTTTTTTAAATTGAAGTATACTTGATTTACAATGCTGCATTAGTTTCAGGTGTACAGCAAAATGATTCAGTTATATATACACATATATGTGTGTATATATATATACACACATATATGTGTATATATAATATATACACACATACACACACACACACACACATATGTATATTCTTTTTCAGATTCTTTCCCGTTGTAGGGTATTACAAGGTATCGAATACAGTTCCCTGTGCTATACAGTAAGTCCTTATTGTTTATCTATTTTATATACAGTAGTGTGTATCTGTTAATCACTGACTCCTAACTTATCCCTCCCCCCACCTTTCCCCTTTGGTAACCTTAAGTTTGTTTTCTATGTCTGTGAGTCTATTTTTGTTTTGTAAATAAGTTCATTTGTATCATTTTTTAGATTCCACATATAAGTGATATCATATGATATTTACCTTTCTTTATCTGACTTACTTCACTTAGTATGATAATCTCTAGGTCCATCCATGTTGCTGCAAGTGGCATTATTTCATTCATTTTTATGGCTGAGTAGTATTCCATTGTGTATATATATATATATATATATATATACCACATCTTTATCCATTCATCTGTCACTGGCCATTTAGGTTGTTTCCATGTCTTGGCTATTGTAAATAGTGCTGCTATGAACACTGGGGGGGCGTGTATCTTTTCGAATTAGAGTCTTCATCTTTTCCAGATATATGCCCAAGAGTGGGGTGGTTGGATCATATGCTAACCCTATTTTTAGTTTTCTAGGGAACCTCCATACTGTTCTCTATAGTGACTGCACCAATTTACATTGCCACCAACAGTGTGGGAGGGTTCCCTTTTCTCCACACCCTCTCCAGCATTTGTTATTTGTAGACTTGTTTTTTTTTTGGCTGTGCCGCATAGCTTATGGGATCTTAGTTCCCTGACCAGGCGTTGAACCTGAGCCACGGTAGTGAAAGCACCAAGTCCTAACCATTGGACTGCCAGGAAACTCCCCATTTGTAGACTTTTTTATCATGGCCATTCTGACTGGTATAAGGTGATTTTGACTGGTAGTGATTTTGAGTATTTTTTTCATGTACCTGTTGGCCATCTGTACGTCTTCTCTGGAGAAATGCCTCTGACCCATTTTTTCCAAAGAACATTCTTTTTTTTTTTTTTTTGGCGGTACGCGGGCCTCTCCCTGTTGGGGCCCCTCCCGTTGCAGAGCACAGGCTCCGGACGCGCAGGCTCAGCGGCCATGGCTCACGGGCCCAGCCACTCTGCGGCATGTGGGATCTTCCCGGACCGGAGCACGAACCCGCGTCCCCTGCATCGGCAGGCGGACTCTCAACCACTGCGCCACCAGGGAAGCCCCCCAAAGGACATTCTTGTATTTTAATGTCAGTGCTTCACCTCCCTTTTTCTCCTTTGCATATTTTCAAGTATTACTTTTCAAATTTTTGGACACATAAGACTCACCTTTAGGCTTGTTAAAAGGGCAGATTCTCTCCTATCATAGGTGCACATATGGAAAAACACGGTACATTAGGTATTGTATAGTGTAGGTGCTTAGTGCCTAAATCATGAGTTGAATTGAATGAAAAGTCCACAGGGATGTGATTTGGGGATTAGCAGAAAGGTTTCTCCTGTAAGGCTCTAGAAATGGGCACCTCCTTCAACTTGTCCCCAGTGATCTCATAACTAGGCTGAGTATCAAGGTCAAGGTACTGTGTACTTAAAAGGCAGCGAAAATTTTTGATGACCTTAGCTAAAACTAGTGAGAGAAACCAAACCTCATCCCTCACATTCTGCATTAATAAGAACCACAGTGTCAGGAGTTCTTGACGAATAATGTATATTTCACCTGTTCTTCATTCATTTTTCGTTTCTGCCCAAGCACCTTTACTTCCTTTACTTTTGAGCTCTGATCCGTTCCCACTGATTTTTGGTTTCTGTTCTAACGGGAAGCACCTTGGTCTAATGGGGAGCGGCCAGGCTTCTACCTAGAACACAGCTTTGTCTCGGCAAGTTGTTCGTTTCTTCCTCTCTCCCTCTGGCCCAAGCGAGCTCTGCCTCATCCACCCCTGCCTCTTATCCACACACACAGCCTCTTTACTGTGTTTGCTACAGAGAAAGACAGTTTTCCAGCTTCTTCCAACCTAATCTTGTTTCTTTGACACATACGTACGTACACACACACTTGGCTTTTCTCAATTTCATATGTGAAAATTGACAAGTTTAACAAAACAATGGAGAAGTTAAAAAACTAAGAAGTCTTAAAAGCCCTGGTAATAAGGGTCTGTTTTCATTGCCTTCTCTTTACCCCACTGGTGATGAATGGCTTCCCACCATGGAGTTATAGAGATGGCTGAACACACAGCATCCACCACTGGAGAGATGAGATGGACAATGGTTTATTAGTCACACATACTCACAGTCTGGGGCAGGAGGATCCCACGTGCCATGTAGGGCTACATGGGAGTTATACTCAGAAGCAGAGCGAACAACCAGGGCCTGTGAGAGGCAGGCTTCATGGTATCAAGAGGGTGAGGTGTACCCTGGCTTCTGTAGGAGGATGTGATTGGCTTGTTTGAATAGTTCTGAGGGCTGCAGGGAACTGTTCTTGGGCCCTGTGATAAGGAGAGTTGTTTGGCTAGAGGATCTTTGTGGCAGAGTAGGGAGAGGCACTTGCAATTAGGCTATTGGAGACCCTGCTGATTTCACCAGATCTCAAGGCAGCGCATAATATTAATTTTAGGCCTTCACCACAGGGTCTCTAGTTTTTAAAAGAAATCTAAGCAGGGCCAGTCTATCTCTTTCTGGCTCCTGGTTTGTCTCCTCAGTCTTAGTTTGGGAATAGACTCACCCAAGTAATTTTCTGTCTTTTCAGATTTTGTATCACCACTTTCCTCTGTAAGCCTTTGGGGGTGGATTATGTCAAAGGTCCTTTGCTTTTGTGCTTGCTCTAAATTTGAATGATTAAGCAATAACGATGAAACTGGATTGACTGTTTATACACTTAACTTTGAAGCTCTCTACCTCCTCTCTTAGGTTGGGTTCCCTAGAAGCAGAGCCTGAAGCAGGAAGTTGGGCGCATTGCGGGGCGTGCTCTTCAGGAAGAACCTGGGAGGGAGGGAGGGAAGCAGGAAAGGAGAGGGGTGGGGGAAGGTGAGCGAGGACACGCGCGGTCTTGCTTCCTTAAAGAGAGGCTCTGAAATACAAACCACACCTTGGAGTTATCCCTGCCTTGAGAGGAGGGGTCTCTTTTGTACCCGCATATCAGTCAGTCTTTGTGGGCCATGGGGTGGGGTAACTTACTGGAGGGCATGGCTACCATCAGTCCGGGGCAGTTCTGCAGAGACGGAGGCAGCTGGGGTATCCACATTCTCCCCTGCTAGGGGATGGGTGCTCTGGCCTTGTAAAGGGAATCTGGTCAAGGTACCAAGTGCATCTACTGCATATACTTCACCTACTCAACAACGCTAAGAGGCAGAAAGTATATCCACTGTATTTTTCAGGTGAGATAACTGAGGCATAGAAAAAGCCTGGCTAAAGTGAAGTCAGTATTCCAGCCCAGACAGCCCAGTGCCCATTTTCAGAGCATTGCTGGGGAAACATGCCTAAGAATTCTAGAGTCTCTTCTAGCTCTTCACTTTATGCTTTTAATTTTATTCAATTCATGAAATATGCATTGATCACCAGTATTGTACAGAGTTGTCTCACGGGAGAGTTTAGCTGAAGGCCCCAGTTACACTGCATCCTTCTCCACTAGAGGCTTTGATGTTGAAAGACCCTTGGACCCATTTTGTCCAACACTTCAAATTATATAATTAACTTTGCATACTTTGTTAGATTCAACCTCAAACTGTCTGATGAATCTGTCCTTCTTAAATCATTCGTGTGAGTTATCTGCTCATAAAATATGTCTTTTAATGAGGAAATCTGACAATAGCTCTTCATTTAAGTCAGTAATTAAGGATATCATAGATAGGAACATTGTTTCAGCTGCCAGTGTTGTACCTTTTTATCCTTAAGCAAATAGCTTGGAAAGAGAGGCAGATGACTAAAGATATCTCTGAATAAGACTAGACAGTTAGCCTTCCTGGGTTTTTGGTACAAAAGGGAAATGGCTGTGAACCAGGTGTTCTCTGTGAAAGAGGGTGATCCTTCTTTTTAGGACTTTACATCTTCGTTCGAAAAAAATGGGACAGGCTTCCATCAGCAGTGATCTCTGGGGAGGTGGGGAAGATTGCTAGGTAGGTTGTTTGAGGCATAAATTTTCAAAATTTTTATTTTTGTTTTAAAAATAGATAATACATCACATGGTTTAAAATTCAAAAGGGTATTATAGTAAAAAATTTCCTTCCCTTATTCTACTGCTACCCACTTCCCTTTCCCAAAGGCAACTAGTGTTGTCAGTTTCTTGGTTATCTTTTCAGAGATGTTTTATGAATATTCAAGTAGGTACATGTAAATATTTGCTAAGATCTTTGAAAATTCAATGGTGAGTGTAGAAATAGGAAAACCCATGTATTAGTTTCCTAAGACTGCCGAAACAAACTACCAGAGACTTAAGACAAAAGAAATGTATTCTCTTACATTTCTGGGGGCAAGAAATCCAAAATCAAGGTATCAGCAGGGCCATTCTTTCTCTCAAGGCTCTTGGGAACAATCTTTCTCTGCCACTGCCTAGCTTCTGGTGGTTTCTGGCAATCCTGGGCATTCTTTGGCTTGTGGACACATTACTCCAATATCTGCCTCTTGTCACGTGGCATTCTCCCTGTGTGTCTCTGTGTCCAAATTTCCCTCTTCTTACAAGGATACCAGCCACTGGATTAGGACCCACCCTAACCTAGTATGACCTCATTTTAATTTGATTACATTTGCCAAGACCCTATTTCCAAATAAGGTCACATTCACAGGTACTGGGAGTTAGGACTTGAGCATATCTTTTTAGGGGACATAATTCTACCTACTTCAATCCATAATGTTATAATTTCAAAGTTTAAAGCAGGCTTTGTAGAGAAGTAGAGTTCAGTTCACCTTTGGGATATGGAATGGAGCTGACAGTTCTCTTGTTTGGGGGAAAGCAAATACCCAGATGGATCTTTCTCTTTTGTAGACATGAAGCAAAGACACACAACAATAAATGAAGATTTCTAAACCTCCAGTGACATCAAGAAACCAATCTGTTCCAGATGAAAATGAGAGAAGTTATCTGTGTAGTGAAAAGTGTTTACATTGGTGAGTTTTTTTCCCAATTTTTTTTGACTCCTACCTATAATAAGAAATACATCATGACCCAGACATACAAATGTTTGAATATACATATACGAATAAATATAACTGAAACAAAGTCTTGCTCCATGAAACAGCATGTACATTTGTTATTTGAAATGAATTTTAATCTTTTCTAGTCTGCCTTTTTTCATTAATTTTTTCTCAAGACCACTAATGTGTTGCTACCTGCGGTATGAATAACACTTTTTGGTGATATGTTCTTCCCTAGGAAGGGGTTTATAGATTTCAGTGCCTGCATGTTATTGCTTGTTCTTATGGAGCTGTTTGTGCATGGCAGGAATAAAGTGGAGGGTTAATCTTTACCTCCCCAAGGAGGACTGAATGGCTGTGAAAGGGAAATGATGAGCTAATCACTTTGGCTCAACGTAGATTGGACTGTTGGTGCCGTACACACATGTTACTCAAACTAGGACAAATGTACTAATGTTGGGCCTTTGTGTTCCAGTGTCTTCTTGGAGTCCTAAGACCAAGATTAGGGAGTGAGGGCTGTCAATCATTTTGGAAAATCCTGAAACTGAAACAGGACTGGGTGATGTGTTTAAGGGAGAAAGAAATGTCTCTGGGACCTCTCCTCCAGGGAGAAGAGACAGCTCAAGGACGTTTCTGTTGGTGGAGTGAAAAGGAGGTGGAAAAATGAAGAGTAAAGTTAACTCTTTCGAACAGTGGTGAGGCCAGGCCAGGGCAGAGGTGCTCTTCCGGGACTAGTTGTGAGCTATGTTATAGGTTGTTGTCATGGATGCACTTGGTGCCCACGCACATCCCTTTTAAGGACCCCTGATGGCATCCCTCAGCAACTATGGGTTTGCCTATTCATCCCTACCTCTTTATCTGGAGAATTCTTCTCAGCAGAATGGGAGTCTCCTCATCTGGGAGGTTATGCTACCCCATTCCCCAAGTGGCTATGGCCAACGACGGACTGACACAGGGTACAGAAGGCTGGCCCCTTTGCCTTCGAGGTGGTACTATCCTCTGGTGTGGTTTGTACGCCAGAATTCCCTGTGGAATCAGGTTGAAGCTGAATTCCCAGTAAGATCCCATGATAACTTCACTCCTTCCCCTGGCTCATCCTGCTTCCCTCATTCCTCTGCTCTCTCCCAGAAGAAATCGCATGCCTAAGAATTCTCATCTCAGGTTCCAGTTCTAAGGAATCCAACCTAAGATGGTTACTTCTGTGTTGTAACTTCCTCAACTAGTAGTTTTATCATTACTTATTATTTTTTCTTATTACAACAAGCTTCACCCTTGCATTTGCATTTCACTTCGGAAATTAGGGAAGCTGATCAGGATCATGCTTTGGGTGAAGCAATACAAAGGAGTGATGCAGGAATGCAAGGGAAGTGAATCCTGGGGGTGGACGGTGACCAGCAGCAGGGTCATCAGTGGCCCCATGGGTGGAGGGAAGGAGTGGTTTCAAAGCAGGAGGGGACTGAGTCAGCTGGAAACAACCAAGGCAACTTCCTGGAAGGAGTAAACTTTCCCTTTTATTTGTGGAGAGGAGTCAAAGAAAGGCTGGACTTCTACTAACAAGTGAGCTAGGACTTAAGTGGTTGTAATTTAGGGGCCAGGAGTGAACTGATCTCATCTTGTCTGTATGGGCTCTTGGCATATTCGTTTCCAAGTGCTGCTGAAGCAAATGACCCCAAACTCAGTGACTTAAAACACCACAGATTTATTATCTTATAGTTCTGGAGGTCAGAAGTCTGCAATGGGTTTCCAGGACTGCATTCCTTCTGAATGTTCTAGCACAGAATCTGTTTCCTTGCCTTTTCTGGCTTCTAGAGGCCACCTGCATTCCTTGGCTCATGGCTTCTTCCTCTGTCTTCAAAGCCAGCAGTGTAGCATTTTTGAATCTCTCTCTCTCTGTTCCTCTGCTTGTGCTATCACATCTCCTTCTCTGACTCCTCTTGTGTCCCTTTTATAAACACCCTTGTGAATACATTGGGCACACCCAGGTAATCCAGGATAATCTCCCCATCTCAAGATCCTTAACTTAATGACATCTACAAAATCTCTTTTGCTACATGAGGTAACAACATTCACAGGTTCTCGATATTAGGTCATGGACATCTTTGGGGAAGGGCATTGTTCAGCCTACCACAGTTAGGGAAACCTGGACACAAAAATTATATTTTCCTTTCAACATTTGCTTCATGTTCAATGCCTGGAATCAATTTTGCTGAGCTAATGTCTGCACTTACTCCTCCCTCTTTTAGCACAAGAGTTAGTCTGTGTCAGGGCTTGGAGCTGGACCAGGGTGGGCCCCTGCCTCCATTACTGGGGCCATGGGTCTGTGTCACACAGGGTTGGAGAGTACAGGGGCTGCGTGGTATGGCTGTGCCTATCCATGGACAAGGCTTTTTCCTGGGATGATTGGACAAGGGCCGAACCATGAGTGGCATCTCCACTAGGTCCATCCAACACAGACGCTTTGACTAGATCTTTGGGAACTCATTAAAGCCAAAAAGGAAAGGATGGGATGATTCTTCTCTGGCCACTAAGAGTGTCTGTGTATATCTGGCTCATATTTTATATCCACTAAGGAAGTGAGGGGATTTAGAGAAAGAATCGCCACCAGTCCCACTCCAGCCTCACTCTCCGTCTTTTTCTCTCCCCTAGTTTGTCATGTATTATACTTCTTCACAATTTTTCCAACATCAAAATCAGGAGCAGAGCTCTAGACATAGTCTGTAGTCCATGCACATGAATCCCAGAACTACTATTTAGTAAGATGCTAAGATAAAGTGGCATATGCTTCTTTCTCCATTAAATAAAAATTCCTTTATAGACAGCAACTTGTGATTAATGTCAGTCAAGGGAGGAATAGTGTCAGTGGGTGCTGTCATTTGATGTCAGTAATTTTTCCTTTGTAATCCTCAAATTGCCATGAAATGTCATTGAGACTGAAGTTGGCTACAGTAAATGCATTTTGCCCAGTAAAATGCATTTGACTGAAAATTTTCCTGTTTTCTGTCTTCGCATTGCTGTCCTGATATGAAAGAAATAATTTGACCCCTCAGCAAGGGATGCATGATGTCTTCTGGCCCTCAGACCTTGAGTTCATGCTTTTGAGTCTTCCCTTTCATTAATCTCCCAGGTCTTCTCTCCCTCTCCCTCTATCCTGTTCAGATTTTTCATCCACCATATTATGTAAATATGTTCTTCATTCTAGTGCTTCTTACCTGAACAGGAGCCTGGTCAGCATGTGGATGGTTTGGTAAGATCTAAAGCTGGAAAGCTAGGCTACTCTCCTTTTAAGATACTTGCAGTATCTGATTTTGAGTTGCTTGCCATCTAATTTCTAAAACCCACCAGCCATTTTCCCAGAATATTGGTTTGAGCCACATGATATTTATGACAATTCATTATTCCTAATATAATGCAGAAAAAGAGATCTTGATTAAAGGTCAAAATCACGCACACTTCCTAGTTACTTTTCACAATCCAAGATGTGGAACCATGAACTTGATGAATTCTGGGTATCATTGACATGATTCAGAAAACCAAGTGGCTGCTTCATGGATATTTCTTCAGTCTTTAATATTTCTTGCTAGCTGACTGTGACAGTTTTGTATAAGGCAAGGATATCCTTTCTTAATATGTTTCCTTCAAGCCCCAAGAATATAAATGGTTGTTGGTTAGTGCTGTGAAGCATACAGGATTCCATATCACTCTAACATGTTTCTGAGATTTGAGCTATTTATTTTGCCAGCTCAATGTTTTCCCAATGCCGAGAAGAAATGTAACAAGACTGGAAACCCTGTGATATTCTTCACGTGGGTATCGCCGTGAAAAGGACAGAATAGAACCCAACCTGTGGGGCTTACCTGGTGGTGCAGTGGTTAAGAATCCGCCTACCAGTGCAGGAGACACAGGTTCGAGCCCTGGTCTGGGAAGATCCCACGTGCCGTGGAACAACTAAGCCCGTGCGCCACAGCTAGTGAGCCTGCATGCCACAACTACTGAAGCCCCACACGCCTAGAGCCCGTGCTCCATGATGAGAGAAGCCACCGCAATGAGAAGCCCACGCACCGCAACGAAGAGTAGCCCCCGCTCACCGCAACTAGAGAAAGCCCACGCGCAGCAACAAAGACCCAATGCAGACAAAAATAAATTAAGAAACAAAAAGAAAAAATTCCTTTAAAAAAAAAACCCAACCTGCAACCAACTTGTCTTAAGTAATAATAATAATAACAACGATAGTAAAGAAATAAAAGACTTTTGTTTAGTTCAACAAAAAGCAATAATGTGCTTTTAGGGGAAATAAACGAAATCATCTCAGAACTTGCCTAAAGTATACGGCAGGCATTTAAAAAATATTAGGCAGAGGGTTTTACAGGTACATGTGAATTGATTGAACTTTTATCTAGGGCAGTAATAAGTATGAGACAAATAGAAAATACTTTCACCATTGAGAGCCATTGACCTAAGGGAAACATTTTTATTGACAACCCACAAATAAAAATGCAATGTTATAAGTTTCTTTAAAAAAACAAAAAAACAGATAAGTGTATTATTCAAAAGCCTTTTAAAAATTTTAAACATTTTATTATGAAAATTTCAATCACACACATACTTAGTGAGAACAGTATAATAAATTCCCATATTCCATCACCCAGTGTCAATAATTATCATTTTAACATTCTTTCAACTTTTTTCAAAAATAAGAACTACTTGAGTCGTATCCTACAGATATCCTATTCAGTTTCTTGCCTAGTCATTTCTATTCCTTATGGACTTTAAGACATCTCATGTTAATTTCAACAGATTTTCTTATCTCTTACTTCCCTGAGAAGATAGGCTATTCAGTTTGAGATCTGCCATTTTCCCTTCTCTGCACTTCAAAATGTCTCAGAATTCTGTTCTATTTCCCCCATCCTCTCCCCCTATTTCCTCAGAGAAATAGCATTTCTCCATGTGAAGTTAAACCTCCATCTGAGTATTTCGTCACATCTGTCTCCTCCAGAATCTTGTCCTATTAATTTTCTCTCCCCCATTTTCTATCTTTAGTCTTCCTCTTGGCTCCATTATCTCTGCCAGTAAACATGCTCATATCTTCTCCAAACTCAAAAGGCAGAACTACTGGGAACATCTTTTGAGCTGTCTTTCTCCCCAAACTGACTCTGACTCAAGCCTTCCCTTTTGTGGTTATTCTTTTTCCACCTAGACTTGAAATCTGGGAAAATCCTTGATTTCTTCCTCTTGTTCTTCCTCCAGCCAGACTTCAAGAATCTGTATTTTTTCATTGACTTTGCATCTGCCCCAGAGTAAGAGGCTGTATTTTCTGAAGATGGTCACAAAAATGTCTCCCATCCCACATGCTCTTCTTCAGTGTGACCTTGACACTCTTGATATTGGGTGGTAGGGTCTATGTCCCTTCCCCTTGATCTGGGTGAAACTTTGTGACTGCCTTGACCATTAAAATATGGCAAAAGTGACACTATGTGACTTCTGGGATAGGTCATAAACATGCCATGCACATCCCTCTTGCTCTGTTAGAGCCCAGCCATCATGCTGTTAGGAAGCTCTAACTAGCTCACATGGAGAGACCACATGGAGAAGCCATATATAAGTGTTTCAGCCAATAGCTGGCCTCAACCACCAGACAGGTGAATGAGGAAGCCTTCAAGGTGACTGTGGCCACCAGCCATTGTCAAAACTTCCCAGCCGAGGTCCCAGACATTGTAGAGCAGAGACAAGCGATTCCTATAATGCAGTGTTCAAATTCCTGACCTATAGAATCTGTGAACATAATAAATTTATGCAAGTGTTTGGTTGATTTGTCATGCAGACATAGCCCTGGAATACCCAGCCTCCCCTTCCTCACTGTGCTCGCTCTAATTCACAGACACAACCTCTTGGCCTGATTTCTGAACTAGGCTTTTCTGTCACATTTTTAATTTGCTTCCAAACACTGGGGAATAGGCAGGGCATATTACAACAACCATTTTGCAGGTAAGGAACTGAGATTTAAGTAAAGGGAGGTTAAAATGACTCTCAAAGTAGCTTGTAGAATGGGAACTAGAACTATGAAAGGGGACTTACTCTAGATTGTAGAGTTTCTCAAGCACGTTTTCCCACAGGATCCTTTCTGAAAACATCTGTCAGCATTTGAAGGACACTGGTTTCCCAAGGAACATAGTTTGGGAAATACCCTTCTAGTCCAATTTCTTCTTTTTGTAGATGAAGCTTGGGAGATTTCATTTCCAAGAGATAAAGAAAAGATACAAAAGGGACAGGAACTGGAGTGCAAAGTTGTTCTGCCAAGTCTTTATAGCTTGCTGTGTGTGGTGAGGTTTTTTTTGGTGTGCTTGTGCCTTTATAGTATTTCTATCAGCCTGGCTCTAGGTGTCCCAGGTGAGAGAGGAAAAGATATATTTGAATGTGTCAATGCCTTTTAGTCAAAGACCACTGTAAGCACACTTGATTAAATAAATTGGGTTTATTACTCATTGCAGGGAATCATGGGGTCCCTCAGTAAGAGGGTGTTAGAACATATTATAAGATTTGGGTTCCAGTGGGGTGAGTGAGGGGAGAATCTAAGGAAGCAGAAGTTTGGTCTAGATGGGTTGCTGTCGGAAAGTGAGGATAGTGCTATGATTGGGTATTCTGTGGGTGTCACAGTGACCTTGTTTTTGTTTGTGCTTAAAATTATGAAGTGGTCTTGTTTCATTTCATTTTATCATGATCTCAGAGTAACCTTGTTTGAGGCTGATATTCTGTGATTTTATGTTCTACAGGAGAACAAAAATGTCCTGGCTGTGAATCTTAAACGAGCTTGTAAAAATATTGAGGTCTAGTTGTGAACATCAGATTAGTTTTCGATATTAGAGGTTGCTTTTTTCTTTTTCTCAGGTCATTATTCTTAATCATTTTAGGTATTAAAGAGCAAAGCAGATCTCTTTGTCTGGGGCCAAGACTCATCCAAGGGGACCTGACCTTGTTTGGGATGGGGTCTTTACTGCTAGGTCATAGGAGACAATTAAAGCAAAGAAACCTCACAAGCAGATGGCCAAGAGACTCGGTGAGTGGTATCAGATTCTTATTGCATACAATCTTCAATAGCATAAAAGAGATTGTTTAAAAAAAAACCCAACAACGCTTATAACCAATGTCTGTTAGAATTTTGAACCTTTCAATCACTGCTTTATTAGAAGGAACATCCTCCTGATTTGAGCCAAGAACACTCAAGTGGCACACTCACTGAGTTGCATGAGAATGGAGAGAGAACATTTGTGAACTCAAAACCTGGCTCGTAAAGCAACACTTGCCCATTTCACTGGTTAGCGTTAGATTTGGGCCGAGAACCCAGGCCCCTGACCCCCAATTCAGTGCTATTAAATTCCCAGTGCCTCGCCCATGTACGTAGGAGTTGACACTATTCACAACGACTTCTAGAGCCAATTGTTTTTGTCCCTTTATGGCCCTTAATAGGTATGTTTTCCATGGAAACGGTTAATAACATTTTAAATAGTTACTTCAGAACTCATAAGATCTGATCATCATTTCTGTATTTGATGATACACCCCAGTGTTTTTGAGGGATAATGACTGCGCAAGAAAAGTGAGCATTTTCTCTTTACGGCAGTGTAGCTCGTAATTAATTGATCATCATCTCCTATTAGTGAGATATCTTTGATCCTGCTAATTGAAAACAAGACTATTTTCCTAAGCACAGAATAAAAGCAATATTAAACTGTTTAGTCTCTGTCTGTTTAAGGGCCAAACTTTAGTTAAGTGAGTTTATAGGAACAATTAATCAAAATGTTTAAACAACTGATTTTTTTTTTTTTAATGATTTGCTGGCCACACTGGCTGAGGAACTCTCTTACTTAACAGAATGGCTTTCCCAATATCAGACAAGTAATTTTAGTGAGGTTGAGGGAGCAGACAGGGAAGGGGACCAGAAGACAGAATGAACATATCATCATCACGATCATCATCATCATCACGATCATCATCATCATCATCATCATCATCATAACGTAAGCATGATGCTTGCACATAGTTATTACTACTTAGAAGTCCTGTGAAGTGTAATTTTTATTCACACTTTATAGATAAGGACATCAGGGCTGCAAGATGTTACAAAATTCACCAAGATGTAAATGCACATTTTTAGACTCTAAATCCTATTCTGGGTCCAGCACTCTTTTTGCTATATCATTTGGCCTCATATTCTGATTAATGTCAAAAGAAAATATGGGCAGTGCTAGAATATAAACAGGTGAGGAGGCAAATGCCCAGAATCAGTATAACTTGCCCTCACAGCTCTGGATAGGATTGTTACACTTTTGTTGGAAAGACAATGTAGCTTGTAGAGTTGAGAGATTGGTAAAATGTTCTTTGAGTTGAGTGACTGGATATTGTGAACCAGTACTTAATGAATAGTTATTATTTTGAACTCTACAAATTTCCTGTAGGAGCGCGTACAACTATGGGGTACTTAAGTAGTTTTAGAAACAAAGAATCCATGTGTTTCTCAAATTATTTCTTTTCCTCCTGCAATTCTACATTTCTTTATCCTGCTTAGCAGCAGCAAAAGGTATTATACAAGAGCACAATTTGTTATGATGTCATAGAGACGTGATCTACTGTGTAAAGGATGCTTCTGGGCTTTGTCTTTTTATAAATTTATAGTCTAGACATCAACTTAGAGCCAACAGAATGAACATGCCTAAATTAAGGGTCAGCAAACTTCTTCTGTAAAGAGCCAGATAGTAAATATTTTAGGCTTTGTGAGTCACATGGTCTTTTTAGCAGCTTCTCAGCTCAGCTGTTGTGAAGCTCAAGTAGACATAAGCAATGCAGAAACAAACAGGCATGGCTGTGTTCCACTAAAACTTTATTAATTAAATGCAAATTCCATTTAGTTTTCACACTTCATGAAGTATTATTCTTCTTTTGATTTTTTTTCAACCATTAAAAAATTGTAAAAACCTACTCTTCGCTCAAAGTTCGTACAAAAACATATAGCTGGCTGGACTTGGCTCGTGGGCCACAGTTTATAGACTCCTGGCCTCATTAGCACAGTAGGGACTTTAAGGGATTTGTACTGGATGAAAAAGATGTGGGCTTGATTGGGAGGAGGACGTTAAGACAAGAACATACCTGACTTCAGGTTTAGAGGGGACAGGGGAGACAGCTGTTCTTCAGAGTGGGCGAGCACCTCTTCCCCGCCTCCGTCATGAGCAATGCCTGTTGCCTTGCAGAATTGTTGTTCTGAACAGATTCACCCAGAATGACTCACCGGCCTCGACAAAGCTGGGGAAGATTTTCTGCCTTTTATTCAAAAAGAGTTTGGCCCACCTGCACCTCTTTTTTTAATTTTATTTTTACTTTTTTTTTACGGTACGCGGGCCTCTCCCTTTGCGGAGCACAGGCTCCGGACGTGCAGGCTCAGCGGCCATGGCTCACGAGCCCAGCCGCTCTGCGGCATGTGGGAATTTCCCGGACCGGGGGCACGAATCCACGTCCCCTGCATCGGCAGGCGGACTTTCAACCACTGCGCCACAAGGGAAGCCCCACCTGTGCCTCTTAAATTAAGATTTTCAGAGCTCAGGTCTTTAAGCCTCTTAACATGGTTTACTTCTTACACCTTTTATCAGCATAGAAGAAGAGCTGCTTTTCTCATCTTTTCTTGTAAAACCCTATTCCAAATGTACAAGGTACTTTATTCACATGATGCTTCATGGCTATTTCCGGGCCTCTGATCACAGAAGCACAGAAAGTTATAGAAAATTTAAATGGCACCCTGTTAAGTGTGGTGGGCAGCATTTGACAAGACATAGATAATCTGGAGTTTCAGAGATCTGATTTGAATTTCCTGTCTGCATCCCTCCCTGCTTTTTTTTTAAATTGAGGAATAAATTATATATAGGAAAATTCATTCTTTTTGGTATACAGGTCTATGAAATTTGAGCAATTCATGTACCCACTGTGACATATCTGTTTTGTAACTATCATGACAAACAAGATATAGAATATTTCCATTACCCCCCAAAATTTCCTGGTGCGCCTTTGTAATTATCCTCTCCCCTAACTCCAGCCTCTGATAAACACTGATCTAGTCTCTGTACCTTTCCCAGGATGTCACATAAATGGAATCATATAGGATGTAGCCTTTGGTCTGTCTTCTTTCATCTGGCAGAGTGCATTTGAGATTCATCTGTGTTGTTGCCTGTATCAGTAGTTTGTTCCATTTTATTGCTAAGTAGATTTCATTATATATGTGTACCAGTTTGTTTCCTTTTTTTTTTTACATTTTATTGGAGTATAATTGCTTTACAATGGTATGTTAGTTTCAGCTTCACAACAAAATGAATCAGTTATATATATACATATGTTCCCATATCTCTTCCCGCTTGCGTCTCCCTCCCTCCCACCCTCCCTATCCCACCCTTCCAGGCGGTCACAAAGCACCAAGCTGATCTCCCTGTGCTATGCGGCTGCTTCCCACTAGCTATCTACCTTATGTTTGGTAGTGTATATATGTCCATGCCTCTCTCTCGCTTTGTCACAGTTTACCCTTCCCCCTCCCCATAGCCTCAAGTCCATTCTCTAGTAAGTCTGTGTCTTTATTCCTGTTTCACCCCTAGGTTTTTCATGACATTTTTTTTTTCTTAAAGTCCATATATATGTGTTAGCATGCGGTATTTGTCTCTCTCTTTCTGACTTACTTCACTCTGTATGACAGACTCTAGGTCTATCCACCTCATTACAAATAGCTCAATTTCGTTTCTTTTTATGGCTGAGTAATATTCCATTGTATATATGTGCCACATCTTCTTTATCCATTCATCCGATGATGGACACTTAGGTTGTTTCCATCTCTGGGCTATTGTAAATAGAGCCGCAATGAACATTTTGGTACATGACTCTTTTTGAATTATGGTTTTCTCAGGGTATATGCCCAGTAGTGGGATTGCTGGGTCATATGGTAGTTCTATTTGTAGTTTTTTAAGGAACCTCCATACTGTTCTCCACAGTGGCTGTATCAATTTACATTCCCACCAGCAGTGTAAGAGGGTTCCCTTTTCTCCACACCCTCTCCAGCATTTATTGTTTCTAGATTTTTTGATGATGGCCATTCTGACTGGTGTGAGATGATATCTCATTGTAGTTTTGATTTGCATTTCTCTAATGATTAGTGATGTTGAGCATTCTTTCATGTGTTTGTTGGCAGTCTGTATATCTTCTTTGGAGAAATGTCTATTTAGGTCTTCTGCCCATTTTTGGATTGGGTTGTTTGTTTTTTTGTTATTAAGCTGCATGAGCTGCTTATAAATTTTGGAGATTAATCCTTTGTCAGTTGCTTCATTTGCAAATATTTTCTCCCATTCTGAGGGTTGTCTTTTGGTCTTGTTTATGGTTTCCTTTGCTGTGCAAAAGCTTTTAAGTTTCATTAGGTCCCATTTGTTTATTTTTGTTTTTATTTCCATTTCTCTAGGAGGTGGGTCAAAAAGGACCTTGCTGTGATTTATGTCATAGAGTGTCCTGCCTGTATTTTCCTCTAAGAGTTTGATAGTGTCTGGCCTTACATTTAGGTCTTTAATCCATTTTGAGTTTATTTTTGTGTATGGTGTTAGGGAGTGATCTAATCTCATACTTTTACATGTAGCTGTCCAGTTTTCCCAGCACCACTTATTGAAGAGGCTGTCCTTTCTCCACTGTACATTCCTGCCTCCTTTATCAAAGATAAGGTGACCATATGTGCGTGGGTTTATCTCTGGGCTTTCTATCCTGTTCCATTGATCTATATTTCTGTTTTTGTGCCAGTACCATACTGTCTTGATTACTGTAGCTTTGTAGTATAGTCTGAAGTCAGGGAGCCTGATTCCTCCAGCTCCGTTTTTCGTTCTCAAGATTGCTTTGGCTATTCGGGGTCTTTTGTGTTTCCATACAAATTGCGAAATTTTTTGTTCTAGTTCTGTGAAAAATGCCAGTGGTAGTTTGATAGGGATTGCATTGAATCTGTAGATTGCTTTGGGTAGTATAGTCATTTTCACAATGTTGATTCTTCCAATCCAAGAACACGGTATATCTCTCCATCTATTTGTATCATCTTTAATTTCTTTCATCTTTAATTTCTTTCATATTCTCCAATGGAAGATATTTGAGTTGTTTTTGTTTTTCAATTTTGACGATTCTGATAGGTGTATAGTAGTGTCTCATTATGGTTTAATTCACATATTCAAATGACTAACAACGTTGAGCATCTCTTCATATGTTTATTTGCCACCCACGTGTCTTCTTTGGCGAAGTGTCTGTTCAAATTCTTGGCACGTTTTTAATTGAGTTGTTTGTTTTCTTGCTATTGAGTTTTGAGAGTTTTTTTTTTTTTTAATACTCTGGGACAAGTCCTTTATCAGATAGTTATGTGTTCTAGAAATATTTTCTTCCAATCTGTGGCTTTTCGTTTTCTTAACAGTATCTTTTGCAAAGCAAAATAATTTAATTTTGATGACATTCAGTGACACCCCAGTAGCAAGAAGCACACATAGTGCCCAAATCTATTCTCCAATAACAGGAACCAGAATTCCTTAGAGATATGTCTGACTCCAGGACTAGGGCAGGGAAGATAGAGGAAGAGCCGAAACATCTTGTGGTGTCAGAAAATAAAAGTGCTGAAAAATCATGGGGATGTGTTGAAAGGACAGGAGAGTCAACTTGAAGGAACTCTCCATGGCCAAATCTGGGAAAATATGAGCAATAAAACAATAATGATAGTAATGGATTATAACCTATAGAATAAGATAAATATCCATGAATTCATACTGATATAAATAAATAATTGGGTAAAAAAATAAATGAAAGAGGCAGAAAAGTTCTGTTTTCGATAGAAGTTCAATAATAAATATAGGGACTTCCCTGGTGGTGCAGTGGTTAAGAATCCGCCTGCTAATGCAGGGGACACGGGTTTGAGCCCTGGTCCAAGAAGATCCCACATGCCGCAGAGCAACTAAGCCTGTGCGCCACAACTACTGAGCCTGTGTGCCACAACTACTGAGCCTGTGTGCCACAACTACTGAAGCCCGCACGCCTAGAGCCCATGCACCACAACGAAGAGTAGCCCCTGCTCCCCACAACTAGAGAAAGCCAGCACACAGCAATGAAGACCCAACGCAGCCAAAAATAAATAAATAAATTAATTAAAATAAATAAATAAATATAAAAAGAATGATGTAAACAGAAAATCACCATCTGGCAAAAGCTACGCAAATAATTGTTTTAGGCAAGAATTATTAATGGATGTTAACATTAGTGGATGAAAGTTTGAGCAGAAATAAGATATTTGCATAGTTTCAATGTATCTCCCCCAAATATTTAGTAATTACAAAGGGAAAAATAGTAGCTTTACAGTGGAGAAACATGGCAGATACTACCTTAACCAAGTTAACCTCATTGGTAATGGGGTTAATTGACATCATGTGCCTCCTGATATGATGCACTGAGAAGGGTATAGCATCATGTCTATGATTTTCTTGCCAAAAATGCATAACCTGAATTTAACCATGAAGATCCATCATTCAAACTCAAATTAAGGAACATTACATAATATAACTGGCCAGTCCTTTCCAAAGGTGTCAAAATCATGAAAGACAAAGAAAGATTGGCAAACCATCTCAGGCTGGAGAAGACTAAGGAGTCATAACAACCAAATGTAAGGGAGGATCCTGGCCCAGAAAAAGGCCATTAGTGGGACAACAATACAATGAAATCTGAAGAAAGTCTATGGTTTAGTTAATAGTATTGTACCAATGTTAATTTCTTAGTTTTGACAAATGTACCACAGTTAAGTAACATGTAGTATTAGGGGAGCTGGATGAAAGGTATATGAGGACTGTCTGTTATCTTGGCAACTTTCTGTAAATCTAGAATTATTTAAAAATTAAAAACAAAATACCAGTGGAAAAGGAAGCCAAAATCTTTAAAGTAGTCACATGTAGGAGTAAGGAAGAAACCAAGTAGAAGAGATAGGGATAGGAATTGGGCTTTCTGATTTAATACGTTTTGCAGATTTGACTTTGCAATCATGTAAACACTTTACATAACTCTAAACAAAATTAAATTTAAAAGCATTTCCTAAAAATCAAAATCAAAATGAAACCGACAAATCTAAAGGTACAGTAAGTTAGCGGCAAAAGTACAGAGGGAAGAAATATTTCACATGACTTTAAACCACAGTAATTTGACTATATATTCCTAGTGAGATATACCCTATGGACACAAAAAGCTGAAAAACTCAGTTGTGGCTCACGGGCCAGAGCTGGGTCATACAGCAACCCAAAGCTGCAAGGGAATATGGGAAGGCATTTGACTTTCCACTCTCTGTAGTGTAAGGCAGCAAGGGAGAATGGGGCTGGGGACGGCTTCGGGAGAGCCAGTCAGCAGTACCAGCCATTGATCGCTATCTGCTGGGGCCATCGCCTCTCTGTTTCCACTTACCTTGGATTGGGGTAATAAGATCTTTTCCTGATAGCAGATAAAATGGTAGCGGGCAGCAATCCTTCTGCCTCAAGTATTCTGCCAGCTTACTGAGGTCGGGGTTGCTGCCTTGACAGAATTGAGTAGCAAATCTGGAACCATCTCTTCTCTGGCCAATGCAAGAGAAATTCCAAGTTTGTTATCAGTGGTAACTACTGTCTCATCTCCAGGCTAACAGTGGAGCACTGCTTCCATCACTTATTTTTATGCTGAAGAAAATGGTAACCATGCTCAGACACTCTTACATTCCATAACAAGACTTGTGATTTTAAAAGAAAGAGTAATAGAAGCCTAAAGTCTGGAAAGATGCACGATGTGTAAATTCAGCCATCATTATGCAAATGGATATACACATAATAAATCCAGAGATGGCTGACTATATTTTAGAAATATTATAGGCCAATTATTTTGACAGCCTGCAGGAGGTAGGTAAATTGTGAAATACATGTTACAGTATACAGAGTAGCTTGTTAACAAGATGTCTTTTGCTGGAAAATATTTTAGCAGAGAAACCATCCATCTGCACATTCCCAGCTTTGTTCTCCTCCTTTGACTTCACAGATATATTTAGTATCATGAAGAGAAAAAAAAAAAGGAGGAAGCCTTGTGTGTTTGGGTAGAGGCTTGTGGTAGTTTCATAAACCTTGTCTCAATTTGAAACTTACAATAAGTCAGTGAAATATTTGAACCATAGCTCATTTTCCCATTTTATAGATAAACAAGCTGAGGTTCTTGGAGTTTTCGTGATTTGCTTAAGGTCAGGTAGGAGGCAAATTTGGAATGGAACTCTATATCTGATTAGTGTCTTTTGCACTGTAACACTTCCCCCTTCTTTCACTCTCTTCACTGCAGATTGAGCTAGTGTGGGATACTCTGGTGCCTTCAGATGAGTGACCAAGGGCACACGGGGGCTCCAAGATTATTGGTTGCATTTCCACAGGCCAAGTGTAATGCTAAAAATAAAAGGTGCATTTTTAGCTAATGTCTGGGTTAAAAACACATTAAGTGAGCAACAACCAAATCTCCCAAGGCCTCTGCTATCACTACCAGTGTTTCACCAGGTGGCTGAGGGGACAGCATTTCTTATTCAAAAATGCATGTTAATGGCAAAGTGTCAGAGTGTCAGTATATGAGAGTCAGATTACTGATTTGTTGGGTAACCAATCACTTCTTCTGTCTGGGCCTCAGAGTAGATTATTTCTCGGGTTCCTACATAGTTCTACTATTCTGTAATTTTTTGCATGGACTTGCAGTGCAGAAGAGAAAGTTCTAAACCAGGGGGATGTTAAGAGGTCAGCTGTTATGCCATAGAGTTCTTTCTGGACATTTGGACCTACAGAGTTGAAGGACTGACAAGAGAATTCCCGACTCTTAGAAACTGCAAAGTGCAGAAAAGTTGAATTAATGAAGATAACAGCCTCGTTAGGAATTTTAAATGATGCACTTAGTGCTTTCTCTGTTAGCCTCTCAGAAGTGTCATAAGTGTTTTTATGAGAGCAAAGAATGACATGGCGATATCTGCTACCTGAGGACAAAGCTGGATGTGGGTAGAATGATACTCTGGCAGACATGGTAGCCTGATGGCAGTGGTTCTCAGTTCTGGCCACATCTCAGAATCGCTTGGGGGACTTTTTAATATTTGTAATTGAAGTTTAAAACAAACAATTAAATGGACACACAGAGCAAAAATCTTAAGTGTACAACATAATGAATTTTATATATGCATCCACTTGTGTTATCATTACTCAGGTCAAGATATATAGATCATTCCCAACACCTCCGAAGAACACCTCTCGTTCAGCGCCCCACTCCGAGGGTTACCACTCTTCTGTCCTCCATCACATAGATGAGTCCTGCCTGTTTTTGAATTTAATGTAAATAGAATCATATAGTAGATACTCTTGTATCTGGCTTCTTTCACTTATTTCATTATGAGTGAGATTCATCCATGCTGTTGTGTGTATCAGATGTTTGCTCTTTTCCATTGCTGTGTAGTATTCCATGGCATGAATCTACTACATTTTATTTGCCCATTCTGCTATAAAGTTGGCCCTCCATATCTGCAGGTTCTGCATCCACAGATTCAACTGATCACGGACCGAAAATTTTTTTTTTTTTTTTTTTTTTTGCGGTACGCGGGCCTCTCACTGTTGCGGCCTCTCCCGTTGCGGAGCACAGGTTCCGGATGCGCAGGCTCAGCGGCCATGGCTCACGGGCCCAGCCGCTCCGTGGCATGTGGGATCTTCCCGGACCGGGGCACGAACCCCCTGTGTCCCCTGCATCAGCAGGCGGACTCTCAACCACTGCGCCACCAGGGAAGCCCCTGTGTTCCTCTTTTGCTAGTTGTTTGGCATAGGGTGTCCAGCACTGTCGCTTGCTGGTCTTTGAGTGGAGCTGGGTCTTAGTGTTGAGATGGAGAACTCTGGTAGAGCTTTCGCCATTTGATATTTCCTGGAGCCGGGAGGAAATAGGTATCATTCAGAATCTTGCTTGGTGGTTCTGATGCCCAGTGAGAATGAGGGTCTCTGCGGCCCAGCCTTAATGCCCAGGCATGTATCTTTGTAATCATCTCAGCCCAAAAGAGTCCATTTATTGTCCAAAATAGGGAAATCATTCCTTGTCTGTAGATCTGAGAAGGAGTGGAGATTTGCTCTCTGGGGTTTGCCTCCTAGTTCTTTTCTTTTGCTATACTCATCTGAGATCACATTAACTGCCTACTCCTCCCCAAATGCCTGAACAGAGGAATGGAAGGCTTTGTCCCATGCACCAGGAAATATGAAGTGTGAGGATGGGCCATAGAGCTCTTTCAGGGCTCCTGACAGTATCCTACCACATAAGTAACCACAATCTTACTTCTCACGCTGCAGAAATTCACCTCCTTTTAGCGTTTCTCTACCTAGTTTTGCCAAGAGACTGTCATTCTCTTTTTTATGTCAGTGTTTAGAATTGACTTTGCTTAAAAGAAATTTTACAAGCAACATGGCCCATTTACTTATGGTTCATCTGAATTAATAAGAGCAGCTAATATTTATTTACCAGTTACTATGGGCAAGGCACCCTGCTATGTGCTTCTCTCAAAATAAGCCAACGAGCTCAGGAGCTATTATCAAGCCCATTTTACAGATGAAGAAAGTAAGGTTTTGAGAGCTTAAGTAACTTCCCCAAGTTCATGTGCTGATACATTATGGAGCTGGGATTCAAACCCTTGTATTTTGACTTCAGAGATGGAACTCTTACTAATTATGCTGCCTCTTCTTAACCAATCTGAGATTTTGAGAGCTGTTTATGGCCTGGACTGTAGACCTCTTTGAGTTACAGGTCTCCTGGAAAGAAGATGCCAAATAATGGTGATGTGTTGAATAATGGAACAACATGGAATAGATGAAAGGCCAAACTTGGCCTTTACATCTCCTTAAAAGAGTGGCCAGTCAGCCAGAAAATTTTTCAGGAGAGGAGAAGAAAGCAAAAGGGAGCAGAAAAAGCAGTTGGAAAGTTACACAACTTTCCTTCTCATTCTCCACTCTGTGTTAATGATCTTATCCACAACTGGAACTAAAACTTTAAATGGGAACAACTGTAGAATTTTATCCAGAATAATTCTAAGCCACTCCAACTGCTTATTTGATCCGTCCACTTGAATGTCTCACAGGCACCTCAAATGTAACACTGTCCAAAATGGAATTTTTGACTCTCTCTCTTCTCCCCTCACAATCTGTTCCTCGTATAGTATTCTTTACTCAGTAAATGTCACCTCCGTCCACCATTACTTAGGTCCCAAACTGGAGTAACTTTGTTATTCCCCTTTTCCTTCTCCCACCGAATGTCATCACTAAGTCCTGTTGATTCTGGCTCTAAAATATATACCAACTGCCTGTGCTTGAGTTCTGGTTCTCCCACTGGGGACAGGTTTCTTAAACTCTCTGTTCCTTAGTTTCCTCATCTGTAAAATGGTGCTAATAGTACCTACCAGATAGGTTGTTGCAAGGAAAGTTAGCAACTATGACTCTTCTTCTCTCTCTAAACCACACTCTAGTCCATGTCACAATTCTCTCTTCCCTGGATTTCTGTAACCACCTCCTAACTGGTCTCCCCACAACCATTGGTGTCCTTTGGACCCATCATTTAAAGCAGTGGTTCTCAACTGGGGCTTTCTTCCCACCATTTGCAGCTTCCCTAGGAATTTTCGTGAGTAAAATTTCCTTCATCTCATCCCTTGTATTGAAAGGCAAACAGTATGGAAGGCGACACCACCTTTTAGCTCAGCTATCAAGTCTTTCTGAAGATCACTGACTTGTACTGAACTACAGATTTCATCATTTCCAAAGCATACATCCCCCCGCCCCGCCACACACACATTTAAACAACTGTGAAACTGAGATGTGTATTATGCCTGATAGTAGGTCATGATTTAATTGTTCTGTTTTTCTTTCTTAGTGGTATAGAAAATAGTTGTGTGTCTTAGAGTTAAGGACATCTTAGATTTGCTGAACTATAGCAATGTGAGCATTGTGCTTGGAAAATGTTTTCTTTTTTTTTTTTTGCGGTACGCGGGCCTCTCACTGTTGTGGCCTCTCCAGTTGCGGAGCACAGGCTCCGGACGCGCAGGCTCAGCGGCCATGGCTCACGGGCCTAGATGCTCCGTGGCATGTGGGATCTTCCCGGACCCGGGCACGAACCCGTGTCCCCTGCATCAGCAGGCGGACTCTCAACCACTGCGCCACCAGGGAAGCCCAGAAAATGTTTTCTTTAGTCAGAAACCACAGGGTTGATGCCTGAAGGCATTTAGGGATGAACTATAGGAAAGGGATGAGGGTCCAGGGAGAAGCAATAGTATTTGCAAGGTACCTGGGGTGGGAAGAGAATGGCCTATCCAAGAAACCAAGTGTAGTCTAGGGAGGCAGGAATGTAGAAAGCAAAGAGGATAATGAACCACTCTAAATGGATGTAAGGATCGCACAGAAATATTTATGGAAAGTGCTATGGACTTACAGGCACTATAAATGATACTTTGCTTTCATTTGTTTCCTGGACAAATGAATGAGAAAATTTATATTTCATTGGTTCTCCGACATTCATTTTTTTCCCAGTTGTTAACACCTCTGAAACTGGGGTGCATCTTATAGGCTAGGATGTTTCATTATTTAATTGGCAGCATTCCCCCCAACCCATAAATGCCATTTTAGAGTTGATGAAACATGGTATATAAAATCAATCACTACAACGGACACACTGTCCCTTTGTTCCTGAGTTCTTAACCTGAATTCCTGATCTCTCATATCTGATCTATCCACTTGGAAGTTTTTTGCTGCTTTTCCTAATCCAGACTTAGATTATGGGTCATATGGCCTGATCCCTTTGTGTCTAGACCCTTGATGTCCATGAGGTCCTGTGGGGCTGACCCGAATGTCAGTTTGGGCTTCTCGAAACCTGTGTGAAAAGGAACAGATGAGTATTTGAAGTAATGAAAACTCATACAAGTATTTTTTAAAATAACTTCTTCAGATTCCAGGCTTTAAAATTTGTCCATCCAGCCAGTACTTATTTGAGCACCTATTATCTGCTAGGCCAGGGGTTGGTAATCTGTGTTCTGCAAGCCAAATCAAGACCAATGCCTGGTTTTGTAAATAAAGTTTTATTGGAACACAATCATGCCCACTTATTTACATGTGGCCTATCGCTACTTTGGGGCTATAAACAGTAGAGTTGAGTAGTTGCAACAGAGACTGTATGACTTGCAAAGCCAAAATATTTACTATTTGGCTTTACTAATATTTATAGGACCAGTTTATCCTCCTGGGGGATCAAGAGGAGCCCTATCTTAAATGAACAATCAAAGAAAATATACAATCTCATAATAAAAATGTTTCATTTTATGTTGAAAAGCATACATATACCCCAGGAGAACAGGGGCCTTGTATGTCTACGTATGTATGTATGTATGTATGTATGTATGTATGTATGACTAGTACGGTGCTTGGCACAGAGTAGGTGCTTGCAGTAGATTCAAAATGGCTTCTTTCTTTGTGACTCCTCCCGGTGAGAGGTGGAATCCATTTCTTCTCCCCTTGATTTAGAACTAGACTTAGTGACTTTCTTAATCAATAAATTGTGGTAGAAGTGATGTTCTGAAGCTCTGAGGCTAGGAAATAATACACCTTGTAGCTTTCTAAGTCTCTTGGAATGCTTACCTTGAGGGAAACCAGTCAACTCATAAGAATCCTGACTATCCTGAAGCCACCATGTTGGAGGGGCCACGTTCAGGAACTCTAGTCAACAGTCTCAGGTGAGCCTAGTGTTGTAGCTATCACTGCCAGACATGTGAAAGAAGCCACCTTGGACCCTCCAGACCAGTCCACCCACCAGCTGAATACCACTGAGTAATCTCAGTTGATAACATGAGGAGCAGAGAAATCATTCAGCTGAGCCCTGCCCAAATTCCTGACTCATAAAATCATGAGATATAAAAAATGGTTGTTCTTTTAAGCCACTAAATTTTGGGGTGGTTTGTTATTAAGAAGTGGATAGCCAGAACAATGCTCCATAAATATTTGTGACTTTGTTTTACACAGCTAGGAAAGTGTAGAATCAGGACTAGAATACAAGTCTTTTGATTCACGGTGTCTGTGATAGTATTTTCATTTTTATTGCTGTTTGTCCAAGGTTAGCAGGGTAATCTGGTTCTTCTTAGAGAGACCTCTTCCAATCTCTCCCAAAGTCTGAATCAGTTAGAGGCCAAATAGTCATATGAGTAGCTTTGTGAAAGGTGATATCTAAAGACTGTGTTTCTTGGCCAGATGCTGGGGAGCATGGTGGCACTGGAGTGAACTTCACAACACACTAGGGCTTCGGGTGCACCTTGAGGTTTTGAGAGGCGCCTCAGGAGGTTTCAGTAGGTCTGCAGAATCCCAGATATGGTACATTTATATAGGAGGCCAAGCACAATAATGAAGTTCAATTTCTCTAGAAAGATTGCTTAGGTTTGAATCTTAGATCTTCCACTTACTAGTTAGGAGGCCTTGGATGAGTTATTAAACAGTTGAATCTCACTTCCCTCATCTGCAAAATGGTGATGACATCGACACATAGGTTGTTGTGAAGATTAAATGAATTAATTCATGCAAAGCAACTTGAAGATTTTTAGCACTTAGTAAACATTCTTATGAAGAGAGTCATTCTTAGTAATAGTATTAAAGATCCAACTTTCATCACTTCTCAAACTTTCACCTAAGAATTTTTTTAAACACATGACATATCCAGTTGTTCTGCAAGGACTAATGTATTGGTATATGTTTTTATTTATGGATTAGTTGGAATGATTCATGTATAGTCACTCACCTTTGGTGTGTTGTTCCATTGTACATATATAATTTCTTTGTGTTCTTGGCACACTGAACATCTGTACTTTATCACCTCACTAAAGACATTGGAATCCTTCCGGTGAATTTTTTTTTAAACTACATCATTGGCTTTCCAGTTTACTCAGCTCTTATGCATACTTTGTAAGCTCTGAAGAGCAGACACATCTGAAATAACTTTGTCTATCAAGTTTTCCGGATCTGCCTATTTTGTACCCTCAGTAGCTCAGTGGACAAGGGCAATATTCTGTCTTCATTGAACTGCACTGTGGAATGGAGCTCGACTTAATGACTTAAAGAGAACTTAGAGGGAAGACCTCACGTGCTACAGCCTCTGAGGAGCCCTTAGGGTGGTGGGCCCGCAGCTGCATAAGGGAAGGGCATAAAGGGAGGAGTATAAAAGGAAGGGGTGGCTCCCTGGTGGCAGTGAGCTGCTTGCCTAACATTGCATGTGTTCCTCTACATTTCCCTGCCACCTGTGCAGTTAGGTTGAGATTGAGTTATGACCAATAGAATGTGGGCAGCAGTGAAGTGTACCACTTCCAGGCCTGGCCATAAGGTCTCTGTATCACCTCTCAACTCTTTCTTCTCCTGTTGCAGTGGCCCTAGAAATCTTGTGTTGAGATCATTGTGTGACAAGATGGTAGCACCTCCATCAGCTTGGATTCCTGAGTTACTATATGGAGCAGAGCCCCATGAACCAGTGCTGGATTTGAAGTTTGAGAAAAAATATATCTTTGTTGGGTCAGGCCACTGAGATTGGGAGTTAATTTGTTACTTAGCTTAGCCTGACTACTAGAGCTGCAATGCCCCAGATACTCGGCTGGAGTAGAACACTAGTTTGGCACGAATGGGAAATTAACCCACCTGAGAATAACATCTAATCTCCTCAGTTCCAGTCAGTACAAGAAGAGTCTTAATTACTTGGACAAACTGGTTTGAACATGTCACTTCCCTTCCTAAAAAATTCTTGATAGATTTCATATTCATATTGTCTCCAGAATCAAGTTCAAACTCTTTAGCCTGGCAATTCAAGGCCTGCTGAAATCTGCATTTAATTTACTGATTCAGTTTTTCCTTTTAATGTCTAAGCCCCTTCTGGAAAGCACTCACCCCAACCAAACTTGTCCTACCTGGTATACCTCATGTTTAAGCCCACACTTGGGATTTTGCTATAATAGCTCTATTGATTGAGCTGTATGTTGAAATTTTACATCCTTTTAAAAAATTTTAGTAGTTTTAGGACAATCCTTCAAGAGAAGTATTATTACTCCTACTTCACACGTAAGGAAATTGAGTCATCAGAGCATTGAAGTAACTCACTCAACTCACACATCTAGGCAGTGGCTTCAAACCCAGATTTGCCTGACCCTCAAACCCATGTTCTTTCCAGCATACCTCACTGTTTCCTGACTCCAGATGTTCCCCTTCCTTGGAATCCCATCTCTCAGAAGTTTCTCTGTGTAGTTATGTTCTATCTTTCCTGCAAGTTCATGTCCACTGTGAGGCCCTGTCCACTTTGCCCGCATCTGAGGATGACTTTTCCTCTATAGTCGCTTTACATGGGTGCTTTGTGCCTCCCGTTGAACGCTTGGCTTCTTATAATTTGTGCCTTCAGCACAATACCTTATATAAAGTATACTCTCAAGCATCTGCGGCTGGAGTTGTTTTAAAGGGAAGCTTACGAGCGTAGCTTTGGCTACACTTGAAAAGCTAAGTTAGATCAAGAAGGAACAGTGAGAGATGGCTCTATACTTTGTTTCTTATTCTCAGGCTTCTCATGGGAAATGGCAAAGAATCAAAACTTGTTGGAAGACTAAGGTACTGGAGAGGGTTTAAAACCAGAAATCCCTGGTGCTAAGGTCTGCAAGTGTTTTAAGGAATGTAAGTGATCATAGAAGTATATTCCAGGAACCCATGAGTTGTTAGCTCAGCGGGTGGGGCAGTGGTAAAAGAAGGTCAAGGTGTTAAATGTCATTTTGTGGAGGACTAATGAGCTTTTCTGATCCTCGAATTCTGAATTTCTGTGAAGCCTGGCCAGGCTTGGTTATTTAAGTCACACTAGTTCTTTTGTCCCACTCACTAAGATCCTGGACACAACAGGGAGTGGATGAGTGACGGGTGAATTAGACTCATCCATCACCCCTAGTTGATTAACAAAGCAGGGCTTAAAACATGTAGCTACTAGGGCACAAGGATTATTTTGACCAGTTCCTGGGAGCGGAGCTAAAGTAGACCATATATTTGACCTGGAAAATGGCTGAATTGCTTTTCTCAAAGGATGACTTTTTTTTTTAACAAATTTATTTATTTATTTTTAGCTGCGTTGGGTCTTTGTTGCTGTGTGCAGGCTTTCTCTAGTTGCGGAGAGAGGGGACTACTCTTCGTTGCAGCCCGCGGGCTTCTCATTGCGATGGCTTCTCTTTGTTGCAGAGCGTGGGCTCTAGGCACACGGGCTTCAGTAGTTGTGGCACGTGCGCTCAGTAGTTGTGGCGCACGGGCTTAGTTGCTCCACATGTGGGATCCTCCTGGACCAGGGTTTGAACCCGTGTCCCCTGCATTGGCAGGAGGATTCTTAACCACTGTGCCACTAGGGAAGTCTTCAAAGGATGACTCTTCTTGAGGGCTTTTGAAGCATGTCATAATGGGGAGGGGGGCAGGCTGTGAGTATAGGGCAACGTATGGGCATGATAGAAACTTTTCTCTTCACCCTAAGTGTAAAATTCAACTGTGTGTTATTCTGCAGGTAGCAAAAGTCTTCCAAGCACTAGTCTTTATAACTCATTCCAATGAAATTTGAATTGTTGAGTGGATCACATGCTTTGAGACTCCAGGTAGTAGGAGTGGAAGTGGGGAAGAGGAAGGGACAGGAAGTGTCATTTCTTTTGCAGTGTGCTAATTTGACAATGTTTCTCAGGTCTAGCTTATCAGCAACCACTCTAAATTGACCATGATTTTATCCTTGCCGCTCCATGTAAAGGTTTCTTTCTCAGAATTTTCAGCCAACAGCTTCCAAACTGTCATTTACAATTTACGGAAGGACAGAAGGTAGAATGGTTGTCAGCAAGCAGCATAATTATGTGCCAGGAAATGACATAGCAAATAGTCTAGCCTGGCAAGTACTAGACGGCTCTTTCCCTATATTCTAGCTTCAGGCAGGAGCAGAACTATAATATCTGCTGATCTTTTTGTGACTTATTTTACACTTGGAGTTAAGATTACTAAGGAATATTTGGGCTGGAGATCAGGCAGAAATTTATTTTTTAAAAAGCAAAGCAATGGTGCTTTGTGACCACCTAGTAGGGTAGGATAGGGAGGGTGGGAGGGAGATGCAAGAGGGAGGAGATATGGGGACATATGTATATGTATAGCTGATTCACTTTGTTATAAAGCAGAAACTAACACACCATTGTAAAGCAATTATACTCCAATAAAGATGTTTAAAAAAAAAACCCAAAAACAAAGCAACGGGGAAATAGGAACTTGGAAAGTTGGATGTTACGTTATATATATTATGTTATATTATGCAGTCCTGTGCTATGGTGTGCTGTGGTATGCTATGCTATACTATGTTGTGTGTTATGTTATGTTATGAAATGCTATTGTGTAATCCAGTGGTTCTCAAAGTGTGGCCCCTGATGCAGCCAGAGCTGCATTACCTGGGTACTTGTTCGAAATGCAGTTTCCTGTTAGCCATCCAAGACCTACTGTATCAGAAACTCTGGGGCTAGAGCCTAGCAATCTGAATTTTAATAAGTCTTCCAGGTGACTCTGATCTGTGCTGTAGTTTGAGAACCACTGGTGTATAATAGATGGCAAGTAATCCTGCCTTGTTTTACTTGTTTATCAGTTACAAATACAATTACCTGCAAAAACTAAAACCAAAACCCCCCAGAAAACCTAGCAAATAGTGACTGTGTAAGTAAGAAAGAATTTTATTATCCTCACAAAATAAGAAGTACCGAGGAAGACTTTCCAGATTATTATCCAGGGCTCAAGGATGGTGTCTAGTGATCCAGGCTCTTTCTAGCTTTCTCTTTTCCTACTCTTAGCAAGTGGCTTTGTCACCAGAGTTGCAAGATGGCTGCTGTGCTGCCAGGCATTACTCCTCTGTTCCAGGCAGGGAAAAGAGGGAAGAACAAAGGGCTTCTCCTAGTTTTATTCAGGTAAAGTAACTCTGCCCAGGGATTTCTTTAGCCTTTCTCTTGTGGCTAGAACCATGTGACGTGGCAAACTCTAACACTGGAAGTTAAATAAACGTTAGCTTTTTAGTCTTTATGATAGAGAAAGTCAAAGGAAAAGGGATGGAGGTAAGAATAGTTTGGGGGAGGCCAATCCATACCATCTCTTTCAAGTTGCAACTTATAGCTAATTTTGTTGCTGCTTTCTTTCATTCTTTCTGTTTTTGTTTTTGTTTTTGTTTTTGTTTTGCGGTACGCGGGCCTCTCACCGTTGTGGCCTCTCTCGTTGCGGAGCACAGGCTCCGGACACGCAGGCTCAGCGGCCGTGGCTTCCGGGCCCAGCCGCTCTGCGGCATGTGGGATCTTCCCGGACCGGGGCATGAACCCGTGTCCCCTGCATCGGCAGGCGGACTCTCAACCACTGCGCCACCAGGGAGGCCCCCTTTTTTTTTTTTTTGGTTGAAATTCTTGGGGTAGGTCATGACGGAAAAAGTCCTCATATTATTATTAATAGGAAAATAGGATCAACAAATTGTCTTTCCATTTACACTTTAATTCTGAAATCTAATTCATTAAAGAAAACTAACGTTTTATGTCTGAGCAGTTATTTTACATTAGGTTAAAGGTTTGGCTGAGTTTGCCTTCTTGAGATTTATTTAATGGAAGATTTGTAAAATAAGACAAAATAAGAAATAATGTGAAATACTGGACAACTACACATATTTTGGCTAATTATAGTGGAGAGTCTGAAAATTTGAATATTTCAAGATATGCATCTATTATTTCTTTAAAATGTAAATAATAATTAGAATTAGGCTCCAGGGTTGTCACATATAATCGCTTTTTATTGTAATGCATGATAATTGACTTATTTATAGTAAGAGTTGTTTCCAAATTAGTATACCAGTGTAAAGCTATTTATATCTCTCTGCAATCCTATTTATTTCTCAACAAAGCCATTCCTCTTGTATTTTAAATAATAAATTTGCCCAGACTCTGTTCAAAATATTACCAATTTTGATTTAATGCAGCACGAGTATATGAGCTATTGTTGGACTCATTGGGGTTGCCATGGTAATTAATCATCTAGCTGGCAAGAAGAAGCTGAGGACCAGAGAGGAATCAATGTGACTAGGGTACAAGAACCTAGACATGTCAAAACAGAGATGTTTGGACACTAAGTCTTGTTATTCTTTTCACATTCTCTGTCTCTAGCTTCCAAAGCTCTAGTTTTCATTCTTCAGCAAATGTCTGTAATTAAAACAACCTCTTAGCACTCCCTTTTCTTAATCTCTGTCCTCCAGGTCAGGGGGTTGGCAAACTACAGCCAGTGGGCCACATCTGGCCCATCACCTTTTTTGGTAGGGCTCACAAGCTAAGAATGTTTATTGTATTTTTAAATGTTTGAAAAAAAATGTCATGACATGTGAAAATGATATGAAATTCAAATTTCAGTGCCCATAAGTAAAGCTTTGTTGGAATACAGCCATGCCCATTTGTTTAATGTGTTGTCTGTGGCTGCTTTCATGTTGCAACAGCAGAATGGAGTAGTTGCAACAGAGACTGTGTGGCCTGCAAAGCCTAAAATATTTACCATCTGGCCCTTTATAGAAAAAACTTGCTGACCCTGCTCTAGATCAATCCTGATCAAGGGGACTTTGGACATAGAAAGAGAAGCTCTCTTGTCTGAAATGCTAACCTAGGCACCTCTGATCAGATTTTCCTGCTTTTCTGCCATTTTTTGTAGTAAATTCTCTTTCTGCAATTTTGAGTCTTGCTTGGACATAAAAGGTGGTAGTTTATACCTATGCTATCAAAGATAGTAGATGCTAGCATGTGTGGCTTTTGAGCACTTGAAATGTGGCTAGGGCAAACTGAGATGTGCTATAAATGTATACACCAGATTTTGAAGAATTAGTACAAAAAAAGGATATAAAATCTCTCATTAATATTTTTGTATTGATTACTTGTTGAAATTATAATATTTAGGATATATTGGATTAAATAAAATATTCACCTGCTTCTTGTTACTTTTTAATGTGCCTGCTGGAGAAATTAAAATTACACGTATGGCTCATGTTATATTCCTTTGGACGGTGCTGGTTTGAATCCTTTCACTTCTTCTCTTTTTTCCCAGGAAATAGAATTTTTTCCTTCTTTTTTGGGGGTCAAATTTGTGTTTTATTTTTTCCAGCTTTATTATGATATAATTGACAAATAACACTGTAAGTTTACATTGTACTACATGATGATTTGATATATGTATATGTTATGAAATGAGGTTAGTTAACATCACCTCACATAGTTACCATTTTGTGTGTGTGTGTGAGAGAGAGAGAGAGAATATTTAAGATCTACTCTCTTAGTAAATTTCAAGTATATAATACAGTATTGTTAACTACAGCCACCAAGGTGTATATTAGATCTCCAGAACTTATTCATCTTATAACTGAGCCAGTTTTCTATTAGCAAATCTCTACTGAGTCACTAGAAACACCGTGACAGGTACTTTATCAGAGTTCACCACCTTCTTGTTTCTCTGTGAGCAATTTCTGCCACTTTGGACAGAAAGTTGTCCTTTTTTTTTGCAGTACGCGGGCCTCTCACCGCTGTGGCCTCTCCCGTTGTGGAGCACAGGCTCCGGACGCGCAGGCTCAGCGGCCATGGCTCACGGGCCCAGCCGTCCGCGGCATGTGGGATCTTCCCGGACCAGGGCACGAACCCGTGTCCCCTGCATCGGCAGGTGGACTCTCAACCACTGCGCCACTAGGGAAGCCCAGAAAGTTGTCGTCTTAACCAGGCAGGTAGACAGAGCAATTTAGTGGTGGACAAGTACCTCCAAATTTGTTGGGTCACCAGTAAAATTAAGTATTTACTGCTGTACCAGTTGTTGAAAAGTGTTATTTTTCTAAATATCTTACAGCAGTTAAAAATGTTAAGACATTTTATTAACACAAGTTTTCCCACTGGTACTTCTATATTTTGCAAACGTTAAAATTACAGCATGGGATATAGAAACAAATGTAGGTTAGGGGTTTCTTTTTACGAACTTCAACATGGCAAATTAGTGGTAAAAGATTCATAGCAAAAATTTAGAATTGACTGCAAGTACCAAGAGGATGTCATTTTACCTTAATATTATACTTTCAAATTGCAAGTGGGGTAACATGCTAATTATTTGATTTTTTTAAAAAAATAGACTTTATTTTTTACAGCAGTCTTAGGTTCACAGCAAAATTGAGAGGAGGATATGGAGATTTCCCATATAGCCCCTGCTCCTCCCCTGCAACATGCACAGCCTCCCCCATTATCAACACCTCCAGCAGAGTGGCACATTTGTTACAATTGATGAACCTACACTGACACATCACAATCACCCAAAGTCCATAGTTTACATTAGGGTTCACTCTTGGTGTGGTATATTCTATGGATTTGGACAAATGTATACTGACATGTATCTACCATTATACTATCATACAGAATAGTTTCACCACCCTAAAAATACCCTGTGCTCCACCTATTCATTCCTCTTACTTGATTTTTAAATATGCACAACTCTTCTCAACAGTTTCATTTCCATTCAGCCACTTTAAAAAAATTTTAGTTTTCCTTATCAGTTATTCCTGTGTGTAATTTAAAGAGTCAAATACTTCCCAAGACTTATTATGACTAAATATCAGTTCCCAGCCTCTACTTCACCCCTTTTCCTTCTTTAGAGGCAACATTTTCAACTTCTTAATTTTTTTTTTTTTGGTGTTTATCTCTATAGCTTTAAATAACATGCTTATATTACTACTTTTAATTTTTTTTAACTTGTAGGAATCATCTAATTATTTTTCACTATCCTAAATCAAGAATTACCTCTTTCAGATCTCTTCACCCCACCACACTCATGAACATTTCCTATACACTCATTTTCTCAGTATAATTTCATTATAATTTTAGTTAGCTCAATAATTTCACTATATAAATGCTATTCATAGCTGAACCAAGTTGAGCCATTGATAAGACATAACTAAAGGAATAGTTAGGGAATTGAAATATAGATTTAAATATTTCCCCAGAGTTCAGCTCACAGAGATAAAAAGAAGAGAAATTGTGAAATACAGGTTAAAGGAAAGTGAAGGATAGAATAAGAGTGCTCAACATGTGCTAATGTGAGATTTGGAAGGAGAAAATTTAAAGGATGAGGGGGAATTAAGAGTCAGATAATGTAGACAAAGGAGGAACAATCAAATGACTAGCAGGAACATTTAAAAAATCATACTACTATCTATTGAGACTAAAGGTGAAATAAAGATTTTTCCCAATAAAGTCTGAGAGAGTTGACCATTCACAAACCCTTAATATTAAAAGATGTACTTCTGTGGGAAGGAAATCAAACCTAGAAAGAAGAATCAGTATCTAGGAAGTCATGTTGAACTAAGAAATTGGCAAACAGGTTGGTAATTTTAAATACCCAATGACTGTCTAAAAATAACCTCATAATAATAAGAGCAATTATGACAATGGAGGGGGGTATAAAGTGGTATAAAGTATAAATAAAGTGGAATTAAATATATGACCTATCATGGAACATCGGGTTGTATCTATGGTGTTAAAGTATTCTGAGTACTTTGGATTGTCAGGAGGAGTCTAAACATGTGATTACACTCAAAGTATTGAAGTCAAGTAGGTATATTAAATCTTTCTACTAAAATAATTGAAATAAGATGTTTACCTTTTAAATAAATGGAAAATAGAAAAAGGAAAAAAGAAACAAAGAAAAATTTAAGTAGCTAGATCACTCAAAATAATGAAAAGAAATCCACATATAACTGTAGTAACAATAAGTATAAATGGTTCAACATTCCTCAGAGGACAGAGAAGGACAGAGCTTCTTAGATTAGATAAAACCCCAAATCCAAACTATGTGCTGTTTATAAGAGACACATATAAAGCATAAAGACACAGAAGGGTGGAATGTAAAAGGATAGAAAAGAAAAGCCAAGTGACTATTTGTTAAATAAATAATGAAAGTTCCTGGAGGGCAGAAACTGTTTTTCTCCTCTTATTAACAGACTTCATTTTTAGAGCACTTGTAGGTTCAGTTGTAGGTTCACAGGAAAACTGAGCATCAAGTACAGAGAAGTTCCCATTTACACCCTCCCTGTATTCCCACAGCCTCTCCCACCGTCAGCATCCCCCACCAGAGTGGTACATTTGTTACAGTAGTTGAACCAACGTTAACACATCATTATCACCTGAAGTCCATAGTTTGCATTAGGTGTCACTCTTGATGTTGTACGTTCTTTGGGTTTTAACAAATGTATAGTGACAAGTATCCACCATTAGAGTATCACATGGAATAATTTCACTTCCTTAAAAATCCCCTCTGCTTCACCTATTCATTGAGACTATGTTTTATATTTATCTTTCTTATTTGCTACAGAGCCATGATTATCTTAGGGGTTTGAAAGTCTATGCTTGGATTTAACTGTTTTACTGAGGCTCTTCTGATTGAATTCATGATAATCAGAGAAAATGAAAAAAGTTGGACATTTCCAAACACTAGATCTTTAGTGACAATGCTGCTGCCACCACCACCAAGTACTTTAAGTCTTTTCCAGACAATTTTCAGAAAATGGTATTCCTTGCACAAACAGAAAATAAACCTTTTCAGTGTTATCTTCTAGAATTAGGAATGCTTAGCCTAACTGTCTGGAAATGTCCCTCTAACATGTTATTTGTAGTATAAAATAATATGAATGTTCTGTGAAGGATTATAAAATAACCTTAATTTTTTTTGAGTTTGTGATTATTATTATTAATAATTACATTGATTCAATTTATTTATTTATTTTTGGCTGCGTTGGGTCTTTGTTGCTGTGCGCGGGCTTTCTCTAGTTGCGGTGAGCAGGGGCTACTCTTCGTTGCGGTGCGCAGGCTTATTGCTGTGGCTTCTCTTGTTGCGGAGTGTGGGCCCTAGGCGCACGGGCTTCAGTAGTTGCGGCATGTGGGCTCAGTAGTTGTGGCATGCAGGCTCTAGAGCACAGGCTCCATAGTTATGGCACACAGGCTTAGTTGCTCCGCGGAATGTGGGATCTTCCCGGACCAGGGCTCGAACCTGTGTCCCCTGCATTGGCAGGTAGATTCTTAACCACTACGCCACCAGGGAAGTCCCTGAGTTTGTGATTATTATTAACAGGACTGTCACAAGTCCCAGACCTATGTGACAACCATCAAAGACCCTTGGACAGAAAGAACATCGTCCATCAAGTTAACAATTTATCAATTGATTTTAACAAAAGATTTCTATGATATTTATAGACCTAAATTATATTGAAATTCTCTGTATTAGTTTTCTATTATGCATAATAAATTACTCTAAAACCTAGTGGCTTAAAACAACAAACATTTATTATCTCATGGTTACTGTGGGTTGAGAATTTGAGAGCATCTTAACTGTGTAGTTCTGGCTCAGGGCCTCTCATAAGGTTTCAGTCAAGATGTCAGCTGGGACTGCAGTGGCTGGAGGATTCACTTCCAAGATGGCCCACCCATCTGGCTATTGGCAGGAGGCCTCAGTTCCTTGTCACTTGGGCCTCTCCAGTTGCTGCTTGAGTGTCATGATGGCATAGAAGCTGGCTTACCCCCAGAGTTAGTGATCCAAGAGAGAGCAAGACAGACTCCACAATGTCTTTATGACCCAGACTTTCAATGTCATACTCCATCATTTCTGTAATATCTTATTGATTATACAGTCAGCCCTATTCAGTGTGGGAGGGGACTATACAAGGGCATGAACCAGGAGATGGGGAGTACTAAGGGATCATATTGGAGACTGGTGATCACATTCTCAGATATAGATATCAAACTAGGGTTTAGAAAGGATAGAAGCAACATTTTTAAGAAATAAAAGAATTTAGAATTTTATTACTATTTGCATTTTCTCTATCTTCCATAGTGACATTTCTTATTTAAATCAGCATTTTGACTTTTCCTTAATTCCTACCTTTTCAAGATTTATTAAGCCTGAAGCTCTTGAAAGTTATGAAAACTGGTGAAATTTAGAGGTTTGTCCACTCAGTGTATAGAAATATTGAGGATTTAATGGTCACTCTGGAATGAATATCTCTGTATATAACTTGATAAGTATATGTATGTCTCATTTAAAGTGAAAACTATCTTCCATCCTTACAATAATTATCTTCATTTTATATGGAGCTTTTCCTAAAGAAAAGGTTGTCTCTTTTGTCAAACTTTTAGCTGTTTCAATGCGACTGAGGCCACATTAAGCACAAGAAAACTGCTTCATTTAAAAAAAATCTTCTCATCATCTTCTAATCTGAAATTTTCCTGTAGTTCAATGAAATTAATGCCTTTAACATTTTCCAACCATACTAGAACCAGAGTAGAAAGTGCTTTTATAATATTTTTAAGGGAATGATATATGAAAACCTGCCTATAATTGGCTAAATGGAGACATTAAAGAATCAAATACCTCATCTCTTTCCGAGGGGCTGCTTCCATGGGGTGATATAAGCTTTGAAAAGTGGATGCAATTTTATGAAATTGGTGGCCTATGATGCATTAAAATCTAGAAAGTCTGCATTTCATTTCAAATTGAGGTCTTGGAAGTAATGCTTTTTACTTATAGCTGCATTATTTTAATAAAACTTCAGGGATAATTATTTTAAAATCACCATCGTCCTGTGTTTAAATGAAAATCACAAAATCGAGATTCAGAACTGAAAGTACGAATGTTGCTGGAGTCTTTTTAATATAATCTTTAAAGTGGTTTGAAGTAAATCAACAGCTGCCACCATCACCAAACCTCACTCCAGATAATCTTGTATGGGTCCCTTTCTCTTAACCTGGGAGAACTGCAAGTTCCTAGAGGCCTGCACGTGGCCATTTTTATTTTGTCTGAAATCTTCATGGCTACCTACCCCTCTGGGTTAGAGAACAAAGGAGAGGGTATTGTTTTCAGAAGGTTACGGTTTTTTGCACATTTTGTGTCTCAGTTGTCCCCCAGGTCTCACCAGTGTGTGAAAGGAGTTCATCCTTAGACTCCTGAATTGGAACCTGCCAATTGCCGAAGCAGCAGAATCTTCTCGTACCTTCCTAAAAGCAGGCTGGTGGGATAAAGTGTGTCCCACAGGAAATCAGAGCTGATGTCTTTGAATTTGCTATCCTTTTAGCAACAGTGTTCTTCTCCCTCTGACCCAAAGCTCAGCTGCTTTGCTGGGACCCAGTGAGGAAATCCAGAGGGATGGGCTATTGTCCAGGGTGTGGAGATCACAGACAGCCTTTGCCTGCTGATCTCCATTACCTTCCTTGGGACTTTGGCTGGGCTGTTGGAAATGTGAATCTCTTTCTGTTGGTAGGGCTAAGCAGGAAGGATTTGATCTAGACCTGTTGGCAGTCATCTTTGTCACCACTTGGAGAGAACTGTCAGAAAATAAAACCAACACAGAAGAAGAAAGGGCCAGGAAATGGAACGAGGCTCTTTTCTGGACTCCTGCCAGATGACTCAGATTTGTCAATAAAATAAGCCCCCGAATTCCCCCTTCTTGCAGTTAAGTAAATTTGAACTGAGTTTCGGTCACTTAAAACCCCCCAAATCTTTATTACAGCAGCAATTTTGAGGTGAAAGTATTGTTTGTAAAAGCAAATGTTATCTCTTGAATTTTCAACCGATAGTGAGGGAAGAATTTGATTGTGGTTTTTTTTCTGCTGAGCAGTGGCTGAGAAAAACCCATAGATTTCCAAAGTAAATCCTTGGTGTGGCTTTTTGAGGTGCTACAGAAAGAATACAAATGAGATTATACATAAAAATTGGGGAAAACACAGACAGTGGAGTAAGCAAAGACTAATAGAGATATAAAGAGGTTTGGATTGTCTCAGTAGCTGAATTAAGATCTAGGGGAGAGCTAATGAATTTAGTCCACAAATGCTTTGAGGCAAGAATGAATAGGAGAGACTTTTTCTGTTAAAGGAATAAAGAGAGCCATCTGGAGAAATAAGAGCAGTGGATAAAATCAGGACCTGTTGCCTGGGTCAATGTGAGGATGTGAATTGTAGGGTGGGGACAGGTAGGGATGAAGGGCATTGGTTCTATGACTTTGTTCTACGTCCTATTGTCCTATGACTTGAGACACCAAGTCTCAAGACTCTGTGAGCTACCAGGCCAGATAGAGATTTAAGAACCAGATTAAAATAAAAGGAAGTTTTAAGTTCTGTGCCTGATTTTTGCTTTTGTGTCATGTAACAACATCTCCTTATTTATGGTCTCTGCTCACACGCTAGAGCCAGTGATGTGGTGAAGCCCTTGGGACAAACATAAGAAAAGCGTCCGTATCTGTGTGTGTGTGTGTGTGTGTGTGTGTGTGTGTTATATTTTATCAGGGCACAAGAGCTGTCTATAGTGTACTTTAATTATTATTCTCTTTGTCTTGTGGAGGGCATTTTGATGAATTGAGAGAGAGAGAAGCTGATTTCTGGGCTCATGCTGTACACACTGGGCAGGGTTTCGCAGAAGCAGCAGGGAGAGAAGGAAGAGGTGCCTTCACCATCTATGTGATGAAAATACTCTAAATTCAAATTTAGAGAATCCACAAATGTTACTCACCCCACCTCTGAAGCCAATGATGCCGACAAGCATCTCTCCCCAGTTCCATCTCTAGCTATAAAATAGCTCTTTTTGTGACTTTTTCTTCTTTCAAGGCTACCCTAATACTTGGCAAAGAGAGAGAAAATTAAAGGGAAGACAAAGAAGGTAAAATCAAGATACTCCTTCTCCAGGCCCTTGAAGGAAAAGGAGATGTTTTAGCCAGGCTTTCAAATAATGGGAGCTCTGATGGCTAATTTGGACAAAACAGGGAGTAGGATAATCCCCAAGAACAAAAAGGGGAAACAGTCTTGGAGCCTAAGTACATTTCAAGCATTCTGCTTGAGAGTGAGTGTCAAGCAAGGCTGTTAAATTATCTGGTTGGCAAATTCTCAGCCTCTGTCTCGCCCTTCAACCATGCTTCCTAACATCTAAGTTACTCAGAGTCTACATTTAGTGCTGGAATGTGAATTAGAACAGTATATAACTGGGATTATTTCTGAATCCCAGCCTAAAACCTGTGTCTTGGTGTCTGAGAGAAGCAATGGATTCATAGACCAGAATATATTTACATACAAAAGCATTCATCAGTGATTGTGCTCCGCCTCAAGATGTAACTTGAATTACACTGGAAAATCATGTATTTAAGAATATGTATCTAATAAATCCAGTGTCATCTAGGGAAATAAGACCTGTTATTAGGCTGATGCACTGGCTGGCCATTCATTTTCCTGGTCAAGACCTCGAGGCATGGCAATTTAAGGTTTAGCTCTGAAACAAGCAGCCCTCTCACCTTGGAAACCTTTCCCTGCTTCTGTTGCTAGGTCCTCCAGCCCTGTTCAAGCCCTGTGCATAATAGCTTCTTGTGAGGAAATGACATTTAGAGCTCTCTCGATCTGTCAGCTTAATACCAACGGTTTAAAAATCACACATTATGTGATTAGTGAGGCCTTCTCTTTCCTTACGTCTCAATTTTTCTGCTTCCAAGGTTGAAAATATGTTTAAGAAACAATTTAAAATTGACACCAGTATTTCTGCAATTATTTCCTATCTAACAGTATTGATTTTCCATATTGAAAATGACTTCTTTAATGGGCAAACTATAACATTAAAAAATAGCTGTGGGGGCTTCCCTGGTGGCACAGTGGTTAAGAATCTGCCTGCCAATGCAGGGGACACGGGTTCGAGCCCTAGTCCAGGAAGATCCCACATGCCACAGCGCAACTAAGCCCCTGCGCCACAACTACTGAGCCTGCGCTCTAGAGCCCACGAACCACAACTGCTGAGCCCACGTGCCACAACTACTGAAGCCCACGCGCCTAGAGCCTGTGCTCCGCAACAAGAGAAGCCACCGCAATGAGAAGCCCACACACCACAACGAAGAGTAGCCCCCACTGGCCGCAACTAGAAAAAAGCCTGCGTGCAGCAATGAAGACCCAATGCAGCCAAATAAATAAATAAACAAATTTATTTATTTATTATTATTATTATTTTTGCGGTACGCAGGCCTCTCACTGTTGTGGCCCCTCCCGTTGCGGAGCACAGGCTCCGGACACGCAGGCCCAGCGGCCATGGCTCATAGGCCCAGCCGCTCCGCAGCACGTGGGATCCTCCCAGACCGGGGCACGAACCCGTGTCCCCTGCATCGGCAGGCGGACTCTCAACCACTGCACCACCAGGGAAGCCCTAATTTTTAAAAAATAGCTGTGAATGACAGGCTTGCTTGTCATGCCTCATTTCCTCAAAGCATTCCTTTCCAAGTGGGTTGCTGTGGGCAAAAGTAGATAATTATTTATTGAGTAGACTGTTCGGCATTTTCACTTTCTTTCAAGTGCCTGTCACATAGCAGATGCTCAGTAAATAACTATTAATTGTTTGAATGAATTAATGAGTGCCTGATGAATCACCCCACTACTGATTATTTTACACTGAGCTCCAGATCAATGTACAAGTATTGTACTTTTGTGGAAAAAACATTTTAATTATCTTGAAAGGGTATCAACATTGCTATATAGTTTTACCTTAAAAAATTGTTTTATTGTGGAAAATTTCAAACATACCACAAAATCAAAAGAATTTTATGGTGAATATTTATATACTGTCACCTAGATCCCACCATTTATATTTGCCTATACTCGTTTTATCACCTATATCAACTCATCTTATTTTTTGATGCCTTTCAAAGTAAATTGAAGACATCTATACATTCACTCTGTATACTTCAGCATTCATACGACCAATTAGAGTTCAGTATTTGTCTAAAGTTTTTCTTTTGATGTAAAATTTACATTCAATGAAATACACAAATCTTAAGCGTACGTCCACTGAGTTTTGATGAATACAAACCCCCATCAAGATATAGAACATTGCCATCACTCCAGATAGTTCCTCCATGCCCTTTCCCAGGCAAACATTGATCCCCCCCTTCACACTCTCTTTCCCACCAGGAAACCACTATCCTAATTATTTTCCACTATAGATCAGATTTGCCTGTTCTAGAACTTTACATGAATGGAATCATACAATTTGTATCCTTTTGTGGATGGCTTCTTTCACTTAGCATAATGTTTTTGAGATTAATAAATATTTTAGTGTGTATTGGTAGCTCAGTCCCTCTGTTGCTGAGTTGTATTTCATTATCTGACTATATCATAGTTTGCTTATCCATTCTTTTATTGATAGACACCTGGGCTGTTTCTAGTTTTGACTATTAAAAAGAAAGCTGCCATGAACATTTGTGTACAAGTCGTTTTGTGGACATATATTTTCATTTCTCTTAGGTAATACCTAGGAGGAATTACTTGATCATAGGATAGGTGTTATGTTTAGTTTTGCCAGAAACTGCCAGACCTTTTGCCAAATGGGCTGAACACTTTTACAGTCATAAAAACAATGTATGAGGGTTCTGATTGTCCCAAATCCTTGCCAACATTTGGTGCTGTCAGTCTTTTTAATTTTAGCCATACTGGTGTATGTGTAGTATTTCATTGTGTTTTTAATTTGCATTTCCATAATAACTAATGATGTCAAGTAATTTTTCATGTGCATTTCAGCCATTAGCACATGTTCTTTTATGAAGTGCCTATTTAAATATTTTGCCCATTTAAAGATATTTTTGTTTTTTATTATTAATTTTTAGGCATTCTTTATATATTCTGGATACCAGTCCTTTGTCAGATATATGGTTTCTGAAGCTTTAGGGCTTTAGCTTTCATGTTTAGGTCTAGGATATATCTCAAATTAATTTTTGTATATGGTACAAGGTGGAAGCCGATGTTATTTTTTTCCCTTTAATATAAATATCTAATTATTGCAGCAGCATTTGTTGAAAAGACTATTCTTTTCTTTCTGGATTCCTTTGGTGCCATTATAAGAATCAGAGGACCATGTAATTGGGGGTCAATTTCTGGGCTATATTCAGTTCCATTGATCTTTTTGTCAATCATTATGCCACTACTACACTGTCTTGATAATTTTAGCATAATTATCTCTGTCATGATAATTTCATGAAGTTAGGTAGTTTAAGTTCTTTTTTTTTTTTTTTTTTTTTTTTGCGGTACGCGGACTTCTCACTGTTGTGACCTGTCCATGGCTCATGGGCCCAACTGCTCCGCGGCATGTGGGATCTTCCCGGACCAGGGCACGAACCTGTGTCCCCTGCATCGGCAGGCGGACTCTCAACCACTGCACCACCAGGGAAGCCCAAGTTCTTAACTTTACTCTTTTTCAAAGTTCTTTTGGCTACTCTATGTTCCTTGATTTTTCATATACTTCTAGACTTAGCTTGTCGCTTTCTACAAAAAAATTCTGCTGAGGGTTTGATTGGAATTGCATTGTATCTATAGATTAATTTTGTGAGAACTGACATCTTGATAAAACTGAATCTTCTAATCTAGGAAATGATTTATCTCAACATTTATTTAGATCTTTTTTAACTTCTTTCAACAATGTTTTATATTTTTAATGTAGAGATCATAGAAGTTTTTTGTTAGATTTATTATGTTATATATTATGTTATATATAACATAACATGCTATATATTAGAATTATTCTGTGATTTTTAATACTATAGATGGAATCTTTAAAATTTCATTTTCCAATTGTTTGTGACACTGCTTGATTTTTTAACTTAACATTGTATTCTGTGACTTTGCTAAATTTACTTATTAGTTCTAGCATTTATTTTGTGATTCTTTAGGCTTTTGTATATAGTCATCTCATCAGCAAATATAGACAGTTTTACTTTTTCCTTTCCAATCTTTCTGCCTTTTATTTCTTTTAACTTTAACATTCTGCCTTATTGAATTGGCATATTGAATAGCAGTGATGGCAGTGGGCAACCTTGCCTTTTCACAGTCGTGAGCAAAAAATTCAGACTTTCAGGTTTTTTTTTTTTTTTTCGGTACACGGGCCTCTCACCGTTGTGGCCTCTCCGCAAGGCATGTTGGATCTTCCTGGACCAGGGCACAAACCTGTGTCCCCTGCGTCGGCTCTGCAGTGGACTCTCAACCACTGCGCCACCAGGGAAGCCCTAGCTTCAGGTTTTTAAAAGATGTCCTTTATCAGGTTGAATACATTCCCTTTTATTCCTGGTTTGCTAAAAGTTTATGTGATGAGTGGATGTTGAAATTTTTTCTGCATCTATTCAAATTATCACATAGTTTTTCTGCTTTATGCTGTTAATATGGTTAATTACCTTGATTGATCTTACCTTGATTGATCTTTAAATGTTAAACAACTTTGCATTCCTGAGATAAACCCTACTTGGTCATCATGTATTATCCTTTTGATATATTGTTGGGTTCCATTTGCTAGTACTTTGTTAAGGATTTTTTTGCATCTATGTTCATGAATGTTATTGGTCTATAAATTTCTGTTTTGAACTGCCTTTATCAGGTTTTAGAATTAGGGTGATGCTGACCACACAAAATGAATTGAGCAGTTTTCTCTCATCCTCTATTTTCTGAAAGAGTTTTGGTAAGATTGGTATGATTTCTTCCATAAACATGTGATAGAATTTACAAGTGAAACCATCTGAGTCTGGAATTTACTTTCTAGAAAATTTTTAAACTATGAATTTAATTTTTCTAATAAATATAGGGTTATTCTGTTTCACACCCTACATCCAATCTATCAAAAAATTCTATTGACTTTACCTTCGAAATATATCCAGAATCTCAGTTCTTCTTATCACCTCCTTGGCTACCATCTTGGACCAAGCATCCATGGTCTCTTTCTGGATTACTGCAGTATCTCTTTCAGGATTATTGCAGTAACTGCCTTGCTGAATTTTTTTGCTTCTGCCCTTGCTCCCTCTAGTCTATTCTCAGTACAGCAGCTAGTGTGCCACTTAACATAAGTCAGATCATCTCACTCCACAAAACCCTCATCCAGAGTAAAAGTCAAATCCTTGCAGTAGCCTGTAAGGTTCCACATGGTCTAGCACTACATTACCCTTATCACTTCTCATTCTTATACTCTCCCTCTCGGTTACTTCTCTCTTCACTGGCCTTCTTGCTGTTCCTTGAGCAAGCCAAGCATACTTTGCCCCAGATTCTTTCCACATGCTTTCCCCCATCTGCTCAGCACCTCCCCCACCAAATATCCACAAGTCTTGCTCCCTCATCTCCTTCAAATCTTTGTGCAAATGTCATCTTCTAAAAGGAGCTGTCTCTGCCCACCTAACTTAAAATCCCCAGTGCCTCCTGGCACTCCCTGCCCTTCATTCCTTTTTCCTTGTTCTCTGTATACTTATGACTTTCTAATGTACTATACCATTTACTTATTTTGTTTATTGTTTGTCTCTCTTTTCTGTAAGTGCTATGTGAGCCTAGATTTTTGTTCATTTTATGTCCCGTTGCATCTGAGAATCTAAAACGGTGCCTGGTAAATGGGAGCTACTCAATAAATTTTTGTGTAAAGAATGAACTGTGCTCTCAGATTCATAAGGTTTCCAAAACCAGCTTTAATGATAGTAGCTTTTCCCTGATGATACCCTTAGCTTTCAACATTTAACAAATCAGACTTTTTTTGAGGCTGGATCTTTTGTAAATAAATGATATCATAAGACAGTGGTTTCATATCTTTGTTGGCAGCAGACTCACAGGAATTATCCTCAGGAGCAATGTGTTATTTTACAATAGTTGACAGAATTGAGAGGTGAGCTTGCTAAATGAAAATTCTTTGTTATCAATCCCACAACCCCTCCCCCATGCTACAATATTTTTCAATACAGAACATCCCAACATGAGTCTTACCATCCTTCTCATTTAATAAAAATTTATACAAGAGATATATATACACACAAGATAAGAAAGAGAGATGTCCTCTTATGAGTTTATGGTGATTTGAATAGATGAAGTTTGCAAACACCAATATTTTAAACTATTCCTTTGCTTGGTGCCCCTGAAGTTTTCACACTCTGGGACAATGCGTAATAGTAAGATTTGGGAATTCAAAGAAATATGCCTTCCTTTGAAACATGGAAAAGGATGCTTGTGAAAAGAGAAGGAGGAAAGAAGAACAGATATAATGCATCCCTCAGGCAGATCTCTTACAGGAGGGATTGCTTATATATGGAAGGTGACTTGAAATTGTTTTCCTCAAAACTATTTATGTCCATGTACCCCTTGGAAAGTCTCTGTATAACCCCAGTTTGAAGACTGTTGCTATAGTTTTAACTCCATTCTTTTGCTGCCTTGGTTCTCTTAAATCATTTTGGTAAACATGCGTTTAGTGGAGGAGACAGGATATTTGTAATAGAGATTTTTAGTAACTGTAGGCTTGCTTAAGGTTTTCTTTAAATCTGAAATGATGAATATAGAGCCCATGTTTTAAGGATGCTTGTGAAGTGTTCCCATGTGTGTGGCCAGTCTCCACCTGGAGAGCTGCTTTATCATCCCTCACAGGGCCTTCTGTGGGCTACAGAATCTTGATTGTGACTGACAGAATATTGCAGTTTCTTCTAACTGCATTATAACCCAGAATATGTGGAAGCGTTAAAAGAATTTGATTGTAAAGCTTCTAAATCAAAGCTCTCATTTCTTTTTAAATTTATTTGCAAACTTTCCATGTCAAAAGAGAATCATATTGTACTTATCTTTATAGATGTATTTTTCCTAGTAGGTCATAGTATTAGTTATCTACTAACAATTATCCCAAAATTTATTGGCCTAAAACAACAAACAGTTATTATTACACAGTTTCTGTGCGTCAGAAATTCAGGAATGGTTTAGCTGGATGGATTTGGCTCAGGTTGCAGCTAAGACATGGGGCTGCAGTCATCTGAAGGCTTGACTGGGGCAGGAGGCTCCACTTCCAAAGTCATGAAATGACTATACGAAGGAGGCCTCAGTTCCTTGGCATTATTGGTGAGAAGTCCCAGTTTCTTGCCATATGGGCCTCTTCATGGGCCTGCTTGAATATCTACACAACATGGCTGCTTTCTTCCCCTGAAGTGTGTGATCAAAGGAAAAGAGCAAGGAGGAAGTCACAATGCCTTTTATATCCTAATCTCCAATGTCATAGACTGTCACTTCTACCATTCTATTCACTGGAAGCAAGTCACTGAATACAGCCCACATTTAAGGGGAGAAGAATTAGATTCTACTCTTTGAAGGAAAGAGTATCAAATGATTTGTGGACATATTTTAATACCACCACAGTCATGTATCTGGATCAAAAGTAGGTTGCTCTTCTTCTTTGACTTAGGCTTTCCATCTTAGATAAAGCCAGGATAGAAATATATCTCTGTTTTCAAGAGAAGGCACAGATACAGTGAATGACAGGCCCACTTACACAGTTAGAAAATGATGGTCTGGGATTAGCTCAGGTCTTCTGACAGCAGTAATTCCTTCTACTCTTTCATTGTAGTTTTCAACCCAATTATGTCAATAAACATTTGAAAATAAGTCTTTCTGTTAATAACTCACCAGTGCATAGTTGAAAAATGACCATGCAACAGTGCATTATCTATTTTTTGTCCTTATTTGAGCACCATTAAAATATTTCATTGGGATAATATCCCCATTAACCAAAGAAGAAACAGATTCCTATGTAAGGAACAATTTCCATGGAAATGATTTTCAATTGTTCAGATTATCTTTCAAAATATTTGACCTGTTTGTTGAAAATGGTACATTGGAAAATAAAAGTTTGTTTTGTTTCCTTTTAATGACTTGAACTTTTTTTGATTAATTCTACAAAGATTTTTCATTTAACAGATTTGTAGCTAAGAGTTGGCAGCATGACAACCTGTGTACGCTTTACTGTCTTTAGAACATCATTACACTGTCCTAAAAGGTCAGGCATTGTAAGAGGTGCTGATAATTTGGGTCCTTGTTAACAGCAAAGACAAGAAAATAACTGAAGTAATTATTTCTCAACTGTTCACAAAATAGTTGAAATTTGATTTCAGAGACTCCATATTATAGTAGATTTTTCTTTGTTTGTAAACAATGGTTATCTTGGTCCTGGAAATAATCATGCAGTTTTTAAATAGATAATACTACTTGTGTATCACTAGCAACTTTTCTGAATCATCTCTTTAAAAATAATGGCCTGGTAGGAATGTCATAAAACTACTCAGAGTACGCGCCCGTGCAAGGCTCCTGATATTTGTCATTGGTTTTGTTATAATGGCTCAAAAAGGGAGTTATTCTATTTGGTCATACTGTTGGTTCTTTATCCTAGACATATGTCTACAAGCAGCATACTTCTGTGGCAAGTCCTCCAAATTATAACATTCTCAGCCAATCTTATAGAATAAAAAATCCCTTTGCTAATGGGAGAAGCACTTGGGGGAGGCACTTTATTAAACTTTCAGCCATGAAGTACAAATATCATTATATCCTTTGGTTTCTCCCTTGAATTATCTATCCTATTAGTCAACTCACAGTGTATTATAAAATGAGCATACCTACTCCTCAACTACATTTCTTTTGCTATATTACAAGATGAGTGTCTCTGGCAGGAAGAGCACTGATAGGTAGGTGTGTGGTCTTTGGAGAAGGCTGAGTTAGGGGGAGAAGAGAGGCAGGATCTTATTGCTGAGGTTTATGTTTAGAACTGTGCTCTCTCATTTCAGTGCAGTACATGGGCACCCTGTGAGGTGATAAGTACATTGTCTGATTGGTCTCACTCCAAATTTGCTACCCTTTGTTAAGGGCAGGGCTGGTGGTATAAAGATTGGGTGTAGAAAGAACGGCCCAAGAGACGGAAGCAGCAGCACGTTAGAAGGCAAGGAGGATGGGGTGGCAAAGCTCATTTTTGGGCTCCAGGTTTGGACCGTGGTGACAGTCAGACTGTTGACTTTTGGGGAGGCAAAGAATGTCTATTATTATTTTAAAAATAAAATTCGTTCTTGACAAAATACAGATAAATAAAAAGAAGAGAACAACCAAACAAAAAGGGTCATATTCTCACTGCTCAGAGAATCCATGTTAACATTTAAAATGTAACAAAATTAACATACTGTCATGTTTAGAAAATCTAACTAAAACAGAAATATGCAAATGAATAGTTCAGGCATCTTTTCCTGCTCACCTTTCTAACCCAATCCACTTTTCCAAAGGTGACCACTGTTAACAGTTTCTTAGTATTCCTTAAAAAAGAGTAAAAACCTATTTGGGCCTGATAGAGTGCAAATCAGCTCAGACTGAAAAAGAAAGAAAGAGTCCCTTCCATCATTAAAGCCAGGGGGCTAGACACAGATAAAATCAGATGCAAAGTTAACAGAAAACATTCTTTCTCCCATGATTGTGCAGCAGCTGTAAGATGCTATAATGGCCTCCTTTTTGAGTGGCTCCTGCTTTCTTACTGATGACTGCCCCAAAGCCCTACTTTGCTATACTCATCTGTTATCAAGAGACCCAATCTTGCCAAAGTCCCATCATCTCAAGGCAGCACTCAATCTCCTAATGCTGCCTTGGGAAAGCAACCAACCCAGAACTGATTGCCACCCCCTTAAACTCTCCTCAGAATCCTTTAGCAAGAACCCAAACCTTATAAAAGATGTGTCCACCGTTCTCCTGGAGGGCCTTCCCTCACTGCATCAAGACAATAAATCTGACCTTGTCATACTACCAGCTTATCCTTGGTGGTCTTTGGCTGTTCAGGCTTTAACATAAGCAATTTTCTTTTCTTTTTTCTAAAAAAAATATTTAGTTATTTAGGCTGCGCTGGGTCTTAGTTGCAGCACGCAGGATCTTCACAGCATGCAAACTCTCAGTTGAGGCACGCATGCGGGATCTAGTTCCCCGACCAGGGATTGAACCTGGGCCCCCTGAATTGGGAGCGTGGAGTCTTACCCACTGGACCACCAGGGAAGTCCCACATAACCAATTTTCTATTCATCTATCTGCTTTTTAATTTACAAAAACGATTTACTTTACACACTGATTTGCATGTGCCTTTATTGTTTAATGATAAATCTTGGAGACCCATCTATGTCAGAGTATAAAGATCTACTACTGCAGTTTCCAAACTAAGAATGTACCATAATTTGTTTAAATGTAAGTCCCCTATTGACACGCACACTTCAGCTACTCCTAGGTTTTTGCTATTGCAAAAAAGGTGGCAATTAACATCTTTACATACATATCACTATAAATTTGTGGTTGAACTACCCAGCATCCACGCCCAACTTCTCCCTTCTCCACGGTACCCAGCTTTTCTATCTGAGGAAGACAGCCCATCTTTATCTCCAGGGATTGATTCTGATTGATTTAAGCCATGTAACAAAATCAGAAGTGTGCCTTTGCCTTAATTTAGTCTAATTAGGCTAAACATAAGCATTGTTGCTTGGAACATGGACCCCAGAGTGCTTTCTATATCCTACAATATCTGTAGCCCCAGTTGGGACTGATAATCATTTAATGACCACTATGGAAAACATTGGTTAGCTAAATTAACCCTGGAAATTTGAGTGGAAAGGAGAGAATCTCATGATATTGTTGAGCTGCTGGATCACCCAACCCTGAAGTCCATCTTAGGCGGAGGCTATTGGTTCCCTACCCATACCCACTTGTCTTTACTACTTCAGTGCACACTGCTCCGACTTTTGTCAGTACTGAATTCTTTGCCTGAGGGCTTTCTCTTACCACTGGAGTCCCTTTTGCTGTCTACTTAGCAGGATGGAATGAATGTCCCTCAGGGACAGCTCTCAACCAGTGACTCATGGTATAAATACCCCTCCCTGCTAGGGTGGATTACCTCTGAGGCAAATGTTTTACACTGGCTCTCAGGGTTTCCCTAGTGGAATTAAACTCTGGTTGTCCAGGATTCCCTGGTGGTCCAGTGGTTAAGTCTCCGTGCTCTCCATGCAGGGGCCCTGGGTTTGATCTCTGGTCAGGGAACTAGATCCTGCATGCTGCAACTAAAAAGCAAAATCCCAGATGCTGCAACGAAGATCCCACATGCCGTAACAAAGACCCGGCGCAGCCAAATAAATAAATATTAAAGAAAAAAAAAAACCTCTCGTTGTCCACAGTGGAAATTAGCTTGATACTGTACCCTCTATCGGCTCCCTTCTTGTCCCTGTCACACCTTTCCATTCTTTTATTGGTGTTTCCTTCACCTTCCAAAAATAGCCCAAACTATTAACCATCTTACTCCTGAATTTTGCAAGTCTTTGAGCCAACAAGCCCCCTTTATTGTTTAAGCCGGATTGCACTTATTTTCTGTTACTTGCTAGAAAAGGGCTCTAAATGATACATATCTTTGGGGGCATATCTGAGGAGTGAGTCAATTTTGTGAACATACCTGAGCAGTGAATATTTTGGGGCTGGTACACACATTTTGCATGTGAATAGATATTGTCCTCCAGAATGCTTCTACTAATTTGCAAGAGATTTATCTCTCTAAAAAATAATCCTTACTTTAGTTACCCAGATCTTTCTCTTTTCTTTACAAAAGTACCCAATGGTACTGAGCACTAAAGTGAATTTGAATAACCTGAAGCTTTTTAGAATCCTCATAGCCTGTTCCAGGAACTGCCACCCAATCAATTATGCTTTGCACATAACTGAGAATGTTCTATAGCAACCCAACAGAGAAACATTGTCTTCCCTTTTTATGGAGTTTCTCATTTGTTTACTATCAGTGCAACTCTGTGTGAATTACTTCCCCATTAAGAGCTTAGGTTTTACAGCTATCATTTATTCAACATTGTAGCTGTGCTGAATTGGACTATTGATCAATTTCACATGGTGGTGAGCAGGTTGCAGGCCAAGTAATTTTCCCCCATGGACACAGCAATGTTATTGTGAAACATATTCATAGAAATATCTACCCCAGTGAGATATTGGGTTTTTTGGAGGTTTTTGTTTATCACTGATGGTCTAAATACCATCTGATATAAACAAATTTCAATAATATACATAATGTCTTTGAGACAAAAGTAGCTAGGCCTCAACCTTTTTGATAACAGAAGACTTAGTCTGTTATGCGCATACGCTAGTCCAGACCCATGGGGTTCCATTTAAAACACATCATGTTTAAAGTTTCTAACTCAGCTGACCCTCAGAGCTCTGGAAAAAGTGAACTCGTTATCTTCCCTCCCTTACCTTTTCTGTCCCTTTTAAAAGTATTCCTTTCTCAAAGATAGCATTTGGCATACTTTGTATTAGAGATTTGCCCTGTTCATCCTCCTCCTCATGAAATCCCATTCATAATTTCAGTGAGGTTAAGGGTAGAGATTAAGGTTTTATCACTTTTAATTTAAGAATACCACGGAGAAAAAGAAACAAAAGATTTCTTTTATGGACCAGGATATGCTCTGTTTTGGTAAATGTTCTTTGTGCACTTGAAAAGAATGTGTATATTGCAATTTTTGAAGTGTTGCATGAATGTTAATTAGGCATTTGGTTGATAGTGGTGTTCAAGTCTTCTGTATCCTTATTTGTTTTCTATTTGTTCTTTCAATTATTAGAAAAGGATGGGGAAATCTCTAAGTATAATTATATATTTGTCTATTTCTCCTTATACTTCTATCAGTTTTTAATTCATGTAATCTGTTACTAAGTACATACAAACTTAGGATTGTCATGTCCTCTTGTTGAATTGGACTCTTTATGAAATGACCCTCTTTACTCTTATGAATATTATTTACTCTGAAATCTACTTTGTCTTATATTAAAGTAGCAAGTCCTGCTTTATTTTAGATTAGAATAGTATCTTTTCTCATCTTTTTAGTTTAAACCTACTTCAGCCTTTATATTTAAAGTATATCTCTTAAAAGTAGTATATAGTTGGGTCTTGGCTTTTTTTAATCCAATCTGACAATTTCCATTTTAATTGGGTGTTTAAACCATTTACATTTCATGTTTTAGTAGCGAGTTATTGCTGCAGAATAATCTTACCACAAACTTAGCAGCTTGAAACAACACCCATTTATTATCTCACTGTTTCTGTGTGCCAGGAATTAAGGCACAGCCTAGCTGAGTCCTCTGCTTCAGGGTATCTCACAAGGTTGCAATCAAAATGTCAGGCAGGGCTGGGGTCTCATCTGAGGCTTGACTGAGGAAGAATCTATTTCTAAGCTAATGTGGTTGTTGGCAGGATTCAGTTCCTTGCATGCTGTCAAAATGAAGGCTGCCTTCAATTCCTTGCCATGTGGACTTCGTCATATGGCAGCTTACTTAATCAAAGCTAGCAAGGGGAATAGTCAATAAGAGAGAGTCTGCTTGCAAGATGAAAATTATAGTATTATGTAGCAGTCATGGAGGTGACATTCTACATTCTATTGGTTAGAAGCAAGTCACAGGAGAGGATTACACAAGGGCATGAATACAAGGAGACAGGGATAATTGGGGGCCATCTTAGAGTCTTTCCACCATGTATGTGATTACAGGTATGGTTGGGTTTATATCTACCATCTTTCTATTTATTTTCTATTTTCTAACAGTATACTGAGGTATATTTTTAGATTACTATAAATATTCTTAAGCTTTCTTCTGAGTTGCAGTTAAGTTACTTAGAAACAGTTTGATACTTTTGAGTCTTAATTGTCTATAATTATAATTGTCTATAATTGTCATTAGGTGAGATCAGTGCTGTGTAGTCTAGTGCTGTATTTCCCTCACAACTGAGGTAAAACCCTTTTTAGTATTCTACCCAATGCCCTATGAATTATAAGTTTTCCACCCAGCCTGATAGGAATGGGCACTATTTTTGGCCCTGTGTGATCTCCAGGGATTTCTCCCTTTAAACTTCTCTGGTGTTCCTTTCCTCATGTGCATGTGCTAACTCATATGTTGAATATTCAAGGGGCACCCTCTGCAGATCTCCAGAGTTTCTTCCTATGTAGCCTTCTCCTCTTTGCTATTCTGCCCGATAACTCTTACTGCTTTGGCCTCCCAGCTCTATATTCTCAACACAGAAGTCTGCCAGGACTGTCCTGGGTTCCTTTCTCTATGCAGTAAGCTGGGGCAATCATAGGGTTCATCTCATTTATTTAAGATCATTGTCTTTTGTTGCCTGATTATGACATCATGAAAGCCATTTTTCATACATTTTGACCATTTTTTCTTTTGGCAAGAGAGTAAATCTGGTGCCTATCATTCTATCTTAGCTGGGAATGGACGTATCCTCTATATCCTCTTTCATTTTTAATCCTCTACAGGCAGTCAGTGTTCAATTAATAATTGAGCTGAGTTTAGTATATGGCTTATATTCTTGAGAAAAGCGTGTAAGTCTGGGTTAGGTTGGATGCTTCGGAAGTAGACCCTGAGATTTGGATTCTTTTGCAAATGCCCTACTGAGGAAGTGTTCTCAGGAAAAGAGGATGGGGAGTAGTGGGCTAGGACAAAGGGCGGAATCAAGCAAGGATGTGATTTCAGCTCAAGACTATTTCAGCCTGATCCTTTGGGGAGCTCTAGAGCACAGATTGTTCTGCAAAGATGGTTCACCTTTTAGGCAAATGCGGGGATGGGGGGCTTTTGTGCATCCTTGTTACTGCCTCTTGCAGGGAATTACCTGCCCAGCAACACAGCTTCCAATCATACAAAGACAATTTTCTAGAGAAGGAGGCAGCTGCAAACCTTTAACAGCCAACGCTCACAGCATCTGGGGGATAGATGTCTGGACTGAGTAAAGCCATCTGAGGCACAACAACAACAATATCCCCTATATTGTTTATGAGTCTATCCCCAAAATGCCTTGTACTCAGTAGGCATTCTGTATGTTAGTGCCTTAAGGTATAGAACTACAGCAATATCATTGTTTTGCCGAAATCCTACTTTCGGTTTTAAGGTTCAATGGAATCGCTGGCAAAATAACTACTTGTTTCACACAAATAAACAGCTTTAATCAATTCTTTAATGGAAGGTGACTTAACTTAATCTTGATATACAATCATTAGAAGGAAAGGAATAAGAATATTAGAGAGACATAACAGGGTATGCATCACTGAATTGGGCTGACACCTACTTCCAGATCCAAACAGCAGATGGGAGGTCCCGAGTGACAGCAATCTGGAGCCCCAGTTGGGAAGGGTCCTGGGCGGTGCGTCCACCCCACGGGTGAGACTTCAGATTGGAGTTCTGGGGGCTTCCGTTTATAATTCCAGGCCGCAAACAGATATTAGTTTGCGCAAAAACGGCTCTGGTTCAGTTGTAACAATGCTGCTAATTTCACCACGTTAGTCACAAGATTTTCTAGACCCCAGGGGACTGGCCAGGTCCCCAGGGCTCAAGAAATTCCAAGACCCACTCCCTTTCTTATCGTAAGTGCCGCTTGACTTGCTAGCAGCAGTTGTTAGGTGAGCAAGCGAAGGGCAGTCCAGGCAAGGTCACAGGTCAGGCAGAGGCCTGCTTCTGTCTCTGAAGCCTGAACAAGACTACTTTATTAATTTTCCCAACAATCATATCTCCAAGGAATAAATTATTTCATATGGGTAATTTTCTAGGTATTGAAGATTGCACTTTGAAAAACTTTTTGATGAGAATGTTTCTAAAATGTGTCATATATTTTCCTTACATCACACAGAGCAGTGGTCTCCAACCTTTTTCGCACCAGGGACCAGTTTCGTGGAAGACAATTTTTCCATGGATCAGGGTTGGGGGGGATGGTTTGGGGATGATTCAAGCGCATTACGTTTATTGTGCACTTTATTTCTGTTATTATTACCTTGTAATATATAATGAAATAATTATACAACTCACCATAATGCTGACAGGAGGCGGAGCTCAGGTGGTGATGCGAGCGATGGGGGCAGCTGTAAATACACTCGCCCACCTCCTGCTATGCGGCCCGGTTCCGGGGGTTGGGGACCCCTGACACAGAGGATGAGATCAGAATGATCTTTCCATGATGACTCAGGGTAATAATTTAGAAACCTCAAACGCTTTGCTGGGGTGAAAATCAGCAGGAATTTTCTTTTCTAAATATTTAGGTGAATATTGGAAGCACAGTATAAGGCAGCATGCTGGGCTGTCAGGTATCAGCTGTCATCACTCTTAATAGTACACTGGGTTCTTGAAAGTTTCTTCAACTTCAAATCTCTGAGGTCTGAGAAGTCCAATGATCGAAGATGTCAGGTTTATGAGAAAATAAACTGCAAGTTATGTCCTGAGGGCCTCTTCTAGAGTGGATTACATACAAGGTTTTAGTGCTTTGGCAATCCACAGATGATGTGTCAGGTGCTAAAACATGCTGGTGTTTGGTTCTCATTTGTGGCCGAATCCTGCATCCTGGGATGCTCTAAACTTCAGCATCTCTGGGAATACTATATTCGGAGTCCATCATTATTAAGTTGATGGTTGATTTTTCAGATGAGAGAAAGAGTTGATTTGACAAATTTCATCCTTATGGGCATTAAGGAATTGAAGAAAAGATGAAATTTGTTTTTTTACTAATTTTCTGACTTAGAACCTTTAGAAGTCATTTGTTGTTTTTACAGTCTGAGATTAGGGAAGGTTTTTAAAGTAGTGAAGAATTAGAATGGATTGTAAGAAAATGAGATTGTTTGCATTTCAGTATTTCATGACCTCCAAGACCTTTTTTTCCCCCAGAAAAATGGCAGTGAATTCAGTGGTACTTCTGTGTGATAAATAGGGGCTGTGCCTTAAATTGAAACTGAAAATAGAAAGTATCCTGATACCTGGAGCTTTTTTCTTCATAATGGTCTTACTGCTCAGGAACTGAATGTGAGCTGAGAGGTGAGCACTGAGATCCAATGGGTTTGGTACAGTGATGTGCTGGAGCCTGCTCTATGAGAGCCAGTTGTGTATGTCTCTTTCCAACTCTACCTTAGTGATGTCCTATTGATAGCTTGAAATTGGCCATGGTGGGAATGTTTACACAATGGATATTGGCAAACACTATAAAGCAGGCTTTTTTTTTTTAAACCCAAAGAGCCAGTTGTTAAACATTTTCCAATACACCACTGATCTCTAGACCGGTGGCCTTAGCCACAAGCACTAAGCAATGCTTTATTCAAGGTGACTTTTTTTTAAAAAATTGAGGTATAATTGACATATAACACTGTATTAGTTTCAGGTGTACAGTATAATGATTTGATACTTGTATATATTGCAAAATGATCACAATGTCTAGTTAACATCCATCACCATACATAGTTAAAACTTTTTCTTCTTGTGATGAGAACCTTTAAGATTTACCCTTAGCAACTTTCAAATATGCACTACAATATTATTAACTGTAGTCACCATGCTGTACATTACATCCTCATGAGATATTTATATATTTATTTATTTATTTATTTATTTATTTATTTTGCGGTACGCGGGCCTCTCACTGTTGTGGCCTCTCCCGTTGCGGAGCACAGGCTCCGGACGCGCAGGCTCAGCGGCCATGGCTCACGGGCCCAGCCGCTCCGCGGCATGTGGGATCCTCCCGGACGGGGGCACGAACCCGCGTACCCTGCCTCGGCAGGCGGACTCTCAACCACTGCGCCACCAGGGAAGCCCGAGATATTTATTTTACAACTGGAAATTTGTACCTTTTGATCCCCTTCATCCATTTCGCCCACCCCATCCCCCAGCCTCTGGCAACCACCAATCTGTTCTCTGTATCTATGAGCTCAGGGTTTGTTTTTTTTTTCCCTGACTCCTCATTTAAGTGAGATCATATGGTATTCATCTTTCTTTGTCTGACTTATTTCACTTAGCATAATACCCTCAAGGTCCATCTCTGTTGTTGTAAATGGCAAGATTTCCTTCTTTTTATGGCTGAATAATATTCCATTGTATATATATACACCATATTTTCCTTATCCTTCATCATCGATGGACGTTTACATTGTTTGATGTCTTGGCTATTGTAAATAATGCTGCAGTGAACATGGGGTGCATATATCTTTTTCATTTGCTTCGGTGAATACCCAGCAGTGCAATTCTTAGAGCATATGATAGTTATATTTTTAACTTTTTGAGGAACCTCCATACTGTTTTCCATAGTGGCAGCACCAATTTACATTCCCACCAACAATGCACAAGGGTTCTCTTTTATCCACATCCTCCCCAACACTTGTTATTTCTTGTCTTTTTGATAACAGCCATCTTAACAGGTGTGAGGTGATATCTCACTGTGGTTTTAACTTGCATTTTCCTGATGATTAGCAATGTTGAGCATCTTTTCATGTACCTTTTGGCCATCTGTATGTCTTCTTTGGAAAACTGTCTGTTTAGATCCCCTGCCCATTATAAAATCAGTTTGTTAGCTTTATTGCTATTGAGTTGTGTGAGGTCTTTATATATTTTGGATATTAACCCATTATCACATGTGTGGTTTGCAAATATTTTCTCCCATTCTGTAGGTTGCCTTTTCATTTTGTTGATAGTTTCCTTTATTATGCAGAAGCTTTTTAGTTTGATGTAGTCCCACTTGTTTATGTTTGCTTTTGTTGCTCAAGGCGACCTTCTTGGACAAAGAAAAATTAGACTCAGATGAACTTAGAGCCATTAAATTGCTAAAATGTTTCTATCTTTCTGTCAAGAGAGACAGTATCAGCAAATCCAAACCCTTTATTTATTTGTTTTTAACCAAAAGGAAACTGAGTCTAATAAATAAGTAGAAAGCAACTTTGCCAGATCATATATTGTATAAAGAGTAGGGTTTGGATTAGAACCAGGTCTCTTGACTCTTTGACCAGAGAGTTTTAAAAAATTATTTTAAATAGTACATATTATTGTTAATAATATAAAGGTAATGCTACGAAATGAAATATTTACTAAGAAATATATTACCAATTAAGTGTATTAATACTTAATGTATAAATTAATAATTTAATACCTAGTGTGTTATAGGCACAGAACTGGCAACTTACAGTATGATCTCATTTAACCCCTACCACAATCATGTGCATTGTAATCCCCATTTTACCAGAAAAGAATCAAAGATGAGAGAGATTATATAACTTATGCGAGTTCACACAGCTAGGGGTAGCAGAAGCGGGGTAGCAGAGGCAGCGAAGCAGAAGGCTCTTCTGTTTTGAAAGCCTACTCTTCTCCATTTGCTGGATTGCCTTTATAAACATGACATTAGCAGGCTGGGATTGCATCCCAATAGGAGACACATTTATTTACTTCAAAAATGCTTTGGAAAATAAAAGAACTAAGCACAAAAACGAGACTTTTCTCTTAAACTACAGTGCTGCTTTCTATGGTGCTCTCCCTGTCTTTCACAGAGACCTGTAGAGGGAAATGGCCTGCCCTTCACAGCAGTGAGCTTTGTGCCTTTGCAGTGCTCCCCTGAGTTTGTGAAATTCCTGCTGTGTCACATTGCATTGGTCCTGCTGGGAAAATTTACTGATCAAGCTTGATTTCTCCTCTGATAACCCACCCTTTGTCAATTTGGTTAATGTTATTCGTTTATGTGGTCTACTGGAGGGAAATTTAGCACAGCTTCTGTTTGCCTTTTAGGAAATCAAGTTTTCTTTTTTGTTAAATTTTGCCCACAGGTATATTCTTGTATGTGTGAATGTGCTTGTGTGTTTAATATCGTAGCTTATAACAGAAATTCTTCTTTGAAGCAAAAGTAATTCTTCTTGAATACAATGTAGCCTTAAACTCTCAAAGCATATATGAACGTATTCTTAAAGCTGAAAAATATACCTCCTTGAGCTAGCTGATTAATTTTTAATTTAGGATGTTTTCTTAAAAGATAAAATATTCTCCTTTTTTTGGTGAAGTGATAATAGTTTTAGAATGTGTTTCCAAATTGCACTGCCAATTCAAGTCTGGCAATAGTTCAAGTAGGCTGTAATAAACAGTTGAAAAGGCTCAGAAGTATGTGTTCCCATTAAGGGCACAGGACTGGAAGGGCTATAACTGAAGAGTGTTTCTGAGTAACTGCATGTCTAGGTGTAAAGTCTTGGAATCCAAGGTGAAATGCTGACTAGATTACTCATGTGATGCTGTATTGGATAAACACAGGCACCCATGTACCTGGGAAGTTGAGTGTAGCTATATTCATCTTTAACCTGAGAACAGTCCTTCTTTACCTGTCAAGCTTGTCTTGGTAGGCTCAACATGCAGCCATAGTAGGACCATTCAGGGAGTGCTGGAGGTGGAGGATGGGTTGTGGCTGCTGAACAGTTCGTATCTGAGATGACGTCAAGAATGGTGTGATGACAGGAGACCCAGGCAGATGTTCTTCTTATTCAAAGACTGTTCTGGCTCTCTGTAGCTGGATATCAAGACACCGCAAAACAGGGCTTAAGAAAATAACACTCACTTATTTTGCTTGCCAATGTGGCAGTTGACTGGGCTTAGCCAGGTAGCTTCTCTTGGGATCTATCTGATGGTTTCAGTCATAGTAGCTGATGTTGGGGCCATCTCAGAGGCTCCTTCACTCTTATGTCTGGTGCCTGTGCTGGGGAAATCCAAAGAGCTGGGGGTTGGAAAGGTGGGGATCCCTGGGCATCTCTGCCTTTGTATGGCCTCACCATTGGTCTCTCCAACATGGTGCCTACAGGCAGCCAGATTTGTTAGATGGTGGATGAAGGTCCTCCAAGAAGTTGTCCCAAGAGATAACATATAAAAGCTGCCAGACACATAGTAGAGAACCTAAATAGTAAATATTATGTTCATCCAAAGGGATTTTGAGTTTAGAACTCCAAGCAAGCAGATTGCCAGTAAAAGCATTATTCTTTTCATAGGAGAGTATATATAAGACTGGCCTATGGCATTGGAGACTGTGGGGTGCGTAGAGGTGTGCTTGTGTGTGTGTGTGTGTGTGTGTGTGTGTGTGTGTGTGTGTGTTGGGGCCTGTAAACAATCTTATGATTCCCAGAATCTGCCAGAGTTTCCCCTTGCTTCTGGCTAGAGAGAAAAGAGAGAGGAATTCACAAGATCCTGTCCCTCTCCATCTCTAGCTTCTTCTTTGTAATCTCAGGTTTTTGTGTGGCCCTGTATCACCATCAGTCCTCCACCAGGGAACATGTCTAACTACCAAGTTGTATGGCAGTAATCTGGCATATCATAGATGAGGCTATGCATTTCACTTGGTTCTAACCATGCTTAAGTGGCTCAGCCTTTAAAGCTTATAAAATTAGTTCAGCTCAAACACAGGTAGGTATCTTGCTCATTGCTAATTGGATAAAAAATGTAATTACCATAAAGTAAAAAAACATGTTGAGAATAAGCAAGGGCTCCTTAGTCTAAATGTATCTCATTTGGAGGATGGGGAAGGTTTTTTTCAAGAAGTGTAAGAAGGGTAGGCATTTTGCTAGGGAAATTGAACCTTGAGAGACCAGAGTTTAAATATATTATATACTTACTTGATTAACCCGTTTAATAGCTGGTTAAAGATTAATTGTACATCCAGCTCTAGAAGCATGTTTTATTTACTCATCTTTCATCTCAGCTGGTGTTTGTTTAGTTTTAAAAGCACCTTCAGTGCTGTCCTTTGAGCTTTCTTTGTGGTAATAAGTTAATTGAGAAAAGTAGGGGCCTAAGTGTTCAAGAAATGAAATTATATGGCCATTAATTTGTGAGGTTCCGATTATCTTCTCATTCAGGAAGTTTAACATTCATTTCAGAATCATAAATAAAGGAGAGATGACAAGTCCAGTTTTATGAACCAAGGCGCTGGCTACAACCACTTAAGAAAATTACCGTAAGTTTAGTTTCTAATTGCCTTGATCCAGTTGTGTGGATTACTCTCATTTGTTTTTGCTTTTCCATAACAGTAATAATGGGCCACACATTTCCTGTAAAGAATAGTTGACTCATTAAGAGTATGTTTAGTGCTATTTGACCAAAGGTAATGTTCTGGGAAATTTATTTAGTGTATTCCATCCTCTTGTCCTGGTGTCTTCTTCCTGTTTCTCTTTATCTCTATGATGCTCATGTATCCTTGAAGACTCTACCTAAGCCCAGAAGGACATCTCCACTCCTCAAATTGGGTAAGTTGCCTTGTCTCAGTGGGCATAGGCCTGCAATGCACACATTCTTTTATGGTTTCTATCACTTGAAACAAAAGCAAGTAATTATCTGTTTAGATGTCTTTTGCCTGACTAGATACTAGTTTTCTGAGGACAGGAACATTCTTACTCAACAGTGTAACCACAACACTGAAAGAAAATCATACATGCTAGGGAGAAATTGTGCCCCAAACTCAGGGCACGTGGTATGCACCCAATAAATGCTTGTGGAATGAATGTGTACAAATATTCTGGATTTTTAACTGGTGCCTTTCAGAAGCCCAAATCAATGTGAAGTTGACTTGATAAAGTAGGATATGAGCCATTTTGATGAATGGAAAACACAGTTTTGAATCTGGAAGAACAGTTTGCAAATACATATTGCAAACCAATAATTACACTTAATAATAAACCAAACTCTGCAGTTTGCTATTGTTGGGTTTTATCATCTGTGAACCCTAGCTGACTGATAAATAAGGTATTAGTTATCTGTGGCTATGTAACAAATTACCCAAAACTTAGTGGCTTACAACACACCTTTATGATCTTCCAGTTTCTGTAGGTCAGAAATCTGGACAATGTTTAGTAGCATCCTCTGCTTCAGGCCCTCTCACAGGTGGTAGTTGTCTCAAGGACTGAGTGGGCAGGATCCACTTCCAAGCTCACACTCATGTGGTTGTTGGCAGGATTCCGTTCCTCGTGAGTTGTTGGACTAGGGCCTCAGTTCCTCATGAGCTGTTGGCAGGAGGCCTCCCTCAGTTCCTTGCCACTTGGGCCAATCCATGGAGCCTCTCACAGCTGGCAGTTGGCCTCACCGGGGGAGCAAGCCAGAGGGCAGGAGAGGGTGCCAGCAAGAGAGCGTGCTACCAAGACACAGTCACAGTGTTTTGTAACCTAATCTTGGAAATGAATCTCACCATTTTTACTATATTCTATTGGTTACTAGGTCCAACCTACACTCAAGGGGAAGGGATTGCGCAAGAGTATGAATGCCAGGAGGCGGGAATCATTGGGAGCTGTATCAGAAGCTGCCTACCACAAATAATAAAAAATTAAGAAAATTACAAAATGTATAACACAATGTCAGAAAGTATAAAAATAAAACATACTAGTATGATTGAACTATGAAGAGAATGGACATATAGGAAGGACAAGAAAGTTTAAGCCCAAATTCTTAAATGCTTAATTCTTTAATCCTCAAGAATTCATTGACTGTTTATTTGGTGCCAAGCATCACAGTATGCTCACGGCACCCCAGAAGGGAATAGAACTGTATTAATGACTGAGGAGCTTAAAGATTAGTGAAAGAAATAAGAACGGAGAAAAAAGAATCATTGTGGAAAATGGCATAATACAAGTACTTTAATAGTGTTTTTGGAGTATAGACGTAGCGTGGGTGTCAGGAAAACTGAGAGTTGCTGAAAGTTGTTCAGGGAAGTGAGTGATGAGGAAGAGTTCCCTAAGCACAGAGTGGCGAGAGGAAGAAGAGCTTGTGTAAGGGAAGAAATGTTGCTTATTTGGGATTTCCGAAATCAGGATTTTGCTGATCATATAAATACACGGAAAAATCGTTAAGTGGTTGGAAGAGAAGTTATTTGAACTGTCCCCCAAGTCTCAATCTCAATGCCAAGGGAAGCTGAGGCAGTTCAAGTCCCAGAGTGAGTAGAGGTGACTGAGAAAAGATAATCTATGGAAGCTGCTCTTGTCTCCTTAGAGATTAGTTGGGCTGGATTTATCTGAATTCATGACTAGTCCTTGATGAGACTTTGAAACATGCACATTTTGTCATTAGGAGCACAGTTGAAGCTCTTCTCCTCTGTGGTATTTCTCTAACCCCAGGTACCTGGTCAGTTCTGGGTGGCTTCTGGCCACCTCAGGCTCCACCAGGCGAACGTTGATGCACAGTGCCCCCATCCTGCTCCCCTGGACATGTCTTCCTCCTCTCACCCATCAGAGCCTACTTAACATGTTTCCGCTCCAGAGGGGAATGTAGGAGGAGACTTGAGGTCAGCGTCCAGACTGGAAGAGAATACCTATGCCTATGCCTTCCAATTTTAAGGCCAGAATCTAAGGTAGCAGCAGCAATTATCCACAGTAATATGGGGAGAGAGGTGTGCTTGACTACAGATTATAATTGCATAATTTTGCTTTCAATTGTCTTTTTTCTTGCTTTTGCTGTCACCTCAATTACATTTTCATAAATATACCTCCTTTCTTATGACAGGAGCATGTATTTATTTCTGAGTTGAATTGTTTTTTGCATCATTCAATTTCACACTCTTCAAAATAATGACTATGGGATGCCAGTATCTAATGATCAATGAGTTCTCTACTCTGCCAAGTCATTGTCTCCTATTTAGGTTTTTGGGGTTTTTTTAATGTTAGGTTGTATTTTTTAAATTCTGTATGCTAGGGAGAAACTGTAGTTCAGAGAGGGTGACAGAGCTGACATATGAACCCAAAACCTATGTTCTTTGTACCAAGCCAAGCAAAAGATCCAGTAGATGAAATTATTGTCTGGAATCTAGGAGATATCTGAAATGTCAGGAAAGCTTCTGGGCAGTGAGACCTGGGCAAATTGTTTTTCTCTTTTCTTTCTTTTTTTTAAAAAAAATTTTATTTATTTAATTTATTTATTTTTGGCTGTGTTGGGTCTTCGTTGCTGTGTTCGGGCTTTCTCTAGTTGCGGTGAGCGGGGGCTACTCTTCGCTGCGGTGCGTGGGCTTCTCATTGCAGTGGCTTCTCTTGTTGCGGAGCTCGGGCTCTAAGCGCGTGGGCTTCAGTAGTTGTGGCATGTGGGCTCAGTAGTTATGGCTTATGGGCTCTAGAGCACTGGCTCAGTAGTTGTGGCTCACAGGCTTAGTTGCTCCGCGGCATGTGGGATCTTCCCAGACCAGGGCTTGAACCCGTGTTCCCTGCATTGGCAGGCAGATTCTTAACCACTGCACTACCAGGGAAGCCCTCTCTTTTCCAAAAAGGAGGAGGATTCTTCAAACTATAGGTTGATTAGCTTGCTGGCAATCCTTGGAACGAGCGGATGAGTGAGATGAGCTAGGAAAACTTATAAAAAGGAGTGATAATTGACTTTCTGATCCTTTACACTCCCATAGCTATCGATGTAGCTTTATGGATTTGCCTGTTTATGACATAACATCCAAGATCCCCTTGCCTACTCAAGGATCATAAAGACCCTCTTCCCTGTTGACCGCAAGGCAGTTCTCAGAAGGATCTTACTTTCTTTTTGAATATAAAAGAAAGCCTTAAATTTCAATGTTTTGGGGAACCAGGATGGGTTATCTCCAGCCTTTGATTGGTAAAAAAAAAAAAAGTTCTTTCTTTTTAACTGCAATGCAGTTTTTCTCAGTGACATAGTTTGGTTTTAAAATTCTGAGTCACAACAGCCGCATATGAAATTACACTATAATTATGTCCTTATATATCTGTCTCTCCTACTAAATGGGGAACTCCCTGAAGGTTGGAGTCCTGTGTCACTCATCTATGTATTGAAATGCATGTAACAGTGCTTGGCACTTAGCAAATTGTAACAAATGCTTGTCCTCATAAAGTCATTCATTTGTTCAGATTGTTCAATCTCCCTGAACTTTACCTTCCTTATCTTTATTAGGATAACAGTACAAAAAGCACCCGGCAAATTGTCAGATACGTAGTGGATATTCAATAAATAATGTGACATTCCTTCCCCCTACTTAGAGATGCATTCCGTCAAACCTAAAGTGGTTGATATTATTTAGAGCAGTTAAATGTTCTAGGACCACATTCTCATCTGTTCTAAACTCAGCTTCAAGTTTGCCAGCCTATACATCCCTCTACTTGGCAGGAGAACAGAAGGAAAAGGCTTCCCGGGCATCCTGCTTTCTCTGTCTGACATGAATATGATTTGTGTGCAGACTGCAAGCCTTGTTCCTCCTGCTGGCTGAGCACAGCTGTAAATAACCCCTAACCTTCCAGACACAATTCGTTCTGGTCCAGGCCCCTTTTTTATCCGTCCTTGGTTAAACATCCTGCCTTTTAATTTTTTTGTGCATGACCTTTTGTGTATCTGTTATTCAAATGACTTTATCATTCATTTTCTACTTTGATCAGGAGAGCTCATAAATGTTTAATGCTTACAAAATGGAAACATGATAAAATATCACGTCACTAATATAGTCAAATTAGTACATGTGATTTGAAATCTTATCAGTAGATTAAAGAACTTCATTTTGGCCCTATTTTATTTTATTTTAATTATTTATTTTTTTAAACATTTTGATTGGAGTAAAACTGCTTTATAATGGTGTGTTAGTTTCTGCTTTATAACAAAGTGAATCAGTTATACATATACATATGTCCCCATATCTCTTCCCTCTTGTGTCTCCCTCCCTCCCACCCTCCCTATCCCACCCTTCTAACTGGTCACAAAGCACCGAGCTGATCTCCTTGTGCTACGTGACTGCTTCCCACTAGCTATCTATTTTACATTTGGTAGTGTATATATGTCCATATATACACTACCACTCTCTCACTTTGTCCCAGCTTACCCGTCCCCCTCCCCGTGTCCTCAGGTCCATTGTCTAGTAGGTCTGCGTCTTTATTCCTGTCTTGCCCCTAAGTTGTTCATGACCTTTTTTTTTTATATTCCATATATATGTGTTAGTGTATGGTATTTGTTTTTCTCTTTCTGACTTACTTCACTCTGTATGACAGACTCTAGGTCCATCCACCTCACTACAAATAACTCAATTTTGTTCCTTTTTATTGCTGAGTAATATTCCATTGTATATATGTGCCACATCTTCTTTATCTATTCATCTGTCGGTGGACGCTTAGGTTGCTTCCATGTCCTGGCTATTGTAAATAGAGCAGCAATGAACATTGTGGTACATGACTCTCTTTGAATTATGGTTTTCTCAGGGTATATGCCCAGTAGTGGGATTGTTGGATCGTATGGTAGTTCTATTTTTAGTTTTTTTAATGGACCTCCATACTGTTCTCCATAGTGGCTGTATCAATTTACATTCCCACCAACAGTGTATGAGGGTTCCCTTTTCTCCACACCCTCTCCAACATTCATTGTTTGTAGATTTTTTGATGATTGGCCCTATTTTAAAAAGAGGCCAAGTTTACTAATAAAAGGTCTGGGAAAAGTTTTTTTCTTTTTTTTTTTTTAATGGTTCTGCTTATCAGGATGCTGAGGGCCTAAATCTTGAACTTGATTAAAAAGCCAATGGGGACTTCCCTGGTGGTGCAGTGGTTAAGAATCCACCTGCCAATGCAGGGGACACGGGTTTGAGCTGTGGTCCGAGAAGATCCCACATGCCGCGGAGCAACTAAGCCCGTGTGCCACAACTACTGAGCCTACGCTCTACAGCCTGTGAGCCACAACTACTGAGCCCACGTGCTGCAGCTACTGAAGCCCACGCGCCTAGAGCCCATGCTCTGCAACAAGAGAAGCCACCGCAATAAGAAGCCCGCGCAACACAACGAAGTGTAGCCCCTGCTCACATGCAGCAATGAAGACCCAACGCAGCCAAAAGTCAATCAATAAATAAAATTTTTAAAAAAATGGAATGTTTTAAAAAAAAAAGCCAATGGGAAGTGGCCCAGGTGGTTATTGTGCAAGCAATTAGGTTTGCCTCACAGCTGGGGACCCCTGAGCTTAGGGAACCTGAATCTTCTATAGTAGGCAGTAAGTAAACCTGCCTGACCTTACACTGGAGACATTATCTTTGTTATACTAGTCAGTAAATGAATCTGCCCTCTGCTCTGAAGAGAGACTCTATCTTTATTGTCCAAGACTGCTCACTACAAACATCCTTCAAAAGATAGTTCATAACAAGGCAGTCAGTACCTCTGCTCACAAGATATGCAGAAACACAAGAGACCCATGGAGAATAGTCCCCCCCCAGCAGTAGTGGTGGTGGTGGTGCTGGTGGGGGAGATGAAACAAAATTAACTGAGTTGATAATTATTAAAACTGGGTGATGACGATATTGAGGTACAGCCTACTTTTGTATTTTTTGAAATTTTTCCATAAGTAACAAGTTAAAAAAAATAGCAGCTACCATAAGTAAAGTGCTGTGTGACACTCTACATAAATCACAATTGAAAAGACCCAGAGAGACTGTGTCAACTCTTTACCGTTTTACATCTCTACTTCCCTGAGCTGATGTCTGAGGTCTGTTCAGTATATGTTCTTGGAGGCTAATTACACTATTGGTTTGCTAGTGTAATAAGTTCAATATGATTAACTCAAATCTCGACAGGTTAAATAACCACCAACTGTGAAAGTTAGGACTATTGGGGAATGGTAGAAACTTATGTCTCAGTTTTCAATTTATTGGGAGCACAATATACATATCATGTATGCATACTTGTACACATCACAGTATACATTTAACATGTACATATCATGTATGTATCAGTGAGGTAGAGGCAAAGGAAGACTTTATTTATCTGTAAGGCCTTTTATTCACATGAATAGTAATCAGACTGTCAAAAAGGAAATCTGGAAAATAATGCCAAAGTGTTTTTAGCAAATGTTTTAAAAATATATATACTTTAATAAAATATAAATGCATTCCTGTTCTAAAAACAGAGGTGTCTAGACTAAAAAGTGAATGTCTTATTCCCCACAGACCAAGTACCACCCCCTCGCCAATCTTCCATTTGCCTCCAGAGAAGTAATTACTGTTAACAGTTTGGTGTGTATTCTTCCAGAATAGTGTCTCTAAATTTACATATATTCATATGTAAAAATACAAATATAGTCTTATAAAACATAAATGGGATTATACTATGCATACTTTTATATATCCTGCTTTTCTCACTTAAAAATTTCTTGGATATATTTCAGTTTGAGTATATATGAAACTATTTCCAATTTCAAAACTGTTGCATAGCATTCCTTAGAATGGATGTATCATATTTGAGATATCGAATCTAAGCTCATCTCTCACTGCTGCTAAGAATTTTTCATTGTTATCATGAACCCATATCACGATTGCATTCTGTACCAAGTAAGCTCCATGGACCAGTTCCTGCCCCTCTGGGTTTAAAATCTAAGACCACTTCACCACAAACATGTAGTGAGAAGACAATCTCTGTATGTGTGTCAAGAGTTTTGAGACTAATTTTTTTTAATTGTGAAGCTTATTTTAAATTCCCTTTAAAATTGAGAAGGAAGGGAAGCTTAATGAGGGATAGGATATTTACATAGTCTCACAGTAGCTCCTCACTGATTGCCTGTAAAGTCACAAAAGGAAAATCTAGCGAAGGAACCAGACTTTAACCAAATGACCAAAATTATTACCACCAATAAGGCTAAATGGGCATGATGTGCTTCCAGATATGGTACCTGAGAAAGACACATCACTCATGTAGTATTCCAGCCAGATATGTATCACTTAAATCAAATCATGAGAAATCATTAGATAAACCCATATCAAGGGATATTCTGTAAAATAACTGGCCCATACTCTTTAAAAATAATGAATGAGGGCTTCCCTGGTGGCGCAGTGGTTGAGAGTCCACCTGCCGATGCAGGGGACACGGGTTCATGTCCCGGTCCGGGAAGATCCCACATGGCGCGGAGTGGCTGGGCCCGTGAGCCATGGCCGCTGAGCCTGCGTGTCCGGAGCCTGTGCTCCGCAACGGGAGAGACCACAACAGTGAGAGGCCCGCGTATTGCAAAAAAAAAAAAAAAAAAAAAATGAATGAAATAAAAATATTGATGAAAGAAAAAAAAAAAAGGCTTAGGAACTGTTCCGGATTGAAGGAGACTAAGTATACATGCCAGCTAAATGCAATGTGTAATCCTGGACTGGATACTATACTAGGAAAAAAATGCTATAAAGTACGTTGTTGGAAGACTCAATAAAATTGGAACACAGACTATAGAGTAGATAAAAACACTGCATCAGTGCTAAATTTTCCAATTTCAACAACTGTACTGTGGTTATGTAAGATTGTATGTTGAGAATATGTTAGAATATTTAGGAAATCCACACTGAAAGATAAGGGGTAAATGTGCATGCTATCTGCAAGAGGTTCAGAAAAAGAAGTGTGTGTGTGTGTGTGTGTGTGTGTGTGTATGTAGAGGGGGATGGGGAGAGAGAGAATATGATAAAGCAAATGTGACAAATCACTAAAAGTAGTAAATATGGATATGGATAATGGGTACATGGATGTTCTTTTTACTTTTTTTGCAACTTTTCTCTAAATTTTAAATTATTTCAAACTAAAATTGCAGAACATGTCTTGGTTTCCAGAGTGTGCAGAGACCTGGAGTGGATAAGTCATGCATTCAAGTGTTGGTCATGTTGCCTGTTCAACCTCTTGCCTGCCTGGAGGGAGCTCTGGTTGTAAGACTTTAGGGAATGGCTCTTTTTCAATAAATTTTCCAGAGATATTTCATCTATCTCACAGTTAGGAACTGCCAAACACTTCGGTTTCAGAAATAAAAATAGCTGAATAGCTGTTAATTTTAAGAGGCTGGAGAGGAACTTGTATTTTAAAGGGCAAGTTGTTTTAATAAAACATTGTGTTGCATCAACCTGGGGCAGTTCTTCTCCTGGGGCATTTGACTAAGCTGTGCCTATGCAGATAAACTTGCTCTCACTTTTAATCCTTTACCTTTTGTAATACTGGTTGACTTAGTGAGCAGTGGGTCATGACTTTAAGTTTAGAGATGCACAAAAACATAGAAATTATTTTAACAGATCAGTAATCCCTCTTGCTTATCTGTCTCTGAATTGCTCCAAGGAACTGGCAATGGCAACTATTTTTAACAGCTTTATTGAGATATAATTCACATACATATATTTTATCCATTTAAAATGTACAATTCAGTGGTTTTTAATATGTTCACAGAGTGCAACCTCCACCACAATCTAATTTTAGAACATTTTCATTACCCCAAAAAGAAACCCAGTGCCCGTTAGCTGTCACTACCCATTCCTTCCTCCCCTTCTCAGCCCCTGACAACCACTAATCTATTTTCTGTGTATATGGATCTGCTTATTCTGGACATTTCATATAAATGGAATCATACGATATGTGGTCTTTTGTGTCTGGCTTCTTTTACTCAGCATAACATTTGCAAGGTTTATCCATTCTGTAGCATGTATCAGTACTTCATTTCTTTTTATTACCGAACAATATTCCATCATATGGATATGCCATCCATATTCCATCATCTGTTTATCTATGCATCATTTGTTTGTTTCATGGACATTAGCTTTGTTTCTACCTTTTAGCAATTATGAATACTGCTGATATGCACATTTGTGTGGAGGTATGTTTTACTTTCTCTTGCATATATATCTAGGAGTGGTAGCTCTGTGTGTAACATTTCAAGGAACTACCATATTGTTTTCTAAAGTGGCTGCACCATTTTATATTCCCACCAGCAGCATGTGAGGTTTCCGATTTCTTCACTTGTTATTGTCTGTCTTTTTGATTATAACTGTCCTATTGGGTGTTAAGTGGAATCTCATTGTGATTTGGATTTGCATTTCCCTAGTGACTAATGATGTTGAACGTATTTTCATGTGCTTATCAACCATTTTTATATCTTCTTTGGAGAAATGTCTATTTAGATCCTTTGCCAATTTTAAAATTGGGTTGTTTACCTTTTTATAAATGAGTTGTAAACTTCTTTGTTATTCCAAATACAAGTTCCTCGTTGGATATATAATTGGCAATATCGTTTGGCTGCTTTTTTTCACTTCAAAAAATCTCTTGGATATATTTCAATTTCAGTATGTATGAACAAGTCTCAGTTTTAAAAAAACTGTTGAATAACATTCCATATTTGAAATATCCCTTAATAATTGCCACCTGAATGAGGTTTTCTGTTTGTATATTCTTAAAGGACATATTCTGAATCACACTCTTCTCTCTTCCACATTTTGGGGGTATTAGTCAAATCAACCCTACTAGATTTATGCTCTCTAAGATTGAGGAATGTGTATTCTGCATCTTTTTGGATGTGTATGTGGTTTTCTCACCACAGCACTTAGCATATACCACTCTGCTAGTTGGTATGTTTAGAGAGATTATTTCCACTGGCTTAATGTAAATTCTCAAAGGGGAGTCTTGTTTACAATGCTACTGAATACAAAATCTTAGTGTTGGAAGGGATCCCATGGGTCCTTTAGTCCAGTGGAACTCAAAGTGTAGTTCAAAGACTGATGCCAGTCCACAGTCTCTTACTGGACCATGGCGATTGAGCACAGAAATGGAAAGTTAAGTGTTCAGAAGCTTTTACTGTATTCAATATTGCTGTGAAAGTGAAGCACACAATATTGTATTACACAAAAATATGAGACCACAATTGATAGGAAATTTTAAAAGGTACTTCATCAAAGACAATTGAGAAATACTCCTGTAGTCTAATCTTTCACCCACAGCAAAAATCCCTTCTACAGCTAATCAACTAGAATTTACTTAGTCAGTTTAGTTTATTAACTCAAGGAAAATTTATTCAGCCCTTACATGTAGTGAACTGGTTAAACTTGCAGATTCATATCCTGATTTTTCACTTACTCAGTGTGTGAACATGTGAAGGGTTCTTAATCTCTGTGGGCCTTAGTTTCCCAATTTCCACCTGTATAAAATGGGAAAAATAAGAGTACCTGTTCTCATAGGTTTGTTTTGCGGAATAGATGAATATATATATATATATATATATATATATATATATATATATATATATATAGTACTAGAACAGCCCCTCATAAATGATAGTCATTCAGTAAATGTTAGTGAAGTTAACAACGATGCTGATGATATAATCCAGGCAGAAGGTGATGGTTTGATTCAAGGTAGTATCAGTGGGAATGGAGAAAATTATATGGATCTGGCAAATGTCTTCAGGACTTACAGACTGATGGACTGGGGAGAGCTGGTAAGGATGAGGGTGGGGACATCCTGCCAACCATTCTCTGAAATGGGGAACCTGTAGGAAAAGGATTTTGGGGGGGAGTGGGCCAAGGTGAGGGATTATGAGTTCAAGTTTGGCTACGTTGAGTCTCAGGTGATTCCAGGGTTTTCCAATAAAGCCATTCAGTTGGCTTTGGAGATAGAGACATGGATTTCAGAAGAGAGAGAGCTATGCTGGAAGTAAGGTCTCAATGTATAAATGGCAGTTAGAACAATGGGAGTCACTAATATAACAAAGGATACTGTGTAGAGTGACAATAGAGTAGACCCAAGACAGAGTCTAGTGGAGCATCAGTGAGCATCAGTGTGCATCAGATGTGAGAGAGACCACAAAGGAGGCTTAGAAGAGTGGCCAGAGGAGTCAGAGAGGTGGCAAGAGAGTATAATGTCAGAGAAACCAAAGAAAGAGATGATTTCAAAAAGCAGGATGTGGTCAACAGTGTCATGTAAGAGAAATTGCAAAGAACATTTATCCACAGTGACATTACAAAGATCAGTTTGGGTGGCTTGGTGGAGGCAGAAGCCCCACTAGATGGACTGACAGAGGAGTGAAGGCTATAGATGGCAGATCACAAGTGCATGCTGCTCTCTCAAAAAGTCAGACTTCAAAGAGGATGGGAGGAAGAGGCAGCAGCTTAGTGGAATGTGAGGCCGAGGAATTTTCCTTTATACATGTGATGGGAGAAACCTATGCATGATCACCAATGAGAAGATGAAGTTGTGTAAAGATAAAAATGAGAAAGCACATAATTAATGGAGGTGGGAAAGGAATCAAGAGCATCCATTGATGGGGCACATTCCAGATGCGGTTTGACACATGCTTGGTACCACGTTTTCTTTCTTGATCTAGACACTGTTTATTTATTATTGCTCTATAAATTGCATTTTGAGCTTTTTAAAAATTACACTATACAAACATTACTTATTGTGCTTATAAACAATTAAAACCCCCATGTCTTTCTCCAGGAGCTGCTTTTAAGTCAGTTCTCCTATGTTAAAAGCTAAGTATGGGTCTCTAGTTTCTTTTTGTTACTTTTGACTTATTATTCCAAGCTGCCATCCTATTGGATAGAATATGGACTCTGACATCCAACATATTTACTCTCTTTTCCAGTCAGTGCTGTCAGCTTAAATATTCACAAGCTTGTTGTGGCAGGCAGAATTCTAAGATTATTCCCATAGCTTCCACCTCCTGGAGTCCACACCTTGGGGTAATCCTCTCCTCTTAAGTATGGGTAAAACCTGCGACTTGCCTCAAACCAATAGAATATGGCAAAGGTGAATGAATTTTGCAGATATAATGAAAGTCCCTAAGCAGTTGTCTTTGAGTTCATCAAAAGGGAAAACATCCAGGGTGGGCTTGACCTAACCAGGGAAGCCGTATAAAAGAGGATCCAGATCTTTGCTGAAAGGAGAGACTTGAAGCAGGAGTGACTCTCCCCTGCTAGCCTTGAAGAAGGAAATGACCATGTTGTGAACAACCTATGAAAAGGGATGGCCTCTAGGAGTTGAGAGCCTCAGTCCTCCAATCGCAAGGACCTGAATTCTGCCAATAACCTGAATGAGCTTGGAAGAAGTTCCCTGAGTCTCAGAGGAGACAATTGTCCCTACCAACACCTTGATTGTAGAGGACCCAGCTAAGGACCCATGAAAGCTGTGGGATAGTAAATATATGTTGTTCTGAGCCACTAGGTTTGTGGTAATTTGTTATGCATAATGGAAAATGAATGCACTTGTCTTCAGCATTACCATCCATGTCTTGAGTAAGAGAGTTGGACTGCACAGGGAAAGAGCACCATCAATTGAGACCCCTTCCTCTACTCCTCACCTGTGGCTTCCACAGCATCCCTAATGCTCCTTGACTACCCAGATTAGTGAACTTTACTTGGTGAGAGGTAGAAAAATCACCATAGTGGGCCACATATCTACTTCTGAGTCAGAAGAAAATTGCCTCCATGAAAACAGAGGACACACTGAAAACCAGTACTGTTCGTGTTGTATACTATTGCAGTACTTATTAACGGCTTTGCTGATTCATTCTGTGACAAGCATCTGAATCAGACATTAGTGGATCATCTCTGTTGTTGTGAGAGAGCCGTTTGCCTCAGGATAAAGAATGTCTGTTAATATTCTGGGCACGCTTGAGACTCTTGACGAAGAGGCCAACCCTGACCTCTCATTAGTACTTTGTGGGTGTCAAGACCATCATTAAGATTCCACTTCCTTTAATGTGGCCACCTTGGATGTTTTCTGAATGACCTTTGTGGCTTAGGGAGGATTGCTTTTTCCAAATAATAGGCAAGAATGCAGAAAGTAATTGAGTTTGACATACTTTGTAGCATCTCATTGGATTGCTTTTCGAAGAGCTCTTAAAGAAAGGCTTTATTTAAATCAGAGCAAAGAGGAAGATTTGGCTGGAGGTGCTGATAATCTTCTGTGAGAGATTCAGTGACTAATGCTGCATGTCAACACCAGGTTTCCATGTAGACAGGTATTATGACATCAATGTGTGTAGACTCCCTAATGCTGAGGGAGGAAGGGAAGGCAAAGCCAGCCCACTCCACTGCAGAAAGTTAGTAGGAATATAGTGAGAATCCAGGAGGCTGAATGCATTCTGTGTTGTTGATAGACAAGTGAGCAGAAAACTTCAGTTTCTGGGATGATTTTGGATCTCAGAGATGTCCTCAGGCAACAGCTCTGGACCTGACCTAAAGCAGGCTTTCTGGCATTCTTCACTTTTGTTTTCTGACACTACTGACATTTGGGGCAGAAAAATTCTTTGTTGTGTGTGTGTGTGTGTGTGTGTGTGTGTGTGCGCGTGCGTGCGTGCACGCGCACGGGGTGGGGTGGGGGGTGGTGGTGGCAGGCGGCACTGTCCTGTGCATTGTAAGATGTTGAGCAGCATCTGTGGTCTCTATGTACTAGATGCGAGCATACTGAAGACACTATGAAAAATATAGAAAAGAATAAAAAAGTGGAAAATACTTGTGGCCCACATTACCCTGTGTACCAGTCACTGCTTCACATCTCCTTTCGGGCACATGGATGGATGGCATTTCCCCACCTGCTTGAAGTTAGGCACAGTCATGTAACTTGCACTAGCCAATGAAATGCGAGTGGAAGTTCATGTGTTACTGATGGGTAAAAAAGCATTTAATTGCCAGTGCCCAAATCCCCACCTTTCTTTTTTCTTTTTTCTTTTTTTTTTTTTTTGTGGTATGCGGGCCTCTCACTGTTGTGGCCTCTCCCGTTGCGGAGCACAGGCTCCAGACGCGCAGGCTCAGCGGCCATGGCTCACGGGCCCAGCCGCTCCGCGGCATGTGGGATCCTCCCAGACCAGGGCACAAACCTGTGTCCCCTACATCGGCAGGCAGACTCTCAACCACTGCACCACCAGGGAAGCCCCCCACCTTTCTTGACCCCTGCATCAGTGATTGTGGGAACCCATGCTGATATGGCCATGTAAAGAACAGAGGACAGCCATCTAAGAGACTCACCTAGAACCAGCGACAGAACCTGCATGACCAAGAATAAACCTTTGCTGTTTAAAGCCCTTGAAACAGTAAAGTTATGTGTTACTATAGCAACACCCAGCCTATTCTATCTGAAACAATATCTATAATTCCACAACCTAGAGATAATTTTTATGTATATTAAAACATTTTATTCGAGGCTATTTTAAGTGTATGATTTTATATAGTTGGAGTCGTAATGTTTTATATTTTAACTTTCACCTCTAAACACGTTATGAAAAGACATTTCTTTGCATTCTAATGCCTTCAGCACATCACATTGTTTTTTCTTCTTAGCACTTACCACTTTGTGAAATTATCTTTATTCGTTTGCCTATTTACTTGGCTTTTGCTATTTTTCTCCTTTGCAATGTAGGTTCCATGAAGGCAGGAATCTTTTTTATCTCCTTCACTTTTGTTTTTCCCAGTATCTGAGAAATGGTTGGCACATAACAGGTGCTTAATAAATATTTGTTGAAAAAATAAGGAATGAATATTCCCTATAAATCTATGTAAGTTATCTAACAATTTCCATTGGCTGGACATTTTCATTGTTTTCATTTTTTCCCTTTGAAGACCATAGTTTTACAGAAATCTTTTTTTCTCTCTGATTACTTAGTGGAAATTTCTAGAAGTGGGACTAATTACTACCTCAAAAGACCTGAATAATTTTAAAATTCCTGATTCTTATTGACCAACTACCCCTCAAAAAGCTGTATCAATATTCACTCCCAACACTACGTGAGAGTAATAAGTGAATGTTTATTAGAGTCTGCATATTTTTTAAGAAGTCAGGAATACATTTTATAAATCATCACTCATAATCTTTTCAACTTTTTGCATTCTTATTTGAATATGGATTTGTCTAATGACCTGGGAATTCACATCTTCTACTACAAAAATAATAATAAATAATAATAATAATAAAGTCACGTTGAAAATCCAGGAGGAAGTGGGCAACTTTTGCTTCCCGTTCTGATTTTTTGCTGTCTCTTTCCTAAAACCCACTCTCCTACTGGGACCATCCCTACAATTTCCAATCTAATTTCAACCTTCTAATTTCTCTTCTAATAAGAGAAATGTGATCAAGAGCATGGTTGCTCAAGAGTTGTTACCACGCAAAAAACCAGGGGATTTAATTGTCATTGAACCTATTAGTTTCTGCCAATAATTGGGAAGAGTCTCAGTTATCAACAAATAAAATATTTAATGGAAAGAAGGCTGTTAAAAAACTGGAAAGCAAGATCTGAAATTTCATCAATTTGCCCATGGACGTTCAGTTAATTATTTTCTATGAGAGGTAATTTTAAATTCTTCAAATTCTTGTACATGTTCAAAAGGATACTGCTCTAGAAGAGGATGAAGCACCATGTTCTAACTGAGGAAAACAGCCTGGCTAAACTAGCAAATGGAAGTAAGAGGTCAAATCCATTTACAGAACTTAGTTTCCTGCTGTACATTCTGTGTTGCCCAAACTTCCTGATAGTAATGAAATTATCTTCAAGTGAAAGATGAAGGCTTGGGAGAGAAATTGAGCACGGAAAATCAATACTACGTTTCAGTGGTTCCTGACCAGAATATTAAGCTCCTTTTTATAGCACAGAGAGAGACAGATCTATGTGACTCAGTCCTGTCTCCCTGGTTGGTAGGCAACATCTCAAACAATATTAGATTCTGGTTTCTTTAAAAACTATAAAAATCATTCAAGTCTGAGTGGTTAGCTATATTTTTTCAATGGTGTCAATACTGACTTGAGATTTTCCTCTTTAATTGAGTTGGCATTTTAATTAGGTATTAACTTTCTCCGTGAAAATGAAGATGAAAGGAATTATTTGGGCTGCAACCTTTTAAAAGAACACTTGTCAATAACATCAGAGAATGCTGACAGTGTGTCAGAAGTGATCCCCTTATCTTTTCTCACAGGGTGTGCTTTGAATCTGATGTTGTTAAATATAAAAGAGAAATTAATGTAGTATAATTTGGAAAAGGTTTTATCTCAGTCAATCTTTTTTAGATTAATTATTTTATTTATTTATTTATTTATTTTTGGCTGTGTTGGGTCTTCATTGCGGTGTGCGGGCTTCTCATTGCGGCGGCTTCTCTTGCTGCGGAGCACGGGCTATAGGTGTGCGGGCTTCAGTAGTTGTGGCACACAGGCTCAGTAGTAGTAGCTCATGGGCTGTAGAGCACAGGCTCAGTAGTTGTGGCGATGGGCTTAGTTGCTCCACGGCATGTGAGATCTTCCCAGACCAGGGATCAAACCTGTAAACACAGCCATATATTTTTATATGCTTATGTATTATCTGAGGCTGCTTTTGTGCTATAATGAGAGTTGAGTAGTTTTGACAGAGACTGTATGGCCCTTTACAGAAAACCGTTTACTGATCCCTGTTCTAGAGCCACATCTTTGTATTTGGCACATGTTTGAATCAGAAGAGAATAAATAGTCTTATAAAAATATCTACTTATGGAGCATATGCTATGCAAGGAAGGTGCTTGTTGACATGGAAGTAAAAATGTGTAGAATGTTAAGAAAGTTGAGAAAAGAAACTCAGAATGTTATTAGAGGCCTCTAAAGAGATGGAAATAAAAATGATACTGAGTTCTCAAGCTGGAATTGATTAACACTACCAAAATGCCTATGAAGATGCATGTATCAGAAGAATCAGTATAATCCAGTTAAAGAAATTAAACAGTTATTATGTAGTAGACATTGTGCCAAGCCACAGAAGTTACCAAATGGATGACTCATGAGCCTACCACATGAAGAACTAAGAAATATTTTTGTTGGGTTTCATTCTTCAGAGCTGTTACTGGCTAGAGCGCTGATCAGTTACATCATTGAACTGGTACATTGTGCAAAGGCAGGAAAAATTACTGAAATTGAACTCCTCATATTTCCCTTCAAACCTATTTCTCTTCTTGTACTCTCAGTTTTGGGAGACATATTACCACCCAACTGACCAACTTGATTGTCAGCTTTTCTGCTTTCTCTCTGAAATACTAGAATTTGTTTCCCACTTTACCTGACTCACTGAGGTACCACCTCCTCCCCGAAGATTTCTTTTTTTTTTTAAGTTAATCTTTTCTTAAAATTTTTATTGGAGTATAGGTGCTTTACAGTATTGTGTTAGTTTCTACTGTACAGCAAAGTGAATCAGCTATACGTACACATATATCCCCTCCTTTCTGGATTTCCTTCCCATTTAGGTCACCACAGAGCATTGAGTAGAGTTCCCTGTGCTATACAGCAGGTTCTCATTAGTTATCTGTTTTACACACAGTATCAATAGTGTATATATGTTAATCCCAATCTCCCAATTCATCCCACCACCACCCTTTCCCCCTTGGTATCTACGTTTGTTCTCTACGTCTGTGTCTCTATTTCTGCTTTGTGAATAAAATTGTCTATACCAATTTTTTCAGGTTCCACTTATATGTGTTAATATATGATATTTGTTTTTCTCTTTCTGACTAACTTCACTCTGTATGACAGTCTCTAGGTCCATCCACGTCTCTACAAATGACCTAATTTCGTTCCTTTTTATGTCTGAGTAATATTCTGTTGTATATATGTACCACATCTTCTTTATCTATTCCTCTGTTGATGGACATTTAGGTTGTTTCCATCTCCTGGCTATTGTAAATAGTGTTGCTTTGAACATTGGGGTGCATGTGTCTACTAGAATTACGGTTTTCTCTGGGTATATGCCCAGTAGTGGGATTGTTGGGTCACATGTTAGTTCTATTTTAGTTTTTTTAAGGAACCTCCATACTGTCCTCCATAGTGACTGTATCAATTTACATTCCCCCTAACAGTTCAAAAGGGTTCCCTTTTCTCCACACCCTCTCCAGCATTTATTGTTTGTATATTTTGTGATGATGGCCATTCTGACTGGTGTGAGGTGATACCTCACTGTAGTTTTGATTTGCATTTCTCTAATAATTAGTGATGTTGAGCATTTCTTTCATGTGTTTGTTGGCCATCTGTGTGTCTTCTTTGGAAAAATGTCTATTTAGGTCTTCCACCCATTTTTTGATTGGGTTGTTTGTTTTTTTCATATTGAGCTGCATGAGCTGTTTGTATATTTTGGAGATTAATCCTTTGTCTGTTGATTCGTTTGCAAATATTTTCTCCCACTCTGAGGTTTGTCTTTTTGTCTTGTTTATGGTTTCCTTTGATGTGCAAAAGTTTTAAGTTTAATTAGGTCCCATTTGTTTATTTTTGTTTTTATTCTCATTACTATAGGAGATGGGTCAAAAAAGATCTTGCTGCAATTTATGTCAAAGAGTGTTCTGCCTATGTTTTCCTCTAAGAGTTTTATAGTGTCTGGCCTTACATTTAGGTCTTTAATCCATTTTGAGTTTATTTTTGTGTATGATGTTAGGGAGTATTCTAATTTCATTCTTTTACATGTAGTTGTCCAGTTTTCCCAGCACCACTTATTGAAGAGACTGTCTTTTCTCCATTGTATATTCTTGCCTCCTTTATCAAAGATAAGGTGACCGTATATGCGTGGGTTTATCTCTGGGCTTTATATCCTGTTCCATTGATCTATATTTCTGTTTTTGTGCCCGTACCATACTGTCATGATGACTGTAGGCCTGTAGTATAGTCTGAAGTCAGGGAGCCTGATTCCTCCAGCTCCGGTTTTCTTTTCTTTTGCCTCAAGATTGCTTTTGCTATTCAAGGTCTTTGTGTTTCCATACAAATTGTAAAAAGTTTTTGTTCTAGTTCTGTGAAAAATGACATTGGTAATTTGATAGGGATTGTATTGAATCTGTAGATTGCTTTGGGTAGTATAGTCATTTTCACAATCTTGATTCTTCAGAAGATTCTTTGACCCTGTCTCTTCTTCTGTCCACACCAGCGTCAGTCTGGGTTATGTATCTGCCATGTATGTTCCCATAGATCCCAGTACATACTTCTCATGACAGGGCCCTTGCCACTGTGTTTTAATGGTTTCTCTACCTGGAAGGAGGCCATTTTCACATTACATAAAACTAGGAAATGGAATATGTGGACGTGGGTAAATGGATGTGATCAGAATTAGTGAACCCAGGTTTTCTATCTGCCCCAGGGTCATTGCATGAGTATATACACATTCACTTATTAATTAATTAAATCTGCTAATAATTATTAAGCATTCTCTTCATGCTGAACGTTTTATATTTAACAGTGGGAGATATAGCAGTGAACAAGGCAGAAGAAGTCCATGTCCTCATTCTAGTGAGGGCAGACAATGAAGGTTTTAAAGCCAACCTCACCACCACCACTGCAGTTTTTTGGTTTTTTAAAATCAATTTATTTATTTATTTATTCATTTATTATTTTATGTTTGGCTGTGTAGGGTCTTCGTTGCTGTGCATGGGCTTTCTCTAGTTGTGGCAAGCGGGGGCTACTCTTTGTTGCGGTGCACAGGCTTCTCATTGTGCTGGCTTCTCTTGTTGTGGAGCACGGGCGCCAGGCTCGTGGGCTTCAGTAGCTGTGGTTCACAGACTCAGTAGTTGTGGTGCACAGGCTTAGTTGCTCCACGGCATGTGGGATCTTCCCAGACCAGGGCTCGAACCCATGTCCCCCTGCATTGGCAGGCGGATTCTCAACCACTGCACCACCAGGGAAGTCTCCACCACTGCAGTTTTGAAGATAAAAGAAAACTGAGACCTATTATCTACTTTAAACTCTTACTGGCACCATTAAACTTTTATTCATGTTAGAAAACATTGTAAATAGGTAGACTTTTCTAAGCTGTCACATAATTAATAAACTTTACAATCAAGAATATAGTAATATTAGAAATTCATGAGAAGTTAAACAACCGTAAATATATAAGATGAGGTAGTGACAAGTGTTATAAAGTAAAAAAGGCAAGAAGAGATGGGTGGCTGTTCTTGGTAAGATGGTCAGGAACAGCATCTTTGAAGGCATGGTGCTGGGCACTTGCAGAGACCAGGATGAAGACAGCGGTGGGTGTGGGGTGGCCAGAGCAGAATGAGAGAAAGTCAGAGAGAAAGGCATGGGCCAAATTATGTAAAACTGTTCAGCCTTGGGAAGGAGTTTGAATTTTATTCTGAGTATGACAGGGAAAGCCATTGGAGGGTTATGAGTAGGAGAGTGACATGGTTTGATTTGGTTTTACAAAGTTCTCAAAGGTCGCTCTGTGGAGAACAGACAAGGGGGCTGTAGGAAGAGAAAGTGCAAAACCAGTTAGGAGGCTCTGGAGTTGGGGCAGAGTTGATGGACTTGGACAATATTATTGGCAGTGGCAGCAGTGAGAAGTGGTCAGTCATGGGATCTGCTTTGAAGGTAGAGCTGCCATGACTTGAAGAATTGATTGTGGGGATGAGGAAAACAGAGGGGCCAATCATGGACGACTCCAAGGGTTTGACTTGAACAACTGGATGTTAGAAGTGGTTAATTATCCAGACACACACACACCCCATGTGTGTCATAGAGCCAACTGAATTAAATGAAACTATGTATTAAAGAATTTAAGTACTATTATACATAAATTCTTCAGTAAAGGTAAAAATTTCCTCAAGCCACTTGGCTTTTATTTTATGAAATAAAAGTATCTAAAGAAAAAGTTGGTCCTTAGACCTTTATTTTAATTTTTTTTAACATCTTTATTGGAGTATAATTACTTTACAATGGTGTGTTAGTTTCTGCTTTATAACAAAGTGAATCAATCATACATATACATATGTTCCCATATCTCTTCCCTCTTGCGTCTCCCTCCCTCCCACCCTCCCTATCCCACCCCTCTAGGTGGTCACAAACCACCTAGCTGAAATAAAAGGAATCCAAATCGGAAAAGAAGAAGTAAAGCTGTCACTGTTTGCAGATGACATGATACTATACATAGAGAATCCTAAAGATGCTACCAGAAAACTACTAGAGCTAATCAATGAATTTGGTAAAGTAGCAGGATACAAAATTAATGCACAGAAATCTCTGGCATTCTTATACACTAGTGATGAAAAATCTGGAAGTGAAATTAAGAAAACACTCCCATTTACCACTGCAACAAAAAGAATAAAATATCTAGGAATAAACCTACCTAAGGAGACAAAAGACCTGTATACAGAAAATTATAAGACACTGATGAAAGAAATTAAAGATGATACAAATAGATGGAGAGATATACCGTGTTCTTGGATTGGAAGAATCAACATTGTGAAAATGACTCTACTACGCAAAGCAATCTACAGATTCAATGCAATCCCTATCAAACTACCACTGGCATTTTTCACAGAACTAGAACAAAAGATTTCACAATTTGTATGGAAACACAAAAGACCCTGAATAGCCAAAGCAATCTTGAGAACGAGAAATGGAGCTGGAGGAATCAGGCTCCCTGACTTCAGACTATACTACAAACTACAGTAATCAAGACAGTATGGTACTGGCACAAAAATAGAAATACAGATCAATGGAACAGGATAGAAAGCCCAGTGATAAACCCACACACATATGGTCACCTTATCTTTGATAAAGGAGGCAAGAATATACAATGGAGAAAAGACAGCCTCTTCAATAAGTGGTGCTGGGAAAACTGGACAGGTACATGTAAAAGTATGAAATTAGAACACTCCCTAACACCATACACAAAAATAAACTCAAAATGGATTAAAGACCTAAATGTAAGGCCAGACACTATCAAACTCTTAGAGGAAAACATAGGCAGAACACTCTATGACATAAATCACAGCAAGATCCTTTTTGACCCACCTCCTAGAGAAATGGAAATAAAAACAAAAATAAACAAAAAGTGGGACCTTTATTTTAATTTAATTTAAACTTTTTCTATCATAGGTGAAGGAATGGAGACCCAGAGAGAGGTTCAGAGGATCATTCTAGGTCGCAGTGTCAGTGTATGCCAGAACAGGCAGTAGAACCCCCTTCTTGTATTTCCTTAACAAATTTGGGCATAAATCACCTTGCTTTTTATAAAAGCACTATTTTCTTCTGTGTCTATTTAAAATAATAATTGAAACAGCATGAGAAATCAACTCTTGGTAATTGTTTTAAAGTAGTCACTTAAGAGTTTAAATTTTTTCTCAGGACATATACACATACTCTTTAAAAAAGATGTCCATAGCTCCAGGCCTGCTGAGGTTACACATTCAATTTCACTTCCCCTCAAAAAAAAAAAAAGGAAAATTTGATCAGTCCTACTTTGTTTAAATTCTACTTACTCTTCTACTTTTAGTTATTCTATATGGAAATAATCTACTGAATTACTTTAAAATTGTATATATAAACTTTTCTTCTATAAAATACTTCTAACGTTAAGTTTATCATCTTCAGCACACTGATGGAACAAAATGTACCTGAATATATTAGGTTTATTTCCTCAGAAATGAGAGAAAGAAGGAAGTTTAAAATATGAGGATTTTTAATTTTTTTTGCTATCTTGAGCATAATGTAGTCTTCTTAATAATTCTCTTCCTTATCACTCAGCACATCTTGTCATACTGAACAGTCTTTTATGGTATTTTTCTTCTCATGAATTTCTAATATTACTGTATTTTTTAATGTGAAGTTTATTAATTGTATAAAAGTTTAGAAAAGTCTACCGTGGACGTCAGCGTCATGGCAGTGTGAGATGCTCTCTTTGTCTCTCCCCTTCAATCTACAACTAGTAAAACATCCATAACTCAACAAAGGTTCCTTTGCCCAACACACTAGGACACTGGAGAGATCCACACATCTTTACCTTTGAAGGTGGGTGGATTGGAATACATAGAGGAGATAGAACTGGGGGAACAGGGGAGGCAGTGCCTGCAGTCCTGCTGCCGCTGCCCCCTCCCGACCCCCTCCCTCCCCACCAGCTATTGTGGCTGAGCCTGCAGCTCCAGAGAACCTGGTAGCAGCAACAGAGGCACACATGACTTCAGCCTCCTGTCCATAGTGGCACCTGAAGTCACAGGGAACTGGGCAGCAACAGTGGTAGGGCCCATGAACCAGGCAAACCCAGAAATAGTGGAGGTGCCTGCCATCCTAGTGCCCCCAGCAGTGATGCCAGTGGCAGCAGTGACACCAGCAGCAGCAAAGTACCAGTGACCCTGGAGGAATAAGCAACAATGATGAGGATGGTGGAGGGTGAAAAGTGCAAAGTCTCAAATACAGCCAGAGGTGGTTCAGGTAAGATAAACCAAAAAACTTGTGCTATAGCACCATCTTCTGAAAAACAAAAGAAAGGCCTCTAATTACCAACCTGTTGAATTATTAGAATCAAAGTAAACAAAGCTTTGCCTAAATAAGAAAGGTGTTCACTACTTCAAATGTGCCAGCAAAGAAAGAACTCATCAAGCACCATGACAAACCACAGTAACATGGTTTCACAAAAAGAAAATGACAGTTTTCCAGAAACCAAACTTAAAGTCACAGAAGATTGTCATCTAACTGATGGAGAATTCAAAGTTGCTGTCATGAAGAAACTTAGCGAGCTACCAGCAAGCTCAGAAAGGCAATTTAGTTTGCTCAAGCGTAAAATTAATGAACAGAAGAAATACTTTACCAAAGAGATCGAAACTCTAAAGGCAACTGGACAGAAATTCTGGAGCTAAAGAACTCAATAAATGCAGTGAAGAATGCATTATATAGATATAATATAGAGCAGACCATATGGAAGAGAGAATTAGCAAGCTCAAAGATAGAAGTTTAGAAATGACTCAGGTGGAAGGTGAGAGAGAACTAAGACTTTAAAAAAATTTATTTATTTATTTATTTATTTATTTATTTATTTTTTGCGGTGTGCGGGCCTCTCACTGTTGTGGCCTCTCCCGTTGCGGAGCACAGGCTCCGGACACGCAAGCTCAGCGGCCATGGCTCACGGGCCTAGCCACTCCACGGCATGTGGGATCTTCCCAGACCAGGGCACGAACCCGTGTCCCCTGCATCGGCAGGCGGACTCTCAACTACTGTGCCACCAGGGAAACCCTAAGACTTTTTTTAAATCAAGAAGCTCTACAAAAACTATCTGACTCTATTAGGAAAGGCAACATAAGGATAATAGGTATCCCACAAGGAGTAGAGAGGGACAAGACAGCAGAGACCTTATTTAAATAAATAATAGCTGAGAACTTCCCAAACCTGGAAAGGAATTGGATAAACAAATCCAAGCTTGTAGAACACCTCTCCATGCAAAAAGCCCTTCTCCAAGACACATTATATTAAAACTGTAAAAATCAATGATAAAGAAAGAATTTTAAAGGCAGCCAGAAAAAAAGACTGTAACCTACAAACGTACCCCCATTAGGTTATCAGCAGATTTCTCATCAGAAACTCTACAGGCCAGGATAGAGTGGAGTAACATGCTCAAAATATTAAAAGATAAAAATTGTCAACCAAGAATACTCTATCCTGCAAAGTTATCTTGCATATATGAAGGAGAAATAAAAGTTTTCTGGACAAACAAAAGCTGGGGGAATTCATCACCACTAGACCTGCCTTACAGGAAATGTTGAAAGGAACTCTTTTACCTAAAACAAAAAGGCAAAAGTATACAAAACTTTTAGTAAGATGACAAATAGACGGACAGGATCAGAAAATTGCAACTATATATCAGAATAGGTTGAAGCGGGGGGACCTTAAAAATAACTATAGCTACTTCAGTTTGGTGACATACAACATGAAACGGGATAACTTGTGACAACAAAAACATAAAATGGAAAGAGGAGAAGGATGGAACCTGTATATGCAAATGAAGATAAGATGCTATCAGCAGAAAAGGGACTATTTTATCTATGCGAGATTTTATACAAACCTCATGGTAACCACAAAACAAAAATCTAGGGCAGTGACATGAAACATTAAAAAAGAGGAAACTGAGAAAGACACCATAGAATACCACCAAACTAAAATGGCAGCCAGAAACACAAGGAAAAAGCAACAGTGGGGATATAGAGCAATCAGAAAACAAAAGATAAAATGGTGGTACTAAGTCCTCATATATCAATAATCACCTTAAATATAACTGGATTGAATTCACCAATCAAAAGACACAGAGTGTCTGGATGGATTAAAAAACAAGATCCAACTATATGCTGTCTCCAAGAGATTCATCTCAGCTCTAAAGACACACATAGCCTTGAAGTAAAGGAATGGAAGATGATACTGCAAGCAAATGGCAGCCAAAAGAAGTGGTTGTAGTCATACTCATATCAGACAAAATAGACATCAAGCCAGAAAAGATGGATATTATATAATGATAAAAGGTACAATCCATCAAGAAGATATAACATTTATTAATATATATGTACCTAACACAGGAGCACTAAAATATATAAAGCAACTATTAACAGACCTAAGGGGGAAAAGTTGGCAGCAGCACAGCAGTAGAGGACTTTAACACCCCACTTACATCAGTGGGTAGATTAGCCAGACAGAAAGTCAACGAGGAAACACTGGCCTTAAATAAAACATTAGATCAGAATCACTTAATAGATTTATACAGAACATTTCATCCAAAAGCAGTAGAATACACATTCTTTTTAAATATATATGGAACATTGTCAAGGATAGACCATATGTTGAGACACAAAACAAGTCTCAATAAATTTAAGAAGATTGAAATCATATCATGTATCTTTTCTGATCACAGAAGTATGAAACTAGAAATCAACTACAAGAAGAAAGCTAGAAAAATCACAAATATGTGGAGACTAAGCAATGTGCTACTGAACAATTATTGAGTCAATGAAGAAATCTAAGTATAAATAAAAAAATAGCTGAAGACAAGTGAAAATGAAAATACAACATGTCAAAATATATGGGATGCAGCAAAAGTAGTAATAAGAGGGAAGTTTATAGCAATACAGGCGCACTTCAAGAAATAAGAAAAATCTCAAATAAACAGTTTAACCTTATACCTAAAGGAACTAGAAAAAGAACAAACAAAGCCTGAAGTCAGTAAAAGAAAGGAAATAATAAAAATTAGAGTGGAAATAAATGAAATAGAGACTAAAAAGACAGTAGGAGAAATCAATGAAATGAAGAGCTGGTTCTCTGAAAAGATGAACAAAATTGAAAAACCTTTAGCTTGACTCACTAAGAAAAAAAGAGAGAATGCTCAGATAAACAAAATCAGAAATGAAAGAGGAGAAGTTACAATGAATACCACAGAAATACAAAGGCTTATCAGAAAATTCTGTGAACAGCTATATACCAACAAACTGGACAACCTAGAAGAAATGGATAAATTCTAGAATCATAAAACTTTCCAAGACTGAATCATGAAGAAATTGACTGATCTGAGTAGACTGGTTAATAGTAAGGAGATTGAAACAGTAATCAAAAACCTTCCCCAAAACAAAAGTCCAGGACCAGACAGCTTCACTGGTGAATTCTACCAAACATACAAACCCACTCTAGCATCCACAATTTCTCCCGAATTAGAACTTTCTCAACCCTATGTTTCTATTTATTCCTCATTCCTGGCATTTTTGTTGTTAAGAGCTGCCCTGTATGTGCTGTCTTCACCTCCTTACCTCCCAAACTGGCTTCCAAACCCACCACCTCACTGGAACTGCTATTGTCAGTGTTGCCATTGGTCGCAATTTGTGAAATCTACTCATCATTGTTTGGTCTTCATTTGACTAGATCGCTCACTGGCATTTTAGAGTTGAATACTTCTCTATCCTGGAAATATTTTCTCTTTTGGCTTCTATGAACTGACTGCCGTGATTCTCAAAATGTAGTCCCTGGCCCAGCAGCAGTAGCATCATTTGGGAACTTGTTAGAAATGAAAATTCTTGAACCTTAACCCAGATCAACTGAATCAGAAACTCTGGGGGTGGGGCCCAGCAATCTGTGTTTTAACCACCTCTCTAGGTGATTCTTATTCAAGGTGAAGTTTGAGAAGCACTGCTCTCTTGATTTTCTTCCTACCTCTATTATAGTTTCTTCTCAGTTATTTTTATTTTTTTGACCTGTCTGTTAGGTTTTGCTGCATAACAGTACACCCCCAAAACTTAGCTACTTAAAAAACCACCACCATTTAACTCATAAATAGATTTCCCAATTGCTTTGTTTATTTTCTTAGGTTGGGCTCCCCGGAAGCAGGCTATGAGGGAAGAATTTGAGTATAAGTGGTTTATTTGGGAGAATCCCAGGAAGCACCAGTAGGGGCATAGGGAAATGAGATAGGAATGGAAGGAACCTAGTATGAGATGTGTTAATGAGCAGAGTATTCCTGTGCACAACTGGGCTCTATCTCTTGGGCTTTTAAAGCATTACGCCATCCAAGGGTGAAGAAATTGGGATATTTATCCACCAGCTCCCATTCTCCACTGGTTGAGGGCTGCTTCTCACAGCTATAACTCCCTTGAACTTCCCCACCTATCTGGTGTGAGAGCCTAGCTTGCTTTTGTGGATAGAGAAGGCCCTGAAGCAGGAAGTCCAGGTACTTCACGGAGAGACCAGCTGCATAGGATGACGATCAATGGGTGTGGGTGGGGTACCACAATATCTGCTTTAGGAATCCCTGTTTGGGGCTCAGCTGGTCTCAGACCTTGGGAGGCTTCCCTTGACATACTGAGGCAGAATTAGGGTCTCTCTTCTCTGCCTCCTCGTCCTCTTAAGTGCATTTCACTAAGTTCCTGCGCCCTTGTCTGCTCCCTGGGATTTATCAGTCCCTCAAAATTAAGGATGGGATTCAGAACACACTACCACAACATATGGCACCTTGGCATATTTAATAAGCTGAAGGAATCTGAGAAATGGCAGGTGCAAGAAGGACTCTCTTACCTTCCCCTTCTACTCTGAGGCAGGTCATAAGACGCTCAAGTGAGAGGTGCCTTCCCATTACCTGAAGGTGTTGCAGGAAGGGGGACCCCTTCCAGGGCCCGAGAGTGGGCTCTTGTCTAACACTCGGAAATGAATTGAAAGAGCAAGAGACTTTATTGGGAAGGGGCTCCCGGGTGCAGAGCAGGAGGGCAAGAGAACCCAGGAGGACTGCTCTGCCACGTGGCTCGCAGTCTCTGGTTTTATGGTGATGAGATTAGTTTCCGGGTTGTCTCTGGCCAGTCATTCTGACTCAGGGTCCTTCCTGGTGGCACATGCATCACTCAGCCAAGATGGATTCCAGCAAGAAGGATTCTGGGAGGTTGGTAGGACAGATGGACTGGCATCTCCTCTCTCCTTTTGACCTTCTCCGAATTCTTCCGGTTGGTGGTACCTTGTTAGTTCTGCATTCCTTACCAGGACCTCCTGTTTAAGATAACTCATGCAAGTGGTTACTATGGTGCCTGGCCAGGGCTGGTGGTTTCAGTCAGTGTTTCCCCTAATAAAGGAAAGGGGCAACCTTATCTGTGAAGATGGAGGGATACCAAAAGGAATCTGAACAAAGAGGCCTTGCTAAGTTTCCCCCAGCGGACTACCCTTAGCTCATATACATTTGTCCCATCACATTTTCCCACAACTTTCCACTCTTCATCAAACCTAGTATAGAAACACTCAAGTTTAACCATTTCTTCTGGTCTTCATTTCCTTATGAAGGCTCTCGTGTCCTGTAAAACTTCCATTCAACAAATTTGTATGCTTTTCTCTTGTTAACCTGCTTTTTGTCAGTTCAATTTACAGGGTCCCAGCCAGAGAACCTAGGAGGATAGTAGGAAAAATAATTTTTCCTCCTCTACAGTAGATTACATATACACATTTTTTCACCCTTTATTCCTATCTCACAGAGATGACACTTAATATATGTTGATTGGATGTGTGAGTGGGTGCCTTATCTTTTTATCCCTTAAAAGAACTCACACAGAGGAAACAAAAAAGTATGCATTGAGTTGTATTAAAGAGGCCTTGTGATGGATGTGAGTATAAATTGGACCATTATTAACTTTGAACTAATTCTACTATGTCAGAAACAATGTCTGAAATATTTTAAAATCCCTTTAAAAATAGCCTTAGTTGAAAAATTACATAAAATGAATAGACCTAAAACTTGACTCTTACTCAAGTTTTCAGAAAAACAAATACTTTACTTTCCATATTCTGTCCTTGTCACAGAAAAGCAATATTTTATTAGATTTTCCTTTTTCAATGTTGTGTGATTAGTTGTGTGATTACTTAGTGATTGTGTGATTGTGTGATTACTTAGTTGTGTGATTTATTGAATAAATTTTTTATGTAGTTGCCTTATGAAAAAAGTCGTGAGAAAGTTTAAATATAAATAAAGCATTGGTATTTTTTTTGGAAATTTTATAATTCAAGCTAATTGAAAATCACATAAAGCTCTATCTATCATGTCATCTTCTTTATTTCAAAACATTTTTTTTGTGGTCTTCTGACAGTAATTCTTTTTAGTTCAGTTCTCTTATTTTTAATGAGGCATATTTTGTGGATTGGGAGGAACTCCAGTAGTGTACTTAACTTTGAAGGAATATGAAATCAGTTTCATGCTGAAGGAGTTATGTTGAGTAGAAAATAAAATTCTCCATGGATAAGCAGACATTCTTCATGGAAAAGGGTAACATTCTACATTCTTCCATTTTAAAAGTGGAAAATGGGCTGTTATTTGTATTTAGATACTGCTCTCTCCAATGAAAAGAATGCCAGGCTGGATGACAGAAGATCTGTGTTCTGATCCTGGCCTTTTTCCTTGCAAGCCTTGGGAAGTGTCTGGACACAGAATTCTCTTTCTCTCCTACAATGTGAGAGGTTGAAAGAAAGGTCTCAATCAGTGTTAAAAATTTGCAGTTCTGTACTTCTGCACCATCACCGCAGCTCTGACACCTGTGTGAAAATACTAAGCTTTATTACATTTTTACTAATACCCTCAGCTTTCCTCTTTAAAAAATTGAAGTTTGGTTGTGTTGTAAATAAATGACATCACTAGATAAATGATTTCATATCACTGTTGACAGTAGTTGAATGTGGCTTGCCCTCAGGAACAACCATTCTTTGATAACATGGAGGATAGAAGATGTATAAGGACTCAGGTGGCTACTGTTCTCATCTGCCCGTGATCCTCTCATATTCCCCCTGGGTCAGCATTCTTTTCTCTCAGGGGAATTAACACCCCCTCCATGTCCATGTATTCTAGTGGGATTTTTTATCACGGTTTCTTGTCCCCTTGCCACAGCAATGAGCATTTGACACAGTGGCTACAATAATTGGTCCAGGGGATAGACATGTGACCCAAGCTAAGCCAATTAGAGTTTTCTGTAGAATTTTCTAGATTCAAAGTGTATGTGCATGGGGGATGACTCTTTCTCTTGGATTTTGTATTGGGACGTATGCCAGAAACTGTTGAAAGGTGTTTAACTTACCATATATAGCAAGGTTGCTTCTAGTAGGAGAGAATGAGGCCAGTACACAAACAGAAGCAGAGATCAGTGGAGATGAGGGATAGATGGAAAACCAGAGGGCATTGAGTTCCTCATTCTACTCCCTGACTCTAGACTTCTTCCATCCTCTTCCCATTTGCCTCTTGGGACATCTTCCTTCTCATTTTATCATCTCTGGTTCTTTGACTCTGTAACTCCCAATGTTACCAAGTCCAAGCTCGCTCTGCTCACCTCAGATAGGCCAATGACTCGGAGAGGAGGTGTTCAAGAAAGGAAGATGTCTTTATCCAGAAACAGACCAAGAAGATGGCAGACTAGTGTCTCTGAAAAACCATCTTATCAGGGTTTGGATGCCAGTTTCTTTTATAGTACAGAGAGAGAGGGAGGAGATGAGGAAGTAAAGTAAAAAGGCCTTAAATTTTGCAAATATCCCCTGGAATAGCCAGCCTCAGGGAGGGGATGTGTTAATTTCTTCCTTCTTGGAGACATCCACAGGTGGGAGGGGTCAGACTGTCTCCCTGTGAGCTGAACAAAGGCACTTTAGTTTAACATTCAGGCAGAGGGGCAGGGTTCCCTGAGGCAGGCCATTACATATGATTATAATAACAAAAGCAAAGGTTAAAAGTCAACAAAGCAGAACGAACATAGTGTCCTATTTAGCTCTTCCCTGTTACACCAATCCTTGCTTTACATTCCCTGACTCTGACAACACACTTTGTTGTTGGCCTCTGTACCTCATTCAGTTCTGTGAACTGTCCTAAGAACGTTATTAGCTAGGTAAGTTAATAAAGCCCTTTCTTTGTTTATGATAGTTTGAGTTGGAGTTTAGTTTTTTGTAACAAAAAGAGTCTTGTCTAATACCCAGTGTGAACACATAAATGGTCTTCAGACAACTGAAACTGAAGCAAATACATTTTTATGAGCCACAATCAGGAGACTAGTTTGTTTAGCCACCAATACATAGCTACTCATATGTTCATGAAACTACCTCATCGTTGTGTCTAGGAAATAAAGGGTATTGCTGGGGCTGGAGGGAGGAGAGGGGGTATATTCCTAGAATGATTCATGAATGAAGAGTCTTGTGGTGCTCCAAGGACACTGGTGCTTCAAGGACAAAGGAAGAACCTGCCTGAAAAAGTTTCAGCATTATACCCCCTACTGGACTCTTAATCGCCCTCATACCATGTTGCTATGGTTACGAAATTCCTGAGCCCACCTGGGCGGGGCCCACCTAGGCAACAGGACCTTTCCCAGATAAGGAAAGGCATATGCCCTGTCCCACTCCCACCCTATAGAAGGAAGGTGCATGTGCCTCAACCAATCAATAAACGAAATTTTCACCTCGGACCATTCCTTTGTTTTCTGGCTATAAAAACTGATCAATAGTACGTGTTCGGGCTCGACTCTCCCAGACTACCAGGAATTCGGCCCGCTGTTCTGGCAGTGACCCTTCCCTCTAATAAATTCTATCTTTACATTCTGCCTCGTGTCTGGAAATTCTTTTCCAACTTGCGTTCAGACCACGACAAGTCTGTTGATGTTGTTGATACCCTTAATGCCTTAAGTTCCATGGTCTTTTTATGTCATCTTGTGAACCCAAACAGAATGTGCAATTATCTATGTAGACTTTCAAGGTTCCTTTCTGGTTTTCTGTTTACCCATCAAATGGAGCTATTCTACCCATTCAAACAGGAGGACCCAATTATGACATTCTACTACTCTTTCTGGACTTCTAGATGCTTCTCATTTGCCTGATGGGAGTTGTTCCTCATAATCTCATCATCCCTGGTTCCTGACCTCTTGCTTTTGGTACCCTGGCTTTGACAGCCTATTTTGGACATGTTTCTCTAGCCTGACACTGACACTTACCTCACCTAGTAGCCTCATAATACGTAAGGGACAACTTCCTTTCCATTAGCCATCACACTAGAGGAAGGAAGGACATCTGACAGTGGAAGGCATGGTATCTTATTGGGCAGGACTTTACTAGCCTAAATCAAAACTTCTTATCAGACCCAGGAATTTTTTCCAGCCTTCCGGAAAAGATTAAATAATCTTTAAAATTATATCATGAGACCATTTACCTACTCTCTTCCATTGTCTCTTTGCCCAAGAACCCAGCCTGCCTTCTGTTCCTTTTCTTCCTCTACTTCTCTCTCCCCATGATAATGGTGACCTTATTTCTGGTCTATAAATGCCCTGGCTCAGGGCCAGAATATAAATGGACAGATAGATGGAGAGATAAACAGTGGGGGAAAAAATTAGAGAGAAAGCCTGTGTGTAAAATGCTTTCATGTAAAACATGGCATCTTTTACTTGGGGATGGAGGGAGGTCTACTTGATTATGAGATTCTTAATTGTGAAGTTTTTTTTCCAATGCAGAAGCTTCTTTAGGGGAGTTGTAAAAACTCAATTAAGATCTCAAACACATTCAGCAGGGTTGAAAGATCAGAGTCTTTCAGTTTTCTCTGGGGTAAAAACAAACCCAAAAAAACTTAGCTACAGAGCAGTGTGGAAAGGGGATGGGTTGCAAATGTTCCTTTTTTCCACAAATTAGTTCAGATGTTAACCCACTGATCCACTGATTTTAAAAAAAAATAGCCTTTTCACTTTCAAAACAGAGGGTGTTAGTAATTTGAGATTGTCACATTAGTTTTTTTGATTTTTCAAATCTCCCGCAAGGCTCTCTCCTTCCTCTTCCTAAATTAAGCGCAACAGTGCCCATCTGGGGGCTGTGAGTATTACGTTTGGAAACCTACTGGGCCACTCAGTTTCCTAAAGCTTCCTCTCAAGTTTAAGGATATTGCTTATTAGTGAAGGGGAGCAAAACATACCACCCCAAAATACGGCCCTTTGACATATGGTTATTTTAAGCTGGTCATTTTTGAGAAACAGCAGACACAGGAAAAGCTCTGAAACCTGAGTAGAAGTTCCCCTTTTGTAAGAGACAAGTCCATTTATAAGGGAAATCTCCATTTGTAAGGATGTCTCCCTCTTAGTACCGGGAAGAGAAAGATGATTCTAAATCTCTAGAAACTGTTAACCACAGAGAAGACAAGGACTTAAATCTGCATAACAACCTTATCCTTGTTTACTGTGCTTTTCCTGGTCACCTCCCACAGCTGGCCTCCCCGCCCCCCAACATCTTCTTTTTAATTGGAGATGTTACTTAAGGTGGCAGCTTTGTACATTTCCGGGAGTTAGTTTCCCTGGGTCTCTCCCCTGTATACAGTAGGTATACATGTTGTTAAACTTGTTTGTTTTTCTCTTGTTATTCTGTCTTTTTATCACAGGAAGGTCTCAGCCAAGAACCTAGAAGGGTGGAGGGAAAATTATTTTTCCTCCACCACATTAGCAAAAAAAAAAAAAAAAAAAAAGATTAAAATTTCTTAAACATTGGCTAGATTCCCAGCAAGTAATATGTAGAATCCTAAAAGGAGACACTCAGGAGAATCAGCAAGCCAATTAAGAATATTTCAAAATGAAGTTTAAAAAAAAAAATCTGTGTTAGAACATAAGATGAATATTTGAGTATGGAGAATTCTCATACAACTGTAGTAATTTAAGAAACTAACTTTATGGGTATTCTGAAACATACAGAACACATCACTTGCAAAGTTGTCTTTTATGCTCATAATTCCTCTTGGAATGGCTTGAGAAAGCAGTTATGAAATTTCCAACTGGGATCCCCATGGCTCCAGCAGTTGTTCCTGGGAACAACTTTTGATTTTCCAGCTTAATGATGCTGATGGTATGATGAGGTATGATTCTTTTCCTCTCCTTGACACTTCAGAAAACATTTTTGCTCTTCTGGCGTATTTTTAAAAATTTTATCTTCTTATTTTTACAGCTTATCTTTCAGAAAAGAATTTTTGAGGCTTTTTTAAAACTAAAAACTGATATAATATTAAGGGGAATGTTATTAAAAGTAAAAAATAACTCCTCACAAATCACCATAGTAACAAAACAATCTAGTTCACCTTGTGAATTTTCTTTTTGTCTGTTTGTATTTATACAGACATATTTTATACAATCCTTCAGAATGCACATGAAATTTGCATATCTGCCCTTTTTACTTACCCTTCTATTGTAAATTTTTAAAATAATATAGTTAATATGTAGATTTATAGTGGACATTTTAAAATCCCTATTGTTAGACATTTTAGATGTTTGTAAATTTTGCTGTTCTAGATATGTTCAGTAGAAGCTCTTAAAGATCTGCAGCCAGCCCAGGTGGAGGGTGAGCTGGGATCCCGCAACCTTGATATTCCTACTGAACTAACCCTATTCCTCACCTGCCTTTTTCCTCTATACATATTTTAGAGATTGTCTTTTACATATTTGTGGTCATCCACAGTAATTTTTGTACAGGCCACTGCTACAGGTCGTGGCCGTGTTAAATGTAAAATATTCACTCTATTGTAGTGGTTTCCAAATTGGGCTCTGAAGACCTTCCCCAAGGCTTCCACTGGAGGGGGTGGGGTGAGTGGCTGGGGCTCTGAATTCCTACCGCAGCTCTAACCAGAAGCAGTGCTGTTCTGCTGGGGCCCAGTATTAAACAAGTTTGAATACAATTGGACTAGATCAGTGAGGTGCACTGTGGTAACACGTGCACACAAGTGGCATCTGTCTGAGGATTCAAAGGCCTCGGTGGTGAGTTAGAGTGCTCTCCACAGGGGCCAAACATGTCTCAGAGATGTGGGGCATCCACACTTGCCCTGAGTTGTAAAAGAGAGCATGCTCACTGGTACCTCATTTTTGCTTTCCTGCAAGCCATTTTCCAAAGTGCAGCCAGAGAAATCTTACTGAAGATAGGACACAACAGCTCTCAATAACAAGAGTCACAATATGCAAAGAACTAGTTCTAACCCCAAACTTCCTTCTGTAAAGTTTGGAAAATCTCTTATAGAAAAGACAAGGAGAGGCTCTTGCTGCACCCACTTTACCAGACCTGAGCAGAGAATTTTGGTTAAAAAAAAAAGTTTACCTTAACCAGCTTGGTCAGAGGTCACGGGATCTCAGCTGCAGTCTCTCAACCAGCTCATCCTCAGTTATCAAAACTGTTGGGAGGAAATGGTTTTTCTCTTCTAACTTGGGTCAATTGGTTGGGGACCTACAAATAAACAGATTAACAGGAGAAGAAACAAATTTTACTTACATGGGCTTGTAAGTAAATTTACAAAATTTACTTACAAATTACTAATGCTCAATAATTAGTAATTCGAGGGGAGGAGCCAGAGATAAAGGTTTGTAAATCAATTTACTGAAAGGGGGTGGTTGTTTAGGGCTTCAATGGGAAAGTATGGAAGGGTCTTTTAGGCTTTTGTTGATAACAGACAGCTGAATTCACACTTCCTGGTACTAAGGGTCAGTCTTTTCCCAATCAGGAAACTCCCTTGGAGGCGGAGCAGTTATTGGCAGCTGTATTTGGGCGAGGCTCTGCTTAAGTTTAAATAACATTTTCTGTGGCTTCTATTGCCCAGATGTTTTCCCTTTAAAGTAATTTTCATACCACTTTGCCAGGCTATCCGTCCCTTCAGTATTTAGAATTCATAAAAGTTACTGTTGAAAAGGAGAGTCACACATCTAAGTTGTTCCAAGAATACTTGAAAGTTCCCAACAACTGAATCAAGTAACAAAAAATTAATTTCCCTTTAATTACAACAAGGACATTGACAAAACTGGTTTATCTGTTTCAGAAGAATTAATTTGACTTTGGAGAAAAAATATATCAGTCTCAAAACTGCATCTGTTCCAGTCAAGCGAATTCACTAACTCTTGTATCAACTCAGTACATTAGCATTTCATTTAAAGGAGTATTATGGGGCTTTCCTGGTGGCACAGTGGTTAAGAATCTGCCTTCCAATGCAGGCGACATGGGCTCGAGCCCTGGTCTGGGAAGATCCCACATGCCGTGGAGCAACTAAGCCCATGCGCCACAACTACTGAGTCTGCGCTCTAGAGCCCATGAGCCACAACTACTGAGCCCACGTGCCTACAACTACTGAAGCCCGAGTGCCTAGAGCCTGTGCTCCGCAACAAAAGCCACCGCAATGAGAAGCCCATGCACCGCAGTGAAGAGTAGCCACTCTTGCCATAACTAGAGAAAGCCCGCGCCCAGCAACGAAGACCCAACACAGCTGAAAATAAATAAATTTTTTAAGAAAAGGAGTAAAAAAGGAGTATTGTGTAAAGCAAAAAGTAACTCAAATTTATCGATATCAATAAAGCATTCTTTCAAATTTTTTCTTGTGTCCACATTTTGAGTGTCCAGTAGCCACATGTGACTAGTGGCTATCATACTGAACAGTGCAGTTCTAGACACACTAATCTTTTAGTCCATCTCATGCTCTAGATTCCTCTTGCCTCAAGGACTTCTTACATGTTCTTTATTCCTTCTGACAAATCCTCAACTTTCTGCTGGCCTAACTCTATCTCTTCCTTGACATCGGTTAAATGTTATAGTCTTACAGAGGCTCTCCCTTACTCCCAAATCTAACTTGGGACTCTTGTTCCACTTTCTCAGATTATCCTGTACATTTTCCTCCTAACCCTTGCCACAGTTACAAATGTGCTCTCAATATGCAGTTTGTCATTTAATATCATCACACTGGAAGCTGTGTCTGCTTTGTTTATCACCAAATATCTTGCGCCTTGCATAGTGCTCAGCACGTGTAGAAACTAAGTAAGTAGCTGTTCAACAAATAAATCAGAGGAAGAGAAGAGACTAGGTAATATAAAAGACCACAGAGAATATAAGGTCTCTGAGAAATCTATCTCCTGCCCTGCAATATGAAGTTGCAAATCATATGATTTATGGAATTTTGTCACCCATGTATGTTGACAAGAGTGATATTGGAATGGATTTTGTTAATATACTGAGGTGACTTGGGATAAATCAGGCAAAGTTGAAATGTAAAATGTCGTGATGACAATAAAACCACCACTTAATTACTCTCTTCAGTACACAGACCTCTCACTGTCGTGGCCTCTCCCGTTGTGGAGCACAGGCTCCGGACACGCAGGCTCAGCGGCCATGGCTCACGAGCCCAGCCGCTCCGTGGCACGTGGGATCCTCCCGGACCTGGGCACGAACCCGTGTCCCCTGCATCGGCAGGCGGACTCCCAACCACTGCACCACCAGGGAAGCCCTAATTACTCTCTTATTTCATGCCTTGAGAATGAAGGATACAGATTAGCTCATCTACAGAAACGTTCCATGATCTTTGCCTGATCTCTTTGACATGACTTAAGGGAATGCATGGGGAGGAAAAAGCTTTCCTCCACCCTCTTAAGGTCCCCCGCTGGGTCTGAAATTAGACTGTCAAAGATAAACAGGAGAAAAACATAAATTTATTTAAGTTTTAACTTTCCTCGGAGTCTTCACAAGGAAATTAAGACTCAAAGAAGGTTAAACCTGAGTATTTTTATGCTAGGTTTGATGAAGACTGGAAAGTCATAGAAAGGTATGAGAAGACAAAGAGCATGAGCTAAGTGTAGTAAACTGGGCAAAACTTAGCAAGGCCTGTTCATTCAGATTACTCTTTGTGTCCATTTGTCTTCAGAGATAAGGATGCTCCTTTCCTTTGGGTATAGGGAGGGCACCTCTTATGTGGGGTTTTTATGATCTGCGTCAGGAGACGGTCAGAAAGTTCTGACACGTGTCAATTCTCATATTCCCTCAGCTTAAAATATTCAATATGCCAAAGTGCCATATTTTGGGGTAGCATGTTCTGAACTCCATCAGAAAACAGTAGAAATAAATTATAGTCTTACAGTGATAATAAGAAACCAAAAAGCATTTGTTATTCAATTGTAACAAAAACAGAAAAGCATAAATTTTCATAAGTTGTCACAATGTGAATACACCCATGTAACCACAGCCAAGTCAAGAAATAGTACATTAAAAATATCATCAAGAAAGTGAAAAGACAACCCACAGAATGATAAAAATATTTGCAAGTCATTTATCTGGTAAGGAACTTGTATCTAGAATATATAAAGAATGCATATGACTAAATAATAAAAAGACAGCACAATTAAAATATGGGCAAAGGATTTGAGTAGACGTTTCTCCAAAGAAGATATACAAGTGGCCAATAAGCACATAAAAGATGCTCAACATCATTAGTCATTAGTGAAGTGCAAATCAAACCACGATGAAGGGCTTCCCTGGTGGCGCAGTGGTTGAGAGTCCGCCTGCCGATGCAGGGGACACGGGTTCGTGCCCCGGTCCGGGAAGATCCCACATGGCGCGGAGCGGCTGGGCCCGTGAGCCATGGCCGCTGAGCCTGCGCGTCCGGAGTCTGTGCTCCGCAATGGGAGAGGCCCGCATGCCGCAAAAAAAAAAACAAAAAACAAAAAACCACAATGAAATACTACTTCACTCCCACTATGATGGCTATAATCAAAAAAGTGGACAATAACAAGTGATGTTGAGGATGTGGAGAAATTGTAACCTTCATATATTGCTGGTGGGAATGTAAAATGGTGTAGCCACTTTGGAAAAAAGTTTGAGAGTTCCTCAGAAAGTTAAACATAAGTTGCTGTACAGCTCAGCAATTCTGTTCCTAGGTATTGATCCAGTGAAAACACATGTCCACACAAAAAACTTGTACATGAATGTTCATAGCGGCATTATTAATAATCAATAAGTGGAAACATTCCAAATGTCTATTATCTGATGATTGGACAAATAAAATATGGTATATGCATAGAATAGAATATTATTGAGCAATAAAAAGAAACAAAGTGCTTTAACAATCTTGACAACATTATGCTAAATGGAAGAAGCCAGTCACAAAAGATCACATACCATGTGATTCCATTTATATGAAATGTCCAGAATAGGAAAATTCCTAGAGATACAAAGTAGGTTAGTGGTTGCCTAGAGCTGGGTGGGGAGGGGTGTTTGGGAATGACAGCTAATAGGTACCAGATTTCTTTTAGTGGGGAAGAAAATATTTGAAAGTGAAATTGTGGTGATGGTTGCACAACCCATGAATATGCTACAAAAACACACTGAATTATACACTTGACATATGTGAATTATATGGTATATGAATTATATCTCAATAAAGCTGTTAAATGAGAAGAAAAAAGAAATAGAACATTATCAACACACAGGAAGCTTCTCTGTCTTACATTAAGTTCCCTGGAAACAGAACCGGAGATGGTGATTCTTTCTTTTTTTTTTTTTTAAGTTATTTATTTATTTAGGCTGGGTGTGTCTTTGTTGCTGTGCGCAGGCTTTCTCTAGTTGCGGCGAGCGGGGGCTACCCTTCGTTGCGGTGCCCAGGCTTCCCACTGCAGTGGCTTCTCTTGTTGCGGAGCATGGGCTCTAGGCGCGCGGGCTTCAGTAGTTGTGGCGTGTGGCTACAGTAGTTATGGCTCACAGGCTCTAGAGCACAGGCTCAGTAGTTATGGCACACGGGCTCAGTTGCTCTGCGGCTTGTGGGATCTTCCTGGACCAGGGATCGAACCCATGTCCCCTGTGTTGGCAGGCAAATTCTTAACCACTGCGCCACCAGGGAAGCCCAAAATGGTGATTCTTGTGCAAGTGATTTCCTGAGGGAGCGCTCTTAGGAGGAGTTGACTTTGGAAAGCAGGAAAAAGCTAAATGTGGTCTCAGCTGAGAACCAGCCTCAGCCTGATCCAATGAGGAGCTCTGCAACATGAATAGTACCACAGTGTGGTCCCATATGGAAGCAAGGGAGTTGGCTTTTTTTAATATCCTTGTCAGTCAACAGACAGTCCTTGGCTGTGAGCTGTGTGTGTGTGACTTCCTGCATAAGTCAGCTTTCTTTTGACCAAAACCCATTCTAAAAGGGGGCAGCTGTGATCTATTAGCAGCTGATAATCACAACAGCTGGAGGATGACGCCCCAGCCAGTGCTGAGGATCTGGGCAGGGCAGCAACAGTGACCACTACATCCCCTCATGCTCCCTCCCATTATTATAATCTTGATACTTTGCAATTTTTTCCTTCAGCTAGATTGTCACTTCAGCACACAATTTATGAGCAATCTGATTTATCTCAGTGTTTTACCTCTTAGAAAACTGTGCTTTCACACCGGGGCTATTACATGCCTGTTCTATGTCAAACAATGTGTTAGATAAACTCCAGTCTTCCATGAAAATGAATAGCACAGGCCTATTTACTTAGCATCAACATAAGTGATTTCAGACATTATTTCCTCTAAGAAAACCAAGAGAGCCATAAAAACAGAGACCATGAAGGTAGGAAAGAAAAAAAGAACTTTCTCGTAGAAGAATACTGACAGCATGTCTCCCACTTCCTCATCAATGTCCCTGATGACAGTATTTCTGTGGCAATAGGAATATTCACCAGGAAACTTGGGCTTATGAGAAGCCAAGAGGGTTTTTGATGCTGAACTGGCCAATGTCCCTGAGCTCATGAATAAGCCCTAAGAGAGAACTGGCTCCAGGAAAGTTGAAAAAAGAAAAATAAAAGTTTCATTTAAGCTTAAGGAGAAAACCAAGGTTAGAGTGTGTATGAGTTTTCTACTGCTGCATAACAAAGTACTATGGACACAGTGACTTAACCCACATTTATTAACTCACAATTTCTGTGGGTCAGTAGTCCAGGTCCTACTTAGCTGGGTCCTTTGCTAAGAGTCTCACTAAGCTACAATCAAGGCATCAGCTGGCACTGCAATCTCATCTGGAGTTTGGAGTCCTCTTCCAAGCTCACGTATTGTTGGCAGAATTCAGGTCTTTGTGGTTGTAGGGCTGAAGCCCTCAGCTTCCTGTTGCCTGTCAGCTGGAGACTGCCTTCAGCTCCTAGAGGCCACCCACAGTTCCCTGCCACATGGCCCTCTCCATAGGCAGTTCACAACATGACTGCTTCTTCAAGGCCAGTGGGAGAGTCTCTCTCTCCAGTCCGCTGAGACGGAATCTTATGTAACATGAAGTAGTCAAGAGAATGACATTGTTACCGAATCCAAACTCCGTCTGCTTGCTGCATGACAGGCCAATAATCAGGAGACAAGGTGTTGAGGCAAAGAATAGCAACTTTATTCAGAAAGCCGGACATTCGAGAAGATGGCAGACTAATATCCCAGAGTACCATCTTATTGGGGTCTGGATGTCACTTTCTTTTATAGAACAGAGAGGGGGAGGATGTGAGGAAATAAATTAAAAAGGCCATTAGTGTTGCAAAGTATCTCCTGGCTTGGCCAGCATCGGGGAGGGGATGTATTAATTTCTTCTTTTTGCAGCCATTCACAGGTGGACAGGGTCAGAATGTCTCCCTGTGAGCTGAACAAAAGCACTTTAGTTTAGCATTCAGGCAGAGGGGCAGGGTTCCCAGAGGCAGGCCATAATGTATGCTTACAGCTATAGATAGCATCCTTTTAGTGACTATAGTAACATAGTGAGTATAGTAACAAAAGCAACGAAAAGCAAGTTAAAGTAAAAGAAACAGATCCAACTCTTCCCTATTACAACATCCCAGCACAGTTGCTATGTTCAGTTGGTTAGAAGCAAGCGACAGTTCCCACTCACACTCAATGAGGGGAGTGGTCAGTTATTACAAGGGTGTGACTCATTGGGAGTCACCTTAGGATGTGTTGGACACAGATAAAACCTATTGTTAAGTTTCTTCAGTTGATTTAAAACTTGCTCTATGTATCTATCTTAAAAATAGTTTAATCATTATATTTTGCTTTTAAAATAAAAAAAGGTGGGTTTTTTTGTAAAAATAATTGAATATGGCTTCTTATCTCACTCTGGATATCCATGGGCTACAGGGAGGTCCTACATGGTCTAGTTTCCTGATTATCAGATAACAGCATGCTGTCCGGGAGGAAGAAGTTTTCCTCCACCCTTCTGGGTTCTTCTGGCTGGTCTAAGAATTAACTTGACATGAGACAAATTAACAGGAGAAAATTAAACAAAAGTGTAATAACATGTATATATGGGAGAGACCCAGAAAAACTGAGTCACTCACCCAAAAGGCCGAAACCCTCATCTTAAATACCATCTTCAACTGAAGGCAAAAGAGAATGTTGGGGTTAAGGGTTTGGGACACCAAAGGGGAGGAAGGCAATTGACATGGAGATGGAAAAGCAAATGTTTGGTAGACAAATGTTTGCTGGGCCAGAGATAGTGGGACACAGAGAGGAATTTTAACAAACAGACTTGGCTAGGTTCCACCGTGTCTACATGCCTGGTTCATACCATAGTTATGTATGGTGACAGCTCCCTTCCTGGAACAGGTCCTCCATCTACATTCTTTAGGCAGCTAGGGGGAAGGTCAAGGTTCTTCCTGAGTCTTTTGAGCCTTGATTGTTTTCAGCTCAAAATAATATGCATGCCAAAGAGACTTTTTGGAGTGGCAAATTTTGCTCCCCTACAATGCCATGGTTCCAGGCACATATTAGGTACTCAATAAATATAGGTTGACTAAATAAACAAACACATGAAAAGAAGTATTTTCCATGCATACAGCATACACCTGTTTTTTTTTAATATCAAAGAGCAATATCCTAAGTATGTGCTTTCAGCCCAGCTTCCCTGCTTATGGAGAAACCAGGAGGAAACCAGTAGCCTCTTGAGTGCAAAAATGACAGTAGTATTAAAAGTTATATCTTGGCTACAGTTTGTGGCACGCACAATGGGATTCAAGGTCAGCTACGCACTCTTCTAAAAAGATTAAGTAATATTGGGTTTGCAAAACCATAGGCAATATAAGTGCCCAGAGTGTTACATCTCTGAGTCACCATTTCTTGGATTAAGAGCCCTGTATGGTTTGTATCAGGTTGATCACTGATGGAATGTTATATGCACATATGAGTACAATCCTACTGGGGCCAACCCAAAGCAGAGATGAGTTTCTTAGGCCAGTGAGTACATTTCCAAGTTATTACTCAAGGCAAAACATATTTGAAGTCAATTTCCAGCTCTTAGGGAAAAGATAGCCAGCATAAATGAGAGAAAAATGTATTTTATCTTAAAGTATCATCTGACTCCTCCAGTGACAATAGCCAAGGGTTTTATTATTTGCAGTATCTCACTATGAGTGAAACAAAGTAATGGAGCATTCAATTATCTATTCTGTTGAGTTACTCCTTGGTAAGAAAAAGTTATATGTCCATAATTATGGTGGTTAATTGTATGTGTCAATTTGACTAGGCCACATGAGTGCCCAGATATTTGGTTAAACATTATTCTCGATGTATCTGCGATGGTATTTCTGGATGAGATTAACATTTAAATTGGCAGACTGACTAAAGCAGATTGTACTCCCTAACGTGGGTGGGCCTCATTCAATCAGTTGAAGGTCTGGAGGGAACAAAGAGGCTGACTTTCCCACAAGTAAGAGGGAGCTCCTCCTGCCTGAGTGCTTTTAGGTGAGTGGTCTTTTCCAGACTCCAGACTCACACCGAAATATCAGCTTTTTTGGGGTCTTGAGTCTGTCAGCTTTCCAACTGGAGCTTACATCATCAGCTTTCCTGGTCCTCAGGTCTTTGGACTCAGACTGGAACTACACATTGGCTCTCCTGGTGTCCAGTTTTCTGACTACAGATCTTGAGGCTTCTCAACCTCCATAATCATATGATCACATGAATATATTTATGTAAATTATATATATAACTCGTATTGGTTCTGTTTCTCTGAAGATCCTTGACTAATACAATCATATAATGCTGGTAGGATTAATACAGCTTAAAGTGTGATAATGAATGTGTTTGGCAATTATTTACTTTTCCCAGGTTGCCTCCCTATAAAATCTTTCCCTACCTCCTAAATTCCATTCCAGTGGCTGTTTCAAACTTTATAGTTCCTCTCAGGTCCCCAAACTAATTTTGCTCAGTCTCGGACAATGAGCCAGGTCTCAGTTTCAATGAACTCCATGTCTTGGCCCACCTGGCATCCCTTGTCTCAAGGTCATAGTACGTGTCAGATAGCCCTTTCCATACAGTCTGTGCTTGTGCTCTCACCCTCTCTCTTGTTATTTCAGGCCTAGGAAGGGGAAATTGGGACCGGTTGCTGAGTTCTGGGTTGCTACAGCATCCCTTGTGTGATTTTCCTACTCCTTAACTCACATCTTCATATACGTCTCTCTCTTTTTTTTAACTTTTTATTTTGAAAAAATTAAAGACTCACAAGAACTTGCAAAAATAGTACAGAGAGGTTCTGTGTACCTTCACCCAGCTTCCCCTGATGATAACATCTTACATATATAAGGGTATCAAAATACACTGATACAGGGCTTCCCTGGTGGCGCAGTGGTTGGGAGTCCGCCTGCCGATGCAGGGGACGCGGGTTCGTGCCCCCGTCCGGGAGGATCCCACATGCTGTGGAGTGGCTGGGCCCGTGAGCCATGGCCACTGGGCCTGTGTGTCCGGAGCCTGTGCTCCGCGACGGGAGAGGCCACAGCAGTGAGAGGCCCGCGTACCGCAAAAAAAAAAAAAAAAGACAAAAAACACTGGTACAATACTATTGACTAGACTATAGACCTTACTCAGATTTTGTCAGTTTTCACGTTCACTCATGTGTTTGTGTGTAGTCTTATAAAATTTTATCACATGTAATCACCACCACAATCAAGATATGAATGAATCCATCTGTACACAATCTGTTTATTAAATTCTTCTCAAATTACCCAATTTGAGCATGCCTTCCTGTTTCCTGCCAGCATCCCTACTGATGGACCCTTAAAAGATTTTCAACATTCTGAGGGTGGAAAGGGTCTGTCCTTTTGTTTCTGGATGAAGGCCAAGAAGGTAGCAAGCCTCTGAGAGAGAAGGGTGCAGTGTGGCAGCTGCAAAGTAAAAATGACAATTGGGCCCCTCTTGGCAAAGAATATCGGAGATAGTTTCCAGAGTGATATGCAAGATAATCTGAAGGTTTTATTTTATGGCAATTGTTCTCAAGCCTAACTGTGTATTAAAATCACCCAGAGACATTTTAAAAAATCAATCAATCAATCAAACAAACAATCAAACAAAACCAAAACAGAGACTTGGACTCCATCCCCAGAGGTTCTGATTCATTTTGTCCAAGGTGTAGTCTAAGGATTGAAACTTTTTACAAGTTCCTCAGGTGATTCTAATGTACAGCCAAGGTTGAGAACTCGTGTTTTATGACTTTGGGTTTTGCATCTTAATTAGAAAAGCCACTCCTACTCAAGATTATACTTTTAAAAAAGACAACTTGAACTTTCCTGTGTATTTGCTTTAATTTTTTATTAAATTAAAATCTTTAATACTTCTTAAATTTATTTTTGTTGGAGGGAGTGAGAAATAAATTTATTTTATTATTTTCCCCAGACAGGTATTTTGTTGTTCTAATATAATTTATTGAATAATCCATATTCTTGCTACTGATACAAAATGTTACTCCTATCATTTACTAAATCCTTGAATTATTTTACTCTATTTCTGTATTCTCTTTTTTTATATTGATCTTTCTATTAAGTGCCTGAATCAAACTATTTTCATTATAGTCATTTTATCATACTTTATTTTCTGATAGAAGTAGAAAGACGATATTCTTAAGTTAATACATCTTTAAATTGATTCCAATTCTTTGTGTTCTGCAGTGGAGGTCTAAAATTTTCTTCAGTATAGATTCTCTACTACAAATAGGTTAAAAAAGATTTTTTTAAAATATCTTTATTGAGGTATAATTGCTTTACAATGGTGTGTTAGTTTCTGCTTTATAACAAAGTGAATCAGCTATACATATACATATATCCCTATATCTCCTCCCTCTTGTGTCTCCCTCCCACCCTCCCTATCCCACCCCTCTAGGTGGACACAAAGCACCGAGCCTATCTCCCTGTGCTATGCGGCTGCTTCCCACTAGCTACCTACCTTACGTTCGGTAGTGTATATATGTCCATGCCACTCTCTCACTTTGTCCCAGCTTACCCTTCCCCCTCCCCGTGTCCTCAAGTCCATAAAAAAGATTTTTAAATATTGAATCACTAAGTTGTATCAACTATACTTAAATTTCCTAAAAAAAGATTTTTAAAGAAGTGGATCAGCTCCCCATTTAACTAAAATTAATTTTGAGCCAGAGGCAAAAAAAAAAAAAAGCCTATGTAACTTACCCTTGAGCATAAATGAAGAAAATGAGTGTTTGACTTGTATAATTTCTTAGAATAGAACATTTCTTTATTATCTGGCCTGATTAGCAAATGTGTGCTACTTTATCAAGAATTCTGGTATATCATACAGAGAGTAGTAATTTTCAAAACCTAAAACCTAATAAAATACTAAACATTAAACCAATAAATCAAAAAAAAATTTTTTTTGAAGACTCAAGCTACATGACACTGTAATGGCATGATGCACTATAGATGTTAATGGGAAGTTTAGGTGAGAAAATGTCAGATAAAAATGACTTTTCAGAAAGCAGGGACTCCCCACAAAGACTCCGGATGAAAGTTGCTCATTTTTTACCAACTTTACTGAAAGATTAAAGTCCTAGAATAGAACTAGCCAGCCATGAGATACAGAGAAACTTGGATTGCTAAAATAAATGATGGGATGAATCCATGTCAAGACCTAAATGCTGCAATATATTCTAAAGTTTTAAATATTCAGAACTGACTGATCTGAATCAATCTGCAAGGAGTCCTTCCTTCATATCCAAAGCTGTACCAAAAGAATTTCTAGACTAATTGTGTTTCAGCTAAAGATTTTTAATCATTTAAATGGACATTATTTGTGATTTCACGAAGAGTTAACATTTTTAAGGTAAATGGTGAAAATTCTGGAATAGGAAGAAGGGAAACACCTACATAAACTTTAGAAATGCTGCTTGGATATGCACACGGAAATCAGTAGGAATATTATAAATTGTAAAGAAATAGCCATGACTGAGCAATGCTTTTTATGTAACATAGGAGAAATTGAAATATTCACAGCTACTATATGTGTGTATATATGTGTGTGTGTGTATGTGTGTGTGTGTGTGTGTGTGTGTGTATATATATATATATATATATATATGCATATATATGTACATTTATACCTAAGTATATGCAAGTATACAATGTCTGTAATTAGGTTAGAGCATTCTTTTCTTTGGGACATAAATAGGCAAGGATGAATCTAAGGGTAACATTTCTGGGGCTACATCACTAGCAAATATTGGCCTACCTGAGTGTAGAAAGTTAATTTTAAACAACTTTTGTATTGAGTACTATTGAAGTCATATTGTTTTGTCTTCCCTTGACTTGTAAGCTACTTACTTACAAAAAGTAGGTTGGCTCATTGTACCTAAACATGTTTTCTTTAAAACAGGAGTGTCTTATCCTCATGGTAAATAAGACACGAGAGTAGCCGCCTCCTCCCACCCTCCAAATGTGAGTTTATTTGAGGTTGGACTCTAAGTGGATTAGGTACATAGAGATGCTGGAAAAGTGTAGTCTCGGCATCCTGTTCCTCTGTGATTGGTTTTATCATCATTAAATCACTTTAGATGCAAAAAAAAAAGAAAGGAGTAGCCCCTCCCCCGACCTTTAAAAAACACAGCTGTCTGTTTACTTTTGAATACCTTATTGCGGATTGCTGGAAACTAGTCAGCGCTGGAAACTGGTCAGTGTGGTTTGGAAATCAAAGGCTGACCAGTGAGACCTTGCCATTGCTGTTGGACAATGCCTGTGTCCCACCAGCAGCTTCCTTTCTTCTTCTAAGACAGAATCAATCATTGTTCACGCTTGCTTTCTGGTCAAACACAATCAACTGATTTTCCTCTGTGTGCCAGACAGTATCAGGAGAGTACTAGAGCGTTCCAACCAGCACACTTTTTTGCCTTCTATGTGAATAGCAGGGTAAATTCCTAGGAAGCGTTTAATTTAGCACTTTGACAGTATGTATTTGCATTTTGACCACAAAATAACTAAGCTATTTATAACTATGCAAATAGTGTATAATTATGACTTGGTTTTACATTCTCAATACTGTCATAACACTGAAAAATATTTATTATGATTACCTTTATGGATCAAGTCTTTTTATATTTCCAGTAAGCGGACAAAAATACCCTTTAGTATTTATAGCTGAGCATCTGTAAATCTGCTATTTATTTCTGCCAATTTGGGGTGGGGGGTGTCCATAAGCCTAATATAATTTAAAGAGCTTTCCTCCTTTTAATTTTCTGCAGGGAAACCAGACTCAAGAGATGAAAGAATACAGGAAACATTTCTGTGCGGTCACACACAGAAATTCCTTTATAGGAATAAAGGTCATCTAAGTTTTCTTACTGTCAAACATTTTGTGTGGCTTGGAGGTGTTATAAATGTGAAATGGAAAGTTACTTTTTCTTCCTAGTGCGTAAGAGCAGGACTACCTACATAATTTGTGAAAATGCAGGGGCCCTTGTTCAAAACTTATTAAGAATTTCAAGACAGCAACAACAGAACATTAAACCAATGGAGGGGAACAGAATTTGCCAACCCCAAATATGTCTCTTTGGCATAAGGATTATCTTCAACTGGTTATTTTCAATAAACAGCAGACACAGTAGAAACTCTGAAACCAAGTAGGAATTACCCTTTTGTAAGAGACATTTACAATTATAAAGGAAATCTCCATTTGTAAGGGTGTCTCCTTCTCTGGACTGGGAGCAGAAAGATGACTCCAAATCTCTAGAAACTCCTATCGATGAGGAAGGCAGAGACTTAAATCTGTGTACAGCCTCATCCTTGTTTACTGTGCTTTGCCTGATAACCTCCCCAAACTGGTCTTCCCCATGCCAGCATCTTCTGTCTTTAGCTGGAGGGTTAGGGTTAGGGTTAGGGTTTAGGGTTAGGGTTAGGGTTAGGGTCATGGGTCTCTCCCACCTATACTGGAGGTATACTTGTTATAAAACTTCTGTTTGTTTTTCTCCTATTAATGTGTCTTTTATTACGAGTTGTGGGGAGGTGTCTCAGTCAAGAACCTGTAAGGGCAGAAGGAAAATTATATTTCCTCCCCTACACCAAGCATGGAGTCTGTTTTGTTTTTTTTTCAAATTGAAGTATAATTGATTTACAATATTGTGTTAGTTTCAGGGATAGAACATAGTGGTTCCGGTTTTTTGCAGACTATATTCCATTATAGGTTATTACAAGATATTGGGTATAATTCCCTGTGCTCTACATTAAATCCTTGTTGCTTATCTTCTGGTTTGTATCTGGTAATCCCATACCAAGCATCGAGTCCTTCTAAGCATAGGCATCTGTCTGACTGCGCAGTTCTACAAATTATTATAAAAATGGGAATAATCCAGGAATGATCTGAATAGACTTTGCTAAAAACTCATGGTTACAAGACTGTGAACAAAGACCAGCATTGTGTAGAATGATTTGTGAATATTTAACAGGCTTCTCAGACAGATAAAGGCACATCAAATACTTACCTTCAGAGGTGGGTCATAAGGCTGTAGTGAAATAAATGTAACAATAGAAACACTTGGAAATGGTAAAAGCAGGCGATATATAAATATATATTTTTTTAAATCTTGGCAGTGGTCTTTTTTTAAAATTAATTAATTAATTTTTGGCCGCGTTGGGTCTTTGTTGCTGTGCGCGGGCTTTCTCTAGTTGCGGCGAGGGGGGGCTACTCTTCGTTGCGGTGTGCGGGCTTCTCATTGTGGTGGCTTCTCTTGTTGTGGCCCACGGACTCTAGGCGCGTGGGCTTCAGTAGTTGTGGTGCACGGGCTCAGTAGTTGAGGCTCGCAGGCTCTAGAGTGCCAGCTCAGTAGTTATGGTGCACGGGTTTAGTTGCTCTCCGGCATGTGGGATCTTCCCAGACCAGGGATTGAACCTGTGTCCCCTGCACAGGCAGGTGGATTCTTAACCACTGTGCCACCAGGGAAGTCCCGCAGGCTATATTTTTATATCATTTCGTAGTTCATTTGTATTCATATATGCTATTTAATTCTTACAACGAGGTGAAATAGGAAAGAAGAAATAAGTTGCCCAAGAGTAACTAACTGCTTGCAGAACCAGGACTCATAAAGATCTCCTTATTCTATAGAGCAGGGGTAGACAAACTATAGCTGTGTACCAGATCTAGCCTGCTGCCTGTTTTTATAAATATAGTTTTATTGAAACACAGTTGTGCTCATTTAGCTAAGTATTATCTGTGGCTGCTTTCACATTACAATGACAGATTTGAGTAGCTGTGATAGAAACCATGTGCCCACAAAGCCTAAAATATGTATTTTCTGTCCCTTTACAGAAAAAGTTTGCCAACTGCTGTCATAGAGAACTATACCATAACTAAAACGTGGGATTCTGAACTGGGAAAATTGCTTCTTTATCCCAGAAGTTGTGCTTTTGCATTCAAGCTGAATATACTTTTTGTTTCTAAGTATGAGTACTTTATAATTAGCAGGTGCCTATTGATGGACATTTAAGTCTTTACCAATTTTTTAAATTGTAAATGATGCTATAGTAACTATTCTTAAACAGCAGCTTTTTTAAAAATTCAATCATTTATTCAACAATATTTAGGTTAAAGTTTTCTTTCAAATCATAAAGAATTCCCCCACCCTTCCCCCAATAAGTATTTATAGAACAACAACAACAAAAAAACATGAAGGATTCACTTTTATAGGAATTGTCCTCCCACTGTAAACAACTAAAAAATAAGATAAAACATATAAAACAACTGTTTTCAGACATTCTATTTAGGCAGTACAAGAATGTGAACTCTGAGAGACAGAAAACAAAAGAGGTGAGCCTTATGATTGGTCCAGATAACTGGCTGGAGTCAGTTTCCAGGACAGTCTGGGAACAGAGAACGCAAAGAGAGGATGGTAATCTTGCTGAGTTGAGAAGCCTGAGCTTGGAGTTAAACAGCAACTTTTAACACTTGTTAGGTTCTTAATCCCCCTGCAGGATGATTCCTGAAGAGGAATGTATGTGTCAAATAGCATGCGCTTTATCAATGTTGAGTAGTCTTGTACAAGTTGACAAAATTGTACAGTTTGGCACAGTTCTGCCAGATGGCCATAGAGAACAGGTTCACCAGGTTGCCCCACCAGCAGTGCACGAGGATCCCTGCGTCTCTGCATCCTGCCTTCCCCTGGCGTTATCCAGCTGCTTTATTGTTGCCAGTGATTGTCCAGCCATAGAGCATTGTTGTGTTGATTTGCATTTCTCTTCATGGATTTACATATCTAAATGGATTTACATATCTCTTCATGTTATTTGTTGGCCCTTTGGCTTTTGATTTCTGTAAATTGCCTATGTACCATTAAGCTTGCTGCCTTTTTCTAATTCATTTTTAGGAGTTTCTTGAAAATGTTGGCTATTCCTTCCTTGTCAGTTTTAGGCATTGCACATATCTTCTTCCAGTTTGTCATTTGTTCATTGATGTTGTTCATGCTGTTCTTCATTGCACAGATTCCCTTAAATCCAATTAATCACACTGCTTTGTCTTACGGTTTATGCTTGTGAAGTTTTATTTAAGGAGCTCTCCGCTCCTAATTTGCAAAGATATCCTCTTGCTTTTTCATCTATTAAGTTTGTAGTTTAACATTTCATATTTGTGTATTAGTGTGTGCATTAGTACAGCTTTATCTTCTTCATTCGTGAGCCATTTCCCCCCCAATGTCATCTATTAAACAACTTTTCTTTTCCCATTTACATGTGGTACCATCTTTATGGTATATTGTCTTTATACATATGCCTCTGTGGAATATGAAGTTCCATTCTTAGCCCATTTTCCTTCTCATTCTGAAATTTCTACCTTAGAAATCTTAACTTTGCCCCTGCCCCCTTTAGTATCCTGATGCCTTGTACATTTGTATCTCTAACCTTGATCCTTCCTTCAAGTTTGAAACTTGTGTATATACCCTGCTTCTGGCTATCTCCCCTACAGGTACCACAAACTCAAAGTATTATAAAATAAACTCATTATCATCTGTACTGCAAACCTGCTTCTGTATTCTCTGTTTCAGTGGGTGGCGTCACCATCACCCATCACCCATTCCGGTTGACAGCCTTGATTCTTCCCTTGTCCTGATCCCCAACATCCCATTGTTGGGGAGGAAGAAAATTTCCTCTACCCTCTAGGTTCTTCTGACTGGTCTAAGAATTAACTTGACGTGAGACAGATTAACAGGAGAAAATCAAACAGAGTTTACTAACATGTGTACATGGGAGAGACCCAGGAAAACCGAGTCACTCGCCCAAATGGCCAAAACCTTTACTTTAAGTACCATCTTCAGCTGAAGACAAAAGAGGATGTTGGTGGTGAGGGTGTGGGACTTCCAAGGGGAGGAAGGCAATTCACATGGAGATGGGAAAGCAAATGTTTTGTAAGTAAATGTTTGCTGGGCCCTGCGGAGACAATGGGACACAGAGTGGACTCTGATCTCTGAGTTTCCCCCACCACACCTAGTCCATATTCTTCGCAGATATGTCTGCTGATAGCTCTATTCCTGTAACAGGCTCTCTGTCTAAATTTCTTGGGCAGTTAGTGGGAAGGTCAAAGTTTCTCCTTGAGTCTTTTGGGCTATGATTGTTTTCAACTTGAAATAATATGCTTGCCAAAGAGACATTTTGGAGTGGCAAGTTTTGCTCCCCCACACCATGAATCACCACATCCTGCTGTTTTTATTTCTTGATTCCACATTTTCCTCTCTAAATCTGTGATGGCTGCCCTAATCAGGCCCTGATCATCTTTTGCCTGGATTACAAATGCATCCTAATTAACCTCCCTTCTCCAATCTAACCTTTATTCTGCTTGCCAGATGAATCATTCTAAGAGGAAATTGGGACCATGCCACTCCCCTGCTCAAAGCCTTAAATGGCTCCATGTAAACAGCAAGGCTCTTGGAGGCTCCCTCGGGAGGTGGAGGCCTGGGTAGCATGGGGATAGCAGCAGCACTGGGGGGAATCTGGTCAGGCACCCGGCACCTGGGGTGGGGAACCGCTCAGCAGGGCCCCTATATCTAGGGCAGGCCCCACCCTGCCCACCACACCAACATGGTGCAATAAATAAAGTTTCAAGTAGTAAGTCAGTGTCAGGTAGGAGATCTGGGGGCTGGCACACAATTACAATTGTGTTAATTTCTACTGTACAGCAAAGTGATTCAGCCATACATATACCTATATATTCGTTTCCATTATGGTTTATTGCAGGATAGTGAAGATACTTCTCCATGCTATACAGTAGGACATTACTGCTCATCTATGCCTTACATTTTGTACCCCAACAACATCAAATTGTTTATAGTTTTCTCCACATGCCATTGCACTGAAATTTACTTCTATGTCTTTATTCCACCTGTTCTCTGGAGTGAAGCCTCCTCCCTCTCCTTTGCCTATCAATGCTTCATGATCTCTTAGAAACCTTCTCTAACCAACCTCTTCCTCCAGCTGGCTCTAGGGTCTCCTTTGGCCTCCTGCTGCTTCCTGAACATACCTCAATCATTAACTTACTGCCTGTAATAGCAACCATGATGTATATATCTACTTATAAAATACAATGGAATCCCCACAGGCAATACCTTAGCTCTGACTTTCCTCATTTCTGAACTTTATTATTTCATGGTTTTCTAATTTTTCCTCCTATCTCCAGTTTCAGTTTTCATTTTCAATTTATACCCCATAGTGAATTGAATAGTCTCCCCCTAAAATTCGTGTCTATTGGTAGCCTCAGAACATGACCTTATTTGGAAATAGGGTTAAGGATCATGCAGTGATATCATACTAGATTTGAAATGGACCTTAAGTCTAATGACTGGTGTGCTTACAAGAAGAGGAGAGGACACAGAATCACAGAGGTAAAGCTGATAGAAGAAAGAGGCAGAGATTGGAGTGCTGTGTCGACAAGGAACCCCCAGGAGCTGGAAGAAGCATGGAAGGATTCCTTCCTAAAGCCTATGGAGTGGGTGTGGCCCTGCCGGCACCTTGGTTTTGGACTTGTGGCCTCAGGAACTCTGAGAGAGACATTCACAGAAAGATAGACAAAATGAAAAGGCAGAAGACTATGTACCAGACGAAGGAACAAGATAAACCTCAGAAAAACAACTGAATGAAGTGGACATAGGCAACCTTCCAGAAAAAGAATTCAGAATAATGATAGTGAAGATGATCCACGACCTTGGAAAAAGAATGGAGGCAAAGATCGAGAAGATGCAAGAAATGTTTAACAAAGACCTAGAAGAATTAAATAACAAACACCTAGAAGAATTAAAGAACAAACAAACAGAGATGAACAATACAATAACTGAAATGAAAACTACACTAGAAGGAATCAATAGCAGAATAACTGAGGCAGAAGAACGGATAAGTGACCTGGAAAACAGAATGATAGAATTCACTGCCGTGGAACAGAATAAAGAAAAAAGAATGAAAAGAAATGAAGACAGCCTAAGAGACCTCTGGGACAACATTAAAGGCAACAACATTCACATTATAGGGGTCCCAGAAGGAGAAGAGAGAGAGAAAGGACCCGAGAAAATATTTGAAGAGATTATAGTCGAAAACTTCCCTAAAATGGGAAGAGAAATAGCCACGCAAGTCCAGGAAGCACAGAGAGTCCCAGGCAGGATAAACCCAAGGAGAAACACGCTGAGACACATAGTAATCAAACTGACAAAAATTAAAGCCAAAGACAAATTATTGAAAGTAACAAGGGAAAAAAGACAAATAACATACAAGGAAACTCCCATAAGGTTAACAGCTGATTTCTCAGCAGAAACTCTACAAGCCAGAAGGGAGTGGTATGACATATTGAAAGTGATGAAAGGGAAGAACCTACAATGAAGATTACTCTACCCGGCAAGGATCTCATTCAGATTTGATGGAGAAATCAAAAGCTTTAGAGACAAGCAAAAGCTAAGAGAATTCAGCTCCACCAAACCAGCTCTACAACAAATGCTAAAGGAACCTCTCTAAGTGGGAAACACAAGAGAAGAAAAGGACCTACAAAAACAAACCCAAAACAATTAAGAAAATGGTCATAAGAACATACATATTGATACTTACCTTAAACATGAATGGATTAAATGCTCCAACCAAAAGACACAGGCTCGCTGAATGGATACAAATACAAGACCCATATATATGCTGTCTACAAGAGACCCACTTCAGACCTAGGGACACATACAGACTGAAAGCGAGGGGATGGAAAAGATATTCCATGCAAATGGAAATCAAAAGAAAGCTGGAGTAGCAATAGTCATATCAGACAAAATTGACTTTAAAATAAAGAATGTTACAAGAGACAAGGGAGGATGCTACATAATGATCAAGGGATCAATCCAAGAAGGAGATAGACCAATTATAAATATATATGCACCCAACACAGGAGCACCTCAATACGTAAGGCAACTGCTAACAGCTATAAAAGAGGAAATCAACAGTAACACAATAATAGTGGGGGACTTTAACACCTCATTTACACCAATGGACAGATCATCCAGACAGAAAATTAATAAGGAAACACAAGCTTTAAATGAAACAATAGACCACATAGATTTAATAGATATTTATGGGATATTCCATCCAAAAACAGCAGATTACACTTTCTTCTCAAGTGCACATGGAACATTCTCCAGGATAGATCACATCTTGGGTCACAAATCAAGCCTTGGTAAACTTAAGAAAATTGAAATTGTATGAAGCATGTTTTCCGACCACAATGCTATGAGATTAGAAATCAATTACAGGGAAAAAAATGTAAAAAACACAAACATATGGAGGCTGTTACTAAATAACCAAGAGATCACTGAAGAAATCAAACAGGAAATCAAAAATTACCTAGAGACAAATTACAACGAAAACACGATGATCTAAAACCTATGAGATGCAGCAAAGCAGTTCTAAGAGGAAAGTTTATAGCAATACAATCCTACCTCAAGAAACAAGAAAAATCTCAAATAAACAATCTAACCTTACGCCTAAAGGAACTAGAGAAAGAACAAACAAAATGCAAAGTTAGTAGAAGGAAAGAAATCGTAAAGATCAGAACAGAAATAAATGAAATAGAAACAAAGGAAACAATAGCAAAGATCAATAAAACTAAAAACTGGTTCTTTGAGAAGATAAACAAAATTGATAAACCTTTATCCAGACTCATCAAGAAAAAGAGGGAGAGGACTCAAATCAATAAAATTAGAAATGAAAAAGGAGAAGTTACAATGGACATCGCAGAAATACAAAGCATCCTAAGAGATTACCACAGGCAACTCTATGCCAAAAAAGTGGACAACCTGGAAGAAATGGACAAATTCTTAGAAAGGTATAACCTTCCAAGACTGAACCAGGAAGAAATAGAAAACAGGAACAGACCAATCACAAGTAATGAAGTTGAAACTGTGATTAAAAATCTTCCAACAAACAAAAGTCCAAGACCACATGGCTTCACAGGTGAATTCTATCAAACATTTAGAGAAGAGCTAACACCCATGTTTCTTAAACTCTTCCAAAAAATTGCAGAGGAAGGAACACTCCCAAACTCATTCTACAAGGCCACCATCACCCTGATACCAAAACCAGACAGAGATACTACAAAAAAAGAGAAAATTACAGACCAATATCACTGATGAATATAGATGCAAAAATCCTGAACAAAATACTAGCAAACAGAATCCAACAACACATTAAAAGGATCATATACCATGATCAAGTGGGATTTTTCCCAGGGATGCAAGGATTCTTCAATATACGCAAATCAATCAATGTGATACACCATATTAACAAATTGAAGAATAAAAACCACATGATCTTCTCAATAGATGCAGAAAAAGCTTTTGACAAAATTCAACACCCACTTATGATAAAAAACCCTCCAGAAAGTAGGCATAGAGGGAACCTACCTCAACATAATAAAGACCATATACGACAAACCCACAGCAAACATCATTCTCAATGGTGAAAAACTGAAAGCATTTCCTCTAAGATCAGAAACAAGACAAGGATGTCCACTCTCACCACTATTATTCAACATAGTTTTGGAAGTCCTAGCCACGGCAATCAGAGAAAAAAGGAAATAAAAGGGATACAAATTGGAAAAGAATAAGTAAAACTGTCACTGTTCGCAGATGACAGGATACTATACATAGAGAATCCTAAAGATGCCACCAGAAAACTACTAGAGCTAATAAATGAATTTGGTAAAGTTGCAGGATATAAAATTAATGCACAGAAATCTCTTGCATTCCTATACACTAACAACGAAAGATCAGAAAGAGAAATTAGGAAACAATCCCATTCACCATTGCAACAAAAAGAATAAAATACCTAGGAATAAACCTACCTAAGGAGGTAAAAGACCTGTACTTAGAAAACTATAAGACACTGATGAAAGAAATCAAAGATGACATAAACAGATGGAGAGATATACTGTGTTCTTGGATTGGAAGAATCAATATTGTGAAAATGACTATACTACCCAAAGAAATCTACAGATTCAATGCAATCCCTCTCAAATTACCAGTGGCATTTTTTACAGAACTGGAACCAAAAAAATCTCACAATTTGTATGGAAACGCAAAACACCCCGAATAGCCAAAGCAATCTTGAGGGAAAAAAACGGAGCTGGAGGAATCAGACTCCCTGACTTCAGACTATACTACAGGGCTACAGTCATCAAGACAGTATGGTAGTGACACAAAAACAGAAATATTGATCAATGGAACAGGATAGAAAGCCCAGAGAAAAAACCCATGCACATATGGTCACCCTATATTTGATAAAGGAGGCAAGGACATACAATGGAGAAAAGACAGCCTCTTCAATAAGTGATTCTGGGAAAACTGGACAGCTACATGTAAAAGAATGAAATTAGAACACTCCCTAACACCATACACAAAAATAAACTCAAAATGGATTAAAGACCTAAATGTAAGACCAGACACTGTAAAACTCTCAGAGGAAAACATAGGCAGAACACTCTTTGACATAAATCACAGCAAGATCTTTTTTGATCCACCTCCTAGAGTAATGGAAATAAAAACAAAAATAAACAAATGGGAGCTAATGAAACTTAAAAGCTCTTGCACAGCAAAGGAAACTAGAAACAAGACTAAAAGACAACCCTCAGAATGGGAGAAAATATTTACGAACGAATCAACTGACAAAGGATTAATCTCCAAAATATATAAACAGCTCATGCAGCTCAACCTAAAATCTAGTGTCTTCATTTAGTAGATTAGACTAGATTAGGAGAAGTGAAGTCAAATTTAGCTAAAAAGGTAATTATTCTCCTGGTATTCATATACTAGTCTACAGGGGAAAAAATATCCAATTTGCTCTTAATACCTCCTTGCTTTAAAAGTTATTATAAAGCTAACCTTTAAATAATGCAAAATGAATCATCTCTTAGTTTATCCATTTGTTTTAGCAAACCACCCTAAAAATTAGAGGTTTAAAACAGCCATTATATATATATATATTTTTTTCAACCATTATATTTTGATGACGATTTTATGGGTCAGGAATTCAGAAAGGGCTTAGCTGGACAGCTCCTTTCTGCTCCTTGTGTCCTAGGCTGAGGCAGGAAAGGAGGAGGGGATGGGGAAGGGGGCAGGAGGGTAGCTAGTCCACTTCCAGGAGAGCTTCTTCACACACATATCTGGCGCCTTTGGTTTCATTGGACTCTTTCTCCATGTAGTGTCTCATGCTCATTATCAGAGCATGATGGGCTCAGGGTGGGCATACTTCTTAAATGGCAGCTGGCTTCCAAGAGAAAAAGCAAGAGCTGCCAGGCCTCTTAAAGGCATCATTTTTGCTGTATTCTGTTATTCTGTTGGTAAAGCAGTTTCAGCCCAGCCCAGATCCAGGGGGTGGCAAAATAGACTCTCTTTCTAGATAGGAAAGAATGTGTGTCCACTTTAAATTTGACACATCATCTATCAGTTATTCTTTGGACATATGAGGCCTGAATCACATTTCTGGAGCCATCGTGAGTCCCTGATGAAAACTGCTTAGCTTATATCCGTTAGCTGTATAAGTATCTTATTCTGCCTTAAGATCCTCCCGAGGATCTTAAGGCAGAATAAGATACTTACACAGCCAACGGATATAAGTTCACACAAATATAAGTTCACACAAATATCAAGCATTTAAAAAATAATAACTATGAAAGTTATATCACCTTTTATTTGGGTGAAAATGCCAATGTTTTTATCTTGCAAAAACTGTTGTTGTTTTTTTCCTCACCCAGTACACCAAAATATTCACTGGAAGAAGGCTAGAAAATAACTATTTAAATAGAAGTGTTGATTGAAGAATTATTGTGATAAAATCCTGCAAAAAGCAACATTCAGCACGAACCAGGTTCTTCTCAGTTAAAATATATGTATTTTAACCCAGGGGTACCATGGGATGCTATGATAAGTCTGTTTCATCTATGAGTTATCTCAATATATACCTTAGGTCTGTTGGTAAGCCTTAGGAGTATTTTATATCATATACAATCAAGATAAAAGGGACTGTTTAATTTGGACATTTTGTACATCTCTGGGTAAAGCAAAGATCACTTGTAACTAAGCAAGTCCCTGTTTACATCAGAACCTGGGAGACCAGGGGAGATCTACGATGCCTGCCTGTTGTTCTGATATTTAACATTTGGAATATTATTTAATATTAAAAAACATTTCTATTCCTCATTATTTTTTGCAATTTTCTGCAATCTCATTGTAGGCTCATTTCCTCCAGTTAGTCAAAGTCATTACAGCAGCATGGCTCAGTTTTAGGGATTATAGTCCACAGAGGGGAGAATAGGGTTAGAACTTTCAACACCCAATTATAGATATATCAAGGGTTTTTTTTAATTATTTTTACTTTTGTTTTGTTTATTTTACAGTCCACTAAGCTTTAGTAAATCAGTATATGTTTCTACTACAGAGGAAAAGTAGGATTTTACAGAGGAAAACTAGGATAAAAGATAGAATTTTTTCCTATCTTTTAATTTTTCCACCATATTTTTATTTAATTTAATGGATTTACTACCTTCAAAGTGAAGACATCCAACCAAGTTTAGGTTGAACTAAAGTTAATTTCATTTGCTAATTTCCTGAACACTTTCATGACGTACCTTGAGGCAGTTGGAGAAATATAGAGATTCGAAAACTCAGAACTAAGAATCATTAAGTCTGCTTATTAGATAAAGCAGAGGTTCTATTAGAAAGTTTTATAGATCATTTGGCCTTCCTTGAAAACAGCAAATGGACACAGTCTGTTCCTCTGATGTCAGTCAGCTAATAGGCACATCTGTATGTCTCTGTCACAAATGGGACCAAGTAACAGGACAATACCAGTATGTGTGTTGATGATGAATCAGGTCCAAGTAACAGGACAATACCAATATGTGTGTTGATGATGAATCAGCAGCGAGATAGTCAAAAACAAAGAATTGCATCTTTTGTAGAGGCTAAAGTTAGTTGTCTTGGATATTTGTGGTATAATATTAAGAAGGGACTTAGCAACAAAATGTCACATAGGGTAATTTTGGTAAAACATGAGGTACAAATAATCCCTTAAAAAAAGACAAGCAACACCTGCTGTTTATCAGTAGTAACATGAAATTATACATAGTTTTCTGTTGGGATTATTTGCTTATAATCAAATTAAATGTTCTCTTTAGAACCTTTGTGTTTTATGTGTGTTGATGGGAACTGAGGGTCCTTGGCAAGAAGGAGGGTCTACGGAAATAGCCCAAATGGAAAGGGAAAGGGGAAAGAAAGCTAGAGAAAAACAGAACCTAAGGAAGAAGTAGATGCATTTCTTTTCTTTTTTTTTTTTAAACATCGTTATTGGAGTATAGTTGCTTTACAATGGTGTGTTAGTTTCTGCTTTATAGGAAAGTGAATCAGCTATACATACACATATATCCCCATATCTCCTCTCTCTTACATCTCCCTCCCACCCTCCCAATCCCATTGCTCTAGGTTGTTACAAAGCACTGAGCTGATCTCCCTGTGCTATGTGGCTGCTTCCGACCAGCTATCTATTTTACAGCTGGTAGTGTATATATGTCCATGCCACTCTCTTACTTCGTCCCAGCTTACCCTGCCCCCTCCCCGTGTCCTCAAGTCCATTCTCTACATCTGCAGCTTCATTCCTGTCCTGCCCCTATGTTCTTCATAACCTTTTTTTTTTGATTCCATATATAGGTGTTAGCATACGGTATTTGTTTTTCTCTTTCTGACTTACTTCACTCTGTATGACAGACTCTAGGTCCATCCACCTCACTACAAAAACTCAATTTCGTTCTTTTTATGGCTAAGTAATATTCCATTGTATATACGTGCCACATCTTCTTTATCCATTCATCTGTCGATGGACACTTAGGTTGCTTCCATGTCCTGGCTATTGTAAATAGAGCTGCAATGAACATTGTGGTACATGACTCTTTTTGAATTATGGTTTTCTCAGGGTATATGCCCAGTAGTGGGATTGCTGGGTCGTATGGTAGTTCTATTTTTAGTTTTTTAAGGAACCTCCGTACTGTTCTCCATAGTGGCTGTATCAATTTACCTTCCCACCAACAGTGCGAGAGGGTTCCCTTTTCTCCACACCCTCTCCAGCATTTATTGTTTCTAGATTTTTTGATGATGGCCATTCTGAACAGTGTGAGGTGATACCTCATTGTAGTTTTGATTTGCATGTCTCTAATGAGTAGTGATGTTAAGCATCCTTTCATGTGTTTGTTGGCAATCTGTATATCTTCTTTGGAGAAATGACTATTTAAGTCTTCTGCCCATTTTTGGATTGGGTTAATTTTTTTTTCATATTGAGCTGCATGAGCTGCTTGTAAATTTTGGAGATTAATTCTTTGTCAGTTGCTTCATTTGCAAATATTTTCTCCCATTCGGAGGTTTGTCTTTTTGTCTTGTTTATGGTTTCCTTTTCTGTGCAAAAGCTTTGAAGTTTCATTAGGTCACATTTGTTTATTTTTATTTCCATTTCTCTAGGAGGTGGCTCAGAAAGGATCTTGCTGTGATTTATGTCAGAGAGTGTTCTGCCTTTGTTTTCCTCTAAGAGTTTGATAGTGTCTGGCCTTACATTTAGGTCTTTAATCCATTTTGAGTTTATTTTTGTGTATGGTGTTAGGGAGTGTTCTAATTTCATTCTTTTACATGTAGCTGTCCAGTTTTCCCAGCACCACTTATTAAAGAGGCTGTCTTTTCTCCATTGTATATTCTTGCCTCCTTTATCAAAGATAAGGTGACCATATGTGCGTGGGTTTATCTCTGGGCTTTCTATCCTGTTCCATTGATCTATATTTCCATTTTTGTGCTAGTACCATACTGTCTTGATTACTGTAGGTTTGTAGTATAGTCTGAAGTCAGGAGGCCTGATTCCTCCAGCTCCGTTTTTCTTTCTCAAGGTTGCTTTGGCTATTCGGGGTGTTTTTTGTTTCCATACAAATTGTGAGATTGTTTTGTTCTAGTTCTGTGAAAAATGCAGTGGTAGTTTGATAGGGATTGCATTGAACCTGTAGATTGCTTTGGGAAGTATAGTAATTTTCACAATGTTGATTCTTCCAATCCAAGAACATGGTATATCTCTCCATCTATTTGTATCATCTTTAATTTCTTTCATCAGTGTCTTATACTATTCTGTATACAGGTCTTTTGTCTCCTAAAGTAAGTTTATTCCTAGGTATTTTATTCTTTTTGTTGCAGTGGTAAATAGGAGTGTTTCCTTAACTTCTCTTTCAGAATTTTAACCATTACTGCATAGGAGTGAAAGAGATTTCTGTGCATTAATTTTGTATCCTGCTACTTCACCAGATTCATTGACTAGCTCTAGTAGTTTTCTGGTAGCATCTTTAGGATTCTCTATATATAGTATCATGTCATCTGCAAACAGTAACAATTTTACTTCTTCTTTTCCAATTTGGTTTCCTTTTATTTCTTTTTCTTCTCTGATTGCTCTGGCTAAAACTTCCAAAACTATGTTGAATAATAGTAGTGAGAGTGGGCAACCTTGTCTTGTTCTTGATCTTAGTGGAAATGGTTTCAGTTTTTCACCATTGAGAACGATGTTGGCTGTGGGTTTGTCATAATGGCCTTTATTATGTTGAGGAAAGTTCCCTCTGTACCTACTTTCTGGAGGGTTTTTATCATAAGTGGGTGTTGAATTTTGTCAAAAGCTTTATCTGTATCCATTGAGATGATCATATGGTTTTTCTCCTTGAATTTGTTAATATGGTTTATCACATTGATTGATTTGCATATACTGAAGAATCCTTGCATTCCTGGAATAAACCCCACTTGATCATGGTGTATGATCCTTTTAATGTGCTATTGGATTCTGTCTGCTAGTATTTTGTTGAGAATTTTTGCATCCACGTTCATCAGTGATATTGGCTTGTAGTTTTCATTCTTTGTGACGTCTTTGTCTGGTTTTGGTATCAGGGTAATGGTGGCCTCACAGAATGAATTTGGGAGTGTTCCTCCCTCTTTTATATTTTGGAAGAGCTTGAGAAGGATAGGTGTTAGCTCTTGTGTAAATTTTTGATAGAATTCACTTGTGAAGCCATCTGGTCCTGGGCTTTTTTTTGTTGGAAGATTTTTAATCACAGTCTCAATTTCAGTGCTTATGATTAGTCTGTTTATATTTTCTAATTCTTCCTTGTTCAGTCTTGGAAGGTTGTGTTTTTCTAAGAATTTGTCCATTTCTTCCAGGTTGTCCATTTAATTGGCATATAGTTGCTTGTAGTAGTCTCTCATGATCCTTTGTATTTCTGCAGTGTCAGTTGTTGCTTCTCCTTTTTCATTTCTAATTCTATTGATTTGAGTCTTCTCCCTTTTTTTCTTGATGAGTCTGGCTAATGGTTTATCAATTTTGTTTATCTTCCCAAAGAACCAGTTTTTAGTTTTATTGATCTTTGCTATTGTTTCCTTCATTTCTTTTCCATTTATTTCTGTTCTGATCTTTATGATTTCTTTCCTTCTGCTAACTTTGGGGTTTTATTGTTCTTCTTTCTCTAATTGCTTTAGTTGTAACATTAGGTTGTTTAATTGAGATGTTCCTTGTTTCCTGAGGTAAGATTGTATTGCTCTAAACTTCCCTCTTAGAACTGCTTTTGCTGCATCCCATAGGTTTTGGGTCGTCATGTTCTCATTGTCATTTGTTTCTAGGTATTATTTGATTTCCTCTTTGATTTCTCCAGTGATCTCTTGGTTATTTAGTAGTGTATTGTTTAGCCTCCATGTGTTTGTATTTTTTACAGATTTTTTTCCTGTAATTGTTATCTAGTCTCATAGCGTTGTTTTCGGAAAAGATACTTGATACAATTTCAATTTTGTTAAATTTACCAAGGCTTGATTTGTGACCCAAGATATGATCTATCCTGGAGAATATTCCGTGAGCACTTGAGAAGAAAGTGCATTCTGTTGTTTTTGGATGGAATGTCCTATAAATATCAATGAAGTCCATCTGATCTAATGTATCATTTAAAGCTTGTGTTTCTTTTTTATTTTCATTTTGGATGATCTGTCCATTGGTGAAAGTGGGGTGTTAAAATCCCCTACTATTTTGTTACTGTCGATTTCCCCTTTTATGGCTGTTAGCATTTGCGTTATGTATTGAGGTGCTCCTATGTTGGGTGCATAAATATTTACAATTGTAATATTTGCTTCTTGGATTGATCCCTTGATCATTATGTAGTGTCCTTCTTTGTCTGTTGTAATAACCTTTATTTTAAAGTCCATTTTGTCTGAGATGAGAATTGCTACTCCAGCTTTCTTTTGATTTCCATTTGCATGGAATATCTTTTTACATCCCCTCACTTTCAGTCTGTATGTGTCCCTAGGTCTGAAGTGGGTCTCCTGTAGATAGCATATATACAGGTCTTGTTTTTGTATCCATTCAGCCAGTCTATGTCTTTTGGTTGGAGCATTTAATCCGTTTACATTTAAGGTAGTTATTGATATGTATGTTCCTATTCCCATTTTCTTAATTGTTTTGGGTTTGTTATTGTAGGTCTTTTCCTTCTCTTGTGTTTCCTGCCTAGAGAAGTTCCTTTAGTGTTTGTTGTAAAGCTGGTTTGGTGGTGCTGAATTCTCTTAGCTTTTGCTTGTCTGTAAAGGTTTTAATTCCTCTGTCAAACCTGAATGAGATCCTTGCTGGGTAGAGCAATCTTGGTTGTAGGTTTTTCTTTTTCATCACTTTAAATATGTCCTGCCAATCCCTTCTGGCTTGCATAGTTTCTGCTGAAAGATCAGCTGTTAACCTTATGGGGATTCCATTGTATGTTTTTTGTTGCTTTTCCCTTGCTGCTTTTAATATTTTTTCTTTGTATTTAATTTTTGATAGTTTGATTAATATGTGTCTTGGCATGTTTCTCCTTGGATTTATCTTGTCAGGGACTCTCTGCGCTTCCTAGACTTTTTTGGCTATTTCCTTTCCCTTATTAGGGAAGTTTTCAACTATAATCTCTTCAAATATTTTTTCAGTCCCTTTCTTTTTCTATTCTTCTTCTGGGACCCCTATAATTTGAATGTTGGTGCATTTAATGTTGTCCCAGAGGTCTCTGAGACTGTCCGCAATACTTTTCATTCTTTTTTCTTTATTCTGCTCTGTGGTAGTTATTTCCACTATTTTATCTTCCAGGTCACTTATCCGTTCTTCTGCCTCAGTTATTCTGCTATTGATTCCTTGTAGAGAATTTTTATTTTCATTTATTGTGTTGTTCATCTCTGTTTGTTTGCTCTTTAGTTCTTCTAGGTCTTTGTTAAATGTTTCTTGTATTTTTCCATTCTATTTCCAAGATTTTGAATCATCTTCACTATCATTACTCTGAATTATTTTTCAGATAGACTGCCTATTTCCTCTTCATTTGTTTAGTCTGCTGGGCTTTTACCTTGCTCCTTCATCTGCTGTGTATTTCTCTGTCTTCTCATTTTGCTTAACTTACTGTGTTTGGGGACTCCTTTTTGCAGGCTGCAGGTTCTTAGTTCCTGTTATTTTTGGTGTCTGCCCCCAGTGGGTAACTTTTGTTCAGTGGGTTTTGTAGACTTCCTGGTGGAGGGGACTGGTCCCTGTGTTCTGGTGGATGAGGCTGGATCTTGTCTTTCTGGTGGGCGAGACCACGTCTGGTGGTGTGTATTGGGGTGTCTGTGACCTTATTATGATTTTAGGCAGCCTCTCTGCTAATGGGTGGGGTTGTGTTCCTGTCTTGCTAGTTGTTTGGCAGAGGGTGTCCAGCACTGTAGCTTGCTGGTTGTTGAGTGGAGCTGGGTCTTAGCGTTGAGATGGAGGTCTCTGGGAGAGCATTCGCTGTTTGATATTATATGGAGCTGGGAGGTCTCTGGTGGACCAAAGTCCTGAACTCAGCTCTCCCACCTTAGAAGCTCAGGCCTGACACCCACCCAGAGCACCAAGACCCTGTCGGCCACATGGCAAAGGTGTTGCGTGCAGTGCCAACTCTCTGGTTCCACAGAGTTAGATGCATTTCTAATAGGTTACAAGTCTGAAGAATGAATCTCCCTTAATTTGCTGATTGATACATTTTAAAATTAAGGTACCTGAAGATTTTGGCCCTAAGGTAAGAATATCACATTGAAAGGTGTAGAAAACTTTTTTTAACAGCAAAATCTGTGTTTTAGGAAAAAAAGAAACACTTGATAAAATGTAGCTAATATTTCTATAAGCTTCCCATTTTGCTAGAATATTTTGCTTGTTTGACACAGCAATTAAATGTTAAATTTTATCTAGACAAAGTTCGTGGAACTGAGAATTATTTTGCTTTCTATCAACCTACTTTCCCCAATATTTTGTAACAGCTACACCTGTTAGAACCTATTTCACTGCATGAGGTGGAAATGTTGGCTTTTAGCAGTGATCTGGGAAAAAAGGAATTGATGAAGAAAAGCAGTTGAAGTAACCACTGAAAAGGAAATAAAAGATAAATAGTAGCAGCAGAGCAACAGAACAACTATGCAGGGTGTCTGAGGACACTTGCTTTTATAATACACAGTTAAGGGACTCACAGGAGCATCCAGCTCTGCAAGCCATTATGTGTCATTAAGTCTGTTGCTTGGTAAAATGATGCCACAGTGACGTTTATGAAAAAAGGGGCCCTAAAAGGGAAACGACAAAATCTAGCTGGTATAGAAGGCAGAAATCTGCAGGAGGTAAAAATAGGAGGATCTGGCTAAGGTGGCCAGACTCAGCCCACCAATCTCGTCCCTGTTGAGTTACTTAATGAGATATATACAATCTGGCAATTTTATGATTTCCACTACATAGTTTTGGTGGGATGTTATCCAAATAGGGATAATTCCCATTCCTGGGAAATAGTATCTCATGTGGCTGACTGGCCATTTTCAGTCAGTGCAATGAATGGATCTCCCACCAGGAAAACTGAATTACTGTAGGGAGATAGCCCTCTTTACAGAACACTTGCACTCAGAAGCTTTTGTGTTCTTGAACTCTAAAGACACACGCTATCATACATGCCACTGCTGCTGGGCTAGAACCAAAGCAAATTAATTATGCCTTCCCCCAACACATGTCAGTTACTACCCTTGATGTAGTTTTGCTTTAGATTTGTGAGCAATGTTTTTGACTGATGGCCTTTTGAAACCCTATCTCCTTGCCTGAAAGGAGCTGCTAATCTAGTCTTGCATTTGTTTCTCTATTTTATATCCTGTTTTTAAACATCTCAGGCCCTGTTCTACATGCTTTACAAATATTCGCCATTTAATCCTTATAAGGACCTTCAGGTGGGGTGTATCATTATCCACATTTTACAGATGGGGAAACTAAAGCACAGAAAAGTTAAGTAACTCGCTCAAGGTCACACAATTAGTAAATCATGAAGCTGGGATTTGAACTCAGGAAGTCTAGCTCCAGAATCCAAGCCTGACCACTGTCCACTGCCCTTTGCTTGTCTCTTCATTCCTTTCCTCTCTCTCTTTCATCACCATGCTTGATTGAGATGTTCTACCTTTATTATTTCAGCTAGAGCAATTTCATCAGCATGTTGTCTCTTGGCTTTTGGGCAGACTGGGAGGGTGGAGGTGAGATGTGAGATTGTGGGGAGACAGGAGCACATTAAGTTGGAAGGCCTGGAAGAGCCACGGTCACCATGTAACAATTACAGCAGATTTCTCTTCAGTGTGGAGTCAGAGGCCTGGATTCAAATCCTCGTGCCCCCACTTACTGACTCTGGGACCTTGCCTTTATTGCTTATGTCTTCATTTTACAGACTCCTTTTCTACAAATTGGAAATTGATTGTAGTGCTTACTCTGTAGGGTTGTCATGGGGATTGCAGGGGACAATCCTGGCACATAATAATTGTTCAGTAAACATTAGCTAGGATAGTGATTATTGTGATGGCTATATCAATTTTAGGCACGATTTGTTACATAAGATCCAAGCATCAGAGAATAGGTCATGTTTAGTTTTCAGCTGAGGCCACACTCAGACCAAATTTTCTAGAAAAAGTTGGCATCTGATGGTGGTTTATTGATAAGGGAAATGGAAGACATATGATCTTAGGAGAAAGACTACTCTGCTTCTATATTTTAATTGTGAAAGGTCTCCCTCTACCATGTTGAGTTGGGGAATAAGTAATAATATTTGAAATTGGCATTGCAAAATGAGTCTCAAAAATGCCTGACACACAGTAGGTACTCAACAAATATTACCTTCTACTTATGTCGTATAACCCACACCCCCTGCTTGTCACTCTTATTTCTCACATCCCCAATCCTTGGTTCTAGTCAAGCCACAGTCACTGCATTCTTGTTCTCACCCTATGCCTTTGCTCACCTTAATATTCCTGCGTGGAATGCCCTCAGTTCTTCTTTCCATGCTTCCAGCTCCTACACGTGCTCTCCCTGAAGCATTTCTGAGCCACACAAGCCTGCTTAGGGATGAAGGTGAATTGAGAGGAGGCACTGTGTAAGCAGGAACCGATTGTACAACCTTCCAGAGCCCCCAAGTTCAATTGTCCTTCCAGAAAGAACAGATGACAAGACATCAACAGTGAACCCAGAGGAACTTAAAGCAGATTGACTCAAAAATAGATTGTGTCCTTGCCCTGAAGACTCTTGACTATAGTTTTTCAGTGTCCTTCAGTCTTTAGAATCAGTGCCAGGGAAGAGAGGGGAGGGAGCTTAGAAGTAGACTGGGATTTAGTTCTAGTAGCAAATTTGATGATGGAGTCACAGGATGGGAGTACATTTACCATCTAGAATAAATTGATTGCCAGGGATTAGTCCAGAAGTCCAGAATCATAAATCACAGTAGGTTCTACAAAGAATACTTTTGCTCATGGGAATTTTGAAGACTGTGAAACTGAAATTCCATTGCCTATTGCCAATCAAATACTTTTTAGATACAAAATTTGTTCAGAAAAATTATCTAAAACTTGGAAATAAGGCAAAAGGATGACTGTGTGTCCTTTCAGTGACATACAGGAGCTTCTCCTCACAGGCCCATCCAAGGATTATTTAACTCTAGAGGGAAACATACCTTTGTTTGATTTACTGTTTGCTCTTGATTAGAGCCCAGCCTCTGAGAGGTTATATGATAACTTCAAACTTTTTTGGGGGGTCTGATTGAGATGTAAATAATTTCTGTCCGGTAAAATAGGTAACCCCAAAGTTTACATTTTTGTTGCTCTGTAGGACACAATACTTTTATATCAAGTTTCATAATCTTATTCCTGCATTCCTTCTTTCAGTTCCTGTGTATACTCCGTCTCTCACATTATCCTTTGAACCAGCTTTATTTTCTGATTAATGAGAGAAATAAGTCTGTGATATGTGCTCACTTTATATGAGAGTCACGTTTTTAACATTTAAAATATTATACTTTGATAAACCCTCATTTGAAAGTTGAAATTTTTATGGAGAAGTAGTGAGGCCTTTGAGAAAGAATTTTAAAAATAAAACTTAATATGAAAGTCTTTTTCTTCTTTTAGCAAGTTTGGAAGAATTAAAGAGCCGGAGCACCTAGTCACTAATGATAGAGAATAGGTCCAGACAGTGCTGTTCTGAATCATGCAAATGTGATCATCAGAAAGATGTACTAAGACTGAGATATTACATGACAAAGAGCTGAACTGAGTGATTTGCCAGCCAGATGCCCGCCCCTCCCCGCCAACCCTTAGTTTGGGTTCATTTAACTTTAAAGTCTGTGTCAGTTTTGAATTTAAAATAAACTATTACTTGACAATTCCTCTAACCTAAAAGAAACCCAGGAAAATGGATTAAGATGAAAATGCTGTAGCTCTTTTATTTTGCTTTCAGTACAACTGGTAATTTTCAGCAATTCTCTTGATTCCTTTCATTGTTTGCCATGTATCCACAGGCATACGTAAAGGCCAAAAACTTACTTTGAGATACTACTTTCTTTTGCTTTGAGAGATTTGACAGTTTTCGGTCGTATCTTTCCTGGCAAGCCTTTGGAAGAAACATTAGTGTTCCCCATAATTGAGATATGTTGGAGTTTGGGGCCTAGGACCAGTATAATGTGGTGGTGGAAAGTTCAAGCTCGCTGTGTATACTGTCTAGGTTCAAATCCCAGCCCTACTATTCCCTAGATATACTCCAATTATTTAACCTCGCTAAGCCTCAGTTTCCTCACGTGTGAAGTGGGGACAATAAGAGGACTTACCAAACAGAGTCCTTCTGAGGTGCTCGGCATAGTGGCTGGCAAACAGTAAGCATTCAATTAGTGGGAGCTATTATTATTTTGAAGGTAGGGAACATGGAAATGTGCAGATGTTTCCCATTTGTACGTGGTTCACATTTCGGGTATCTCTAACCATTTCCTCTCTTTCTCCTTCTTACCCAGTAGCACTGTAGTGAGAAATTAATAGGATTTTAATATTAATTTGTGTGTATCCAATAAAGTTTTTTTCCTATTTTATTGGAAAGCAAAACAAAAAAAATGAAAATCAGAAAAGTTAAATATTTCCTATTTCTGAAGGAGAGGATTGATTAAATTGCATTATTTCCCAGGAGTATATTCGTATTTTTTTCCCTTGCGGACAACAATGCTCCCTCAGTGCACCGCATTGGATTATTTGACTTTTTCTGCACCTTTAAGTCCAGTCATGGGGCGGAGGTCACTGCTCTCCCTTCATTCCTACAGCGGCAGTCTGGGTGTAACCTAACGCCGTAACATTCCATGAGACAGGAAAGAAACATCCACGTCAGTCATGATTTGAGCTGTGTTCCTATCCCTGGTTTCATCAAGTATGACAGCCTAATTATAAGGCTTCCTATACGAGTTACGTAGGCAACCAAGATCCTCTGCCTGCTTTCTCCTTCTGATGTGTGTCTCTTGTCTTGTAATGAAGTTCTTTACTGGTGTGTTCTTCATAGAATATGTTTATATGAGACTAATCTTTCCAGGGTCTCTGCATGATTTCACCCCAAATTTCCTAAAGTTGTCTAAGACAATCTACTTATAATGACAACTCCAGGGGCCATGGGTGGCATATAGTGGAGGAATTCTAAAGATGCTGGAGGAAGTGTTGGTGCTTAGTGTAAAGGTTAACTGTGGTAAGATGAACAACTGGATGAGAGCATTGAGGGCTGACAAGAATTCAGGTGAGAAGTCCTAGCTGGTTGGGGCAAGGAGTTTACTTAACTGCCAGCCCAACATGAGCCAGCAGTGTGATCCAGCTGGGGGCGCCTGAAGATGGAACAGACCCGGTCTATGATTTTGTGTTTCCTCTAGTTGAAGCTTAGCAGTCGTCCACTTGGGCTGTTGTATGGAATTTTCCGGCATTGAAATAGAGGAGATAAAGGTGAAATGATCTTGAAGATGCCTTACAACTGTAAGTTTGGATGCTGCTTTAGTTTCTTTTTCTCAATTTTTTTAAAGTATAATTTACCTCTAATGAAACATACAGATATTAAGTGTTTCATAGTGTTGATGAGTTTTGTTAAAGATATACACCCATGTTACTCCCTCCCGATTCAAGACATAGAGTACTTCCATTACCCCATAAAGTTCTTTGTACTCCTCTACAGTCAATGTCCCCTCTCTGTAGGTAATCACCATTCTGATTTCTATTAACACAGATTCTAGAACTTCATACAAAGGGAACCATATAGTATGCACTCATTTATATCTGGCTTGTTTCACATAACATAATGTTTTTGAGATCCATCCATGTTGTGTGTATCAGTGGTTCATCCTGTTTTATTGCTGAGTTGTATTCCATCATGTGCATATACCACAATTTGTTTATTCAGTCTCCTGTTGATGGACGTTTGAGTTGTTGGCTACTTCGAATAAAGCAGAATAAATATTCTTGTACAGATCTTTCAGTGGACATATGGTTTTGTTCCTTTAGAGTAAATACCTAGGAATGGAACTGCTCGATCATAGGATAGATGGATTTTCACTTTATAAGGAGCTGCCAAAAAGTTTTCCAAAGTAATTGTACCATTTAACGCTGCCAGCAGCCATGTATTGAGAGTTCCAAGTGCACCACAATCTGGCCACTCTGTTTTTCTTTTCATCATAGGCGTTCATTTCCCTTGGGTGTGTTCCTAAGGAAACCATAGAGATGATCACTGTTACTAGCAAAGGTTCACTTGAAAGTTAGCCTAAGCTAATAGGAAAAACCAGAAAACAGCATGCATTGATCACATTGGACTTGACTTTTGATTAAGGATTAGAATAAATCATGTGATTTACAAATAATCATGGCTGGGGGAAACATGCTTGTTAGTTTGTCATTTCCTCATAGCTCCTTATATGGCCAGAAAGCTCTCCTTTCTGGTGTTTTTATATTAAGAACTTTGACAGTTGTCCTGTCAGGACAGGACAGTTTGTCCTCTTATCAGGAGGAAAGTAGTAATTTGCTCATCCATCAAATTTTGAGGTACTTTTGGAAAAGGAATCCCTGGAAAAATGGTGGTTGGTGTTAGGGGCTCTAGGAATGAAAAAGCAGGGTTGGACAAAATATCATGGATCTAGTATATATGGAAGAAAATGTTGGGTAAGGTGGCTCTCTTTTTTCTTTTTTTCTTAATTTATTGAAGTATTGTTGACTTACAACATTAGTTTCAGGTGTACAACATAGTGATCATAGTGATTCAGTATTTTTATAGATTACAAACCATGCAAAGTTGCTTTAAAATATTGACTATACTCCCTGTGCTGTACATTACATCCCTATGATTTATTTATTTTATAGGGTGGCAGTTGGTACCTCTTAATCCCCTTCACCTTTTTGCCCCTCTCCCACCCATCTTCCCTGTGGTAATCACTAGTTTCTTCTCTGTGTCTGTGAGCCTGTTTCTGTTTTGTTATATTTGTCTGTTTGTTTTGTTTTTTAGATTCCACATATTAGTGAAAACACATAGCACACAAGGGTTCCTTTTATCCACATCCTCGCCAACACTTGTTATTTCTTGTATCTTTCACGATAGCCATTCTGACAGGTTTTAGGTGAGATCTCATTGTGATTTTGATTTGCATTTTTTTGATTATTAGGGATGTTGTTATTGAGCGTTTTTTCTTGTGCTGGCCTTCTGTATGTTTTCTTTGGAAAAATGCCTCTTCAGGTCCTCTGCCCAGTTTTTTGTTTTGTTTTGTTTTTTAATAAATTTATTTATTTTTGGCTGTGTTGAGTCTTCGTTGCTGAGTGCGGGCTCTCTCTAGTTGCAGTGAGCGGGGGCTACTCTTCGTGTGGTGTGCAGGCGTCTCATTGCGGTGGCTTCTCTTGTTGTGGGGCATGGGCTTTAGGCTTGTGGGCTTCAGTAGTTGTGGCACATGGGCTTAGTAGTTGTAGCTCACAGGCTCTAGAGCGCAGGCTCAGTAGTCGTGGCTCAAGGGCTTAGTTGCTCCGAGGCATGTGGGATCTTCCCAGACCAGGGCTCGAACCCATGTCCCCTGCATTGGCAGGCGGATTCTTAACCACTGCACCACCAGGGAAGTCCCCCCTCTGCCCAGTTTTTAATCTGGTTGTTTGGTTTCTTGATATTGAGTTCTATGAGTTCTCTATATATTTTGGATATTAACCCCTTATCTGACATATTATTTGCAAATATCTTCTCCCATTCAGTAGGTTGCCTTTCTATTTTGTTGATGGTTTCCTTTTTTTTTTTTACTGTGCCAAAGTTTTTTAGTTTGACTAGGTCCTATTTGTTTATTTTTGCTTTTGTTGTAGGGCAGCTCTCTTGTGAGTAAAGAAGTATTTTGCGTGGTAGATTAATAATGTGCTATCATTTACTAAATGGTCACTGTACGCCGGGCACTGGACTAAGTATTTTCATATATTCTTTTAATTTTTGCAACAACCTTACAAAATAGACATTAATTTCCCAGTATTATGGAAGAGAAAAGTGAAGTTCATAGAGGTTAAATAACTTACCCAAAGACACAACTATTACATAGTAGAGCTGTGTAATGGCTCTACTATTTGAACCTAACAGTGCCATGGCTGAGCTATACTTTGGTAAGAAAGTTGAACTGGATGGTCACATGGAAAAAAGTACGTGTGTGTGTGTGGTGTGTGTGTGTGTGTGTGTGTGTTAGTGTGTTATAGAATGACCAGAGTCTTTCCAACATAAAAATAAATATCACTAGGATAAAATTCCATGGGAGACATGGAATGGAAATATGAGATTAAGGAGGAAAAGAAATACTGTAAAATTTCTTTGTATATTAAAAAAAGAATGATGATAGGTATCACATGGTATTTAGATTCTGTTGGATACATATATATATTTTTTAACATCTTTATTGGAGTATAATGGCTTTACAATGGTGTGTTAGTTTCTGCTTTATAACAAAGTGAATCAGCTATACATATACATATATCCCCATATCTCTTCCCTCTTGCATCTCCCTCCCTCCCACCCTCCCTATCGCACCCCTCTAGGTGGTCACAGAGCACCGAGCTGATCTCCCTGTGCTATACGGCTGCTTCCCACTAGCTATCTACCTTACGTTTGATAGTGTATATATGTCCATGCCACTCTCTCACTTTGTCCCAGCTTACCCTTCCCCCTCCCCTTATCCTCAAGTCCATTCTCTAGTAGGTGTGCATGTTTATTCCCATCTTGCCCCTAGGTTCTTCATGACCATTTTTTTTTAGATTCCATATATATATATATGTGTGTTAGCATGTGGTATTTATTTTTCTCTTTCTGACTTACTTCACTCTGTATGACAGTCTCTAGGTCCATCCACCTCACTACAAATAACTCAGTTTCATTCCTTTTTATGGCTGAGTAATATTCCATTGTATACATGTGCCACATCTTCTTTATCCATTCATCTGTTGATGGATGTTGGATATATTTAAATAAATGACATATCTGCTTTAATTTAAAATGTCCATATTTAGAATGCTTTGGTAATTCTAACCTTTATAAATATTTAAATTTATGATGAAAAATGTGAGATGTCAACTTAAAAATGGGTGAGGAAGTTACATGGTTTTCAAACTTCTTTTAAGCAACATGGTAGTTAAATTTTGAACATCATGACTTGTGAAGGGTAGGGGTCCTGACTACTTAGTCACTTTTTAATCCTTGCACTTAATACAGTACCCAGAATATACAAAATTCTCAATCTGCATCTGGGGAATGAAGATGCAAGGACAGTGATGCATTGTGAGAGGCTGTGCACAAAAGGCGCAGGGCTGCAGAGAAGACTTCATCAGGACCAGTGCACAGAACTATCCAGCCTTCCAGCTTCATTTCCTCTGCTCAGAAAATAGCGTTCTAAAAGGGTTACCTGATGCCAGTAGACTGAAATAATTTTTTTTTTTTTTTTTTTTTTTTTTTGCCGTACGCGGGCCTCTCACTGTTGTGGCCTCTCCGGTTGCAGAGCACAGGCTCCAGACGCGCAGGCTTAGCGGCCATGGCTCACGGGCCCAGCCGCTCCGCGGCATGTGGGATCTTCCCGGACTGGGGCACGAACCCGCGTCCCCTGCATTGGCAGGCGGACTCTCAACCACTGCGCCACCAGGGAAGCCCGACTGAAATAATTTTAATGATGATAATTGTTGTGATCATGGTAGTTTACAGCTGAGAAACCCTCTATAGAGATCAGTTCATTATTATCCTGGATGGGGGAGTATGGCCTCTCCTTTCTCTCTTTTTTTAATTTTGAGATTTAATTGACATAGAACATTATATTAGTTTCAGGTGTACAATATAATGATTTGATACTTGTATATATTTGAAATGATCACCACAATAAGTCTAGTTAACATCCATCACCATCCATAGTTGACAGAATTTTTTTCTTGTGGTGAGAATTTTTTTTTTTTTTTTTTTTTGCGGTACGCGGGCCTCTCACTGTTGTGGCCTCTCCCGTTACGGAGCACAGCCTCCGGACGCGCAGGCTCAGCGGCCATGGCTCACGGGCCCAGCTGCTCCGCGGCATGTGGGTTCTTCCCGGACCGGGGCACAAACCCGTGTCCCCTGCATCGGCAGGCGGACTCCCAACCACTGCGCCACCAGGGAAGCGCTGTGGTGAGAATTTTTAAGATATATTCTTTTAGCAACTTTCAAATATACAATACAGTATTATTAACTATAGTCACTGTGCTGTACATTACATCCCCAGGGCTTATTTATATTATAACTGGAAGTTTGTACATACGTATTGACCCCCTTCACCTATTTTGCCCACCTCCACCTTTGGCAACCACCAATCTGTTCTCTGTATCTATGGGTTTGGTTTTTTTAGATTCTACCTTTAAGTGAGATCATACCGTTATTTGTCCTTCTCTGTCTGACCTATTTCACTTAGCATAATGCCCTCAAGGCCCATCTGTGGTGGAAAACGGCAAGGTTTCCCTTTTATATGGCTGAATAATTTTCCGTTGTGTTTATATACCACAGCTTTATCCATTCATCCATCAATGGACACTTAGATTGCTTCCACATCTTGGTTATTGTAAATAATGCTGCAATGAACACAGAGGTGCAGATATCTTTTTGAGTTAGTGTTTTGGTTTTCTTCAGATAAATAACCCAGAAGTGGAACTACTGGATCGTGTGATAGTTCTATTTACATTTCCTTTATATATTTTGGTTCCCATTGGCTATGGGCTTTCATCAAGTTGATTTCTCTGCCTCAAACAATGCTACATGGCTTGTGCAAGGGTCAACAATTTGGTGAAGGAGGTAAGGACTGGGGCAGGAAGGAGAGAAAAGGACTTTCCAGCTAAAGTATTCTTTACTCATAAGACTGTTATGAGTGCAGCATAGGGTCATCGATTTCTATCCATACTGGGGACAAGTGGAATTTCTTTGTGGTTCATCCATCTGTCCATTCATTTAATAAACATATATTAAACGCTCACTTTGTGCAAGATCTTGGAATAGAGAGGTAAATCATACCCACAGTGACACTTTGGAAGAGGGAAGCAGATCAGTAAGTAAATGCATATAAATGGAGAGAGCCTGTTTTCACCTTACAACCTCCCAGCCCTGAGTTAAATGCTTTTGCCATTTTCATCAGAAGGAGGGAGAACACAAGCTCAGAGCCTTCCGTTTCCTCACCCACTCAAGTGAATCGAGAAGGGTCTCAGCATTCTCTAAATGATGTGCTGTCCAAACGTATAAGCCGAGGAATTGGGTAAAACTCAGTGGAATTAATGTGAGCTGGGTTCCTGGACTTTTTCCATTTGCTTTAAAAGGTCAGCAAGTTTAATGTGGAATACGTGTGGGGAAAGATGAGCTTTGGGCAAGAATGAAGGAAAGATTCAAATACTGTCCAAGGTGGATGAAAGGAACTAACTGTGTTTTATCTTCAAAGAGGCCATGTAATTGGGGTCAGCAGTTATAAGGGGTGGGCATGATATGTCTGCCAGCCTCACACATCTGTTTAGTGGCAATTTGAATCCTAATGGCGTTTAACCTGGCTCGGGCAATCCTGCCCCCCAGTTCATGCCTATTATCCTGTGTAGTTATTAAGAGCACACCCTTTTGCTTTCAAAATGTCCTAAGTTAGAAGGCAAATTATGTGGCCATGGTAGTAACTCAAGAAGCTAAAGTCAAGCCCCATCTGCATTCCTCATGGAGAAGTATGACCAAAATATGTTTGTTATTAAAATCTTTCATGTTAACATTTTACTGGTGTGGGAAGTTGTAAATCTGCTGGAAATAATAAGGTCCAGCAAACATTGTTTCTGCAGGGCTTGTGTTAAGAGAGTAAAGGAGACAGAAAAATGGATAGGATAGAGGCCTACTCTGGAAGAGTTCATGGACTGACAGAGGTGACACAGAAAGAATAATGTGTGCTTGAGACACTAAAGGTTTACATCCCTAGAACTAAAACGCTGGACCAGGAAGGGACCTGGGGATAATCTTACCACCTCACTTTACAGATGAGGATGCTGTTCGCCTGGGTTCACATAGCCTTTAGGTGTGGAAACGCGGGCTTTGCCTGGGACTGTCCTTGTTTATGCCTATTGTCCTGGAATAGCTACTAATAGCATCCCCTTTTGATCTCAAGAGTGTCCTGGTTAGTATGATAAATGATATGGTTCCTCTACTGTAGGGAGCAGGGTTTCTTGACTCTGACCAGTATTTCTCCACTGTGGCACTATTGACCTTTGGCACTGGATAACTCTTCATTGTTCGCCGGACTGTGTCCTGCTCATTGAAGGATGCTTAGCAGCATCCCACTCAAGGCCAGTAGCAGCTTCCCTCCCAGCTGTGACATTAAAACTGCCTCCAGACATTGCCAAATGTCCCCTGGGAGGCATAATCACCCTGGTTGAGAACATCTGCCCTAGACAGTGACCTCGACAGTGGTCAGGCAGACTTTACCAGGTTGTCACAAAACTCTAAAATATAACCTACCAAGGATACTTTTATTTGCTTCTTTTTTTTTTTTTTTGAACTGTTCATATGACAACCTCAAGGAAACTATTTAAAGCAAATGCTTTAATGGGAAGATATTTATTTCAAAAAGCCCTCAAACAGAATTATTGTTTTCCAGGTAAATTAATATTTTCTGTGAACAGAATATCCTCCTACGCAAAGGGTATAGAATCTGAAATGTTGGTGCACAACTGTGCAACAGGTTAAAAATCATATGGATTGCTATTTTAACCTGTTGCCCAAGTGGAAAACAGAAAGGAGAGAGGATAGTAAAATTATTTCTATAGTACTTGGAACCTACTTTTAAAGTGATATTTCTGAGTATTTTTTTAATAAACAGGAAGAGACAATGCTGCCCCAAACTGTGAAATTGGTATTCTTCTCATACACCCCACTTTCACTCCTTCTCCTGTATTCTCTCCAACTTGGAATTATTATACTAAATTTTACCGTAATGAAAAAGACTTAACCTGTTCTCAAGAATAGTTTATTGATTCAAGCAATACATACTAAGTGGCTCCATGCCAGCCTGCTCCAGTGCTGGAGATGCATTGGTGATCCCTAGTCACTGCCCTTGAGATGCTCAATGTCTAATGGGAACTCATTCATGCCCAGGTGGACTTCAATGATAACATTTAGTGCATGGTGGTTCTCAGACTTGAGTGTACATCAGTATCACCTGAAGGGGTTGTTTCTGATTCACTAGGTCTGGAGTGGGGCCCAGACAAGTTCTTCAGTGATGCTGATATTGCTGGTCTGGAGACCACACTTTGAGAACCATTGGTTTTATCTCAAGGATATTTAGGCTTCATTAGCATTCAGGAGCACCCAGGCAGGGTGGTAACCTGGCTTCTTTGGCTTCATCTTCCTCAAGTCTCCCCTCCCTGTCTTTGCCCCTTTCCTTCCTCTTTTCATTTCCCATTTCACTTCATGCACCCAGCATTGTCATGCTCCCTTGACCCTCCTCTACCAAACATTGCTCTTAAGGAAGAATTTTATATCAAACATTAGCGTGGCATTAAGGCAATGTCTTACCTTTTCTAGGGTAATTGGCATTGGGACATATCCCTGCTTAGGAAATGGGACACAGTGTGTATGTCGACTTTTTAGGACTGATTTAGGCAAATCTCCTCTATATAGGAATCCTTACTGCACTGGACCTGTTGGTGTAGTTGTTACACACACATCAAGGGGTCTCTGCTCTATGATACACATACACACAAGCACCAAACAAACAGCCACCTGTGTAGTGAGGGTGTGATTGTTAAGGCACCTTCAAGTCCTGATCTCTTATGATGATTTAAGCAAATCCAGGGTCTGGGTAAACCTTGCTGAAGTGTCAGGATTGTCCTCTCTCTTGTTTAGATGCTAATAACACTTAGAAGACCCCACCACCAGCACCATCACCACTTTATTCATACCTATCAGTTGGCAAGAGAGCAAAACATGTATCCACCCTCCTACTTACTGGGATTGTGAAAATTAATTTAAATATGGAAGTATGTGCAGAATGAAAAATTTTAAATGACATCTTGACTTAAGGACTATTATTAAAGTTAAGGCCTCTCACATTCAAAGTAATCACTAGGTATTAACAATAGGAAGAAATACTTCCTTTTTAAAATTTTGATGGTTGTTTTCTCTTCACCCCCAAATTACTGGGGTTAATCTTTGATAAGAAAGGGAAAGAACCTACGATTACTTCTAGTGTGTGAAGTTGAGGGAAATTCAACATGAACACTCAACCTACCAATGAGTTTGTAACAGGTCATGTGTCTGTTCCTCTGGGTTAATGTCATGTGCAGTTAATGACTGACTAGTCTAATTGGTTCTTGATCTAGTTAACTTTTAGCTTAATGGTTGGATCTGAATCCCAATTAGAGCAGTGAGTAGAAAATAACATATGTGTAAGTGTTGTGACCAGTGAATTTGAAGAATAAGAAAGAAAGAAAAAAAGCAAATGCTTTTATCTCTAGAAAAGTGTGGCACAGGCAGAAGTTGTCTTACTCTCTCCCATTGCTCCACCTCCACTCTAAGGAGAAGCAGAGAGGAGCTTTGGTGATGAGGGGACAGGAAGGGAAGGAGGAAGACAGTTTCTACCTGGCCTAGAGATTATGTTTCAGGAAAGATATTTGTGTATTACCCTGCATTTCCCCTTCATATTTTAAAAAGTCCTACCCACCCATCCTCTTACCATGTGACCATTCTAGAAGCCAGATACATAATGATGATGCGGACTTAGAAGCCTGCTAAAGCAATACTAGGTACAGGTTCTGGACATATTATTGGTAGCCTTATCATGCTCTGAAACTGTTTGCAAAGCTACCAGATATTTAAGGGAGGATGAACTGTCCAATCAGAATGAGTTGACGTATCCTAGAACAATAATGATAATAATATCAGCTGCAGATTATAAGACTTCACTGTGTATTCCTTTTCTGATAAGTACCTTTTACCCCTTTGGTTCCTCAGAGTATTACACTGAAACATTGTGATACATGGAGAGGCTGAAAGCATAGTGAGTACGCCAATTAGGAATGCATTTGGCTGCACGTAACAAAATTCACCTTCTAAATACCAGGCAAAGTGTGAAACCCTTTTCAAATATGGTTTTTATCTTTATAGCAACCCTGCAAGATAGTTTTTTTTTTTTCCTTAAGTAAGCACAGAGCAGTTAACTAACTTTCCCAAGGACCAATCTTAAAATAATAGCTTTGCCTGGTATTTTTCAAATCAGTAAAAGTTATAACATTGCTTGAGAATATCAAAACTTCTAAATCAATACAGAAAACTCAGGATTAATTTCTATGTCACCTGATGAAACGCTCAGATGGGCAAGTTCCTAAGTGGAACAGAGGCCCAGGGACAAGGTTATTGTTTAGTTAGGGGTATCCATGGGATGTGTATTGTGTAATTATTACAAGTGGGTACCTGAAGGTAAAGATTGCTTAGAGGTAGGGGTGGTTGAGTACAGGGATCACATGTCCCTTATGTGGTAGATATCGTCGATTGTCTCGACAACCCTTTCCAATAGCTTTCACCCTTGCCTTCTTTTGTTATAAAGGATATAGAGCTTGAAACCTTATTTTCTAGTGAGATATAAGTGGATATCTACTTAGGGTGGCTCTGGGAAAGTTTTGCTTTCTGAACATAAGAAGAGACTGTCAGCTACCATGGTCCTCTCTCCTTTCTCCCTGCCAGGAATATAGACTCGACATATGAAGCTACACCAGCCATCTTACAACCACAAAGACAAAAGCCTGTGCACTAACAATCATGGAGCAGAAAGAGATAAAGAGCTGGGTCTTTGGTGATATCATCTGTCTCAGATTGCCTGCCTTTGAACTGCTCGTCACATGAGAAAAATGAACTCCTATTTGTTTCAGCAACCGTAAGTTGAGTTTCACGTTATTTATTGTTGAATGCATTCCCAACTGACATCCCCTCCATGGGATAAGCCTCACCTTCCCCCATAATGTTTTAATATAACAGCCTGACTAACCAAAGGAAAAAAGTATTGTACCTGTCAAAAAAATGATAGAAAGTGAAGCCTTGTAATACATGTAATCAGCTTTGTAAATTGTGAAGCGTAAGTCATGTTGCAAATTGTGAAACATAAGTTTCTATTTGTCTACGGCAGTATAAGAATGATAACTGTATAGAAACAGACAAAAAGAAGAAATCAACCTGTAGATTAGACTGTTGTTCATGATATATTCATTCCTTCCCACCCTACTTCCCCAAAACTCCATGGGAGAAGTGTATTTCCCTTCCACATTGATGTTAGACTTGGCCATGTGACTTGCTATGGTCAATGGGTTGTGGGCAGAAGTGACCGCCATAGTCTAGGCCTTAAAGAGATATCAGGTGTTTCTGCTCTACACTCTTACCTTTCTGTCATCACCATGAGAAGAGCATACCTCGAGTAAGGTGCTGGTCTAACGAGGATGAGAGATGTATGGAGCAGAGATGAACTGAACCCATAGCCTAGAGCCAAGCCCAGCCAAAATCTAACTGACCCCAGGATGCATGAGTAAGAAGTAAATATTTGTTACTGTACATCACTGGGTTTTTGAGGGGCGTTGTTATGCAGTGTTAGTGTGACAATAGCTAACTAATACACAACCCAGATAGCATAATCTCACAAAATAAACTATAGTTATTTTAATTTTTGAAACAAATATTAGTGTTTTAATGACCTATAATAACATTCTAAGTGGAACCCAATTTATTAACAAATAAAAAGCCAACATTTACAAAGACATATTTTTATGCAATAAATTAAGTATTTATTTGCTTAATCCCATTACTTCAGGAATTAGGCATCTCCCTAAATTTAGCCAGTTAAAGTAGGCGTTCTGTTTTTTCCTCACCAAAACTTTAGCTTTATTCTTTCGGTCTGCTTCTGTCCTTCTTCTGTTAGTTATGCTGTGATCAATAATACCTACTCTTTAAATTTTTGTTTAACTAGATCAAAGAAAACCTCTCTTATAAAACAAACGGAAACAAACTATTGAACAGAGAAATGTTTTCTTTGCTTGAAAGTAATATTTGTTCTAAATTCTATTAGTTATCTATTACTGTGTAACAAATTACCCTAAAACTTAGAGGCTTAAAACAACAGTAAACAGTAAGCAATCTCAATGCATTAGGGATTCAGGAGTGGTTTGCTGGGTGATTCTGGCTCAGGGTCTCTCATGTGGTTGCAGTCAAGATGTCATCCAGGAATGTACTTCCAGGAATGGCTTCACAGGGGCTGGAGGATCCACTTCCCAGGTGGCTTACTCAAGGCTCTTTCCATGTGGACCTTGCCCATTGGGTTGCTGAGTGTTCTCATGACACGGCAACTAGTTTTCCCAGAGCAAGAAATCTCGAAAAGCAATGTCTCTTATGACCTCATTTGAAAAATCACACTCTCTCAGTTCCACAATATCCTATTGGTTACACAAGTCAGATCTGTTAAGTGTGGGAGAGGACTACACAAGGGTGTGAATACCAGGAAGCAGGATCGTGGGGAGCCCTCTTACAGGCTGGCTACCACAATTTCTAATATACTTTTTTTTTTTTTTTTTTTTTTTTTTTTGCGGTATGCGGGCCTCTCACTGTTGTGGCCTCTCCTGTTGCGGAGCACAGGCTCCGGATGCGCAGGCTCAGCGGCCATGGCTCGCGGTCCCAGCCGCTCCGTGGCATGTGGGATCTTCCCAGACCGGGGCACGAACCGGTGTCCCCTGCATCGGCAGGCAGACTCTCAACCACTGTGCCACCAGGGAAGCCCCATTTTCTTTTTTAAAAAATAAATTTATTTATTTTATTTGTTTATTTTTGGCTGCGTTGGGTCTTTGTCGCTATGTGTGGGCTTTCTCAAGTCACGGTGAGCGGGGGCTACTCTTTGTTGTGGTGCACGGGCTTCTCATTGCAGCGGCTTCTCTTGTTGTGGAGTACGGGCTGTAGGCACGCAGCCTCAGTAGTTGTGGCGCACAGGCTTAGTTGCTCCGCGGCATATGGGATCTTCCCGAACCATGGCTCAAACCCGTGTCCCCTGCATTGGCAGGCGGATTCTTAACCACTGCGCCACCAGGGAAGCCCTCTAGTATACATTTTCAATGCAGTCTCTCTCAGACTCTTCCAAGCATCTTCTCAAAATGGATTTACAGTTTAAACTCGTGGTTCTCAACCCCCCTTCCTGGGGACATTCAGCAATGTCCGGAGACATTTTTGGTCTCCTGGCATCTAGTGAGTAGAAGCCAGGGGTGCTGCTAAACATCCTATGAATGCAAAGGACATTCTCCCCCCAACAATTATTCAGCACAAAATGTCAATGGTGGTAAGGCAAAGAAACGCGGCATTTAAACTATTTAAACTATTACAGTCTGTTAAAATTTTAAACACTTTCCCCTTACAAATCCTTCAATGTATCATATAAACACTGCTTTTCGTTTTCAGTCAGGTATAATCAGATTAAGCAAAATTGAGTTATTATAGGTGCACAACCAAAAGGGAGTGAGCAGGAGAAATGAATTTGGCCAAGAAACACACACACACACACCCCTCCCCAGAAGAGCTGGAGTCGAGGGAGAGCTTTCCCTATTGTGTGATATACTTGCTGAATTTGCACAAAACAACACCAAATAATTGCTATTTCACTTGAGAACTCCCTGCCAACAACTAGAAACAGCCCTAGCTGGATGACACTGTGAATCCTGAGATAGTCAACTGGGGATTTTAAAGACAAGCAGAAGAAGAATAAGAAAGTGAATTCAGTAGTTTTATTGACAACTTAGAGCTTATAGAGCTTTTTCTATAACTCTTGACAAGTCTTCTTTGCATCCAAGGTTTGTTTGAGTGCTTAAAAGGGGCTAAGATAATACATTCACAACACAGTAGCTTTTTCTGTCAGAGACTGATCTCCTCCTTCCTTAGAAGCTGAGGAGGAGTGATTATTAAGCAGACTGCCAGATTTGGGACAGCCTCAGGACTGTTTGCAACAATTAGGGAGATAAAGAAGATCAGCCTGAGCTCTAATCTTCCTTGAACAAACCATGAAGAACTGAACTGGCTTCTGGGCAATGTTCAGAGCCACTGGGACAATGGGAAAAAGTCACATTACACCAGATCCCCTAAGTGTCTCTAAGCTAGCACATGGGTAATGGTTCTTTAAAAAAGGAAAAACGTTAATGTATCTTTGCATTGTAAGTTCTACTACTTGATGAATATATATGCCTATATTCTTAAACTTATATTATTTCATAAATAACTATAATATATACAATACATATATTCCCTCTCTCTCTCTCTCTATATATATATATATGTATGTATGTATATATATATATATATGTATATATATATATATATATATATAATGATTTTTTTCTTTTCCACATGGGAAGCCATGTGAAGCATTGGGAGGGGAGGAATAAAGTAATTCTTAGAGATTGGGGAATGTACAATGAGAAGAAATTATTATCTCATTCCCCAGTTTGGCATCAGCAGGGGTGGGGATGGGGGTGGAGAGGGAGAGAGAAAGAGGTGGAGGGGGAGAGAGAGGTGTTACCTTATAAGGAAACAGGATCATTGAAGATGTGATTGAGCTAAGGATCTTGACAGTATCACTGGGCTGAAATCAAGGTGTCAGCAGGGTGAGACTCTAGGGATGGTCCATTCCTCGTCTCTTACAGCTTCTGGTGGCTGCTGGCTTCCCTGGTTTGTGGCTGTATCACTGCTATCTAGGCTTCTGTGGTCACATTACCTTCTCTTCTTTCATCTGTCAAATCTCCCTCTACCTCCCTGTGCATATGATTGCATTTCGTGTCCACCCTGACAATCCTGGATAATCTCTTCATCTCAAGATCCTTATTTTAATCACATCTGCAAAGATCTTGTTTCCATATAAGGTAATATTTACAAGGTTCCAGAGATTAGGACCTGATATATTTGGGGAGGTGGTATTTTTCAGCCTACCACACCCAGTATCTTGTTCCACCCCTATTCCTTCCAAGGTTCAGCCCTACACCCTATTTATACACACACACACACACACACACACACACACACACACACACACACACCCCTACCTCTTTCTCTCTCCATCTCTTCTCCTTTTCTTTCTTGATAGAGCTGAATGAACCAAATCGTTAGCCTTCATTAGCCTGGCGGGCTCAGCTCTGTGTATGCACTCCAGCTGTAGTGGCAGTGCTGGTGGTGGAGTAGGTTTTTGTATATTCTTCTAATGCAGCAAAGAAAAGGAAGAAAAACAAAGGAGAAAATTAACTTTCCATACTGAAAAAAAGTTAAATAGTGTTATTTCGCTATGTGAAGAAATTACATGGTATAGTCGAGAAGTTGTTATAAAAAAACGAGTACAGAGATATCTTACCAGGGAAGAGGCTAATGATCGTTGGTCCCCAAAGGTAAGCCTTGATTCAACCCTTTTGGCTAGAATTCCATAAGCCAAAATATAAATGCTTCGCAGGAGTCTAGAAGATGCTGACCCTTCTTCCCCTCACATCTGTCTGTCCAGGAGACATACTTATTTTTAGTCAGTAAAGAAACAAGGAGTTCTTTCTGAAACTTTTACTTTGAAAGTCAGAAATTAAATGTATACTATTTATCTGAGGATCAATTCTGCACTTTTCATGTCGCTCTTTAGCTATGGTTGAAAGACTTTCTGTTGTTCAGTGAGTGTTATTAAATATAGAACTGACATATCTAGCCACAGGAGCAGCACTTCTGAAATCAGTGTGCTTTAGAAGTACAAGAAATGATAAAGAAAAATATTCAGCTACATAGAAATGAAGAGGAGTTCATTTTAGAAATAAAAATGTTAAAGCTAGAAGAGATCTGAAGTTATTTAGTAAACTTACTCCATTTACTGATGAGGAAACTGAACTGAGGCCCAGAAAGATAACAAGATGTGTCAGTCAGCTATTGCTGCATAACAAACAACTGCAGACTCTTAGAAGCTTAGAACAAGCATATATTTAGCATGCACCTCTGGGCATTTGCTGATTTGGAGTTTGGCTGATCTAGATTTTTGTGCCTAGGGTAGTTTTGTTTCACATTTTAGGTCCTTGGGTTTGCTCCAGGTGACTCTCACCTTCCTTGTACCAGTGGGCTAACTGGCGTAGGTTTTTCTCCTGGTAATGGTGAAGGCACAAGAGAGCAAGTGGATGTGCACAAGGCATTTTAAGGTCTAGATTTGGAACTGAAACACTGTTATTTCTACCCAAATGTCATTGGCCAAAGTAAGTTAGTTACATGGCCAAGCTCAAAGTTAAAGGGCAGGGAAATACTCTCTGCCCACAATGAGGCCCTGCCAAGGGTATGGATTTAGGATGGGATGAAGAATTAGGGCCAGTCATTTAATCATCCATACAAAATTTGCCTAAGGTCAAAAAGCTACATAATGCCTCAATTAGGAGACTAGAATTCTACTACACTGCACAAGTGGTTACATTTATTTGATCTAGATTTTTCTCTTTTCCATCCACATAATTAAAAGCCATTCATAGATTTCTATAATTATTATCCACAGAGGCATATGACACATTGATGCATGTTAAACGTGGTACTGTTTTCATTCAGTGTCAACCCAAGTTTCTCCAGCCCATGGGTACTAAACTGCTCATATTAAAAAGAAAAGTCCAGATTTCACTGGCTTTGCAAAATCCCTTTCTGGCGGCTCATGAGAGACCTTCTCATCTTCTTCCCCTTGAACACCTCAAGAATATCTGCTACTGGTGCTGTTCACTGCTACACCAGCCCCTCTGGGAGAGCGCTGATGTCCCAGGTGCCCCAGAACTGGGAACCCTTGAGTTGCCCAAGTGACGTTGTGTTCCCTTCTGTTTTATGGCTGAATAATATTTCATTATATATATATATATATATGTGTGTGTGTGTTTGTGTGTGTGTGTGTGTGTGTGTGTAAAACATTTTCTTCATCTATTCATCCATCAAAGGACATTAATATTGTTTCCATGGCTTGACTCTTGTGAATAATGCTGCAATGAACATGGGAGCGCAGCTGTCTCTTCGAGATACTGATTTCCTTTCCTTTGGATATACCCAGGAGTGGGGTCAGCAGGATGTTTTAAATTTTTGAGAGAAACCCGGGGCTATGCAAGCTAATTGCTTGATGTAGTTCACAGTGTCAACATTAGATCTGGTGACATTACTTTTGATAGCATGATGTCTTTGTGAAAGTGGGAGTTCAGCAGTTGCTGTGGTAAAAAGAAAATACCAAGTGAAAATCAGTGTAGAACAGAAAATGAGGGTGGTGGTGGCCAATCTTACTGCAAGGTTTGAGAAACTGTACAGTGTCCAACAGGTACACCCATCCCATTGGGAAGTAATTGTGGTCATTCAAGAATGAAATTCTATAATATATGTTTTTTATTTCCATGCATTATTTTTTTTCAGATAGCTACTTAGTTGTTAGGATACAAATATTCAATAAGTCATTTGGACTTAACTACTTAATAAATGGAGTTGTTAGGTGTTCCTTTTGGCCCAGGGGTCCCATGAAAAAATTACAGAGACACAGAGTGTTGTAAACTGAGAAAGTTTTGGAACCTTGGGTTTATTATATTTTGTCTATTAAATAGCTAATTGAAAATTGAAATTGATTAAAAATATTTGGCACATAGAACTTTGTATCAGCCTACTACTTAAAAATCTCAGTGTCTTTGCATGCCTACCAAAGAAAACACCAAATTTCCCAGACCATTATTGCAGACCTTTCATGATCTTCCCCCCCAACATACCTTTTATTTTATTATTATTTTTTAAACATTTTATTTTTTTTAATGAAAAAAATTTATTTATTTTATTTATTTACTTTTGGCTGCATTGGGTCTTCATTGCTGTGCGCCGGCTCTCTCTACTTGCGGCGAGTGGGGGCTACTCTTCGTTGTGGTGCGCGTACTGCTCATTGAGGTGGCTTCTCTTGTTGTGGAGCACGGGCTCTAGGCGCACAGACTTCGATAGTTATGGCACGCAGGTTCAGTAGTTGTGGCTCACGGGCTCTAGAGTGCAGAATCAGTAGTTGTGGTGCACGGGCTTAGTTGCTCCGCGGCATGTGGGATCTTCCCGGACCAGGGCTCGAACCCGTGTCCCTTGCATTGGCAGGTGGATTCTTAACCACTGCACCACCAGGGAAGTCCCCCCAACGTACCTTTTAGGTTTAACCTTCTATCACCATCATCTGGCTAAAAATATTCACCATTCTCAGAGCTCCGATTTGCCCTCTCTACCAACCTCTTTCCCAAAAATGTACTCTCTCTTCTGTTTATGGTATCGTACCAATTCTTTAAGAATCTTCAAAGTCCAAAGTAAATTCTGTCTCTTTCATTGAAGAAGTTTGTCTTTCTCTTCCGTCAGATGTGAGTTCTCATGCTTTGGAAATCTGTAGACATACAACTCCCGGGAGCATTTATCTCATATTTTCTCTTATTTTCTTTTCTCCCCTATTAAATGGAAGGTTCTCATATGGCAAGGACCATTTCTTATATGTGTCTATATGCACTGCAGTGTTACTCCCTTGAGTGGATTAGTGGAATGGATGGGTGAATAGAAGGATGGATGCATGGGTACATGAATGGCTGGATAATAAATTAATGGATGGTTAGAAAGATGGATGCATGGATGGAGGATGGATGAATAATAGATGGATGGGTAGATGAAGTAGTACATGGATGAGTGAGTAGATGTGTGAATAAATGTTACAGCAGTTTAAAAACCCATTTTTCCTAATATTTTAGTCCCTTATAGTCATAAATTACCCAGGGGTTACATTCAATTAACAATCCTTTTGCCATTCCATGCCTTATTAGAACTATAACATCCCTTTTCATCATATCATAAATTAGAACAAAATTTCTCCTATTCACCAATAAGATTTACTTTTTACAGTCAAATGTACACATCAGCTTCCTTATCAAATCATTTGATTTGTGTGTCCAAAAACAACTATAGTGATTATGATGTATTTTTATTATATATATTTATATTACATAATCACATAAAGGCAGTGTGCTTATGGGTAAAAATCAAGTCTTCCCATAAAAGATAGGAATTAGTTAATTGTATACAATGTGGTTCAGAGGACTATACTAGAGCTGACTGTGAATATCAAGCACAAAGTTAGTCAGTGATATCGCAAAAGGGAACCAGTGTTTATTGAGCATTGCTATGTGTCATTTAATGCTCACAACTACCTTGTGGGTTAGAGATTATTATTCCTATTTTATAAATGATAAAATAGAAATACATGGAGGTTGCGAATCTTGCCCAAGGTCACATGTCTCATACGTGGGGGAGGTTGTATTGAGAGTTGCACTATTACTACCAATTTAACGTGTCTCCGACCCATGCTCTTTGCTCCTCATCTCAGTGGGATGCATACATGGGCGCCCAGCAATAAGAACTAAGAAGAAATCACGTTGTTCTTATACCAAAACTGTAAACAGAGAAAAAGTGGCATAGGTTTGTCCTCCACTCCCCAGTCTGCAGACCCTTATAACAGCAATTCCAGTTTTCTACTTCATATTTCAGGGAATCAAGGAGTAGAAAGGAGAAGAGACTGAGGAGAGAGGAAAATAAAGGGAATAAAAGACAAGAGGGCCCTGGGAAATCTGCAGAATTAACTTTATCAGCAGCAGAAGCAGAGAGTCTTTCCCTCTCTTTCTCCCACCAGGCCTCTTAAGTATTAATCAGATTTAATTGCAAGTTGTTCACTTCTTAAGAAGAGATGTCTAGGAAAAGACAAGAACAGGGCCTGCTATTTCATAGCATAGTCCTTCAATATCTGGAGCTTGAGTCCTAGCCCCATTCCTTTCCAGATATGTGACTTTAACGTCTCTGTGCCTCTGACTTCTCATCTGTAAAATGGGTACAATACTATTACCTACCTCATTGTGTGGTTGTAAGGGTGAAATAGGTAATTCAGATGTAGTTCTGGTAATGAGTAGTATTCAATAGATGTCAACAGTGATGATGTATGGTAGTGGTGGTAGTGGTGATGATGCTGTGGGACAGTTCTGCCTGGGGAACTCCAGGAAGGTCTTATAGGAGTGACATTCTGGAGGAGAGAATGAAGGGGATTTAGGGCATTTCAAGCAGCATGTTTGAAAAATTATAGGGCAGCAAAAGAGCCTACCTAGAGAAGAACAAGCACTTCTGTGGGATAAATTCATTACATTCTTAATTGTATAGGAATTTCTTAAGGGGGAATGTTACATTAAGGATCACCTTCATGGAAGAGACTGTTGAAAGCACAATGTTGTATCTTAGCACTGAGAGATCTTACATGTAATAAAGACAAGAGAGAGGAGCAAAGGCAGTATTCAGAACACTGACTCCTAAATTTGATTGTTTTCTGTCACTTACAATGTTGGAAGTATCAAAGAAGTCGACTTGGTTCCTGTTCCCAGTGGGTCCTCCCCATAAAGCAGGCAATGAAACAGCATTAGGTGAGGAAGAGATGTGCTGGGGAGGTAACACCTGTGAAAGATACAAGGGGAAGGAAAGATACAAGGGGAGAGCCTCAGACCAGGATGCAGCTCCAAAAAAGTCTTCACCAACCCAGTGGGAAGCTCTGGGACAAAGATTGCCCATTAAAAGAGTCCCTCACTGGGCAGAAATGACCAGGTCTTAGTGTTCCCGCCATGCTGGGGTCTTTGGCTGGGGGCTGCTGAGAAGAGCATGGCCTCAGCTCAAAAGTTAAGGTGGATCTTGAAGCCATTTATCAACTGGAATTTCTTAGCTAACTGTATTCCTTGTATCTCAACAAGGAAGATCTGAGAAACGCATCTCTGTATATGCATTGTTCCTCTGATGAAGTGTCTCCTAAGAGAGCACCGTGGATGGGAGGTGGAAGAAGAGAAGTCAGTAAGCTCCCAGAAGACCTAGTTCCTGACCCCCACTCAACATTAGTTTACTGTGACAGTCTGTTAATTTTGGGGGGGGGTCTCAATTTTCTCAGCTAGGAAGGTGTGGGGATTCTGGTTGAAATCTAGAATATATTTGATTCTAGATAGCAAGAATTCTTATTCAGAAATCCCATGGAATGAGAATGGTATTAAGAACATGGATTGCCTGAATTTGAAAGCTGGCTTTAGCCGTGACTAATTGTGTAATCTTGGGTGAATTATAAAATCTCTCTGGACCTTGGTTTCCTCATCTTTAAAATGGGACTAATACTAGTACCTACCTAATAGGGTTGAAAATCCAAAGAGAAGAGAGTGTTTAGAATAGTGCCTGGCACATGGTGAATGAATCCTCAGCAAATACTAGTTGTAACTCCCATTCCCTGCCTATACATGTTCTTGAAAGGACCCGACCTTAGAGTGAGAATTTAAGGGGCCAATGGGTCCAGGTTAGGCCCAGCAGCAGCTAAGTCTAAGGAAAAACTTTAGCCCTGCTTTTGTATCTCCTTGATTCTGAGAAAGGGCAAAAAGTGCTTTTCTTCCAGAGCACAGTTTGTGATGCTTCTGGATTGCCTAGTAACAAAAGCTTCTCCTCACTCTTTTTCTGGTCTGATTGTTTTCAACTCAACAGTTTTTTTTTAATTGAAGATTTTAAAAAATTATTAACTGAATTCTGCTCCCCTGACCATTTGAAGTCACTGCATCTCAAACAAAATACTTCAGAAGCCCGTAAACATCATCGTTTGGTCTAACCTGCTCAAAGTTACTAACTGTCTATTCTTTTATTTTTTGGATGCTTGGCAACCGGGCTGTCTTTGCTGTAGACATAATGAGACATCCCTCTTAAGTCAGCTTTGCAGCCGGGAGGTTGGTGGTGGCAGGGGTGGTCGGGTCAATCTCTTCTCAAAGGCAGGGTTCCCACACTTTCAGACCTTTGATTAAAGCAAGAGAATGTGCTTGGGGAATTGATTCCAATAGTACAAAACCCAAAGAGCAAGACTCTTGTCAATCATAGTCATCAAAAAGAGAGGTTACACATGAGGGAAGAGGAGTGCACGTTGTTAAATGACTGCAGTGAGGTCTTTCTCATCCCAGCAGTGCAGTTGAAGCTGTTCGTTTTGAAAGATGGTGTCCTTACTGTTGGCAAAGCGATGCAGAAGTGGAATTAGGACTATTAGAGGGGTAGGATATGTGAGAGTGGAATGGAAAACGACGCATCAAGCCTTGTTCTGAGCCCATGAGTAGCCTCTTTGCCAGGAGATCAGAAACGGAGGCGTGTTCACTGTGGTTAAGAGTCACTCTGAAGCCACTGTTTTCAGCAAAATGATGCATAATTTGCTCATGTTTCCATGAGGATGTTTCATCTTGTTTACTGAAAGAAGAAGCACAGTTGAGGTCCTATCACCATTAGAAATCAGTGAGTTTCTTCTTCTCTCTATTCTACATCTTAAATTACTTTGATATTAAAGAAATGTGACTGTAGACATCCCAAAAAAACAGAAAAACAAAAATCACAGGACACCATTGCCGAGGAAGAAATAGAAACCACAGCTGCTGGACTCTCTGTGGTTTTCTTCCACTAGTTTTTCAGCTCCCTAATTTTCCCTAATTTCTACTTCCTTGTGTTTCAGTGTTTCCCCTCTTTCCTACTTGTCTGTTTCACCTCCCAGGAGAACTATGAGGCATGACTGTCTCTCTGCTGCTACCCTTTGTCCCCTGAGAGGCATGTGGTCTAGTGGTTAAGCACCCAGTTACCAGAACACACTTATTAACTGTGTAAATTTAGGCCAGTTGCTTCCCCTCCCTATACCTCATTTCCTCATCTGTATAAGGGATGTTAATAGTCCTGTATATAGGGTGGCTGTAAGGACTCCATGAAGGAACATGTATATAATATCTGGAATCAATGTTAGTTCTTTCTATTATTTTATCCTTTGTCCTCTCCCCTTCCCGTAGATCCTGTACTATTCATTATCTGGCAATTTACAAGAAAAGAATGAGAAAACTTGCTAAGAGAAATAGAAAGGTAAATGCTGGTAGTAGATTTCAAGCAGGGGGAAAATGGAGTGTTTAGTTGTTGTTGAAGTATAAGAAGGCCCTTTCTAGAATTTTAGCATAAGGGTCCAAAACAATCATTTGAGCCTATACAACTCATACGGGAAAATAGGGATATAGGCAAAGCCACTTCTAGTTTTTTGGACTCCTTGATAAAGAGCCTGGGTTAGGACACCTAGTCTTGAAAAGGAATTTGGTCTAAAAATTGGTCTCACATTTTTGAGTTCTGTAGGACACAAGCAGAATTTAAAATGCACTAATGTGGCCATGGAGAGGAACGAGAAAGGATGTGTGAGAGAGAGAGGGACGGGGTAGTAAAAAAAAATGTAAATCAGTCTATTTCCCCACTGCATCTAAGAGGCATTTTCCTAAGCTGACAATCCAACAGCCACTCTGAAATCAGTCCCATCCCAAATCATGTGTGCTCCATGCCACTTCAATCTTGGGTCTCCAGATTGATGTGGAATAGAGGAAATGCATATCTGAATCGCCAGAGTGATGCTGCAAACCTTCTAGGAAGCTCCACTCTATGCCAAGTTCTCAAAGATACATGTGTAGTTACTTGTTTGGCATTATTTATCATGTTAATAATAAATTACCTTTTTGATACTATTTAATTTAGTGGAGAATTTAAAACATATACAAAATAGATGCATTACATGAATCCCCACATTCCCTCACCTTTCTTCAACAATTACCTACTTGGCCAATCCTGTTTCATTTTTGCCCCTACTCACTTCTCCACTTTCCATGGTTTGGAAATCCTGGCTGTCACATCATTTCACCCATAACTATTTCAGTAAGTTTCTCTGAAACAAGGTTGGCAAACTCTGGCCCATGGATCAACCTCCTGTTTTACAAATAAAGTTTATTGGGTCACAGCCACGCCCATTCCTTAACCTATTTTCTATTGGCTGCTTTCCCAGAGACCCTATAGTCCACAAAGCCTAAAATATTTACTATTTGGCCTTTTAGAAAAAGTTGGCTGCCCCTGCTCTAAAAGATAAGGACTTTTAAAAACATAATTACAGGGGCTTCCCTGGTGGCGCAGTGGTTGAGAGTCCGCCTGCCGATGCAGGGCACACGGGTTCGTGCCCCGGTCCGGGAAGATCCCACATGCCGCGGAGCGGCTGGGCCCGTGAGCCATGGCCGCTGAGCCTGCGCGTCCGGAGCCTGTGCTCCGCAACGGGAGAGGCCACAACAGTGAGAGGCCCGCGCACCGCAAACAAAACAAAACAAAACAAAAAGTGGGAAATGGTCACAGAAAGTCCAATCGGACTTCAGAAAGTATAAGAAAATTAGTTTCCATTTTCACATGACCTAAAACTCTCTATACAATTAAAGGTCATCACCAAAACAGTGTCCAGGTTCTTTAAACAGAAAGCTTGCTTATGTTTATAAACTTGCTTTTTTTTTTTTAATGAAAATAAGCTTTATTACATCGAGTAATAAATACAAAGATGCAAACAGTTCCATTTTCTTCCAGATCTTTGGATCAACTTACAGGAAAGGCAGAACTGAAATCTACATACAGTCTCGGGAAAAATTTCGGGGATCCTTTTTGGGTTTGTTTGGGAGGTTGCTCTTTCTTCTGTATGTATAACTTGTGCATTTTAAAAATCGACTTCAGAGCACTAATAGTCATGCAAATGCTTAAGCAAAAAAGAATTTACGATAAGCAGAATCTATAGTGTATGGGAAACGAGGGGACCAGCTACTAGTTAAGTGTGCTGTCAAGTCCTCACTACAAAAAAAACCCTTCAAGTTGTATCAGCTTATGAAAAGGATCAAAGAACAATTCGGGTAACATAAATGTATTCAAAAGAGGAGAGCGAGACACTGGTATCTTGGAGGCAAACTAGTTTGCTGTAAGATAGGTAATTTTTACGTGCATCTTTTGAATCAATGCTTTAAAAAACAACAACAAACACCTGGGTAGTTCCTAACTATTTAAAATGTGACTCCCAATCAACTGCAAAATCTTTCCTCAATCTTACAGACTGTAGATTCGGAGCCTAGTGAACCATGGGAGGGGCAGGGGGAGGAGAAACCAAACTGTTACCATTTTGAAAACAAAAGTTTCGTCTGAACAGGGGAGATGAACTGTAACTTCTCTCCGAAGATGGAAAACCGTCCAGGCTCACAAGGCAGCTAGGACCTGGCATTCCGTTCCTTTTCAGCCAAGCACTCCCGCACCAATCCTCGAGCGTGGATGATGCCTCGTTTTAGTCTCTCCATCGCGCTCTTGCTGCCCGCGTAGGTGGGTCTGATCTCTTTCCCCAGCTCTTCGATGATGGCCAACAGCTCAGCGTATTTGCTCTGGGGCACCTGGCTGTTCCCAGTTCCCTGGGTGTAGCGTAGAGATGGCGGCCCGTAGTCAGCAGCTGGCGGTCCTGTGAAGACGTCACCATACTGGTGGAGGGCGGGTGGACACTCCCAGCGGCGTTGAGGGAGGTGGCGGGCATGTGCGCGGTAAAGTTCGGTTTGTAAGACATTCCCCCGAGCGGCGGGGCGCACCGGGGCGCAGCGGGGCCCAGCCCGGGAGGGTGGCGGCGAAGGCGGCGAGGCCGGGCGACAGCGAGGCGGCCCGCGCGTCTGTGCATGCGTCCATGCGCGCGCCAAGCTCCTGCACACTTTTTGTTGTTAACGGCTCGGGCTGCACCGGCGAATATGGCCGTCCCTCACCCTGACACCCGCTGCAGTATATCACCCATACATCGGGCGGGCGCAAGGGCGGCCGCAAACTTTGAGCCTAAACTTGCTTTCTTTAAACAAATTGCAAATGTTGTCCTAGTTAGGCAATTATTTCCTTGAGGGTATGGACCATTGCTTGTTAATTTTTGTATTTCCAGAGTCTAGAACTGGGTCTGGTAGGGAATGACAATATAAGTAATTTTGAATGGTTACATAATGTCAACATCATTACTTTGGGTATGAATACAGTCATATTTCTGGTAATTAAAAGGAATCTGTGCCCCCTAAACAATAACTTTACAGTGGAGAATCCTGGCCTACACAGCCTTAACAAAGTGTTGAAGATTAACATGGCCACTGATAAATCATATGGGTATCATGTACTCTGTGTTGGCTGAGCAATAGCCCCCAGTGATATCCAGGTCCTGTTCCCTGGAACCTGTGACTATTTTATATGGCAAACCTTATGTGGTGGGACTTCCCTGGTGGCGCAGTGGTTAAGAATCTGCTTGCCAATGCAGGGGATACGGGTTCAATCCCTGGTCTGGGAAGATCCCAAGTACTGCGGAGCAACTAAGCCCACGAGCCACAACTACTGAGCCCATGTGCCAACTACTGAAGCCCGTGCACCTAAAGCCCATGCTCCGCAACAAGAGAAGCCACCGCAGTTAGAAGCCCGCGTACCACAACAAAGAGTAGCCCCCGCTCTCTGCAACTAGAGAAAGCCTTCATGCAGCAACAAAGACCCAAGGCAGCCAAAAATAAATAAATTTATTTTAAAATAATAAAATTACTTTTAAAAACAAACAAACAAAAAACCTTATGTGGCAAAGTGCACTTTGCAGATGCAGTCAAGATGGGGAGATTATTCTAGGCTATCTGGGTGGGCTCAGTGTAATCACAAGAGTCCTTATAAGAGGGAGGCAAAGGAAGATTTGCCTATGGAGGAAGAGAAGGCAATGTGATGACATAAGCAGAGACTGGAGTGATGTGGCCACCAGCCAAGGAATGATGGAGGCCTCTAGAGCCTTCAGAAGGAACCAGGCCTGCCAGCAGCTTGATTTTAGCCTGTAAAACTTATTTCAGACTTTCATCCTTCAGATTGTAAAAGAATAAATTTCTGTTTTAAGCCACTAAATTCATAGTAATTTATTATAGTAGCAACTAATACATACTCCCTGATATGATGTGATGAGAAGAGCACCTCACCTCTATGGTTTTTCTACCCCAAATTCACATCTCCAGTCTCACAATGAAAAATATCAGACAAACCCAAATGGAGGGATATTCTACAAAATTCCCGACCAGTACTGTTCAAAAGTGTCAAGGTCACGAAAAACAGGAATGTCTGAGAAACTGTCACAGATAAGAGGAGACTAAGGAATCATGATGCGTAAATGCAGTGTGGTATCTTGGATTGGATAGTGGAACAGAAAATGGTAGAAAACCTGATGAAATCTGAATAAAGTCCATAGTTTAGATGATAGTCTTGTGCCCATGCTAATTTCTTAGTTTTATAGATGCTAACAATAGAGGAAGCTGGGAGAAGGGTATATGGGAACTCTTTGTACTATCGTGGCAACTTTTCTATAAACCTAAAGTTATTTTAAAATAAAATGTTTAAAAAGGAATTCATCCCAGCAACATGTTGTCTTGTCAGACATCTATTAGTAGAGGTATAGACATAATACAAGGGATGCGTTTCAGAGGGGCCCGGGGTCTCACTGATCAGATTCTTCCAGGAGAGAAGAAGAGCTGGAAAGAGAGATGGCTGAGGGCAGAGGGGAAGGTGCCACTTTATGTTGCCTTAGGTGCCACTGGGTGATACTAATGCCTCAAGTTGTCCTGAAGCATAGGCCAAGGGAAAATGCTCTGTATTTTATGGATGGGGAATCCATGGCACAGAACAGTTCAGTGGCAAATAATGTTCACTGAACTGACTTGCCCAAGCTCACTGAGCAGATGGGGAAATGGGATATAAATAGTCTAATTTTCAGGTACATGGTGGCCAGGCAAGAAAGTTCACCTCATTTATAATTTTTTAAAAATACACATATTTTATCCAGATAAAAATTCTGGTGGTACTGAATAACAAATGGATTTCAGTCTCCATAACTCTTCTAGATTTGACCATACTTTCCTTCACACTCTAACCACTCAAGGTTCAACCTGGTTTATAGCACTTGCCTTTTCTGGTATTTCTTTTCTGTTTTATTTTGTCTTTTTGGTGGTTCCCCCCGCCCTTCATCCATTCTACTTACCAGGTGTTCCACATCTATCACTGCATAACAAATTACCATAAAGCAGTGGATTAAAACCAAAAACATTTATTAACTCACAGTCTCTGTGGGTGAGAAATTCGAGAGTGTTTTGACTGGATGGTTCTGGCTTAGAGTATCTCTTGAGGTCGTGGTCAAGATGTTGGCTGGGGCTGCAGTCATCTGAAGGCTTGACTGGGGCTGGAGGATCCATTTCCAAGATCACTTACTCACAGAGCTGTGGACGGGAGGCCTCAGTTCCTCAGCCTGGGGATCTGTCCGTAGGGTCACTTGAGTGTCCTCACAATATGGGGGCTGACTTCCTTCAGAGCAAGTAATCTAAGAGACAGTGCACGGAGGGAGCTGCAATGTCCTTTGTCATCTAATCTTGGAAGTTACACACTATCACTGATGCTGCATTCTGTTTGTTGGAAGCCAGTCACTGAGTGCAGCTCATATCCAAGGGGAGGAAAATTTATCTCCACCTCTTGAAGGAAAGAGTACCAAGAACTGGTGGAATATGTTCAAACCGCCATGCGAGGTGTTCTGTCAGCCTTGGGTCTGACTGAGAGTCCGGCGTTCCACTCCAGGCCTTGTCTGGGCATCGACCTGCCCTTCTGCAGCTTTGTGTGGCACAAAATGAAACCTGACTCTTTCTTTCAGAAGACTCCCCCCATCTCTCCTGAGTTTCCAAGCACCATGAAAAGCCACAGAATGTTAAGAGAAAAGAAGGGAACTTGAAGTGCTCCCGGCATTACAGGATCTGGATACAGTCATCCATCTCTTTTGTTCCTGCTGCAGCACTAAAATTTGACATCTCTGATTCTTCTCAAGCAAGAGTTGCTGCAGTCTTTTCAGCAGCTTCTCCATGGTGCTGCCACATATGTAATATTGCAATCATGTTTGGTACCCACTGATTTTCAGCACATGACCTTTTCCTCAGAGCCTAACTTCACTTGATTCTTGGTGATTTCTCTGTACAGTTAAACTACTGTCATTCATCATCCTGGTTCCCAGCCAGTCCTCTTAATTATTTACCTCTCTGCCTCCAGACTTCAGCTGTCATTTTCGTTGACTTCCTTCCTTTCCCTTGTTCATATAGTGAACTCGATATGCCTAAAACCAGATTCAGCATTTCCCTCCAGAGTGGCTTCTCTCTTGTTCTTGCTGTTTATACTGAGTCACAAGCCTAAAAAATTTCACCATCTTGGGCTTTTCCATTGCCTAGATTCCCTACATTTGTAATGGGATTCTGGCCCCTGTCTTGTGGCAAAAACAGCTTGCCTGCCATGCAGTCCGGGACAACTCCCAGCCATTATCAGGGGGATATCAAAAACCCCAAATGAGGGATTCTTCAGTCAGCTTCCAGTTGGTCCAGTTGCTGGTTTCATTCTGAGCTTGAGATTCCAGTTTCCTATCTGTTCCCAGTTCCTGCCCTGGTTTCTTAACCTTTTCTGCCAGAGCTCCCTAATGCCTAGAGCAGTACTTTTCAAACTTTAACATGCACCTGAATCCCTGGGGAGCTTGTTAAAATGCAAATTATGATTAAGGAGATCTGGGGTGGTGCCTGAGTTTCTGCATTTCTCACAAGCTCTACGGTGATACCCAAGCTGCTGGCTCAAGGACCACACTTTGGGTATCAAGGGCCCATAGCAACTATCTCCTAAATGTGCTTCCTTGCTCACCCTCTCCCTCCACAGAGGGCAGGCACAAGGACTGTAATGTTGCCGTGATCTCGGGGTCACACACTGCCTGCATCATTGGTCCCCAGCATAGCAGAGGGCTGGAATCCCTTCAGGACCTCATGAAAAATAGTGATTCTTGGGTTCCATCCCTGGAGATCTCATTCAATAGGTCTGGGGTATGGCCTCAGAATCTGTATTTTTAAGAAGCACTCCAGGCAATCTTGAGTTTTTTTGAAGAACCAGTGTTCTATAGACTGAAGTCCAACCAGAAACCTTAAATGTAAAGTCTTCCCCAGCAGATCCAGTCTCCTTTTTCTCATTTATTACTCCCCTCTACAGCTTTGTTCAAGACTATCTCACAGACAGACCCAAAGCATCCCCTTCTCTTTACTCTGGTTCCACCTACAAATTCTACCCACTCTATAATTCATTTGTCTTTTCTGTGTATGTTCATTGTCAGTCTACCAAGAATGCCAGCTGCTGGAAGACACAGTGCCATGCACATAGCTGGTGGGCAGAGACTTTGTCTTTACTCTCTTTGGTCCTGTTGAGTCCACCCATCCTCCCAAATTCTACCAAATGACTGTGTCCCACCCCCATATTAAAAAACAAAATGCAATTGTCTGGAAGAGTGGAAAATGTGACTCTCTTGACTGAAATAGAAATGACGCTCCTGCCCCAACACGTAAGAAAGGATGCTGAGTCACACTCCAATTCTATTCAGAAACTGGAGTCCCTGAGGACGGGGACTTTGTATTATGTTTGTTCTATGTCATTTTCATAAGTCAAAGGCATCTCATGCTCACCATTAAATAAAAAGCTAAGCAAATGTCTAAGTATGTTTGGTGATCTGCTCGAAGGCGACACAAAGTGGTAGGGATGGAAAGAGTCATTATAGCTAATTAGTTGAAATGACATCAAAATTCTCTAATTAGCTTTCTAAAACATCCTTGCTCCCAGAAAATATTAAGTGTTGAACCTCAATATATCCTCACTCCTAAAATACCATCAGAACAGTCTATAGTGTTGTGGGACACCTAACACCAACAACAGCCATGAGGAATCACTGCTAACTCTCAGCATCAGTGTAACTTGCACGGGAAGAAACACTAACAGCCCAGTTGGATTTAAGAGGTGTGGTTGACTCAGCACACGGGTGTGTCTAAAGAAATAAAGGGAAACAACATCTGGGAGTCCTCTTTGTGAACCAAAAACATGCCCTTCAGACCAAACTTCTTAACAAGAATACAAGATCCATCACAATTTCACCCAAACCTGCCTCAGGCTTCATTTCACACTGCTCTTTCCCTGCCCCCTCTCTTCCAGTCTGGATGCCCTTTCCGGGCTTGAAGCTGTCTGCTGCTCAATGCCATGCTCTTTCCTTTAAGCCTCCATCCTAGGTGCATACTATTTTCTCTGTTCAAAGGGTTCTGCCAAATAGCCTTTAAGGTCAAATGTCGGGACTTCCCCGGTGGTCCAGTGGTGAAGAGTCCACCTTGCAATTCAGGGAACGTGAGTTCGGTCCCTGGTCAGGGAACTGGGATCCCACATGCCGCGGGGCAACTGGGCCTGTGTGCTGCGGCTGCTGAGTTCGCACGCCTCAACTAGAGCCCGTGCGCCACAGACTACAGAGCCCACGTGCCACAGACTACAGAGCCCACGTGCTCTGGAGCCTGCACGCCACAACTAGAGAAGAGACAACCCACTCACCACAACTAGAGAGAAGCTCGCGCGCCTCAACGAAGATCCCGCATGCAGCAACTAAGACCTGATGCAGCCAAAAATAAATTAAATAAATAAATAAATCTTGAAAAAAAGATCAAATGTCACCTTCTCTGGAGAAAAGGGAGGGGATGGGGTGTAAATGCTGCGACTTTTTTTTTTAAAAGAAGCCAGAGTTTATTTCTATTTAAACAATACTCAAGGAACTTTCAGAAGGTTAAAAGGCCCAAAGATGCCCGGGTTTCATATAATAATATAGCCAGGTTCTGGCTTTTGCTACCTCTGTTTCGAAATGCTCAGGACTACCCTGGGCAGTTCAATGCCTCACTAATTCTTCTAGTCCAAGAATGGTGAATTTCTCTGAGTTTTGGCATAATTCCTACAAGGCTGTCCCTCTGGTAATGACAACAAAAACAACGCCAGAAGCAATGATTCTCATTGAGAGGAAGAAAGGTAAATGATCAGAGAAGAAAGCCACCACAGCAATTTCAAGAAGCAGAATTATGAATACGGTAGAGAACGAACAGAAGCACTTGCAGAATCTTCTTGAAAACCCTTCTTGGCATTATTCTTTGAAACCAGGTCCTCTGACTTTACGCTTGAGTAGTTGGGATCATGACGGGTCTTATCATAACATGTATCTTCATGTTATTTTTCTCAGGCTCTTACACAGTGCCTGGAAACTGGCAGGTGTTTGATAAATGACTTTCAAGTAAATGGAGGACTGGCTGCTATGATAGAACTTTTAGCCTATTGATCTGAGGTCAGTCTCTCTTCTGACTTTACTGGGCTTTTCCAAAATAAAATCACAAAAATAGTCTCTTTCAATCACAACAATAATAATAGGTTTAATAATAACAGCTGATTATTACTTGAGCACTTACTATGTGCCAAATACTATGAAGTCTTAACACGGGTAATTTCATTTAACTTCACGAATTATCCCCGCTTTACAGATGAGGAGCTTGAGGCTTAAGACATCAAGTAACTTGCCAAGGTAATGAATGAGGGAGCCAGGACTTAAGCAGGGAGTCCATGTACAGCATTATTAAGCTCTACTGCCAGTAACTCATCAACACCACTAGGCTTGTGGTTACTGACTCATTAATGGTGCTACTGATCACCACTGAGAAGCTCTTCGCCCTCTGGGCGTGTAACATTAGACTCTACTGCTGGCTGAGAGGAGCACAAGCCCTTGGGTTTACGGAAGAAGCATGGCAGCCGCCTCAGTGTTGTAAGCTGCCGTTGGAAATTTCCATGACAGCACACTTGGTGGGCCCTGGCATGGTGATGAGTGCAAGCTTCTTTATTCCTTATGAATCCTGAAAAACCAAACTTTCAGTGGCAGCGCCTGCTAGTAACTGGCTTCCTGTGATGTATCTGGAAGAGCTTGAAGAGCTTCACATAAGTCTTGAAGATTCACGCTTGTAATGTAATTATGCATTTTTGCTAAAGGTCTAAGCTTAAATCTAATAGTACCTCCTCAGTAAAGCCTTTCCTGGCACCTGTCAACTCTGTTATTCTTTCCACTCCCCAATTCCTCAGTATTCTATCTGTAACTCCTTTACAGTTCATTTCTCACTCAGAGCTTACGAGGAAATTTGCTATAAAACGCAGCAAACATTAACTTAAAATTGCAAATAGCTGCACCAGAATGCCAATTCATGTACCTTTTAGATCCAATGAGAAAATTCTCCTGGAAAAGACTACTTATCTGTGAGAGTTAGAACACAGCTGGCTTCTGATTTTATTTCTCTCTGGTAAAGGGAAAAAGAATGGCCTGGCAGATCTACAGGACAGAGCGTGTGTGCGTTCTGCTTTCTGCTCTTCCCAGATGTCAGGTGCTGAAGGTTTAAGGCAGGAGTCGTGTGCCTATTTGCCCTCAGTAGCAGTCCCTGTTCAAATAGGCAGTGGGAAGGCCGAGTGGGACCACTCACATGTGGACGCTTTGCTCATCTGTGTGCAATTTAATTCAGGGACAGACCTCATTTTATAGCAACCTTAACGTGTCATCCTAATGTATTGGAAAAGATGAGAAAATGGGATGTGAGTCTGGATTTGGAGCCTAGTATCAGAAAGATTTCCAGTGCTTTGTGGAGTGCTGCATCTGAAAAAGAGAAGCCCAAATTATCTGCTAGGACCCGCAGATTGTTGGGCGAGTCTCATCTGGGCAGAGCAGGCGGCCGGGCAGTGACTGAAGTGTCCAGCAGGGGGCTGGCACTCTCTGCCTATAAGTAGCCCGGTTCCTCTTCAGAGCCTCAGCTCAGCAGAGCTGCCGTTTGCTGGTGAAGCCGGTGAAGCCGGTGACGTGCAAAGCGTTCCTGCCTATAGCATTTCAGGCTTTCTCGGTACAGTGTTTTTCTACCCTCTTTAAACCTTCAGGTTCTAAATATCAGGAAAGACGGGAAATGCCGTGTGAAAATAGCAGGCCAAAAGTTCTTAGTAAACTGCAGCCAGGGAGACTCAGACTAGAATGGAGGTAGAAGGAGTTGGTACAGAGTGGGTTTGATTCTAAGCCCTTTGGGAGCTGAGTTTTTGTGGGTGTTTTGTTGTTAACTTACTGAATTTAGAGATGTATTACATTGGTCACGTAAAGACCAGAGCAGCGCCAGCGTCAGAATAGTGACAATTTTGAATGCCATAGTCTCTATGTACTCAGAGTATTTTTATTAAAGAAGATAAAGAGCCCAGCATAGATTTTATCATCATCTTCACCAAACTGCAAAGTCAAAAGTTAAGCAACAGCATCTAAGGGCACTTTTTAGGTGGGAAAGAACCTAGAGGATGGCTCTGAATGACTGTTTGCTTCTAAACTTGGACGTGGACCATTTCGTACGCTGCAACATCTCTAATCACAGTGTGGATCTCCCCACGAACGACGACTGGTTCCACCCGGGGGTCCTGTATGTCATCCCTGCAATTTATGGGGTCATCATTCTGATAGGCCTCGTTGGCAACATCACCCTGATCAAGATCTTCTGTACCGTGAAGTCCATGCGAAATGTACCGAACGTATTCATCTCCAGCCTGGCTGTGGGAGACCTGCTGCTCCTGGTAACCTGTGCGCCTGTAGATGCCAGCAGGTACCTGGCCGACAGATGGCTGTTTGGCAGGATTGGCTGCAAACTGATCCCTTTTATCCAGCTTACCTCGGTAGGGGTGTCTGTCTTCACACTCACAGCTCTCTCAGCAGACAGGTAAGTCCTGGAGGACAGCGACCTTCTCTCTGAGGGTGGTAGATGCTTCGGTAAATGAGCTACCACATCGGGACAAATAGGGTTGTTTGTGTGCAGGGAAGTTTCACTCAAACTCCCATTCCCTTCCAGGCATGTTTCTGTTCTAGGGACTACTTCTTGAGTTTGACATATTGGTTTCAGAAAGAAAAGTCAGTGGATAGCGGTGGGGGTAATCTCTGAGTATAAGATTGAGGTGCATTTTCTGGAGACAGCTGATTTAGCCTTGCTTCTTCCTAACTTCTCACTCCCTGCAAAATTAATTGACTGGTGAGGAAAAAAAAAAAAATCACACCTAATAGAGTTTAAACCCCAGGTAAATGTCTCTTGGAAGCAATTCAAAGTCTTCAGAGAACAGAAAAGTCCCACTGCATTTCTTCTTCAAATGTTCTTTCAGAAATAACCAAGAGGAGAAAATAAGCAGCATTTCCTTGAAATCCATTCTCTTCAGACAGTTTAACTTTTCTCACAGCTGATGTTGTATTTGGTTCTCTGGAACTGAACAGTTTGTGTGCTGGTTTTTCTAAGTATCTCTTAGGTGAAACCAAGCATTATTTGGATTTTTTTCTTTCCTTGAGAAAGCTCCATTCAAGGTTGATTTCAAATTTTAGTATCTTTATTGATGTACTTCCATATACAATACTTTTAGGGTTTTTGTTTTTTGGGCGGGGGGAGGGAGTCCAGTACAGTGTTTTATTCTGGGAAATATACATATTTGTGAACTGCATTTCTTGTGTGAACATATTGCTTAAAAATTCACATTTATTCATTCTTAAACATTCATATTCATTCTTTGAGCATTTATCAGGTGTCTATCACGTAAAAAACACTTGCTTGAAATAACCAGTCAGGAAATACCTGCAGATTGTTCACATAAATTGCTGAGCATGTCTTATGTACTTCTGGGCTCTAGAACTGGACACAGTAATGAATAGGCTTCAGACACATTGTCGACCATATGGTCAAATTAAGAAAAACTGGTGCAAGGAAACAGAGACTATCAATTTTCATTTTAAAATCAACTGTATGTTATGGTGTTAAAGATACAAAGGGATTTGAGAGTGTACTGAGGAAGGCATAGAAGCAGCTCTTGAAAATTTATACTCTGAAGAAAATGTCCCACATTTTAATACATAAGGTGCTGGATTCTCACTTTGTAGAGGAACAAACAGTCCCCAGGTGATCGGGGTTTGTGGAGTAATGGACAAATAAAGAGAGTGTTATCAGTATTTGTAGACATGTGTTTATACTTAGCTGCCTGAAGTACACTGCTCAGCACACACAACTTTTTCAGACTGAAAAATAATAGCCCAGGAACGAGGTTTGCACATGGCGCCCACTAGGCAGGGTTTCTCGGTTCCTGCCACTCACTCTCAGCTCGCTCTAACCCTGAACATATGCCCACCAAGGCCTGATGACCACAGGCAGTCTCACTGTTGAGCCAGGGCAGGCAAACTGTGGAGCTGGCAGCAAGTTTGTGGCTGGTTACCAGTGGCCAAGGGCACCTCAGGATGACAGTCATTTTCTTGATGGGATGATGAGATTTTGGTTTCCGGGTTGGTGAGTGCAGTGGTACAGATGGCCTTTCCTGTCTTCCTGGGATGGGGTGGGGAGTGGGGGAGGGGGAGTGAGGGAGAGGAAAGTGAGGGAGTGCAATGGAAAGATACAGCTGCAGGGAACTCTTCTCTGGGGTTTCAAAGCAGACGAAATTCCCCATCAGCAGAAAGCCTCTCTCAAAAGCCAGGCTGCACCATTTGGCAGCTCTGGTGTGTTCTCAGTAAGTTTACAGTTACCGCACATCTTTCCCAAGTTCAGAAATTACTGTAAGCTTCCATATAACTAACTTTCTGTGTTTTGCTAAGGCTTAAAAAAGCTGACCAATTACCTGAATCACAAGTAGTGCCTCTAACCAATTTCAACAAGAATAGGTATTGAGCTAGTTAAAATATATAAGACTGTACGTCTCATCTTTGAAAGGTATTGGAGTTTTATAACAACCTCATGAGGTTGGCAGGGCAAATACACACACGCACGCACACACACACACACACACACACAATATCTGTATTTTTTTCTTCTCAACAAGGTATAATTATATACAGTAAACTGAACAAGTGTACAGCTCAATATATTTTCACATATTCTGTATAACAACATAACCACCACCCAGATAGAGATAAAGAACAGTTCCAGCACTCCAGGATTTTCCTTTATGTCCCTTTCCAGTTAATACCCAACCCCACAGAGAGGCAATCACTATTCTGAGTTCAATTACCATGTATTATTTTTGCCAGTTCTTTAATCTCATATACATGGAATCATACTTCTTATGCCTATCCTTGTGTCTGGGAGAGTCATCCACGTTGGTGCACATAGCAATGGCTTATTCTTTTTAATTGTTGTGTAGTGTTCCATTGTATGAATATACCTCAGTTTATTTATCCATTTTAATACTGATGGACATTGGATTTTTTCCAGTTTGGGGTTGATCATAACCTGCTCTGGGTATTCTTATTCATGCCTGTTGGGGGAACAAAAGTGTTTCTCTTGGGTATATGCCTGGGAGAGGAATTGCTGGATCATAGGGGCAGGTATTTAGTAAATACTGTCAAAGAGTTTTCCAAAGTGGTAGTCTTTATCTGATGGATTGGTCAAAGGGTGAACCAGAAGACCCTCAAAACTGGATGATCATCGCAATCATTGGGGAGCTTAAAAATATGCAAATTCTTAGCTCCCATCCATCCCTGACCCCTATAGATTGACCAGCAATGCGAGTACTCATCCCAGCCTCCCTTCTGCAGCTTTCTCTCCCCCAGGTGGACTTGAGTCTTTGTTAATATGAAAAGAATAACATTTTTCTAGAAAAGTTTATACTGGGACACTAAAGGGAGACTTCAAGGCAGTCCCAGAAACCAGAATTCTGTGTTTCACGAAACTGACCAATTGCAGATTTGCATTCAAACCCCTTCACTATTGGTCCCAGCCTCCCCCTCACCCCATGCTATCTTCCCCTCCTTACACACATTGAGATCCTCATACACAGTTGTTACACCAACAAGTTCCTGGCTCTGCTTCCTTGCTCATGCTGAGTCACATCCACTCTCCAGAATCCTTTCTTCTTTCCTAAATAGAAGACTCTTCTCCCCAACCCATGTGATGTATGGAAGTGGAATGGATATCAACAGCCCTGCATTTTAGGCTTCTTTTATTCTGCCATTACTACCCATATAAGGGAGTCAGACCAAGTCTCTTACCTCTCTGACCTTAGTTAAGTCATCTATAAAATAATAGACTTGAGCTAGATTATTTCTAAGGTCCTTCCGAATTTTAAACTCATGATTTTTATCTGTCATCTTGCCCATCACTCAGATTCTGGCTCAAGCCTCCTCCTTAAAGCCTTAAGTTGGACCATTCTAGTCCAGATTTTCTGGCCCTCTTCTAAACATGAGGCTTATTATCTAATACATGAATTATCTCGTGACATCTTTCATCTTGCTGTTTTGAAGTATTTCATTCATTTGTCTTATTTTAGTCTCTCGTATATTCATTGCTTTGACTTTTCAAGTAGATTATTAAGAATGTAGAAGGCAGAGATTGCGTATATATTATATCTTACAGTGCCTCAGATGGTTTCTTGTACCTAATGGGTGATCAAAAACTATTGATTAGGGCTTCCGTGGGGGTGCAGTGGTTAAGAATCTGCCTGCTAATGCAAGGGACATGGGTTTGAGGCCTGGTCCGGGAAGATCCCACATGCCGTGGAGCAACTAAGACTGTGCACCACAACTACTGAGCCTGCGCTCTAGAACCTGCTCGCCACAACTAGAGAGAGCCCGCGCGCAGCAACGAGGACCCAAAGCAGCCAAAACTAAATAAATAAAATAAATAAATTTATTTAAAAAAAAAAAAAAAATATATATATATATATATATATATATATATATATATATATATATATATATATATATATAGATTGGGGCTTCCCTGGTGGCACAGTGGTTAAGAATCCTCCTGCCAATGCAGGGGACACGAGTTCGATCCCTGGTCTGGGAAGATCCCACATGCCGTGGAGCAACTAAGCCCATGCGCCACAACTACTGAGCCCGCGTGCTGCAACTACTGAAGCCTGCGCTGTAGAGCCTGTGCTCCACATCAAGAGAAGCCACCGCAATGAGAAGCCCACACACCACAACGAAGAGTAGCCCCCGCTCGCCGCAACTGGAGAAAGCCTGTGCGTAGCAATGAAGACCCAACGCAGCCAAAAATAAAATTAAAAAAATTTTTAAAATAAAGTTAAAAATAAATAAATAAATATTGACTAATTAAAAGTATGGTTAATCATCTGAAAGCATACTCTTAAAAAATATATCACACAGTCACCTGCTTCTTCTCTGTTCCTCTCTATTAAGCTCTCATTATTTGGGCAAATGAGAGAAAATCTATTCTTTGTGAGTCAGTAAATAGATTTGGGGGATGAGATGGGTTGATGGATGGATAGATGGAAAGAGGTGGATGGATAGGAGGATGGGTGGTTGGATGAGTGGATGGGCAGATGGATGGAGAGATAGTGAATGTTTGGGATGGATGGATTTTTTTTTTACATACTGGTCTTTGCTACTAGATGCCCATCTCTATACTAGGTGCCTCAGTATTATATAAGTGGAATTTAAGACCTAACAGGAAAAGGGTAAGGAGAGTTTGCGTTTTCTTTTCCAGTATAAAAGCAAAGAATAAAGGTGGATTTAATGTTAATAGCATTTATATTACATGCCCAAGTTATCTTGTGTCTGCTGCAGTATTATTACTCAGTTTTATTTCTGCTAGAATGGGGCTGACAGAATAAATCCTATGGCCAGATGTGCTCCACTGTAAAGTCATCCTTCTTTGATTCCATAGAAAAGACTTTTCCTAAGTTTTCCCCTCCCTTGTGATTTGGAATGTGTAAAGAAACAGGAAAGTATTACATTAATGCAACCTTCCTGAAGTACAGATTCTTTGAATTCACTGCAAGGAATTTATGAGATAATGTAGTTATCAGCCTTTCCTGACATCTAGAGCTGTATGGTCCAACATGGGAGCCACTAACTACATGTGGTTATTTAAATTTAGATTTAATTTATTATTATTATTATTATTATTTTGGCTACGCCACACAGCTTGTGGGATCTCAGTTCCCTGACCAGGGATTGAACCTGGGCCACAGCAGTGAAAGCCCGGAATCCTAACCACTAGGCCACCAGGGAACTCCCAAGATTTAATTTAAATAAAACTAAAAATTCAGTTCCTTAGTCAAACCAGCCACATGTCAAGTGCTCAGTGCCACATGTGATTCTACTGGACAGCACAGATACAGAACATTTCCATAATTGCAGAAAGTTCTGTTGGACAACGCAGAAGAAAGTTTGTTCTGTGCCTTGGCGTCCAAATCTCTTTCCCAGGATCCATGTTAGCTGCTTTCGTTCATTGAGGGTATCAGGAATCCCTCAGGCAAATAACGAATGCCTCCCAGCTGCATGGGCTCTTCCTGTCTGTAAAATATCTTCTATTGGAAGATGCTCAAAGATGAAGAGAGAAGAATACAGGCAACCAATGCAATCACCAGTCACAGGCTTGGGGAATTTAGGCATCCCACTGATGAAGTTTTGAGACTTTCTGAAGAATACCTATGGGGTTCACTTTCCAGTCTGCGCTATGAACTTCTGTCTGATCCTTCCATTCTCTTTTGCCAGGCCCTCTTCCATCTGCCAGTCTATCTTTTTACCTTCTTATCTCAAAATTCACCAGAGCAAACACTGCTCTAGGTAAACTCTTATCGCCTCCCATACATGCTGCCTGACTTCTCCCCTCTTTTACTTCACTTCCCCCTCCCTGATGACTGAGCTGTTCCCTCCATCTATCCAAATGCTACCAATCTTTCAAGGCACAGTTCAAGCCCTTCTCTTCCATGAAGATTCCCCGACCCTTTGGCTTTCATTGATATTTTCCCCTTTCCTAAGATGCTTTTGCCTGTACTGTTCTTTAAATATCAAATTTATCCTACCTTGTATTACTAGGTCCTTTTTATAGATGTGTTTTCTACTTCCTTCATTATATGAGACGCTCCATGGGGTCTGTGCCTGCTACAACGCCCAGGCCCACCTTACATCTAGTAAGAGGACAATAACTACAGCGTGGTTGATGTTTAAGCAGCGACAAGATGATAAAGTGTAGCAGCTACAAGTAGAAGTCATTCTCAAGTTCATACCCTTATACATGGTGTTCTGAGACTCAATTTCCAACATTGGGGGAAGGAGTTCCCCACACATCCAACAAGCAATTCTCAGAACACCAGCTAGGTGTCTGAGAATTCAACTCAATTCTGACACTATTAACCCAGAGGTAGCGTCGGATTTCACAGGTTGAGGGCTCAGTCCTACGAGACTTGCACCACCCGCCACTCCCACTTCAGATGCCAGTCACAAACCTGTGCTTCTGACCATCTGGCTAAAAATCAGAGGTCCCCATGACCCCCTGTCCTCAGGTTCCATTAATTTGCTAGAGTGACTCACAGAACTCAGGAAAGCATGTTGCTTATTAAATCACTGGTTTATTGTAAAAGGGTACAATACTTTTATCCTCAGGAACAGCCAGGTGGAAGAGATGCATAGGGCAAGATACAAGGAAAGGGAGCTTCCCGGCCCTCTCCAGGTGCCACTCTCCCTGCATCTCCATGTGTTCACCAACCCAGAAGCTCTCTGAACCTTGTCCTTTTGGGTTTTTAGGGAGGCTTCCTTACGAAGTCATGATTGATTAAACCACTGGCCACTGACAACTGATTCAACCTCCAGCCACATCCCCCTCCTCAGAGGTCTGTTGAATCACGAGTTGAATCACTTGGTGACCAGCCCCCATCCTTAACTGCTTTCCCCAAGTCATTAACATAACAAAAGACACCTTTATCACTCTCAACACACTTAGGAAATTCCAAGGGTTTTAAGAGTGTGAGCCAGGGACTGGACAAGACCAAATGTATATGAGAAATATGTATTTGGTCATCTGAATGACCAAATATATATTTCTTATAAATCACAATATCTCACCTTGTTTGACACAGAGACCAAAAGAGGTGATGGAATTTGGCCTCGTCACAACAAATTCAGAGTAGAGTCACATTAGAACCCTGGTTTCCTCATTCCAAGTCCCAATTCCTTCAGGGAAACTGAAAACTTTTCTTCAGAAACCATCAAAACAAAGTCTGATTCCATTTCCCTTCTCTGGGCAGTGGGAGCTACTGATCCTGAACTCTTCTGTTCTGTGGAAAGATACCCTGAGTGATTCCAAGTTAGCCCTCTTCTGAGGGGATCACCCCAGTCATTCCAAAGCTCCTCTACTGTTCTAGAGCCCAGCTTCACTGATCCCAAGGAGACTGGCCATTTCTCACAAGGGAGGACAATTTAATGTCTCGTAAAGCAACTTTCCCAGGAAGTCTATCTGTTGAAGGAGTTTACATGAATCACCAGTCCATAACTTCTCTAGGGTATGATTTTTCTGAAGCATACGCTGCCTCTCCAGAAGGAAGCTCAACTCCTGTCTCCCCATGGGGAGGGATCTGTCACAGCTGCTGGCCGGCTCTGGGAGTGCTCAGAGGGCAGGCGCAGTGGGAGGGGGGGTTCCCAGCAAGACTCTTTGAGTTGGAGTGCTATGGAGATAAGGGCAGCAAAGAAGTCTGACCTTGTCTCTCACACATTGTCTTTTAAAGTGGTAGACTTTTATGTGATTAATTATCATTTTTGGCGACTTAAAATGCATGGAGGCGAGACAGGTCACATGCTTAATCATGAAACATAGAGCATAGACTGAAAGGGCTCCCTGGTGAGGTGTTTTTGAACTGTGCTTCTCAATACCATCCTTTGAAAATAGACTAAATTTGCATTTTTGCACTTGTAAGTCCTCCTAGTGTGTGGGGTTTGCATAAATTCTCTCTTAATTAAAACACATGTTTTACAGAATAAAAGAAAAAATTTTTTCTTCATTCCTTTTTCTACTTCCCTGTAATAGATCAAGGGATCTTTTTTATTACAGTCATCTTTGAAATTCTGGTTATTAAGTATTGGATTAGTATCTGATATTTGCTGCTACATGAAATGATTTGATTTCCCTAGGAGCCCCTAAGAGGCTGCAGGTTCATTTTACACATTAAATGTCACCTTCTGTAGGAGGTCTTTGTTGGCCACTGAGACTAAAGTAATGACCAACGCTCTTCTATCATCCAGTTTCTTCTTTCAGGTTGATTGAGGTGTAACTTACACAGTAAACTTTTAGTCGTGCATTTCTATGAATTTTGACAATCTTCCACAGTCATGTAACCACCACCAGCACAATCAAGATATAGAACATCCCATCAGCCCCCCCAATTCTCTCATGTCCCTCTGTAGTCTATCCTCTTCCTTCACCCAGGAGGGAATTTTTTTTTCCACATCCAAACTTTCTTTAGTTTATAACCTCCATTACACACTAAGTTGTTCTTACAGAAAATAAAGCTCCTAGAAAAAGTAAAAGAAAAGAAAGAAAGAAAGAAAGAAAAAATCTCCTGGCAGCCACTGATCTTTTCCAAAATATATGAATGACATCATACAGTGTGTAGTTGTTTGAGTCTGGCTTCTTTCAACTCATGTTGTTGCATGTATCAGTAGTCCCTTCCTTTCTATTGCTGAGTCCATTGCATGGCTAGGTCACAGTTTGTTTATGCATTCTTCAGTTAATGGCTATTGGGGTTGTTTTCAGTTTTGGATGATGATGAATCAAGCTGTCATAAACATTCACATACAGTTTTTGTATGGATGTATGTCTTCATTTCTCTTGGATAAATATCATCCACTATAATCTTTTTGAGAATTATTTTGTTCATTTGTTTGTTTACTTGCTTTCTGTCTCCTACCACTAGAATATAAGCTCAAAAAAAAAAAAAAAAAAGAGAGGCTATGGCATTCATTAGCATATTCACTGACACTAGGACAGTCCCTAACCTGTAGTAGGTGCTTGATAAGTGTGTATTGAACACATGAATAGATGGATACATGAAGGAAGGAATAAAAGAATGAATGAATTCTGGTAGGTTCTACTATCCGTGTTGCTGCAAATGGCAAAATCTTACTTTTTTATGGCTGAGTAGTATTCCATTGTGTGTGTGTGTGTGTGTGTGTGTGTGTGTGTGTGTGTGTATATACCACATCTTCTTTATCCATCCATTGATGGACACTTGGGTTGCTTTCATATCTTAGCAATTATAAATAATGCTGCTGTGAAAATTGGGGTGCATGTTTCTTTTCAAATTAGTTTTTTGGTTTTTTTGGATATATGCTCAGGAGTGGAATTAATAGGTCATATGGTAGTTCTATTTTTAGTTTTTTGAGAAACCTCCATACTGTTCTCCACAGTGGCTGCACCAATTTACATTCCCACCAACAGTGCAGGAGGGTTCCCTTTCCTCCACACCCTCGCCAGTATTTGTTATTTGTGTTCTTTTTGATGACAGTCCTTCTGACAGATGTGAGGTGATATCTCATTATGGTTTTGATTTGCATTTCCCTAATGCTTAAGGATGTTGAGCACCTTTTCATGTGCCTGTTGGGTGATATGTTTTTCTATAGAGAAATTAGAAAGATACCTCAGTCTTCTCGCATGGTTGATTCAAATTGACTTATTATTAATGGGAGGTTAGAAAAGTTTCTTTCAGCTTCATAACTCATTATTGGTAATGTCATATAAGTGTTTAAGGTTATTATCAAATGCTTAAGATCATCTGAGAAAGACACTATCAAGTTTCTTTCCTATACGGGCTGTAAAATTTCACAGCATTTCACGTTTTCTTGTGCCTTGAGTAATCTTAAATACTCATTTAATTGATGACGCCCATTAACCAATTTGCCATGGATGTCTTTGCATTATGAATTTTAAGTTACCTTCATCAATGTTGGTATTTTGTGGGTATGCATGACATGAGTGACTTCACACAAATGTATTTGCTATTTGTAACTTGGCTATAGGTTTCTGCCCTATAAACACAGACACTCTGATAACCTCAATTTTGCTGATATATTTGGGTTTTTTAAAAAATTAATTAATTAATTAATTTTTTTTTGCTTCATTGGGTCTTCGTTGCTGCGCGTGGGCTTTCTCCAGTTGCGGCGAGCGGGGGCTACTCTTCGTTGTGGTGCACGGGCTTCTCACTGTGGTGGCTTCTCTTGTTGCAGAGCATGGGCTCTAGGTGCATGGGCTTCAGTAGTTGTGGCACGCAGGCTCAGTAGTTGTGGCTCACAGGCTCTAGAGCGCAGGCTCAGTAGTTGTGGCACATGGGCTTAGTTGCTCCATGGCAAGTGCGATCTTCTCGGACCAGGGATGGAACCCATGTCTCCTGCATTGGCAGGCAGATACTTAACCACTGTGCCACCAGGGAAGTCCCTATATTTGGGTTTAAATCTACCATTTTATTATTTGGTTTTTGTTGGTCTCACCTGTTTCATAATCCTTTTTCCCTCCCTTCTTGCTTTCTTTTCAATTAATTAAACATTTAAATTATTCTATCCTCCCCCCACCTCCTGGCATGAATTTGTTAATTATACAAACTCAATATTCTTTTAGGGGCTACTCTAGTCTTTACAACATGTATCCTTGACTTATTAAAATTTACTATAAATTAGAACTTTCCTACTTCCCAGACAAGGGTAATAGGACACTTTAACTTCATTCTAATTTCCTCCTGCCTTTTTTTTTGGTTATTGTTGTTCTATATTTCAACTCTATCCATTTAAACCCCACAAGACATTATGTTAATTGCTTTTACATACTTACATTTACTCACATATTTACCTTTAGATTTATTCCTGTATTCACCTTTTCTCGCTCTCCACTCCTTCCTGCATCTCTGTGACATCATCTGAGATTATTTCACTTCTGCCCAAAGAATGTCCTTAAGTATTTCACTTAGTGTAAGTCTAATGGGGATACATTTTATGGTTTCATTTGTCTGAAATTGTCTTTATTTAATGTCATTTGGAGAGGATAGAATTCTAGGCTGGCTGTTCTTGTCTTCCCCACTTTGAAGTTGCTATTCATTGTCCTCTGACTTCTGCTATGAAGTCAGATGTCAGTTTCATTGTAGCTCCTTTAAAATTATTGATTTTTTTCTCTTTGACTCATTTTAAGATGTTTCTCTTTATCTTTGGTTTTCAACAGCATTACTATGTTGCACTTAGGTGTGGTTTTCTTTGTATTTTTCCTACTTGAGATTCATAGCTTTTTTTTTCAACCTGTGGCTTGATGATTTTAGCCACATTTGGAAAGTTCTCAACCATAACAACTTCAAAGATTGTTTCTGCCCCATTCTCTTTTTGCTCTCCTTCTTTATGCTGTCTACATGTAAATAGAATAACTGCAGGTTAACTTAAAGCTTTTCAAGTTTTTTTCCCCTTTTGGTTGTTTTTGCTTTTATTGCTGCAGGCGATTTCATACTTCAGTCAGGCCTCTGTGACTGGGAACTATTTTAAACACAATTTCAGTTCACCATTTTGCCCATACATTTCTATTACCTTTTCTGTGTTTTCCATCCTTCTGTCTCACCGTACTTCACTCTGGCCATTTTCAGCTCAAAAATTCTCTCCAGTTGTGTCTAGTCTGCTTCTGAAGCTTCCATTTAATTCTTAATTTCAGTTACTGTATATTGCAATTCTAGAATTTCCATTTGATTCCATCTTGTCGCCTAATTTCTTGAATTAGTCCCAGTATATTGTAAAATCCCTCTTTGGTAACTCTAACTTGTGGAACGTCTATAAATCTGTTTCTATTATATATTTCTTCTCTTGTTTTTCGACCATTTTGTTTTCTCTCCCAGTATATGAGGCAATTTTTGTTTGACAACTTGATTTTGTATATGAAGAAGTGTAGATAATTTGGGGCTCTGGATAGTATTATCTTCCAGAAAAGATTAGCTTTTGCTTCTTGTGGGCAGGTAGGAGGTGGCGGTGTATCTGACCTTGTCAGGGATTGAATAGATTGGAGGCTGGGCTTGGTCTTTGTGAGAACTGGTCTATTTCTGGTTCAGTGCTACTACTAGGATGTACCTCTTTGGGCATCTCAACTGTAAGCCTGGAGTGTTTACCCTGGCTTCTCTCCTTTGTGGGCCCTGAATAATTTATTATTCCCCTTCATCCTGAAACTGCTAGAAGCTCTTCTCAGCTCTCAGTTTCTCTTGGTGCTGCTTGAAATTTGGTAAATGCCTTAAGGGGAAAATGATGCTGAGTAACAGCTTCATCTCTTTGCACTTCCTTTCTCTCCAGGATTTTGGCCCCTCAAATCCTTACTGCCTTGTTATTTCTCTGATGTTTTCAAAGGGATTTTCTAGCTTTTCATTTCTGGAGAGTTGGTCAGCAACAAGCTGGGTTGCCATTATCAGAAGTGGAAAATCCTGTACCACCTCTCTTAAAGACCTGATCTGCTGCCCACCGAGCTATCCACATCCCAGTTCCTCTAAAGAGGAGTCCAGAACTACCTAGTCAGACCTTTGAGATCAGCATTCAGAGAGATCAGCATCAGCATTTAATTGCTCAAATTAAATCAGCAATTTAGATGCAGAGAAATGAGCTCTGGCTAACCTCAAAGTGAGTAAGTCAGGAATCTCAGCTGAGGCCTGCGGCAGTGGACACTGCCAAGTATTATAGGTACGTCAAAGCCTCTGGGATCTTTCAACTAGGCCAGGTCTCTTAGCCCCAATAAGCAGGAGCTAGAGCTGACATTTAGTTATGCAGTGATTGATAAAAGCTGCAATTTTGTGGGAAGGACAGCGCCAAAATGTTGCTAAGATACGCTTCTTTAAACTTCAGTTCTTTATTACTTTTTCTTTTTTTGTATTGTACCCAGACTAATTGGCCAGTGGTGATAGCTAAAGGTTACATAGGAAAGAAATAGGGGGAAAACGTGAAATGCGGCACATAAAGAAATCTATTTCCAGTGTGAGAAGAATTTACTTTGACAATAGATAATAGGTCCATGTGACTCACTTATTTCTATGCTGTCTACATATAAATAGAATAACTACAGGTCAACTTCAAGCTTTTCAGGGTTTCTTTATTCTCTTTGGTGGTGCTTGTTTTTATTGTCAGGCAATTTAATACCAGGGTCAGGCCTCTGTTATGAGAAATACTTTAAACATAATTTTAAAACAATATAAAATTATGTAAAAACAAAATTACAGTAGTTTATCCGTGAGAACATATGGGAAATGCTTATTTATTTTAACATAAATGGCGGACAAAACAGATTGTTAAGAATTTCATTATCTTTTCCCTCTCCACTTTAAATGATTGGAAACATCACAGAAGAGCAGAAAAATCAGAATTTGGCATCTTTTCTTTCCTAGATTGTCAACAGAGGTGAAATTGAAGGTTAAAATGATGGCTTCAGGAATACATATATATACTACAAGATGAAGATAAATGTGGTCAGTATTTAGTTTTAAGCATTCTTCACTTGTGCTTTAAGAAGCCTGCAAATCCGAAGTGCTGTAGACAAATATAAGTGACTTGGGGATCCAGAGACGGAGGTTCTACTCTTGGTTTTCAGCTAACCGGCTGTGGGAACTCTGTGGGCACCAGTTTCCTCTTCTTTAAGTTAAGGAAATGGGACTTGAGGATGCCTAAGTTTTATATTCCATAGTTATATATAAAGCAGGTTCATAATCAAACATATTCTCATATGTCTGTACCATGATGACAGCAGGGCATATACCGACCTAGCATCATCTGTTCTGAGTCTTCCACGAAGGAGAACATACATGTGTGAGTATCATTCTCTTGTTCTTTAAGGACTTTACCTGGATGTATCTCAGTCCCTCGACCAGATTTTAAATCCTTAGTGGCCAGGGACTTTTATATCCATAGTGCCAAGGAGAGCCTGAGATACTAAATTAGTATTTAAATGTGCTGACAGATTGACTAAGTATCCTGAGCCATGAGTGTTTAATACTGGAAGACCAGTGCCAGAGGTTAGTGGCCTGTAGTCTTCACTATCACGAATTAATAAGCCTAATGGGCGGTTCAGTGTGAAATGCAAGACGGGCTTTCCTCGGTCTAAAGAAGGAACCACCAGCTCCAGTGTGGACAGGCAGAGAGCAACAGAAACGTGAGCCCTGGTCACACATTCAGTGCACATAGGCCAGGGACCGGGGAACCTTTTCCGTAAAGGGCCGTATAGTGGATATTTTTGGTTTTGTGGGCCATGAGGTCCCTGTTGCAACCACTCAACTCTGCCGTTATAGCGCAAAAGCAGCCATAGACATGATGTCAGCAAACGGTCACGGCTGAATTTCAGTAAAACCTTATTTATGGACACTGAAATGGGAATTTCGTGTAATTTTCACATGTTGTGAAGTATTCTTCTTCTTTTGATTTTTTTCCCCCAACCATAAAAAATGTCAAAACCACTCAGCTTGTGGGCCATATGAAAACAGGCAGAAGGCCAGGTTTGGCCAGCTGGCTTTAGGTTGGTGTCCCTGATATACAGGCGTGTACACACTTGCTGAGGTGGTCATTTAGCAGAGAGAGTTTCCTATTTAGATGGAGTGGGACCTAAGGGGATCCATGACCCCTGTCCACTTAGCCAGGACAGACTTCCTAGGGAAGATCATAAAGACAGATCATACAGCTGTGTGATGCTTTACGGTATGAGGCACCATCATATCAGGCACATTAGCTTTTGGATCATCAAAAAATTGAGAGTCAGGCCAACGTTTTTAAGCCACGTGTCTTTTCCAGCATGCCTGGGTCCTCTGTGACACTAACAGTTGTTTAAATGAAGAAAATGAGAGTTTTAAACCCAGACTTAGCTGGGTTCCAGCTCCCATAGGAGGGAGTATCTTTTCATTATGCGCTCATGTAAGCAAGTCACCTTAAAATTGCTAAAAAGGGAAATTGTGCCCTAGTACCCCCAGGGATTCTTCTGGACTTGAAATGGTTAGAGAAATAGGATGTGTTTGGGTCACAGGAGATCTCTTGGGAAAAGCCTAATAAGATGGTGTCCAGACTGATCTGGGGTAAGTGGACTTGAGAGGAGGATTTGGCTAGGAGCGTGGCAGCGGAGGAGTGGGTTATTTTGAGCATTGTGAACCCATTTCCTTACCTGCAAGTAAGACAATACAGGCCAGACAAATTGGGTGCACAGTTCTAGATTTTTAATTTTAATTATATATTTGTTCAGTAAGCAAAATAGGCATAAAATGAACAAGACATAGACCCAACACTTAAGAAACTCAGAGTCCTGTGACCCAGGGTGCATGAGCCTTTTTAATTTCCAGGATGGAATAAGAGAAAATGTCACTGAGTGTCCAGGGCTTATGCTTCTCTTGACCTCTTCTGTACCTAGTACAGGACCGTGCAAAAGTAGGTGCTGAAGATATGCTTTTGATTATTAAAAGTGCTAGTTTTTGAGGAGTGGGGATGCTTCGCTTCATTTAGACGGGACGTGTTGCACTGGAGCTAATCCTAGGAGGGATCTGTGAAGGCAGGGGCGTTGTCCTCTAGTGACCACCAGGGCTCCTCAGAGCTAAATGGACATGGTGCCCAGAGAGGCCAGCTGGTATCTGCAGAGCGCCGCCTGCTGGCTAGAGGAGTCATGGGCATCTTGAGGCAGAAATGCTTAGGCTATAGACTCTAAAAAAGATCTCAAATTGTATGCTCTGGATTCTGTCCAAAAGACGAAGGAAAGTTGGAAAGAAATATATCAAAACATCACATGTAAGACTTATGGATGATTTTCTTCTTTTTTTTTTTTTTTAAGAATTCTCTGTCTAAATTTCTACAATGAACTGTTAACACTTTTTTTTTGGTTAACACTTTTATATTAAATTTTTTAACTGAAAAAAGTTGTTCAAATGAACTAACTGCCTCTAGACCACCTTCCTTGACATTGTCTTTGCTGAATCAAAGCAAACTTTTCCAATTGGTTCTTAAGATACCCCCAAAATTTCATGGTGACAGACTTACAAACTTTTTCCCTCCCTCCCTCCCTCCCTCTTCCTTCTTTCCTTTCTTCCTTCCCTCCCTCTTCCTTCCTTCCTTCCTTCCTTCCTTCCTTCCTTCATTCTATTATGTTTTGGAGGTTCACATTTAATAGAGCACTATTCATAGTAAGGATAAATTCAAAAGCATTGGATTTTGTTGAAGAGATGTCTGAGTTTGAGCTCTGATTCTTCTAATTGTCAACTGTGTGACTTTGGGCAAATTATAAGCCTCAGTTTTCTGATCTGTAAAAAGGGATAAGGGTATTTACTTTTCATATTTCACAGGACTGTTGTAATTTTTGTCATGGTGAAATGAAATAATGTGTTGACTTCTTTATGAAATGTTAGAATTCCCAGTCAAAAAAGTGAGTGTACCATTAGCATGATTGTTGTTTCTGTTCATAAGGGAGCTAAGAGAGTGTGGTTGAAATCTCACCTGCTTTATGTTCTAGTGGACAGTCACTTGAAAAGTGTTGGGAGCTGTACCAGGCACACAATAAGTGCTAATAAGTTTTGGTTAAATAAAAATTGAAAAAGAAAACGAAACTGAGACAGCCTGCTTATACAGAAATAGCTAATTATGGAAGTGGGAGTAGAACACGGGGCTCCCAGTCTCCCTCCAGTTCCTCTCTCTCCCTGTCTTGGGCTCCTTCACCACTAGCGTTTACCTCCGTGATGCTGGCAGGATCAGCCTTCTGGGCCAGGAGACCTAATAAGCTACAAAGTTGGGTCATCATATCTCCACGTATAAAACCTCTCACAAAAGGTTATTTAGATATAGTGCTCTTAAATTTTTATAATTAGCCACAATGACTCATATGCCATGATGGTATTTTTGAGCTTTAATGATTCTTATTTTGAAATAAAAAAAAGATAGTATTTTACTGAGATAATTTAGAAACTTAGAAATTCTTTTTTTTTTTTTTTTGCCGTACGCGGGCCTCTCACCGTTGTGGCCTCTCCCGTTGCGGAGCACAGGCTCCGGACGCGCAGACTCAGCGGCCATGGCTCACGGGCCCAGCCGCTCCACGGCATGTGGGATCTTCCCGGACCGGGGCACGAACCCGTGTCCCCTGCATCGGCAGGCGGACTCTCAACCACTGCGCCACCAGGGAAGCCCAGAAATTCTATTTTTATCCCCAATAATTTGAAGTATATTTAAAAACTGAAATTGTCTCATTTTCTGTATATGTTTGATAACTTAACTGGACCAGGGGAAGAACTGACATACTGGATGCGGTTGGTGGACCCCAGAGGTCACTTACAGACCTGGGCTTCCTGTGTTTCTCTGACCGAGGGTGATCCTGGCCAAGGGAAGGTGTGCGGCAGGCCGGAGTGCCCTGAATTAATACTGCAGGACAATTCTCGACCAAAGAGGGATGGGAGTCGGTGGGTAGACACACCAGCCTCCTCGGCCCTTGGTGGCAAGTTCTGGAATGTGCTCACCACAGTCTCTCAGGGGGTCCCCAGCTGGCCTGTGCTCCAGTTGCCCTGTGTGGTACCCTATATTGCCTTTCATCCCCTCCCTGTGCCACTTCCCCACTCCCTCCCTGTGCTTCCGGAGAGCCCCTCCCAAATAAACTACATGCACCTAAATCCTTGTCTCAGGGTCTGTTTGGGGGTGAATGACAATTTATATAGACAATTAATTACCCAGAGTCTACTATACCCTCCACGCTAGAGCATGGGTGATTTTTTTTTTCTGTCTTTGTGATTTTTTTCCCGATTCTCTGTGTATCTTCTATGCCACGCAGTAGAGTAAATGCAGGCTGTGTAACTATCATTTGAGATGGGATTTATGAACGTTCTTCAAATTTTTTGGCTCATAAATTGCTGAGGGCTTCCCTGGTGGTGCAGTGGTTGGGAGTCCGCCTGCCGGTGCGGGGGACGTGGGTTTGTGCCCCAGTTCGGGAAGATCCCACATGCCGCGGAGCGGCTGGGCCCGTGAGCCATGGCCGCTGAGCCTGTGCGTCCGGAGCCTGTGCTCCACGACGGGAGAGGCCGCGGCAGTGGGAGGCCCGCGTACCGCAGGAAAAGAAAAAAAAAATAAATAAATAAATTGCTGAAAAATTCTAACAAGTTATAAATATATGTTCCTCTCTCCGTAACATTTTTGAGGAATGGCCTTCGAACAGCTTGTGCCAGGATGTTTGCACACCTACTGAAATTTAACTGGGTTACTGCTTTCCTTTGTCGTTTTAAACATACCCTCTGGCAACTGTAATATTTCATCCTGTTTATACCCCTTCTGATGGGCTCCTTACAGGATTAGCACTGAGCTTTGGAATTAGATCATCCTGCTGAAACCCAATTTGGGCCCAAGGGTTAATAGTTGCTCAACTCTTTCTGCCAAAGCACCATCAGATGTCCAACAGTTGCCTGTGTTTGTCTTCCCATTCTATACCTCAGCTTCTACATCCCTCAGAGCCCTACACTTCTGAAACCTTCCCCATGTCGTTGGCTCTTTCTCTAGCCTCCTTCCAGCCTTTGGTTTTTAGTCTTTCCCTGATGCCTTTTTACCTGTGCTCCAGTGTCTCACTGAGATGGCCTCTTTAAGCCCTGAGAGTTCTGAATATATGAAAGAGTCCAGACCTCACTCTTGGCCTCAGGCCACAGAGAACTTCAGGGTGTATATATGGGGGTGAAAATGCAGGAGATTAGGTATAACAGACTCAAGGAGGAAGAATAAAAATTTTGTGTCTGTCTAGAAAGACACTACTTTCCCCATGGCTGCAGCAGGCAGGGAAGAGACACTCTGATCCTTTCTTTGGTTTTCTTCCTTAGTTCCAATACCAGTAAAGGGGAGCAGAATTTGCCCCAAAATGTGCCTCATTGGCATAAGGATAATTTTCGACTTTTTTTTTTTTTATTCTTTAAGAAAATAGCACAGGGACTTCCCTGGTGGCGCAATGGTTGAGAATCCGCCTGCCAATGCAGGGGACACGGGTTCGAGCCCTGGTCCGGGAAGATCCCACATGCCACGGAGCAACTAAGCCCGGGTGCCACAACTACTGAGCCTGCGCTCTAGAGCCCGCGAGCCACAACTACTGAGCCCACGTGCCACAGCTACTGAAGCCCATGCGCCTAGAGCCCATGCTCCGCTACAAGAGAAGCCACTGCAATGAGAAGCCCACGCACCGCAACAAAGAGTAGCCCCTGCTCGCCTCAACTAGAGAAAGCCTGCGTGCAGCAATGAAGACCCAACACAGCCAAAAATAAATAAATAAATAAATTTTTAAAAAGAAAATAGCACATATAGGAGAAGCTCTAAAAACTGAGTAGAAGTTACCCTGTTATAGGAAACATTTACATTTATAAGGGAAATCTCCATTTGTAAGGGTGTCTCCCTTTTGGTACCAGGAAAAAGAGGATGACTCTAAATCTCTAGAAACTTATCAATGTAGAAGGCGTGGACTGAAATCTGTAGAATGAGCTTGTACTTTACTGTTCTTTGCCTGGTAACCTCCTAGGACTGGCTCCCCCACCCACTTCTTTTTTTTTTTTTTTTTTTTTTTTTTTTTTTGCGGTGCGCGGGCCTCTCACTGCTGCGGCCTCTCCCGTTGCGGAGCACAGGCTCCGGACGCGCAGGCCCAGTGGCCATGGCTCACGGGCCCAGCCGCTCCGCGGCATACGGGATCCTCCCAGACCAGGGCACGAACCCGTGTTCCCCGCATCGGCAGGCGGACTCTCAACCACTGCGCCACCAGGGAAGCCCTCACCCACTTCTTTGGTCTTTAGCTGAAGATGGTATTTAAGGTGATGGCTCGGGTCTTTTCAGGGAGTTCCTCAGTTTTCCTGGGTCTCTCCCATGTTGTCAAGGAGGTATACATGTTATTAAACTTCTGTTTGTTTTTCTCCTGTTAAGCTGCCTTTTATTGTATGGGGTCTTAGTCAAGAACCTAGAAGGGTAGAGGGAAAATGATTTTTCTTCCCCTACACTAGAAAGCCCAGGTTGCCTGGTCAACCACAGGACCATCATTATAGGAAGCAGTAGGGCCTGGTGGTAGAGGCTTAGGGGAGAGCCTGCATGGGCTCAAATCTTGTTTCCACTGCTTAGCACTGATGGCCGTGGAAAGCGTACTTCGCATCATTTCCCTCATCTGTAAAAGAGCAATAATACTAGTACCTGCCACATATTATTACTACTAGAACTGTTGTGAGGATAAAAAGCAACATTTTAAACAAAATTCATAGCTTAGTTACCTGATCCACAGGAAGTCTCCAATAAGTTTTAGCCATTATCATTGTTGTTGTTTTTAACAGAATCAATCTAATTGAAACCCAGGTACAAAATTGTCCTGTTCCTCCACAATCTGTTACAAGAAAGAATCCCCACATGACACTTACAGAGTAAGCCTTTGAAGAAAGTAAATATTTAGAAGTCTAACTGCCTGCATCCATTGTACCCCAAATGTCTCTTCCATCTGCTGGATGGAGGAATAAACAAAAATACTTTGATTGGGAAACAGAGCCTTCCTTACATAATCAGAGGTAGAACTCTACATACAGGAAGGTCATCTCATTGACGTGAATCCATACTAAAGAGCAAATGACTGATACACACTCCCTTCCTCAAAGCAGGGAGACAGTGGGCTCCTCCAGGGGGAGAACACAATGGAGGGGAAATTTTGATTCACAAAGGTGTAACTTCAGGATTTTACTCAGAGGTGGTCCTGCGTGGATCCACGATCTGTATCTGGATCTCTCTGAAGAAAATAAGAAAAAATATGAGTACACTTTGTAATGTGGATCTTGATCCTCTGTCTTGGTCTGAGTTTTAAGCTCCCCTCTTCCGGATACAAGAAGGTCTTCACTGCAGACCCTTAGGAAGCCCCCTGAAACCTTAGCTAAATTTTCTGGAAAGTGTGTTCTGGGACAATGGACCCCAAAGTGGAGTTCACTTCTACTTATTTTGATTTTTATTTAAAAATAAGGATGAATTAAAAGTTAATACTGTGTAGTATCCAAATTGAGGCTCAACCTGTCACTGAGTCCACGTCAGAGGGTCCCTTGTCATGTGCAGCTCAGGCAGCAGGAGTGGGGTTCCCGCCATGTACAAGTCTCAACAATGACCTTACTCTTCCCTGCACTTTCAGCTAATAGAGAGGCATTACAGACTGACATCTGCTTGTGCATAATCTAGTTTTAATTAACCTCCCTAAATGAACATTAGCTTCAAAATATTCCTGCCAAAACAAAACAGAGCAAAACAAAACCCCACAGATTGTAGATGATACTAAAATTGCAACTCCAAGAGAACAATATGAACATAGCAGAGAAGACACTTCCCTCATTCCTGGTAGAGTCGCTAATCAGCTATGACACATTCAATCCCATTGAAATTATAATTATAATAAAGTTTTCCCCATGACAACAGCATTTACTGTTAATAAAATATATACCACATTATTTTAAGATTATTATTTTACTACTTGCTCGTCTTTTAAAAATTCTATATTTTAGAGTAAGTTTTCTCCCCAACCTGTTTATGAACTCTTGTGTAATACCCACCCACATTCCACAATGAACATTTCCTAGATTTTGTTCTTACTCTCTTTGTAGCACATATATATGTAAAGTATATAATAATTATATGTCTCTCTAGTATATATATTTGTCTGTTTGTTTTGTTTTATTTTACTGAACTCTGGAAAGTAAGGTACAAACATCCTGACCTTTCACTTCTAAGTACGTTTGTGTATTTCCTAAGAACAAGGACACTCTTCTACATAACCCCAATGCTGCTATCATACCCAATGAAATTAACAATAATTCCTTAATAGCAAGTAATGTGTAATCCATGATCAAATTTCCTCCATTGTCCCCAAAATGTCTTTTATAGCTTTTTTTGCCCCCTAAATCCAGGACCAAATCAAGGCATATGCATTGCATTTGGTTATTATATCTCTTTTTTTCTGGCTTTATTATGACATAATTGACACATAACATTGTATAAGTTTAAGGTGTATAACATAATATTTTGACATAGGACATATTGTGAAAAAGATTACTTGTTATATCTCTTTAATCTCCTTTAAGGTAGAATAGTAGCTCCCCTACATTCGTCTAAAACGATGATGTTGACTGTTTTGATGAATCCAAGCCAGTTATCTTGTAGAATGTGCCAGAAGTGGATTTGTCTGATTGTTTCTTCAAAGTAGATTCAGGTTAAAAATTGGAGACAAGAACACTGCATAGGCAATGTTATGTCCTTCCCATTGCATTGCACAGGAGGCACAGGATCGCAGATTGTCCTGCTATCAGTGATGCTAAGTTTGATCAGGGCCACATTATGAATTTCCTGGGCCCTTTGCACTTTTACCTTCATGGCATCCTTTCGCCATAAAACATATAAAAAAGTATATTTTATAGTTGTATTGGCACAAAGATAAATATAATCCAAGGTGGATTATGTTTATTTTTTTCCTGATTTTAAAAGAAATTAAAACATTTTCCCGAGCCTCTAAAGTTATCATGGGCCCCAGACCCGTGCCTGCCTAATGGAGAAGTTCGCCCTGGGTTTGACCCCTTGATTAGAGAGGTGACCTCTGGACCTCCCCAACATAAAGGTCCATTTTCCTTTTGTAATTAAATAGTAATCTGTGGGGAAACTCTTTGAGACTATGTGTATATCTTGTTCCCCGAAAACCACTCCCTCAGTGGTTTTACTATTTTTGCTTGAATCAGTTATTACATTGAAGGTTGCAAGAATTATGTCCTGTTCAGGGATGAGAATACTGAGGTGCAAGGAGTCTGTGATTTGTCCAAGATCACAAAGCTAGTGGGTAGAATCACCATTAGGAACTAGGTGTCTCTGCTCCCAAATTCACATTAGAGCCCCAAGGAAACTGGAGTATATTAAGAAGGAGTGAAAAAGAGCATTGGAATTATTTAGCCCAGAGAGAAGAACAGAAAAGGATGACTATAATTTGTTACATAACTAAAGATAACAGTTGATGGGTACCAAGGACCAGCAAACTCTCCATTTGCAATGTAATAGCTCAAAGGAGGTAAGACTCCATTGCTCTGGACCACAGTCATTTTACAAACCAGCTAATAATTGCCTCACATTTCTTCAGAAAAGTTCTTGGCATTATTCTCAGGAGGAGATAAAGCCAATGTTTAATAGTCTTGTCAAATCTTATTAGGTATTAGGATTCTAATTTAAATGCTGACAATGTGTCAATTACCCTAGAGAACATTTAGTTCATTTCGTTTTCTCTTCACCTCAGGCCTCTCCAGGTAGCGTGCATTAGGATTGTAATCGAGGTTTTAAAATATTGTTGTTCAACAATTCCTACAGACTTCGGTAGGTAATTGTGAACAAATAGGGGCTGAAATGCTGGATCCTTAAAACTAAACAAACTGCCCGTGTTTGAATAAAAGACATACCTTTCTGTGGGCAAAGGTTGCCAACCCTGGGTGTGGAAGCCAGCTACTTCTACTTGCCAAGAATCCCTTTGACACGTTAATCTTGCAGAGAGAATGTTTTGGACCTTTACGGTGTTTGCATAAGAAAAATGAAGCACGGATGTTTTCAGAAGTGGGAAGCAATTGTCTTTGGCCCCATATTGTCAGAGGAGTGAATTGGTCATTCTGTGGAAGAATGACTCTTACTAGGTGTGCGAAAGTGAATCTGCTGTCGCTTATTTATGAGAAGTTGAAAATAAAAGACACATCTGCAAGTCCCAGATTATTAATCTTAATTGATTAGCAAGTATTTGCTGAGCCTCTACTTTGCAATAAGTGGTAAGAGGAACAGGGGACCTGGAGCATTTTCAGTGATACAGAAAGAAGAGAAGAGGAGAAGATATAAGCTTCTGACCTCAGGAACTTACGAGAAAGTCAGGTAGAAAAGACATGCCCATGGAAAGCTAGCAAGCAATTCAAGGTAGTGCAGAGTAAGCGTAACACGAGAAGAGTAAAATTAGACAGGTTGGGAGAAGCAACGGGAATTATCGAGGCCTAGATTGATCAGCAAAAGCTTCAAGATGATACTTATAAGCTGGAATTTGGAAGGACAGCCTTCAGATGAATGGAGACTCTGGAATCAGGCATGACGAAAGGGCAGAGGCAAGAAAGTGATGGCGAATTTAAGAATAGGACACAGACTAGTCTCTCTCTTGAGTACAATCGAAAGTTGACAGCTCTTTCTTTCAAAGGACCGGAAGTGGGGGATAATCTATGCGAAATGATCCTGGAAATAAAATCTGATGATGGCTTTAAATGACCACCATGTCTAATTGTTCTAAATAAGGCTCTTTTGTTGACAAAGAATGGTTGCCACTTAAACTAACTCAAGTGAAAAGGGAACGGGAGAATTGTAAGATTATAACAGAACACCTCTTGGACATTCAAAAGTAATTTGTGGGCCAGGAACCAAGGACCCTCTGTACGACTTAGAGCCACATCATCTCAGCTTCTTCTGCTTTTATATCTGCCTCATTCTCTTTGTCTCACTCTACCTACTTTGCTTATTCATCTTGCACTGATCCCTTCCTCAGCATCATAATATTTTATTGCCATCATCTACGATTGACTAACTACATCCTCTCAATTTTTCAGTTTAAATGCTTAAGAGAAAGAGAGACTCTTTGGTAGTTGGCCAGGCAGTTTATCGGCTGGTTTCGATTATTATTGGCTGGTATCCATCCTAGTCCAACCAGTCATCACTCTTAAACGAGAACCGCCCAGTGGGGTCTCCCTTCATTGGGAGCTCCAGGCAGAGCAGCCCAAACCAGAAGATATAGACCGCTATGTTCCAAGCTCTATAGAACCATTAGACTTCCAGGGAACAGTTGGTATGTTCCGTACACATTTGGGAAATGGCTGGTCTATTTTTCTATCTCTAGGAAGGATTTTCCCAGAGCTTTCTTCTTAAAGAGCTGTACTATCCTGAAAAGAGCTGGTCCCAAATTGAATATTGACTTCACCACCTCTGAAACCATCTGAGCTTCAATTTGTTGCCTGTAGAGTGGGGATAATAGCACCTACCTGTTGGAGTTGTCTGGAACATAAATGAGATCATTTCAATGCTATTCTCTGCTTGGCACAAGGCAAGAGCTTAGTAAACGGGATTTCTGTAATTTCTTTGCTATTTTATGACTATTTCATAATAGAAAACTGTTGGCAGTGCATTTTTACTTATTTTTTAATTGTAAAAATGATATATGAATATTTTAAAGCAAACCCTACACATTATATTATTTCACTGATAAATATTTTAGGGTGTGTTTTTGTTTTGGGGGGTTTTTTGGGGCTGCGTTGGGTCTTCGTTGCGGTGCGCTGGCTTCTCATCGCAGTAGCTTCTCTCGTTGTGGAGCACGGGCTCTAGAGCGCAGGCTCAGTAGTTGCGGCACATGGGCATAGTTGCTCCGCAGCATGTGGGATCTTCCCGGACCAGAGCTCAAACCCGTGTCCCCTGCGCTGGCAGGCGGATTCTTAACCACTGCGCCACCAGGGAACTCCTAGGGTGTGTTTTTAATAAATAAAGATTTTTTAAAAGCACAGAACCACAATACCACTATTATACCTAATACATTAAAGATAATTCCTTGATATCACCAGTACTAAATCTATATTTGATTTTCTTCAATAGTCTCAAAAATATCTTTTTATGGTTGTTTGGTTTGGATCAAAATCCAAAAGGAGTCTACATATTGCACTGATATCAGTCAGTCTATAAACCATTTTCTCTGCTCTTCTATGCCATATATTTGTTGAAAAAATGGGGTCATTATTCCTGTAGAATTTTCCAGTTCAGGATTTGACTGACTGCGTCATCTAGCAGGTTCTTCTATCCCCACATTCCTTGAAAACTGGTACATAGATCTAGAGGCTTATTTAGATTTAGATTCAAATTATTTCTCTGGCAAAACTATAAAAGAAATATTTTATACTATCTTTTATGTTTTAAAAGTTGTGAATTTGAAATAGTAGCTCAATAGTTCCCATGGCATTTTGCACTTAGGAATACAAGACTCCCAAGAGAGAAGGAGGTAAGCCATTCGCTCTGGTTTCTGCTTCATGCCTGAGGGAATCACCTTCCCTTGGAGAGTTAATGGTACTTGTGACTGCTATCTGCCAGAAAATGCACATGGAAGTCATAACTACCAGTTTATCTCTAATGGATTTATCAGAGATATCTTTAGTCATATACATCTCTGGCTGAGGATATTCACATATCTTTCATTAAAAATATCAATTCCGGGCTTCCCTGGTGGCGCAGTGGTTGAGAGTCCACCTGCCGATGCAGGGTACACGGGATCGTGCCCCGGTCCGGGAAGATCCCACGTGCCGCGGAGCGGCTGGGCCCGTGAGCCATGGCTGCTGAGCCTGTGCGTCCGGAGCCTGTGCTCCGCAACGGGAGAGGCCGCAACAGTGAGAGGCCCGCGTACCGCAAAAAAAAAAAAAAAAAAAAATCAATTCCTTGACTACATTCTAAACTAGGAATTAAAATGTTTGAAATGACTAGTGACTAGAGAAAGCACCACAGGACAGTAGAACCTCCTTTGAAATTTTTTTTTTTAATAAGTGTTTTTTTTTTGTTTTGTTTTTTTCGCCATGCCGTGTGGCATGTGGGATCTTAGTTCCCAGACCAGGGATTGAACCCGCCCCCCTCCCCTGCATTGGAAGCGCGGAGTCTTAATCACTGGACCGCCAGGGAAGTCCCTGTAATTGTTTTAAATGCACTAATACAAATTATGGACGGAAAAGCAAACCCGGGTACACAGAAGCAGGACTACAGTGTTGTTCTGGAGTGTTGGGGATATCTGATAAATACTCACCTTTTCTCCCCTACCTGAAGTGGGAACAGAGAACTAGATATAGAAATAAGACAGATGACAATAAAAATAATTACTTCTATATCTCATAAAGCTGTTTGGAGAATGTGACCTAGGTGCCCAGCAATAATGAACTTGCAGACACTCTGATCTTCTAAATTACATATGCCACTCCCCTTGTCAGGGACACTTAGATAAGCACAGGCCTCTCTAAGCCCAGTGCACATGCTGGGTTCTTTTTCCCAAACTCACCACTCAAAACTCACTCCCCCTTCCCTGGAGGGTCGCAGAAAGTGAGCGAGAAGTCAGAGTGCAGCCAAGAGTGGTAACTCAATGGAGGTTTGATCAACATGGAAATAAGTGGAAATAACTGTTCCTTTCTCACTGAAGTCCACTATATAAAAGAGCATCACAGGCAGAACCCAGTGTCAGCACAGCGTTTTCAACAATGAACACCCTCACATTTAGGTGGTCCCAACGCATATCACCTTCTACACTATAGCAGCTCATGTGCAGTAGAACAAATGTTTGTGCCGTGTGTGCAAATCGCAGTGCTGGCAGATACCAAGATAGAAAAAGACCCAGTCTTTGCCCCCCAAAGGCTCATCCTCTAGTGGGTTCTCAACAGGTGGACCCAAAATAAGTGTGTGGCCCACTGTGCTAGGCATTGTGTGGGGAGTTGTAGCAGGCATGGAGATGCTCTGCTCAGACCTCCCTTGAAGGAAAGACTTGCTGTTCAGCTCTCAGCTCCTTCTGGGTCCACTTCACGTTTCAAGCTATGGTCATGCTCTTCTTGGGCAGCTCCTGCCTAGTGACAGAACCAGGTAGCAACTGAGGTCACCTTCTTTTTGGGTGGCCCCAGCCAGTGACCAAGCCAGGTGGTGATACAAGGGCTTGGCCATTTCCACCAAGACAGGACCCCTTCATTGGGCAATCTTTGCTCCTGAGCTTCCCATTGGGCTGGTGTAGGGCGACCAGCTGTCACCGTCACTGGGACTGAGAAGTTTCCCAGGGCATAGGACTTTCAGTGCTAAAACTGGGAAATGCCCAGGCAAACTAGGATGGTTGGTCACCTTGGCTGGCGTAGACCTTGTCAGATCTGCATCAGGGTCTGACAGCTCCCTCTGCGCAGTCCTGCCTCCTTCCCTTTCCCCACAGGTGTTCATCAACAATAAACTCTGTGTCCTCCTGACTACATCTCAATGTCTCATTCCCAGAGCACTCGACCCACGACAGGGGCACAGGTAGCACAGAAACCAGGAAGGACCTAAATATTGCAAGAGAAGATGAGGCTGAAAGAGAGGGGGTGGGGCGGGGAGATTCATTTGTTAATTACAGGGATGCTTCTGTGTGTGACTTTTTCAGCGGACTATTTGTTCTGCAACCTTTGAAAAAGAAAAGAGGCTTATGTAAATACTCAGTGACAAAAGGTTTCCTAAACTGCATTTGAATACTCAAAATGAAGGCTTTGCCAAAAAAAAAAAAAAAAAAAAAGCCAACCTTCTTGTTCCAGCATCCTTTGTTAAACACGCGTTGTTATTCATTTCTGTGATTTAAGAAGAAAAATAAATAGAGCTTCAGCTTTTCTGAGAAGTATTCTTAAAATCAAGAAAGAATGTGGGCAGAATATTACTGCAGGGGGAAGGGAGCAGCACCCTTCAGGGCCAGGACTAGGACGAAGTGAGCCAGGTACTTGGGGTGCAGCATTTAAGGAGGCGCTCGCTGTGAGTTCAGAGTCAGCGCTTGCATGAACCTGACAGTCAACGCCTCCTTAAGTATTGCACCTCAGGGGCCTCACTGGCCTCACCCTAGTCCCGGCCCAGGCACCCATAATAGTAATAGATAACTTCCCTCTTCCCTGCCCCAGGTACAAAGCCATCGTCCGGCCAATGGATATCCAGGCCTCTCACGCCCTGATGAAGATCTGCCTCAAAGCCGCACTGATCTGGATCATCTCCATGTTTCTGGCCATCCCAGAGGCTGTATTTTCTGACCTACATCCCTTCCACGAGGAAAGCACCAACCAGACCTTCATTAGCTGTGCCCCGTACCCACACTCTAATGAGCTGCACCCCAGAATCCACTCCATGGCTTCCTTCCTGGTCTTCTACATCATCCCGCTGTCGATCATCTCTGTTTACTACTACTTCATCGCCAAAAATTTGCTCCAGAGTGCTTACAATCTACCCGTGGAAGGGAATATACACGTCAAGAAGCAGGTAGGTGCTTAGAAGTGATTCATTTCCTCCTTGGGGATTTGATTCCTTGCGTTTCTTTAGGACTCCACTGACAAGTTCAGTATCTGGGTGGTCACGTTGCCTGATTCTGCAGTAGAAGTGGTGAGTGATCTGTGGCCAGATGGTAAACAGGAACTCCTAGCTTCAGAAGACTTGGCATGCAGGTGTTCTTTAAGAATCTGGTTCTCTCATTAAAGAAACCTAGGCAAGCGAGGCGTGGAGAACCTGAAAGCTTTGGAGTATGTGTTTCTTTCTGAGAAAAATCTGTTGTTGTTTTTTAAAAAATAAAATGTTGAGGCCCCTAGGGATGTGACTTCTTTAAGCTCCAATCACATTGTTTGGTGGGAAGACAGTTACCACATGTGATAAAGCAGAAAGGGCAGGAAAACGAGGCTGGTTGAAGAAAAAGCAGTAGTTTGATTAAGATGGGTTCACGTTGATTTGAATTCAAATCCAGGCTTCCTGACTTACTTACCCTTTCTGAGAGTCAGTTTTTTATCCATGATGAGGGTAGTAACCCATATATTGTAAGGCTGTTGGAGGATCACAAGAGAGACACATGTACCCCCAGATGGCCCAGAGTGCAGGATGCCCTCCTTATGTGTTAGGCTCCCTTCTCCAATCCCCCTGTCACCCCCGTAATTTCATCCTGTGGTATAAATGGTAGAAACCAGGGGCTCTGGCTTTGTCGTCTTCATCAGTTTTTGTCTTCTAGTCCAAATGTAGATCGTGTGGTATTTATGATGGAAAAGCAGAAAGACTCCCTCCATTTAAAACGTGTAGCTGACTCAGTTGGAGGCTTCACCCTCTAAAATTCTTTTTTTCCCTCATCAATTATGGGGAGAAAATGGCAGTTCTCAGTGAAACTGTCTCCCTGCTTGAAAGACCTCTCAATGGTGAACATCCATTGTACCCCAGATTCTTTAAAGAGAACAATGTTTCCCCTTGCCGTAGCAGAGGGAGTTGGGAAAAAAAGGAGATGCTCAGCCCGCTTTTCTCTGAGACCCTTCCTGTGTTATATAGGCCAGAAAAAACTTGAGAGTAAAAAAAATAATAATAGGCAGTTATCTTGGTTTGGCGAATGAGGAAGAACAAAGCTGGCTGCTTTTTCAGGCATCAGAGGGAAGAAGAAATTATTAACTGTGGAGCCGAGAAAGACATGAAGTCATATGGCTGGTAACTGCACCAATGCCCTCCTGAGGACAGAGGGGGCACTTACTAGAATTTCATCGTGCAGTCCACTCGAGCATGTAATCAACTTTGTTTAAAGAGCTCAGAGGCACATTGGAACTATTGAACTTGTTTTCTGTGGCCTTGTGAGCCCGTCCATTTCCCTAATTCATTTTCCCCATCTTTTGCTCTGCCCACATCTTTGCCTCTGTGTCACTCTGTCCTCAGATCGAATCCCGGAAGCGCCTGGCCAAGACAGTGCTGGTGTTTGTGGGTCTCTTTGCCTTCTGCTGGCTCCCCAACCATGTCATCTACCTGTACCGCTCCTACCACTACTCCGAGGTGGACACCTCCGTGCTCCACTTCGTCACCAGCATCTGCGCCCGCCTCCTGGCCTTCACCAACTCCTGCGTGAACCCCTTTGCCCTCTACCTGCTGAGCAAGAGTTTCAGGAAACAGTTCAACACCCAGCTCCTCTGTTGCCGGCCCAGCCTGATGACCCGGTCTCACAGCTCCGGCAGAAGCACCACCTGCATGACCTCCTTCAAGAGCACCACACCCTCCGCGGCCGCCTTCAGCCTCATCAACGGAAACATCTGTCACGAGGGGTACGTCTAGACTGACCCTTGACCCTGCCCCCTAGGGACTCCTGGCTTTGCCGTATGGCTGGTAAGGAACCCTCGCCTCTGTTGTTGTCTCTGTACCCTCCAAAGACCCTTTGGCAGGCTCATGAGCGATGTGGGCGGGTTGGGGGGAGGCCCAAATGGGTCACCATTATGTTGGAAAGGCCCATCAAGGCGTGTGTTTTCCATTTCAACTTGTGAATGCTGCTTCTGACGCAGAGCAAACTTTCCCTTTTTTAGAAAAGGGAACAAATAGGAAATCATTATTTTAAGCATTAAACCCTGACATACAGATGTGCTCAACTAAGTCATAGAAACTATACGAACAACCAGATTTATATAGCAGAGAAATTGTACACTGAATGTCCACTTTGTGAAAGACTTCACCTTGTCGTTTCTTTAAGCACGAGTCAGTGCTTTAAGAATACGATTTGAGTCGTTTTTCAGGAATACTTATAATCACAAACCAAGGAACTGTTTTTTACACTTGTAATATGAAAAGTCAACCCTAGGCGAGTCCCATGTATAAGGGATAGTCCCCAAACTGATGACACTGGAAGCCAATTTAAAACAAATCCCTGAGTGTCGATTGTTTTTAAAAGACATTGCTGAGGACATAGGAGAAACACTCACCACATCATTTTAAGGCAAAAACACAACCAAACACACTGACACATATATTGAGGTCCAGGTGTAGCTGGGGAGTGATAGCTCACACTCCGAATTCTAACTCAATGCAGGTCCTTTTTGCTGTTGCCCAATTGCAGTCATCCATGGTGTGGTTCCACCATATCAGAGAAATCCTTCGCGGGGAAAATTGATCATACTATCCATTCATCAAACATGTATAGAAGTGCATAAAGTACAGTATTTATTTTAGGCATATAGGTTTTCAGACAAATGTATTTACTTCTGTTTGGCTGTCCTTGTCTGCTACAGTGAAGAAGTAGTTTCACATGAGAAGAAAGGGATCATATCTGAGCGGAAATAGAAACATGTTTACATTTAATATCTGCTTTACCTAAAGTCTGTGGCAGGAAATGAATTCAATGTCAGTAATATGTGTTTCTGTCTCAGTATGTGTAAGAAAGTTGCAGGGGGAGGTCTCAGCTTTAAGAACTGATTGAAAGACAGCTACAGATACATTAAGTTTCTACTTATGAAGAGTATTTATGAAACAGCCCATGTGCAGAAAAATACTGGACTTAAATCTTTTTTGTTTTCTAAGTGAGTAAAAGGATTTGACTCTCTTTCTTTAGATACCCTGAATCAAGTTTTTCTTGACTCAAGGACAGGCCAATTCTGACAGATTGCAAATGTGTTACCCCACTTTCAGATAAATCCAAATTCTGCAAATGTGCCCTCATGTGTAGCCCTCGCACACTAAGACAGTTTTAGTTCCGGTTTTCTCTATCCGGGTGAGATAGAACAGTCAGCTCTCTTTTCCACATGAGATTTTTATAAGATTTTTGTGTCTTGATACAAGGAAGTGCTCACAGTCTACAGAGCTTTAGCCGTTGGGACCAAGACTGTTGTAAAGATCTGTATTTATAATTGTATTAGCTGGAGTGAACCTCTGCACTTCTGTTTGCTACATGCAGTTACATACTGTACACGCCTGCTTTCCTGGTGCTCCATAATTACACGGGACAGTTTGAAAAGCAGACAGGTAGTATAGCTGAAAGAACCAAGATTTTTAGCTTGACATCCCAACTCTGTCATATATGTGTGTGTGTATATATATATATATATATATGGCTAGCATTTTTTTAACTCTCTAGAATGAGAGGACAGTCCCTTCTATTGCTGAGATCCTCTGAGCCCGATCATTGTTTCGATTTCTGTCTCTTAAGCATTTATGTAGCCACCTGCTCACAGTTGTCCCACTTCTGCCACCTTTGCAGCAACTCCTCTTGAGAAATCCTTCAACCACCATTCTACACTCATGTTCCCAATAGTGGAATGGAAGGAGACAGACAATTCCATTGCTTCAAATAATTTGTATGAATGACATCCCGTTAGCTTGTTATGTTTTGTAATTAGAGCTGAAAGAGATAGAAGAAAACACCTTGCTCAATCTCCTCCTTGTACAGAGTACCTTTCCTATTCACACTTCTTCAACCTCCACGCACCTGTTATCTTGAACTGCTGCACCACAGTTTTACCCTTGGCTTTCTTCAAAACTCTTGAGTATAAGTGACTCCATACCTAGCTAGTTGCTAAAGTGCATAGCATTCTGGGTTCCTAGCATGACTTGTTCGAGCATCTCTGATCTCCCTGCTTCCGAAGATATTTTGGGAGTAGGACTTATCTTAATGCCTCCTTCATTTAACATCATGGCATAGACTGTGTCTGGCCTCCTTTCTAGCTTCTAGATAAACAGGAGATCGATGTCTGGGTCTAGCTGTGTGTCCTTAGGCAAATCTTATCATCTCTTTGAGACTCTTCAGTGAAAAGGTTGGAGGAGGCCTTTGCCAGCCAGTGACCTAGAGGACTGATCAAATTATTTTGTGAATCAACTGATGGATTGACTCCAACTTTCTCACTGGGGTGAACTCAGCCGGGCCCTTCTCTAGGGAAGTCAAATTTTTATTTCACCTCCGGAACCTAAAATCACGGTGAGGGAGACCCAAGCCCCCACGTGGTATCACCTCTCTGTTAGGGCTGAGTGTGGCAGCGGCTGGAGCTAAGACATTTCACTCCTCGCCTCCAAAGATAATCATGTTTAGAGCTAATGTCTTTGGTGAGGGAAAAAAAAAATCAATTTTGGCTGTGGAAAACCATCTGTGTTTATTCAGTTTATTCAGACACTACCTTTCAATCTATCTTAAATTGAGCCTCCCTGAGGCAGGCAGCTCAACAGTGACAGATTAAGCAATAAACAAAGCAGTCTTCCCACCAACGGCTGCTGCTCGGAGGGATTTTCCACAGCGAGAGATCCTGGCCCCGCCATGTTGTTGACGTGATGATTCCCCATAAGTGCAGATGGCTGAACCCTGTTCTTCTGGCTGCCCTCACTCCCCCACTGAACCTGGCCTTCCGCCTCATTAATAAGCCCTGGATTTCCCTGCTTTGCCCCACAAACAACTTGGGTTCATCTTGAAGGATGGAGAGCCCTTAGATAAAACAGTTTAGAGGCTACTTCACACAGACCAAGTTCAGCTTGTTATGAAAATATACATTAAATAGAAATAAATAAACTTGTCCACAAGACATGGGCACACTTAAGTTATAAAGTCTTCACTTGTGCCCAAGTAGCCATTGGTTACTGGTTTCGGAGTCTACTCACGTGCCAAGTAGCTTCTGGTAATAGTGATTAGCTTTGTTTGGGGACTACAAGTTGAATGACACCCTCAGTCTGTGGACTGCAAGGTGGCTAAGTCACTTTTCCCAGGAGCCAGATAGAAACGATGGCCCCGGGAACCTGACTGTATGAGAGTGGAATAATTGTACATACGGTGTTGTGATGAGACGGGGAGGTGCAAACTTTCTTGCCATTTGTGCCCTTCACACCCACACCAGGAAGGAGCTCCCATTAAAGAGTAGCTTAGAATTAACCCTGGGTTGCTGAGAGGAATGGAGCACATTTGAAACATTTGTCTAATACTTGGCTGAATTTTCATAAAATGGATTAACAGCTGAAAACAAAGGAATTAGTCACTCTCCTGGGACCAGGCTTTGTGTGAGCTAGTCAATGAAACCGACCCCTAACAAGCTCTACTTCATTCTGTATCGGGATGGTCACTTCTCTCAGCCCCAACCTCGACAACTCCGCCCCCCGCCCCCGACACACATACACGCCCAACACAAACACAAACACTGTAATATCAAGCAATCTCTTACCATGATATTTGGCCTTCAGAGACACCCTTTTTTAGGAGCAATCAAAAAACCGCACACTGAGAACAAGTTTTTCTCACGTGAAAGTTCACATTAGAAATGCATTTGGTGGAATTTATCTAAATTTTTAAAAAGTTGAAGAGCCCCTCGGTTAAAATATTACATAGTCACAATTAATTCAAAATATACTTTGCATTGACCTAGTGTTCATGGTCTACCTTGCCTCATCTAATCCAAGCCTTCGCTGCTGACCAGAGAGCTGCTTTACATCCTTTACTGTGGAAATTTGTAAATGACATTGACTAGTGACCATTCACTATTAGATTAAAAGGCCCAGGGAACTATGAGGCTGAAGCATGAAAGTGTGGGTATGGGACCAGATTGACGTTAAAAAAGATGATTTCATATGGTTCAGCGTAACCTGATCTCATTCATTCTCATGGTCCATTCTGTGCTATTGAAGAACAGTGCTGATCGCCACCACCCCAGTTTACAGGATAGTCTGTTGCCCCTGCAAGTGACTCTGTTTAACTTGGCACGAGGGAGTGAATGGAGTTGTCGATGGTTGCCTCAGGAGAGGCATACTATTGGGAATGGCATTCCGCGTCTGAATGGAGTCCTGTGGCTCTAGAAGTGCTGGAAGGAAGGGGCTCAACTTCCCCAAGCCCCGAGGACGTGCCACATGCAGTGCTGAGCACGTTGCTGTTCATCCTAACCAGCACCTTGGAGAGCATTCAGAAGATGAAGCCAAGGCTCACGGAGATCGCTCCACGATGCCAAGGCCACATGGCTCGGCTGAATGACAGAGCATTTACCTGGGCCTGCATCTCTCTTACGTCCTCGTCCAGTCCACCGCTCAGCGTTGCTTCCCAAATCCAGCCCACGTGAGAAACTCAGTCCATGGAACATAATAGACTGTCCTGTTCCCTGCTCTAGATCTTGTCCAAAGGCCTGAACTAGTGATAAAGTCAAAGAATATGCACAAAGGGCATCGAAGATGTTTCTAAGCATATAAGTTAAGGACTCACTGCAGGCAGAGGCTGAAATGCAGCACAAAGTAGGTGGGCAAGGAGGTCCCTTAGTTCAGTTAGCCCCAGAGACACAATTCAGTTGCAATCGAAGGCCCTGGGAAGAATTTCCCACCTGGTTATGTGAGTAACTGAGGAGAAAAAAGCCTTGGTGAAGTGCCGTGTTCAGAGAGAGGAGCCCAGCGAGAGGCATCAGTCCAGGCGCCCTCCTTCAAATCAGGATTAGCTGGCGAAGAGGTGTCAGGAAGAGGTGGAACCACCCACTTCCCCCTCAAAAGAGTAAGATATGACAGTGGATGGTTTCCTGGAGTCTGGAGACGCAGGCTACGTGAATAGCCTTGAATAGAAAACGATCTCCTGGACTAAGGGGCCAAGTCATGGGCTCAGGTATGGACCTATAGCTATCTGAGTGTCCAGCCCTAAGTGCCCTGTTACAATCCCAGACATCACTGTCTCTCTGCTCTCTCTGAGCTCACGTTCTAGAAAATAAGATTATTTTCCTTTTTTTACCCAAATTTAAATTTCATTCCCAGAGCTATATAATGCCATGGAAGGACTCACGTAATTTTATGGTCTTTTAAAAGGATCATTTTAATGGATAGTAAAACCTCACACACTGAACACCTCATAAATTCCCAGACAAGCTTGAAAATTTTGGTATAATCCAGGAGTTCAGTGTTCAAAGTACATTATATAATTTGGGCCTGTTGTGAATCTAAATTTTTCATCACTTTGCTTCAATTTTAGCTACTGATGTTGATATATCAATATTGACCATGTACAACACTAAGAAAGTTAAACTGATTTTCTTTAAAAATGTTTTTTCCTTTAATTTGGGCTTAACTGATTCAAACATGACCTTTTTGCATCCGAGTCAGCAGGGGTTTGGGTAATAAAGTTTGTTGAAATGGTCAATTTAGTGAGTTGTACAAATACCTGGCACAAACTTCTTTAATGTCATTTTCCATTTTGTTTTAAATATTATACTCATATTTTGTAAATTATAATTGTACTTGTTACTATTAACTGTAAATATTTATTACATTAAAAATGTGTTCTGTATTAAATAACTCGGAACAAGTTCCAGGTGTGGTACTTAGTATAAATAATGTCATGGCTTGGATTTGCCCAGACTCCTTAGAGTAATGAATTATTTATAAGAAATTCACAATAATAATGTGGATGATTCAGATCCTTTTAAATGTACAAACTTAACTGTGTGACCATGTAAAATTTTGTCTGTGAATCGTGCTCATTGATTGTACTCTTATTTTTCAAGAAATGTTCCCAGTGCTATCCCATTGTACCTGGTCTGTATGACATTAAGTCAAATCCAGCGTAGTAAGCTGAATATTCAAGTCACAGAAGATAAGACATGTGTTTTATTTCTTAATATAATAAAGCATAATTTATGAAATGGACAGATGCATGTATGCAATGTTCAATAAAAATATAGCTGTTGCATGAATGTAGTCTGTGGCTATATGCCCCATGGTTCCTTGGTTCCAGAACCATCTATCAATACACCAGAAGCACCCAGGCTGCTTGTTGCAAAAGGCAGATTCCCCAATTCGATCCCTGTTGACTCTGGAACATCTGAGAGCGTGGCCTAAAAATCTGCATTTTAAAGCACCCTAGGGGGTTCCTTAGAACGTGAGAGTTTTGTTTCATTAAACTTTTAAAATACGTATTTAACTTTTGAATAAGTAAGCCATTCTCATGATTCAAAATTGAAAACACAGAAAGGTATTCAGTGAAAAGACACTAGGCTACTGCAGTCCCCTGTCCTCACAGTTCTCGGCATCCGTCACCACCTTCCTCCAAAGGGTGGCCATTGTTATTAGTTCCTTACATGTGTATACCCCTGAACATTATTTGTGCATATGCAAATAAATGCAAATATGTGTTTTCCTGTATCCCACCACCGTTTTACATTTTACAGAAATGGTAGCATATTATATGCATTGTTTTGCCTCTTGCTTGCTTCACTACACACTGTATCTTGGCGATCTTTCCATATCATTATATAAAGTTCTTCCTCATTCTTTCTTTCCTTTTTTTTAAAAAAAAATTTATTTATTTATTTGGTTGTACCGGGTCTTAGTTGCGGCACGCGGGCTCCTTAACTGTGGCGTGCAAACTCTTAGTTGTGGCACGCGTGTGGGATCTAGTTCCCTGACCAGGGATCAAACCCAGGCCCCCTGCGTTGGGAGCGCAGAGTCCTAACCACTGCGCCACCAGGGAAGTCCCCTCATTCTTTCTTACACCTACAGAGTATCTCCTAATTTATTTATCCAGTCTGCCATTGATGAACATTTAGGTTGTTTCCAATATTTTGCTATTACGAACACTGTTGCAGGGAATCACATATATAATTTCATGCATGAGCAAGTGTTGGAAAAAGAAATCCTAAATGTGGAACTGTGGAACCAAAGACCATGTATCTTAATATTTTTGACAGTTATTCCAAATTTTTCTCTTTAGGGCTTGAATACCAAAGTTTGAGAGCCTCTGCTTTCCGGGATAATCCTAATCATCAGAGAGCAGGAAAGCCGCAAAGAAATGACACAACAGCTGGCCGCAAATGGGGGCTGTCCATGCTCCCTGCGCCCTAGGTGAGAAGGGGTAACCAGGCATGCCCATCAGATGCGGTCAGCCAATTCCGGGAGGGGCACACTGCCAGCCAGGCCCAGGGGCTCCAGCGTGTGGAGGTGTGTATAACCACCACCATGGGGTCATCTTGGGAGAAGGCTCTCTATTCTCAGGTATATCACCACCTCCCCTGCCACACACCCCACCCTTGTGAAGTATAGCACGTACACCCCCTGGTTAAATTGTAAATGCTCTCTGAAAGTGTCAACGCTTTAAATAGCTAAAAGTGATGATTCATATTTGTGCCTGAAGTAGACTCTATCTCTAGTTCTTCTGGATTACATGGGAAGACTAAAATCTTTGAGGCACCCAGGGCATAAAAACCCAAATTGACATTTAAGATTGATCCATGTTAATTGCTCAGAGCTCCACCCAAAGCACAGGTGATTTTTCGTATTAGAAACTCTGAAGCATGCTGCCTACCATGTCAGAAAAGAAAGCTTTATTAATGCACAGATTGTAGTTTGAGAATTTAATATTCTCTTAGAGTCATGGATTATTGGAGTTGGAAGACACCCCAGAGAATGCCCAGACCCAACCCTACATCTCACAAATGAGGAAGTTAAAGGAAAGTGTCATGATTTGTGTTTCCACACGTCATCAGGCTTTGGGAAAATGAAAACTAATTGGCTTGGAGATGACTTAGATGAGGAGAGGTCACCAGGCCCTTCTGCTAGAGGGAAGGTGAATCATGCAGGACTGTCCTATCACACACCAGGCAGAGAACCTTCCTGTTCACTGGGGTCAATATTGAGAAACAAGAGAAATGGGATAATATGTTGTCAAGAGAACGACACAAAAGCAGGAGTCCTTCCCCTTAAATATGGACTGAACTGTGCTCAGTATTACAGAAATGAATTTATAAAAGCACAGCCCCCTTCCCAGAGCTGAGATTAAGGAGGTCAAGCATTTTGCTTCCTATCACTTGTCAACTTTGACACCTACCCAGTGTGTTACCCAGTATGTCCCTCCCACCTCAGTGCCTCTCAGAGGGACTAGACTAGCTCTGACTCGCTAGGGTGCTGTTTGCTAGAACACTCTATGTTGGTGTGTCCACTCTTGAGGAGTTTCCCAGGATATTGCAAAAGTATGGTCAGTGGACCAGCAGTGTCGCCATCACCTGGTAGCTAGTTGAAAATGCAGACTCTTGTGCCCGGCCCCACACCTATTGCATCAGAATTCTAACAGATGCCCAAGTGAATCCCATGCATATTCAATTTGTGGTCACTGGCAGAGGACATCATTTACTGTGAAGAAGTCCACACTGGGCTTGATATTTTTTTCTGTGCCATCTGGTGATGTCTACACATTTCCCCAAAGCACCTGGGTGGAGAGCCTTGGAATCCCTTTCCTTATATGGCCTGAGTTCAATTCAACACCTTAGTCATTTGGACCTAAACTCTGTCCATACAGAGTGGCAAGGTCCCCCAGCGTCCCATCCCTGCTCTCTAAGAGCTGGGAGTATACGAGTTGAGGACATCAGCCTTGCAGGACTGCTCGCCCTTATCGACCTAGAGTCATCTTAGAACTCACCACACAATTGATTGTTTTTCCTTTCTGGGTGGTACGCAAATGAGGTCAACCAACAGTGGCCGTTGTCTGTTGTACTCAAGTCATGCCTTACTCAGAAAGACTAATTTTACCTGATAGCAACTAATGGGACATGTCATGCTTCCCACGTTCCCATGAGAAACCTTTGTAAAACAACAACAGCAACAACAAAAAGTTGTATCTGCTTGTTGCTTAATGTTTCTTTTAAAGAACTGAGAGCTATCTGCCCATTAAACCCACCTCAAAGAAGGTACTGCTTTCCTGATTAGATGTTGCTTTTCCAATTTTACCTAGGTCAAAAGAGGTTGTTCTAAGTCCAGTGTACCTGCTTTTTCAGAAGTGGAATCCTGAGCAAAAGCTTCTTTGCTGTTCCTTTAAAGCAGGGGGTGCAGTTCTGCTTGAACAAATGAAAAAGAAAAACATCTCACGAGCCAAGGGCTAAAACCAGTTGGGTCCTATCTGAATGTCATGGCAAGGATGAAGGGGCATCACCCCCTTACTGGTCTCTAGGTCTCTTGAAGTTTCTGCCTTGTTGCACATTTTAAGAGAACACAGAAAAGCGATCACTCCAAATTGTGCAGGTGCCTAATAATGAAAGCCAGTCCTCCTTTGATGCCAACTGGTTATTTATATTCACGACCAAAATCACTGTCTCTCAAGATCCTTCACCTCTTTTTGTGGCCCCTTTGCCTTCTAAGGGCCGTCAAAACTCCCCCAATCACTTAAGTTCAAAACCTCACCATCGTCTCTGGCTCCATCCATTCACCACCACCCACATCCAACTAGCCCCCAACGCCTGCAAATGACCATCCAAAATGTCTCGGGTAGCAGCCGTTTCCCAAAGGCTATGTTCTTCCAGTTCAAAAATACTTCTTCTGCTCCAGGGCCCCACACTTCTCCATGATCCACAAGCTAAGGGAGTAAGTCCCCAGAGCAGGGGTCTCTGAGGCTGGATAGTGGAGGCCATTCTGATGGCTTGGCACCCATGTCACGCCCAACTTGTTACAATTTTGACCCTCACCCCTGAATCTGCCCAGCCACATGTCACTGCCCTAGATAAGATATGCTCCTTGTTTTGCTTAAACCCTTGCAAATAGTCCCTAACTGGCTCTTATTTTCTATCTATTCTTCACGTTTCTTCTAGATTATGCTTCCTTATGTATACCTCTAATCATGTTGTTCTCATGCCCACATTCTGTTACTGTCCGTTTTCCTGAGACGAAATCCAATGTTTCTGGCCTGGATGTCAACTCCCTACTCCCCAAGCTTGTGTCCCACGCGCTACCCTTCCCCCTGCACCTGGAGAGTTCTTCCATCCACACTTTGCTCCTGAGTGGTCCCCGACACCTCTATAGCCCACTGCTTCTCAACCTGGGCCACCCTTAGAATCATCCGGGGAGCTTTAACAAAGCCTGATGCCCAGGCCCTGCCCCAGAACAACTGAGTCAGAATCTCTGGGTTGGGGGAAGAACCAGGCATCCCTATTCCAAGCTCCCCAAGTGATCGCAATGAGCAGGCAAGGTTGAGGACCACCTCACCTGCAATGCCCTCTTGGATCTCAGCCGGCCTGAATCCACCCCATCCCTCAAAGCTCAGCTCCCGTGTTCTCCCTCCGAGAAGCCCTCCTGCTCTCCTCTGCTCACACAGCACTTCCTCTGTGGGTCCCAGCTTTTATCATACCCTGCCTTGAATTATATTTACTTGTGTGAATGCTGGTCTCTCCTGGTAGATCAGGGACTGACAGTCATTTTCTATAAAGGGCCAGAGAGTAAATATTTTAGGCACTGTGGGACGTACAGTCTCTGTCAAGACTACTCAACTGTGCCCTTGTAGCATAAAAGTAGCCACAGAGGGCTTCCCTGGTGGCGCAGTGGTTGAGAGTCCGCCTGCCAATGCAGGGGACACGGGTTCGTTCCCCGGTCCGGGAAGATCCCACATGCCGCGGAGCAGCTGGGCCCGTGAGCCATGGCCGCTGAGCCTGCACGTCCGGAGCCTGTGCTCCGCCACGGGAGAGGCCACAGCAGTGAGAGGCCCGCGTACAGCAAAAAAAAAAAAAAAAAAAAAAAAAGTAGCCACAGATAATACATAATGGATGAATGTGGCTGTGTTTTAAGTAATCTGTATTTGCAAAAACAGGTGGTGGGCTAGATTTTGGCCTGAGAGCTGTCATTGCTGACCCCTGCATGAGACTAACATAGTACTTTAGGGGCAGCAATCTTTTCTCCTCCCTCCCTCCCTCCCTCCCTTCCTTCCCTTCCCCTCCCCTCTCCCCCTCCTCCTCAAAAAAATCCAAAAAACCCCTTTGCGGAGCTCTATGTGGCCAGTCTCTCACAACCACAGCCTCCAGCACGAGCAGGCAAAGTGAAGTAGGAAGAGTCAGCGTTCATCAATTCTGCCTTTTAGGCAAATATTAATATTTACCTAACTTACTCCCTATAGAACTGTCAAATGATTCCATCTGCAGTGCACAGAATCACTCACCGACAGTGAGAATGCATTTCCTATGCCAGGACTAATTTCCAGCAGTACGTGGACTCCCTTCTACCGTGTTGTAGGCTGGAGAGCACCTTGAGAAGGTTAGTAAGGTGCAGGCATCTGAGTAGAAGTCAGTGTCTGTAAGAGGCAGCTGTCCAGTTTACAAACCCAGACTGGAGGAAAGCACTCTGATTAGCAGAACCAACTGACATTGACCTAATCCACCCTTATTAAAAAAACTATGCCTGCTCCAGACATGAGTGAAAGGAACCAGGGCTCCCTGGCCTGTAACCACAGACAGGTGAGGCTTCTGTCAAGTTGTTATAAGGTGTCTTAATCCATTCGGGCTACTGTAACAAAAATACCATTGACTGCGTAGCTTATAAACAACAGAAATTCATTTCTTACAGCTCCGGAGGCTGGAAAGTCCAAGATCAAGGTGCTGGGGATTTGGTGTCTGGTAAGAGCCCACTTCCTGGTTCAGAGATGGGCTTTCTAGCTGTGTCCTCACACAGTGGAAGGGGTAAGAGAGCTTCCTCAAGTTGCTTTCTATAAGGGCACTAATCCTGTTCACGAGGACTCTACTCTCATGACCTAGTCCTGTCCCAAAGGCCACCGTTCGTAATATCATCACCTTGGAGGCTAGGATTTCAACATATGAATTTGGGTGGCGGCGGGGTGTGAGGACAAAGACATAGGGGTTCATTTCCATTAGGAAATATGCTGGTGAAAGAGGTGCAAAGACAAAAGTAAACCTTCTCACGCACACTCCCAGAGAGTGGCTTATTTGAAATAAAACCACTCTCCCACTATCCCAGTCATCCCAGCCTTGTATCTCTTAATTCCCCTTTCTTCTCTCTACTTCAAAATGTATCTCAGGCAGTAAGAAGAAAGACTGTGTACAAACTACTGGACTGGAATACACAGACGGAGCAATAAGAATACCAAAGTAAATGAAAAATATGAATAAAGAAAAAAGATAATATTTAGTGACCACATGATCATCTATATATGCAATGTCAGATCACCTTGAAAGGACAGAGGCTCATAACATCTTGAGGCGCTACCCCTTAACTGTAGAAAGTTCATATATTCGAACTGAAGTAACCTAAGAGGCTAAGTCTGGCTGGTGAAGAGAGGGGAGGGGTCAGCTAGCTGTTTCTCCCACAGCGTGCCACCTGACCTGGGCCTCTTGCCTTGAGGGCCAGCTGCCTCATCGCTCATCACTCCAGGACAAGGAACCATTATCTGTCAGATTTACAGAAAGGGAAACTGCTTAAAAGTTTGCAGGGATGTGGCATTTCCCAGGAAGCCTTTAATCAAAGAGACAGGAGCCAAAATGAGGACCCCCATGTAGGAGAACTGGAGAGACCAACCCCGCAGAACATAGACAACCCACAGAGCCCAGCCTACGGCTGCTCCGAGACCTACAGGGTCCAGGCAGGCCTGACAGGCTGAGCATCCCCTCACTTGCCCTTAGGACCCGCAGGACCGGGAGGGCCTCGGTCTAAGGAGGGCGCCCTCAGGTCAGCAGAGAGCGGAGTGTGAGCCTCTGACAGACATCGAGGTGAGGACCCGGAATGAAGAATGAGGAAAGGACTCAGAGCAGCGGGGTCCCGTAGAGCCCTGCCCTGGCTGTCGCCCATGGAGGTCTGGAACAGCCGTGGCTGGATCTGGGTCACCCTGACTGCCAGCTCAGAGGTTCCAGAAAGGTGAGGGTCTTGATCCGAAGCGAGCAGCCCCAGGTCAGCTGAGGGTGGCATCCCAAGAGCGGGCCTGACACCACAGCGCTCGGGGGCAAGGTGAGGATGGTGAATGAGGAGTGAGGGAGCCACCCCCCAGGACACAGGAGGCCCCGCGAGTCTCTCCCCTCCCGCCTCAGCTGAGCACCGGGGGAAGCCCAGGGAAGAATCCTCATTTGGGCCTGGAGGGTCACAGGGAGAGGAGGGCTTTGGTTTAGTGGGGTGGCTGCAGTTCTATAGCGGTTCAACAAGAATAAAGGTTAGCGGTCTGAGCACTGTGAGGGGATCCCCCGCAACGAGCAGAGAGGTTCACACAGAGTCCCAGTTGTTCTTATCCCTGGACCGCCCACGGCAGAGCGCTCAGCTCAGGAGCCCTTCATTTTTGCCTGGAGAGTCACAGGGATTGGAGGGCCTTGGGATAAGGGGGGGCCCCAGTTTTGCAGAGGGAGGAGCTTTAGCCCCAATTGGTACCCCAGTTAGGGCCCTGAGTACTAAAGGACTTCTCCCCAAAACAGGGGGCCTGTCAGGGTCCCAGCCCTGTTCTTGGTCTTAGGAGACCTGAGGCAGGGGTAACCAGATGTGCCACGGCCAATGTCCTAAGGACTCATTGCAGTGAGGACCTTGGTTGGAGGCTGCAGAGGGAGGAGTCCCGATACGTATCAGTGGGGTCCCAAACAGACCTGCCCCTGCTGTGGGCCCTCAGAGGCCCTGCACAGCCTTGAATGGATGTGGTTCACCCTTTCTCCTTGGGGAATCCGAAAGGTGGGGGACCGTGGTCTGCTGGACACAGACTCAGGAAAGTGGAGGGTAGATAAAATATCTTAGTATTCTTTGGCCTTTAGGCTCTCCAAGGATTGAGAACCCTTAATCACAACACTAGCAGGGAAAAACAGGAGCGCCTTTTCTTTTCTGGGTTAAGATTAATAAACAAAGTCAGAAATTTCAAGACATCGGTGCATTGAGGGATTTGATATCACTTTTTTTTTAACTCTGAACTCTATAGTGCATATAGAAAAGCATAGAAAATATGCATGTAGAGTTTAAAGAATAATTACGTGAACACCTATGTACCCACTTGTACATTAAGAAATAAAACATTGCCAATACCTCAGCAACCCCCAGTGGTCCTTTCCCAATGGCATATCCCTTCCTACCTGGTATGGATTGAATGATTATGCCCCCCAAAATTCGTATGTTGAAGCCCGAATGTCATGGTATTTGGAGGTGGAGCCTTTGGGGAAGTACTTAGGTCTTGAGGGTGGAGTCCTCATGATGGGATTAGTAGCCTTAAAAGAAGAGGAAGAGAGCTAGCCCTCTCTCCACCTTGTGAGGACATGACAAGAAGACAGCCATCAACAAGCCAGAAAGAGAGTCCTAGCGAAGAACCAAATCTGCTTGCACCTTGATCTTGAACCTCGCAGCCTCCAGAATTGTGAGATAGATGTTTGTTGTTTAAGCGCCCCAGTCTATGGTAATTTGTTATAGCAGCCGGAGCTAAGACACTACCCCAGAGGTAACCACTATTTTGAATCTTGTGTTACTTGTTTTCTTACTTTTCTTTTTCCCAACTTTGAATGTGTTCCTGAACAATTTAATCCTTTGTCCAGTTTTACCTGCTTTTGAACTTTGAGTGGAACTACATTGTAGGTAATCATCTGTGACTCGCTTTCTTTCCTCTCTATTATGTTTGTGATAGTCACCTGTGTTGAAGCATGTGCTTCTAGTTTGTTCATCCTCATTGCTGTATAGCATTCTGTTTTGTGCCAGTCTCAGCCTATCAATAACCAATGTTGTGGTTGGACTCGCCCTTCTAGTTTTTATTATGATGACAAGATGCCCTTCAGCAATAACCATCAGGAAACTGAAAAAATAAAGGTTTATTACTTACAGGACCTGGAAATTACACAGCACACCTGGGGCCACACAACGAGGTCATAGGTAGAGGGAGGGGGAGAGAGAGAGGGAGAGAGAGGGAGAGAGAGAGAGAGAGGGTGAGAGAGAGAGAACACAGGACTGGGGTTCTGCTTTTGTTGGGGTCGGGGCACTAGGGTTTTGAGGGCTCACTCTTTATTGGTGAATTTAAAACATAAGTGGGGGGATTTAAAGCACAGGAAGAGAAAACAAAAAGCAGCCCAAGTGGTCAGTTATTGAAATCAACCAAGATCTCTAAAACAAAGGAAACTTGAGGGGGGCGGGGTCGGTGGTCAGCTGGGCTCTTTATCTAGTCTTCTGGCTGGTGATGTGTTTATTCAAGATAGCCCTCTTTGAAGTGGGCTGTCAAAGCTTCAGTCAGGTCCTTGCATTACAAAAACAAAAGCCAACTGTCAGGGCTTACACTGCATGTTCCCGTGTCTAAATATACCATAATGTATTTATCCACTTTACTTTGGTTAATATTTGAGTTGTTTAATGCTGCTGTGAATATTTTTGTAGATATCCTCTGGTTCACCTGCACAAGAGTTTTTCTAAGTTTCCTATTTAGTAGTGGAGTACTGGGCCGTAGGGCATGCATAAGTTTAACTTCAGTAGGTGATGCCTAACTCTTTCCAAAGTGGTGGTACTCATTTTCACCACAGTAGGAGAGAATGTGTTGATCTATATTTTTCACCAATGTTTGGTATCTTTCCACTTTTTAATTTTTGTTCATTTGATGTGTAGTGATGTCTCATTGGGGTTTTAGTTTGCATTTCTGTTTACTAATGAGGTTGGTGGCCTTTCCAGATGTTCATTGCCCATTTGGATATTCTCTTGTGAAACATCTGTTTAAATTCTGTACTCATTTTTCAGGTGGGTGATTTCCTTATTGACTTTTATATGAGTTCTTTACATATTCTGGATATAATCCTCACACAGTTAATATGTTTTGTAAATATCATCTCATACTACATGACTTTCGTTTTTTTCATAATTTTTATGGTGAGTTTTAAAGAAGTCTTTAATTTTAAGAATTTCTCTCAAATTTATCAATGCCTTCCTTAAAATTTTGTGGGTTTTTTTTTTAATTAATTAATTTATTTTTGCTGTGTTGCGTCTTCGTTTCTGTGCGAGGGCTTTCTCTAGTTGTGGCAAGCGGGAGCCACTCTTCATCGTGGTGCGCTGGCCTCTCACTATCGCGGCCTCTCTTGTTGCGGAGCACAGGCTCCAGACGCGCAGGCTCAGTAGTTGTGGCTCACGGGCCTAGTTTCTGCACGGCATGTGGGATCCTCCCAGACCAGGGCTCGAACCCGTGTCCCCTGCATTAGCAGGCAGATTCTCAACCACTGCGCCACCAGGGAAGCCCAATTTTGTGGTTTTTATTTCTTGTTTACGAAATCCTGCCCTACTTTAAGATGATAAAATATTCTTTCATATATTCTTCTGAAGCTTTGTTATTTTGCCTTTCATATTATTTCTTTAATTCAACTGGCATGAATCTTTGGAAAAGTTGTGAGAAGTGTATTACATTTCTATTTTATCCATATTCAATATCGATTACTGAAAAATTCATCCTCTCCCCAATGATATGTGCCTCCCATCATGCACTAAGAGTCCACACATTAGTGTATTTGAGGGCTCTGTGTTTTTTAATTGGTTTATTTGTTTATCCCTGAGCCAACACTACATTGTTTTAATCATTATAGCTTTATAGTAAGCCTTGCTATCTGGGAGGGTGAATCCCTCCATCTTGATAGCGACAGAGTAAAGAGACAAATTAGGTAATTAAATAGTTAATCCCACGAGGGTACTGTAAGTAAAGAAAAAAGTATGGGAGACCCCTGTAAGTTAATGATCACTCAAGAAAACAGGTTTACTTAACCACAAAACCGAGCAGGCTTGCTTAGCAACAAAACCATGTGACAGAAGCACGAAACATGCCCCCAAACAATAAAACAATGGTGGCATGAGACCTATATCCTGCCCAGTGAGCTAAGTTAATGATCCCTAGGACATGCTCTCTGTACACATAAAAAACGGTAATTTATGGAAAGGTGCTCATTGTACAGAGACCTGAAATAATTTTTACAGACCTGGCTTGACCATGTAGGGACAAAAAAACTCCCCTGCCCAACGTGGAGGAGGAGCTGATGATGGAAGCATGACGTCTACTCAAGAGTGAAGAAGAAAGTGGTCTTTCACACCCCCCACCCCCACTTTTCCTTGGATTATAAAACTGTAGCCCCCTAAGTTCTGGCGGCACGGCACCCTCTCACCCGCCTGCCTGCTTGTAAGCCTCACGAGCGTCCTATTCTAAGAAATCACTTCTTAGCTATCACTTTGCCTCTCACTGAATTCTTTTGCACTGAGACATAAAGAACTGGGCTCCTCGGGGTCCCCCGAAATGACCCATATCGGTTTCGATATCACTCTTCTTCTTCAAAAGTTTCTTTTTTCTTCTTGGCCCTTTATACTCTTCCACATAAATTTTATTTTTACTTAATTTATATTTTTGGTGAAGGAAAGTGCTGCATTTATTGTAAGGCACCAGACAATGAGTCCAGGACAGCTAATGTTCAAAAACACCTGAGCTCCCCAACGGGTTTCAGGGAGGCATTTTTAAAGGCAAGGTGAGGGAGGGGAGTCCCAGGGTATGTGATCAGCTCGTGCACAATTCTGTGATAGGCTGATGGTGAGGTAAGAGGGCGGTGTCACAGGGGTTAACTTTATCAATCCCGAGGCTCCAGTAAGTCTGGGGGGTACGTGTTTATGGTCATCAAGTAGTTAACCTCTTCCATTTGGTGGTGGCTTCAGCATCTGTAAAACAACTCAGGAACTCTGCATCACATACTGTTATCTAGGTACTTCCGAGAGGAGCCACAGCAGAGGACTTGGGGGGAGGGGTCTGGCCTGGGAAGGCCCCATAGGTCCTGCTTGGTTACAAGAGCATCGAAGTGCTTGTGTTCAAGAAACCCTTATTTTACTTAATAATGGCCCGAAAGTGCAAGAGTAGTGATGCTGGCAATTCGGAGTTGCCAAAGAGAAGCAATAAAGTTCTTCCTTTAAGTGAAAAGGTGAAAGCTCTTGACTTAATAAAGGAAAAAAAATACAAACATATGCTGAGGTTGCTAAGATATAGTAAGAACAAATGTTCTGTGTATGCAGTTGTGAAGAAGGAAAAAGGAAATTTGTGCTAGTTTTGCCGTCACACCTCAAACTGCAAAAGATACGGCCACAGTGTGTGATAAGTGCTTAGTTAAGAGATGGAAAAGGCATTAAATTTGCACAATATTTAGAGAGAGAGAGAGACCACATTTATATAACTTTTATTACAGTATTCTGTTATAACTGTTCTGTTTTATTGTTATTGCTGTTAATCTCTTACCGTGGCTAATTTATAAGTTAAACTTTATCACAGGTACGTATGTACATGAAAAACTTTATACATAGAGTTTAGCTCTATCCTCAATTTCAGGCATCCACTGGAGGTCTTAGAACATATCCCCCACAGGTAAGGGGGATCTACTTATTTCCTTAGGTATTTAATATTTTTTCATACTCTATAATAGAATTGCAAATTTTTCGTTGTTGGTATATGAAAATACGATTTTTGTTGATTGATCTATCCAGAGACCTACCTAGCTAAAATAATTTACTAGTTCTATCGGTTTGTATGTAGATTCTTTTGACTATTTTTTTAATCTAAATATTCTCATAAACTGCAAATAATAAAAGTTTTACTTTCCTTAAAAACAAAACAAACAAAAAGCAAAAAAACGGGGCACCAGACATTAAAGCTGGGGCACCTGACGTAAAACCGGGCGACTGACATAAAACTGGCACCTGACGTAACCCCGGTGCCTGACGTAAAACCGGGTGCCTGATGTAAAACCAGGCGACTGCCGTAAACCCTGCGCCTGACAGAAACCCAGCACCTGAGGTAAAGCCAGGCGACTGACGTAAAGCCGGCGCCTGACATAAAGCTGGCACCTGACCTAAAACTGGGTACCGGATGTAAAACCGTGACACCTGACGTATTACCAGGTACCTGACGTAAACCTGGGACCTGACATAAAACTGGAGCACTTGATGTAAACTCTGGGGAACGTGACGTAAAACCCGGCACCTAACCTGAAACCGGGTACCTGACCTAAATCTGGGGCACCTGACGTAAAACCGGCGCCTGGCGTAACCCCGGTGCCTGACGTAAAGCCAGGCGCCTGAAGTAAAACTGGGTGACTGCCGTAAACCCAGTGCCTGCCGTAAAGCCGGGCGACTGACATAAAGCCGGAACCTGACCTGGCACCTGACCTAAAACCGGGTACCGGATGTAAAACCGTAACATCTGACGTATTACCTGGGACCTGACATAAAACTGGGGCACTTGATGTAAACCCTGGGGCACCTGACCGAAAACCGGGTACCTGGTGTAAAGCTGGGGCACCAGACGTAAAACCGGGCAACTGCCGTAGACCCAGGGCCTGACGTAAAGCCAGAGACTGACGTAAAGCCAGACTACTGACGTAAAACCGGCGCCTGACGTACACCCGGCCCCTGACATAAAGCCAGGTTCCTGACGTAAAACTGGGCACCAATGTAAAAGCATGACATCTGATGTATTACTGGGTACCTGACGTAAACCTGGGACCTGACATAAAACTGGGGCACTTGATGTAAACCCCAGGGCACTTAACGAAAACCCAGCGCCTGACCTAAAATCGGGTACCTGACGTAAAGCTGGGGCACCTGACCTAAAACCAGAGACCTTGACGTAAAGCTAGTGCCTGACGTAAAATCGGAAGCCTGACGTAAAGCTGGCACTGACGTAAAACCGGGCGCCAGACGTAAAGCTGGCACGTGACGTAAAGCCACGCGATCGACGCAAAACCGACTCCTGACGTAACCCCGGCGCCTGACGTGAACCGGGCGACTGCCGTAAACCCGGCACCTGCCGTAAAGACAGGCGACTGACGTAAAGCCGGCGCCTGACGTAAAACTGGGCGACTGACGTAAAGCCGGCACCTGCCGTAAAGTCGGGAGACTGACGTAAAGCCGGCGCCTAACTTTGCACCTGACCTAAAACCGGGTACCGGATGTAAACCGTGACACCTGATGTATTACCGGGTACCTGACGTAAACCTAGAACCTGACATAAAACTGGGGCATTTGATGTAAACCCCGGGGCACCTAACGGAAAACCCAGCAGCTGACCTAAAATCGGGTACCTGACGTAAAGCTGGGGCACCTGACCTAAAACCGGAAGCCTGACGTAAAGCTGGGGCACCTGACGTAAAACCGGGCGCCAGACGTAAAACTGGCACGTGATGTAAAGCCACGCAATCGACGCAAAACCGACTCCTGACGTAACCCCGGCGCCTGACGTGAAACTGAGCGACTGCCATAAACCTGGGAGACTGCCGTAAACCCGGCACCTGCCGTAAAGCCAGACGACTGACGTAAAGCCGGCGCCTGACTTGGCACCTGACCTAAAACCGGGTATCAGATGTAAAGCCGTGACACCTGACGTAAACCTGGGACCTGACATAAAACTGGGGCACTTGATGTAAGTCCTGGGGAACCTGACGTAAAACCCGGCACCTAACCAAAAACCGGGTACCTGACCTAAATCAGGGGCACCTGACACAAAACTGGGCGACTGACGTAAAAACGGAAGCCTGACGTAAAGCTGGCACTGACGTAAAACCGGGCGCCAGACGTAAAGCTGGCACGTGACGTAAAGCCACGCGATCGACGCAAAACCGACTCCGGACGTAACCCCGGCGCCTGACGTGAAACCGGGCGACTGCCGTAAACCTGGCGCCTGACGTAAAGTCAGCACCTGACGTAAAACTGGGCGCGTGACGTAAAACCGGAAGCCTGACGTAAAGCGGGCACTGACGTAAAACAGGGCGCCAGACGTAAAGCTGGCACGTGACGTAAAGCCACGCAATCGACGCAAAACCAACTCCGGACGTAATCCCGGCGCCTGACGCGAAACCGGGCGACTGCCATAAACCTGGCGCCTGACGTAATGCCGGCACCTGACGTAAAATCGGGCGCCTGAAGTAAAGCCGGGTACGTGGCATAAAACTCGGCAGCAGTCTAAAACTGGGGCACTTGACAAAAGTCCAGGGCACCTGATGTAAAGCAGGGGCACCTGGTGTAATAATGGGGCACCAGATGTAAAGCTGGGGGACCAGACATAAAACCGAGCACCTATGTCAAACCGTGGACCTGACGTATACTGGGGCACCAGAGGTAAAACCGGGCTCCTGACGTAAAACCGGGTATCTGACATGTGTGAAAACTCCCTCCTGGGAGCGCCTGGCCCTGGAAGGAAGGCACAGAGATGCCGCCCGCCTGTCTCCTTCGTAGAGAACCCCAGCAGGCTCCCGAATGTGTCCAATCAGACGCCTGCCCCTCAGGCCGATGCTTCAGGACCAGCAAACAGAGCCTCTCCCACACCGTCCGGAGGCAGCTTCGGCACTGGGCCCTGGGCCGGTGAGTCTGAGCGCAATCCTTACAGAACTGTTAGCTTCTCGGATGGCTGTAGTGTGGGTCTCCTGAAGTGAGCCCTGTTGTTTTTCAAAGTTAGATATTTGGGGGGGCTCATGTCTCAGGTGCAGGCCTTAAAAGCTGGGGGTGCCCCATGGGGAGTTCAGAGCCTTCACAGGGAGAAGCTCGGGGTTTGAGTTCCCTCCTGACTGCGAGTTGCTGCTCAGGGGTGGCGTTTATGGCGATCTGTGTCCAGCCTCTCCTACCCCCTCCGTGTCTCCTTCTCTCCTTCACCTGAGGCGTAGGCGCTGCTCAGCCCGTTTTCAGGTTGTTTTCGAGAGAAAGTTGTTGCATATGTAGCTGGAGGTGCGGTGTGTATGTCACTGTCTTGGACTGGAATCTCCTTAATAAGATTTTCTTGAATGTTCTATGTTCCACTGCTTTTGTTTCTTTTAACAGGAAACGGAGGCCAAAAGTGGTCCAAGAGATTGTAGTACAACACAGGGGCATTGGTATCAAGATACTGGCGTCTTGATTTACAAGCCGGCGTCCCATCCTGTTGGTGTTTTGAATCACTTTAAGCAGGACCTTCCACGTAAATTTTAGAATCAGCTTGCCAATATCCAAGATTGTTGGAGTTTTTTGGGGGTTTTTTTTGCGGTACGCGGGCCTCTCACTGTTGTGGCCTCTCCCGTTGCGGAGCACAGGCTCCGGACGCGCAGCCTCAGCGGCCATGGCTCACGGGCTCAGCCGCTCCGCGGCATGTGGGATCCTCCCGGACCGGGGCACGAACCCGTGTCCCCTGCATCGGCAGGTGGACTCTCAACCACTGTGCCACCAGGGAAGCCCGATTGTTGGAGTTTTGATTGCTATGAATTTAACTATAGATCAGTTTGAGACTTTGTACCCTGACAATACTGAGTCTTCTAATCCGTGAATGTGCTATATTTCTCTAATGATTTGTCTTTCATAATTTTCATTGAGGCTTTATAATTTACTCCACATTGTTTGATTTAGAGGCACATATATTTTTGATGGTATCAATATTATACATGGGAATCTCATTCCCTCCCAATTTTTTTAATAGATAAAAAGAAATGTGAGAGATATATATGTATGTATATATCATACATAGTTAAGTAATCTTATTAAAGTCTCTTAATTGATTTTCATTTATATGTGCATAGTTTAGACTTTTTTATAAACATAAATCACATCCCCTGTAAATAATGATATTTTGTTTCTTCTTTTCCAATTTACCTTATGTTTGTTTTTCATGCCCTACTGCACTGACTAGGACATCAGCACAATGTTTAATGGAAATGATGAGTGAACCCCTCACCTTGTATCTGAACATCAGCGGGAAGGCTTTTAAAATGTCCTCATTGACTATGATATTTGCTATAGCTTTTTGTATTAGATTGAAAAATATAAAAATCAGTGACATTTGACCATTTTTGATTTACAAAAACAGTGATTTCATATATTTTAACATAATAGTTGCTCTTACCAGGTTAAAGTAGTTCCCTCCTATTCTGATGTTTTCTAAAGGTTTGGGATAATTTTTTATGTTGATATTATAAATGGTGCTGGGTTTTTTCAAATGCTTTTTCTGCATCTACTGAGTTAACATATATTTTCACGTTTTCTTGTTAATGATTGCTTTCTGAGTACTAAAACAGTCTTGTGTTTCTGGATTAAACTCAACATTTCTTATTTAATATTTTGTATTTATGTTCTGGAATGAACACGTCCTGTGAAAGTGAATTATGAATTCATGTTGAATGAATTATGTGCTGTGACTCCACTTTATTATACTGTTTGTTCAAATATTACCAGTGCCTATTTGCTTTCTCTTTGCCATCTATAATCCTGATTAGCTGTATATTAGTTTTCTTATGCTGTTCTCCATATCTTTTAACCTCTCTTCCACATTTTCCTCGTGTTTGTCTTTCTCTTATGCATTCTGGTTAATTTCTTCAGATAAATCTTCCAGTTTATTAGTTTTTTTCTGCAACTGGGTCTGATTTCTGTTAAGGTCCTCTTTTGAGTTGTTTATTTATAACTTCTAGAAGTTCCATTTCAAATCTGCATGGCCATTTTTCACAATCTCTTGTCCCCTGAATGTATTTTTTAAATTACTCATTATTTATTTAAGTATAGTAACCGTTAGCTTTTTCATATTCTGTGACTAATGTGTGAAATCTTTGTAAGTCTGTTACTCCTTGTTGTTATTTTTTTCTGCTATTTCTCACTCGTGGTACCATACTTTCTTGACTTTTTTTATGATTTCTTTTGTCTCTTGCTTGTATTCCTTAAAAATTGTATTTGCTGGAATCCTTGGAGATTTGGAATACACTTCCTAGTATAGGGAGAATTGGCTTTTGCTTTTTTTTCTATTGGAGTATAATTGCTTCACAATGTTGTGTTAGCTTTTGCTGTACAGCGAAGTGATTCAGCTTGGCTTTTACTTTCATCTGCCAGTTGTGGGCACTTATCAAGCCTGTCTTAAACCACTTGATTGGTTTCAGGTTTTGTTGAACACCCATATGTGTTATAAGAAATATGAATTTGGGCTGCCTAGGCTCTAAAGGGGCAGCTTATGATTGCATTTTCCTGAGGGCATCTCTTCCCTCTCTTCTCAGTGCAAAGATTTAGAGAGCAATTTTCATTGCAGTCCCTTGAGACAATAGCCCTTTGGGTTCCCAGTGTTATGACTGGGCCTTCTGTTAGACTCTTCCTTTTAGGCAGGCCCTTGGTTTCTTCTATATCCGTTCCACACAGGAGTGTGACACTGAAGTTCAAGTTCACATCAGTTTGGCCACCACTCTCAATGTCAAAGACTGCTTTGGTGCAGTACTTACCTCTCCAGGTTTCCATCTTTAATCAGTTTATTACCTACGTTTTCCTTTCTTTCTTGCCTGCCATCAGCTATTTTAATAATTTTATTAATCCAGTATTCTAAATTGTTTTCAGCAAGAGGGTCAGTCTGAAATCTTTGCCTACTCTATTACTGGAAACTGAAGTCCAGATGCAATATTTTTTGCATGATTACTTTATAACTGGTTACTTTTCTACTGTGACACCTATCATGAAGTTAGTGAATATAATTAGCAACCCTCAGGCTCAAACTTATGTATTTCCCCAGGGAAGCTGAGACAGAGGCACAGAGAGAATCACGTATATTCTGCTACTTAAGACGGATAGTATCGCGCTCCATCCTGCCCCATCATTTGGCAGTAACGAAGATCACAGCATTGACTTGGCATAGGGGTCCAATAGAATCCTTACTGCCTCTTTAGTCTCTTCCCCAAACAATGTTAAGTGGTACAGTCAGCCCTTTGGATCCCTGGGTCCTGCATTTGCAGATTCAACTAACTGCAGATCGAAAATATTAAAAACAAACAAACGAAAAAAAAAAACAATTCCAGAAAAGTAAAACTTGAATTAGCCATACACCAGCAACTATTTACATAGTATTTACGTAGTTTCAGGTATTATGAGTAGTCTAGAGATGATTTAAAGTATATGGGAGGATGTGTGTAGCTCATATGCAAATACTACGCTATTTCATATGAGGGATTGAGCATCCATGGATTTTGGTATCTTCGGGGGGTCCTGGAACCAATCCCCCTAGGACACAGAGGGATGAATGTATTCATATTGTGCCTGCCATGCCTTAAGGCTTCCACTTATGAGATTTCTTCTCTCCCTCACCCATGTCCGAGTGTGTCTGAATCGAAATGCTCAGTGGTTCTCAGACAGAGTGATTTTTCCCCCCAGAGCACACGGCACAAAGTCTGAAGACAGTTTTGGTTTTCACAACTCGGGGGTGGTGGGTGCTACTGGAATCTAGTGGGTAGAGGCCAGGATGTTATAAACAGCCCCCCCCAAGAATTATCTGGCTCCAAATGTGTGTAGTGCTGAGCTTGAGACATGCTGGGAATTGATGAACCCAGAGAGTTTTGCCCGTGAGAGGATGAATTCCTTAAAGAGTGCAGGTGGCAGAAAATATGGGCTACATCATCAGCCAAATGCAATTCTATTGCCTCATGAGAGGAACATCTGATTGTTAGGTCCCTCTCTAATGTAAAACTATGACATTATAGCAGGCTAGCACCACCTCTGGGCTGAGAGAAACCTTTCACAGAGATATTTAAGCAGTACATGTTTCTTTCGTTGCAGTGCATGAAACGGTCTTTAGGGACATGCACACAGTGTTACTTAGTTAAGTACAAAAGAAAAAATCCCAATTTCCAGTCCTATCTGTTTCCCATAAGAGTGGAAAAAATCACTAATTGTATATTGAGATATTGAGTGTTAAGTCAGGGCAATCCAGGACCATTGAAACTTCCACACAAGGGAATTTGATCAAGGGTCTTCCAGGACAGCCATGTAGTAATTTGACTGAAATCTGATTATTAGAGTTGCTGAGTCAGTATACATCACCAGCAATTTCAGTGGCTTCCATTCAGGAGACCATTTTCCCTCAGAAAAAAATAATTCTCTAGCACTTGAGAAACAAAGAGATTTTCTTCAAGCTGATTCAATTACATTTTAATATTGATGTGTAACTTAGGACATAAAGTATATAAAATTTCAGTGATTCTGTACCAAATAATATTGTATCAGCAGACTTGCTGAAGTCATTAATGAGAAGGGGTGAAATAATTTCTAGGAGAAAATCTGAATCAATCACAGTTCAACAGAGAAGCCAAAACATGATGCGTGACATAGAGTAACGGGTTTATTATAGGGTTTATTGTGGGGATGGTGGAGCAGTTCATGGAAGGCTATTTTCTCTGCATCTAGTGTTGAGCCAGAAGTTCAGCCAGACCAGCAATTGGAGGTGAGCTGGGCATACATGAGAGCCAAGACAAACCGGAAGCTGCATCTGTCTTTCTCAACCTCCAGCCTCAGTGCCGTGGGTAAGCTTCAGGGCAAGCTGGCTTTGCCATGGCACTGCACATGCGCTTGTCCCAGAGGAGCTAAGGCGGGAAGCTGTCAGGAGCTAGATGAGCTGTGTGTCCAGGTGCTGCCCCCGGCTGACAAGACGAGCTGGCAGATCGGTGGCGACTCTCCTGGTACTCTACAGCAGGGTTGTAAATATAGCTGCTAAAGCCTAGCTGCTGCTTAACTTCTGAACTTCTCAATCTCATGCAACTTTCTGCTGTGGCCAAGCTCAACCTGGAAGCGTACAGGGAAAGAAATCATGGGAAGCACAATACAAAGACACCACAAATACCCTGCTTTCCAAAGGAGGAGCAAATACTTGTGGCTAAGCATTTCCCACCATAAAATTAGTGGATGACAGTATGAGAGGCTGGCAGTAGCCTTGGGAATGTGGATGTTAGAGAATATAATCCCAGAGGATGACAAATAAAGACAAAATGACACTGGGAGTCTTTCTCAGGGAACTCTCTATCCAAGAGGATGTGAACTGTGGAAGAGGCCATGGGCATCTTGTTTAAGCTGGCAGCTAGAACTGAGATTGGAACTAGGCATCAGTGGGAGCTGGAAGCTATTTCCTTAGACACTATGACGTTTGACTCTACCGTATAAATGTGGGAGTGTAAAAACATGTTTGAAAGACTAAGTAAGCTGGAGATTGGAAGGTTAACAAATCAAAAGAAAATGACACATAATACTTTTTATAGACTCAGAGAAGGCATTTGATAAATTCAGCATATATTCATGATTTTATTTTATTTTTTTAACATCTTTATTGGGGTATAATTGCTTTACAATGGTGTGTTAGTTTCTGCTTTATAACAAAGTGAATCAGCTATACATATACATATATCCTCATATCTCCTCCCTCTTGCGTCTCCCTCTATTCATGATTTTAAATGAACTATTAATAAAATAGGAATTGATTAATTTACTTTCTTATCATGATAGAATTTAACCAAAAACTCAGTATTACGATTTATGGGAAAATGGTAGAAGCTTTTCCCGTTAAAACTAGGACAAGACAAGGATAGTTTTTATTACCATTCTTAATATTATTTTAAAATTTTTAACCAAAACAATTAGACTAGAGGATAAATCAAGAGGCATAAAAATTGGGAAGGAGGAGGTAAACTTAACATTACTCATGGATAAAATTATATGTATAATTTTATATATTATTATATAGTATATATAATAATATATATATTATTGCTAGAAAACCCAACAGAATAAACTAAAAAACTGTTACAAATGATAAGGAATTTTAGTACATTTCTGGTGATAAAATCAAATACAGAAAACAATAGCTTTCATACAAATAAACAATAACCAGTTACAAGTTATACTGAAGACCCTACTTGAGCAGTTGTGATGTGAACTGTATATGCTGCAAAGGTGAAAATATCTCTTATCTGACCCTTTATAGAAAAGGTTTGCTGACTCCTATTCTAGATCACGAGAAAACACTAGAAAACAAAACACCCAATGCAATACAAAACAAAACAATCTTTGCCCTCATGGAGCATATATACCAATGGATTCTAGAAGATGAGAGCCACCTATTAGACAAAAAATATAAAATCCTAAATATCTTTACAAAGTCTATGAAACCTAAAACAAAATTTCTTTATTAAAGCTATTCTAAGTATTTACCACTTTGCAGAGAAAAAGTATCTGATCAATTTTCTAATTCCTTTCAGCCCTTAAGGAAATGCTACCTCTCCATGATTAATCTCTGTGTGAAATAACTAATTACTTCCTATCAAAGGCCGATTTCCATTAATGCTATTTATCTTATGCTAATCTCTTATGTTGATGTCAGTGATATATCCTGAATTTCAAGTTCATTACCTGTTAACTTTAAAAATGTACTTCTAGCTCATGTCTCTGAGGGCCTTTCCTCCATGAAACAAAATCAAGGCGCTTAAAATATGCATGGTGCTTATAGTAATATAATTTGAATATTTCCTCCGTTTTGATCGCAACAAATTAGATTTAATCTGTGAGCAAGGTTTCTCAGTCTTAGCACCATTGACATTCTGTGTGAGGTTACTGGAGCCCAGGGCAAAAGAGGCTCTGATTAAAAAAACAAAAACAAAAAAACTATGGTAGATTAATTGCATATTCCAGACATCTTTGTAATTGGCAACTCTATAAAATATGATATCCCCTCTTTCCTGCCAGAGTAATGGCTCAGAGAGCAAAAATTAAAAGCCAACTTTTTCGCAGCTCTGCGTTTCCTGGTTCCTAAGCCTCACTCTGTGTTTATGAAATGATTAAGTATTAGTCTAAAAGTTCATCACCAAGCAAACAGAATAATATACCTGCTTCACAAACCCAGAGGGCTAGATAGAGCAGGTCATTCCACGCCTGCAAAGACTTGTTCTGTTAAATGCAAATACCCAAAGTGCACAGACATTAGCTTTCTTGGGTCAATGGCTACTAATTCAGACTTTGAGAAAGAAAGCCTTCTCAGTGATTGGGTTCTCAATCTTACAAGACCTAGAACAGCAACTTCTCCAAGATTCTTATTCCTCACAATCTGTAGGAAAGAAATAGAGTGGTTAATATAACAGGATTGATAAGTGTGAGGGTTTTGATTAGGCAGACCTGGGTTTGAATCCTTGAACCATCACTTAGTAGCTGGATGACCTTGGATGCGTTACTTAGCCTCTGTGTCACATTTTCTCTATCTATGACATCGTGATGATAATCCCTAACTTACAAGTTGTTGTAAGATTTGAAAATGACATGAAGAGATGCACAACTTAACTAGTAATCAAGAAATGGGAAGACAAGACTGCAAGGAGATTCCATTTTATACACATATGATTGTGAAAAATAGGAAGCCTGGCTATACCAAGTGTTGAGAAGGAGGTGGAATGATGGATCTCTTATATAACACATCTCTCATACATTATATATTGGTCCAAATACTTTGGAAAATGATAAAACATTATATTGTAAAGTTAAATATTCTTAAATTCTATGAACTAGAAATTCTACCGCTAGATGTATACCCCAAGGAAACTTACAAGTGGTTATCCACAAATATGTACAAAAATGTTTAATAGCAGCACTGTTCAAAATAGCAAAAAATGTGAAACAACCCAAATGCCATTGACAAGAGAATGGGTAAACTAATTTTGATACATTTGTACAATGGAACATTAAACAGAAGTGAAAATAATTGAACCATAGCTGCTTGCAACAATACATTGGGTGAAGACTACGTAAAATACAAGATCCTGTCACAAAGTTCATTGCAAGTCAAAACAATTGTATATTGTAAAGCATATAACTATATGTGATGAAACAAAACAAAACAAAATGACAAGGGAACAATAAACACAAAATTAATACAGTGACTCCCTCTGAGAGAGAGGCAGGATGGGATAGGGGCAGAACACAGGGTAGAAGTAAGTTGTTGGTGATTCTCAGATTCCTGGGTTGGGTAGAATGTCCGTGGACGGTCACAAACACTCAGTAACAGGTATTATTGGCATTATAAATGAAGGTTGGGGTGGATCCAGGTATTGTGGGAGTACTCTTTAAGAAAAATAATACGGACTTACAAATATCCAATGTTCTTGGCCACTTCAGTCTTCCCTAACGTGAGGGGGAGGTGTGACAGAGAGGAAGTCAGAATGGAAAGAGACAGTGGTCTTAACTAATTCTATTTCAAACATCTTGCTTTTGCAAATTTTACCTATGACCCTGTCAACACATTTCTCAGGCACTACTAGCGATGTGGAAGAAGCTTCTGCAAGTTAGGGCCCTGAAGCTTAAGCTTCACTGGCTTCATGGTAAATGTACTTCTGCCTGATCAAGGAGGATAAATGTAAAGAGGATTGCATGGGTCTGGTCTTAGCTCTACAACTACAGCTGTGTGTCAGGCAGGTCTCTTACCCTCTCTGGACCTCAGCTTCCTTCTCTGTGAAATGAATGGATAAGGTAGGTCAGTCAAACAATATCTTCAATCTCAAATATTCTGCAACTCTATTAGTGAGGATCCAGAGACTCATTTAATACACACAAACAGCATGAACTGTGTGTCATTGTTTTAACGTGCTTATAGTAGGTTATAAATTAAAACTCTGTCATCCCCTGTGGAGCCTGTGATAATGGAATTTACCGTGAGCACAAAAGAGAGTTCTTTGGCATGGAATTTTTATTCCCTCAGGATGTAAATGTTTTAAAATAAAACATCATGCAAGTGTAAGGCAATTTAGTAAGACAGGAAAAGTAAGTTATATATGAAAAGAGGTGACAAAATGAAAGTTAACCTCAATTAACATGAATGTTCGCTTAAAATGTTAAGACAAAACAATGTATAATTAAAAGTACTAATAAAAGGGTTCAATGGGAATGAAGGGTGATAACAAAAACAGACAAAATACAATCACTTTTCTTTTAATTCCAGATACAAAAATCTGAGTTCTTTCATTTCCTAGACCACAGAATACTATCACCATGGGATGGTACATGGTCACTTTCTTGTTTTATTTTTCTTCATTACCAATCACTAGTCCCGTGGCTCCATCTCCTCTCAGAAACCCACTTGAGTGTATTTGTTCTCTCTCCTTTGATGTATATGCATCTTTGCAAGCTAAAAACCATGTATCTTTAAATTTATACAATGGTATTGTCTTACAGATCTCATCTATTTCTTTTTCTTTTAATATTTGTTTATTTGGCTGCTCTGGGTCTTAGTTGCTGCATGCAGGATCTTCGTTGCGGCACGCGGGATCTATTAGTTGCGTCATGCAGGATCTTTAATTGCAGCATGCGAACTCTTAGTTGCGGCATGTGGGATCTAGTTCCCTGACCAGGGACCGAACCCGGGCCCCCTGCATTGGGAGTGCAGAGTCTTAGCCACTGGACCACCAGGGAAGTCCCTAGATCTCATCTATTTCTTTTTCTTACTTGAGAATGTGTTTTTAAGATCTTTCCACAGTGCAATTGCTTTTAATTCCAGAATAGCATGCATTTTATTTATCCATTTCACCACTGATGAACAGCTAGGTTGCTCCAACTCCTTGTTTTCCCAAACAAAGCTCCAGTGAGCAAGCTTATTCAGTTACCATCATGGATCTGCGCAAGAGTACATCTACATTCTATACAAAGGAATGGGAGTTCCATTTCGTAGGGAATATGTGTAATTTCACTTAGGACACCACAATTTTTGTCCACAATAGCTGCACCCATCTAAATCCCTGCTGGTAGTCCATGAGTCCTCATGTCTTCACAAACACTTGATATTTTATGACAATAAAATGACGACAAGGTGTATCGCTATTTTACTTTGCATTTTTCTGATTACCAGAGAGGTTGTGCATCTCTTCTTGTTCTTGTTTGGCCAGTTACAATTCTGTTTCGGTGACTTGTATTTTCATATAATTCATCCATTTTCCTATCTCCCCTGCCTTTTTTTTGTTGATTTGCATTATTTCCCTGTATATTGTAGATATTAATCCTTTGACTCTAGTTTTTGATGTTGCAAAAATCTCCCACTGAGCCACTCGTATTAATTTTACATGTGATCTCTTTCATTCTAAAAAGGTCTTTAGTGTTGATGTAAACAAGTAGTAACATCTCTCAACTGGACAATAATTAATTTTTTATATAATTGGAAAAATCCATTTACCAGGAGAAAATCATGTAGAAAGTGTATGATGTTGAGATTGCAAAGTGAAGAAGTTCAGCACATGTTTCCTTGAACTAATTTTGAACTACCTTCAGGTTTTTGTGAAAATCAAACACCTTGTCTGGATACAAACACTACTCTAAAGCACAGTGAGTAAAATACCCAAATTTCCGTCGTATTGGCTTTGACAAAGAGCAGAAGTCTATTTAAGAATCATGTTAAGCTGTTTAAAAAAATCTATTCTTTGATTTGTAGATACATTTATTTTGTATATAAATATTTTTTTTTTTCGGTACGCGGGCCTCTCACTGTTGTGGCCTCTCCCGTTGCGGAGCACAGGCTCCTGACGCGCAGGCTCAGCGGCCATGGCTCACGGGCCCAGCCGCTCCGCGGCATGTGGGATCCTCCCGGACCGGGGCACGAACCCGTGTCCCCTGCATCGGCAGGCGGACTCTCAACCACTGCGGCACCAGGGAAACCCATATTTTGTATATAAATTTTATACACAATGTTTATGACTCGTATTACACAATAATAGAAATTAGTAGATGTGATTTTTGGTAGGTTTTTAATAGATCTTTATCAGATTAAGGGGTTCCTTTTTCTTTTCTTTTTTTTCTTTTTGGCTGCGTTGGGTCTTCGTTGCTGTGCATGGGCTTTCTCTATTTGCGGCAAGTGGGGGACTACTCTTCTTTGCAGTGCGCAGGCTCTAGGTGTGTGGACTTCAGTAGTTGCAGCACGCGGGCTGAGTAGTTGCGGCACGAGGGCCCTAGAGCATGCGGGCTTCAGTAGTTGCGGTGCGTGGGCTCAGTAGTTGTGCATGGGCTCAGTAGTTGTGGCACATGGGCTTAGTTGCTCTGCGGCGTGTGGGATCTTCCTGGACCAGGGATCGAGTCTGTGTCCCCTGCATTGGCAGGCAGATTCTTAACCATTGCGCCACCAGGGAAGTCCCCCTTTTTCTTTCCCTTCTATGTTTTGTGGTGGATTTCTACTGTTACTATAATATTATATTTCTCTTTATTTCTAACAATGCTTTTTAAATTAAATTCCACTTTACATATTGCTATCACTACCCAAATTTTAATTTGATTACTATTAATCTGGTTAATTTCTCTTAGATCCTTATTTTAAACCTTTATGTGTGATTTGATTTTAGGAGTTTATTTTATAAATTAAAGATAGCAGATTTGGGTTTTGCTTTTAATCCAGTGTGATAGTCTATGTCTTTTATTGGGTGAATTTAACTCATTTAAATTTATTTTTATTATTTTGTATTTGGACATTTCTTTTTTATTTTTTGGAGGTCACCCATCAACTTTTTTTTTTTTTTGCGGTATGCAGGCCTCTCACTGTTGTGGCCTCTCCCATTGTAGAGCACAGGCTCCGGATGCGCAGGCTCAGTGGCCGTGGCTCACGGGCCCAGCTGCTCTGCGGCATGTGGGATCCTCCCTGACCGGGACACGAACCCGTGTCCCCTGCACCGGCAGGCGGACTCTCAACCACTGCGCCACCAGGGAAGCCCCCCATCAACTTTTAAAAACATATTTAAGTATAAATTTTTGTAAGCAAAAGTTATTCAGTTTTACTTATCCTCCTTCCTAAGGCAAAGATTTTAACATGCTGTAACTATGCCTTGAACAGCCCCCACCATTTTATTGTTGTTTTGAGATTTAGTTTCACTCATGTTTATAAAAAATGATTACTTTTTAAGTCATTAATTAAACTCACTGACACTTTTTAAGTCATTAATTAAACTTACTGACATATTTTATCAACTTATTTGTTCACTGTTATTTCACACATCTTAAGCATTCCCTCTGCACTCACTTCTCTTCTTGCCAAAGTATATACTTTAATATTTCTTTCAGGAAGGGTCTGTGAGTCATAAATTCAGCCTATGTAAATCTGAAAATATTTTTATTTTTCCCTCACTCTTAAATACGAATTTATATGCACATAAATTTCTAGCTTGAATATATTACTCCATTGTATTCTTGCAAGTATTGTTAATGAGAAGCCTACTCTCTTTCTAATTGTATCTATTTCTATTTGGTAGCTTTTAAGATATTTTCTCTTTATCCTTGCTGTTCATTTCCACTACAGTGTACCTAAAGGTGGTATAATTTTATTTGTCCTGCTCGGTTTCAAAATGAACTTTGTTCTGAAGATTCAAGTCTTTCTTCAGTTATGGCAAGTTTTCATCAATATTTCCTTAAATATTGCTTCTTCAACTTCCCTCTCTTATTTTTTCTTTTTCTCATGGCACTTGCATTATGCTTATGTATTTCTCAATCCTTCTACGTTATAACTTATCTTTTATATTTGGTATCAGGATCTGTGTGCTAGATTCTGGATGAATTATTCAAGACTGTTTTCTAGTTCACAAAGTCTCTATTCAAATGTGTCTAGATTTCAGTTTATCGTATCTTTTGAGGAACTATCCTATCCTATTTTTAATTCCAGTAACTATATTTTTCATTCTAAGTTTTCTCTACGGTTCCTTTCATATGTACTGACTCTTTTTTAAGTCTGCTTTGTTTCATAATTTCCTGTTTAGTTTATGAAAATTTATTTTTTAACCTGTCATCTTAGGCATACTTATGAGCAAATCTTTTTTAAGCTGTTTTCTTATTTCAGTTTCATTTTGAGTGAATTTGTGTTTTGATCGATGGTTTTGTCAACTGTCTCTCATAGCATACGGTTTATTCACTTTCTTTGGAATTTTAGTTTCCAAGATCGTTTTGAGACTTTGAGAGGAAATTCTTTCTCTCCTCTTGATGCTTTCCAGCAGGTTTTTAGTCCTTCTGCCTTTGGGCTGATGATATAGAACTAGGAGTTATTTGGAGGTTCCGGGGTTGGGGGCGGTCTCAGTCTTGTGACGGACAATATCAGGGGCATCTCAAATCCAGTCAGAATTAGCCTGTGGGCATCTTGGCTCCATTCTGGTATGAAGGCTGCCTGCGTCCTCTCTTCCCTCACAGGCCCACCTATGAACTGCTGCTGCTAAACCACAGCCCCAGGTGGCGGTGAACAGCAGGTCTTTACAGCTGCCTTCACCCTTTACTATCTTTTCCTTCGGCCTCTCTAGGCAAACAGGAGGAGACAACACTTGAATCCTATTTCAAAAAGGTGGCTGAACTTTGTGCTACCCCACTGCCTGAGTAATGTTCAGCATGTACAGCGGGGCTTCAACAGAGAAGCAGACAGTCTATCCAGATAGAGAACTTTAGGAGTCACGCTTTTAAAGCCCAAGAAGGAATTTTACTTAAAAATGAATCTAACTGGTTTTATGTTGGGTTATTTGGCTACAGATGACATGGAGAGATTTTAACCATAACTGCTTTTCTTTGGGGGATATATCAAGGACTCGGTAAATGAACCTACTTTAAAGAATGTTGGAACATGAGAAAATATTCCAAGGACCAAACGAAGGAACCAGAGCAGAGGAAGGGGGCACAGAGAGAGAAAGAGAATCTAGGAGATGGAAAAAAGGAAGCAGAAAGAAAAGCAAGGTAGAGAGACAGGGACAGGAGGAGAGGAAGGGAAGAGACAGAGGCAGAGATAGATGAGGCAGGGTTGCGGGGAGAAAGAGTCAAAGGGAAGAGGAAGAGAGAAATACAGGCAGTGTAAGAGAGCCAAAGGCAGACAGAAAAGGAAACGGCTAGCAAAAAATATCCTGAATACGTTGAAGGGATTCCATTTTCTTGCTTTTAAAAAAGAAAACATAGCCACAACCATAGGAGGAAATGTACCCTATTTGCTGAGTCTGTTGAGGGGATAACCCAGAACAGCAGAAGTAGTGAAGATGACTGATCTTCCCGTCAAGACCCCCTCCAAGCCTGAGACAGAAGGCTGCTCTCCACTAGCTGTTGCCAGGCACAGCCAAGGAGCACTCCCACTGCCTCTGGTCACTTCTTACAGCCAGGCTGATCTGATGGTCTCTTCAATAACACATTCATCCGCAGCCTTATTAGTTTTCGTCCTGAGTAACATTAATTGCCCTCCGGCTGAGAGCATGTGTGAGGCATTGATTGATGACATTGCACTGTTTTCCGCTTCAGCAGCAGCCACATAGGTCTTGGCTGACGCACACACCCCTCCCCGCATGGCAGGTGGGGTGATTCCAGGACCAGTGACTGCAGGGAAAGTGAGCCCTCATCAGCAAACTAGTAGTTGGGTTAATAGAATGAACCGCAAGAGATTAACCCCATCCCAGTGACTGATCTTCCTTTGAAACCCCAGGGTCAGCTATCAGCATGAGGCCAAATATTTGCTTTTCTCCAGGAGTGCTTCCATTTATCCAAACCTGTCTTTGCTTGGGTTTCCCCAGAAGCAGAATCTGAGCAAAGCATATGAGAGCAAGTAGTTTATTTGGGAGGTGCAGATAGCACTGGTAGGAGAGTGGGGAAATGTGAAAAGGGAGAGAAGGCAGCTGACAAAGCATGCATTATCAAGCCAGCTTCCACTGTGGACAACTAGAGCTTAATCCTACAGGAAAACTCGGAGAAATGGTATAAAACCCATGCCCCAGGTTACTTAACTGAAGGGGCACGAGAGCTGGGGTTTTTTTTTTTTTTTTGGCTGCGTTGGGTCTTCGTTGCTGCGCGTGGGCTTTCTCTAGTTGTGGCGAGCAGGGGCTACTCTTTGTTGTGTTGCGTGGGCTTCTCATTGCGGTGGCTTCTCTTGTTGCGGAGTACAGGCTCTAGGTGCGCGGGCTTCGGTAGTTGGCACACGGGCTCAGTAGTTGCGGCACACGGGCTTAGTTGCTCCATGGCATGTGGGATCTTCCCAGACCAGGGCTGTCCCAGACCAGGGCTCAAACCCGTGTCCCCTGCACTGGCAGGCGGATTCTTAACCACTGCGCCACCAGGGAGACCCAGCTAGGGTATTTATACGCTAACTCTTGTCAGCCATTGGCTACTACTGGATGGCATTCTGTCCAGGAAATTCCATCCTGTCCTATGTATGAGCAGAGTGGCCTTCCACCTAAGGCGATGTTGGCACTGGCAGGTGGAAGGTAGCTGGAGTAGACTAGGTGGTAAGGCCTGAGGGATGTGCGGGGCTCCTACAACACTTGCCCAAAGCCTTCGTGGACACTTAGAGGCTTCCTAAGCTCCTCAGAGAAAAGCTGCCCATTTCTGAAGTTTTATAACATAGGCTCATCTACAGGCAGTGTAGCAATGATTCCTATGGTCATATGTTTTTATCAAATTCACACACGCAAGCTGTTTTAACCACAGTTGGTCAAGGTCACTATCTTTTTCCGCTCTGGAATCTTCCCTCACACTTCCCGTGTATTAGGTGGTTTCTCTGATCCTCCCCTTCGAAAAAGCACAGTAAACTAATCAACAGTCATTCTAAACTAGTTTTAATGAAAAACATCATCACTGTTTGGACTTTGGAGTTATGGTCTATTGGGACTGCTTTAAAACAGGCCCCCATGGGAGAGGTAATGATTAGCGATAGTTAAATAATTATTCACTGTGGCTCTTTGGTGTCCCTGTGAACCAGAGCACTTTTGGGGAGGGCTGGTTTTGATAGTCACGACTACTTCTGGTTCAAGAACTAGTGGTAAATGTAAAGTGACGAGAGGAGCTGTCTGATTCTTTAAGGAAGCAAACTACTAAGCTTAGGGAAACACTTTGGGAAAATCCAAATACAATTTATCATCACTAAGATTTGGAAATTTACGAAGCCACTTGTAGCACCTGACAGGTTTTTATTCATCCCTGAGCTAACATGGGCCCTGTAATTTGATAATATTTGCCCATTCAAGTACCAGTATCCATGAAAAACCCCATGTATGATACAGACACATATGTATTTGAGTGTATATGATGTACCCATGTAACTACGTAAGTATACATGACATCTATGTAAAACTCTCCAAAAATAAAAATTGAAATATTAGGAATAGTCAACATCATTCTGTTTCCAAATACAGACTAAGAGTATAGGGAGTCACTACCATTTGTTGAAAGCTTACCGTGGGCCAAGCACTATGGAAGCCCTTTAAATCCACAAAAGCCCACAAAGTAGGTTCAGTTATTATTGTCTCTGTTATTCAGATAAAGAAACTAAAGCACAAAATGTTAAGGAACTTTCCCAAGATCAATTTGTAAGTGATGGAGCTAAGATTTAAAATCGGGTATTTCTGACTCCAGAACCTGATTTTTAACTACCACATGGTAGCTTTAAGTATAAATAGCCTGTTGGGACTTCCCTGGTGGTCCAGTGATAAAGAATCCGCCTTCCAATGCAGGGGACGCAGGTTCGATCCCTGGTGGGGGAACTAAGATCCCACATGCCATGGAGCAACTAAGCCTGAGCACCTCAACGAGAGAGCCCGCATGCTGCAAACTACAGAGCCCACGCACTCTGAAGCCTGCGCGCCACAACTAGAGAGAGAAAACCCACACGCCACAACTAGAGAGAAGCCCGCGTGCTGCAACAAAAGATCCCACATGCCTCAACGAAGATCCTGTGTGCCACAACTAAGACCCGACACAGCCAAAAAATAAAATAAATAAATAAAGTATAGAAAGCCTGTCAAAAGGACAAGGTCTTGGCAAAACTGCCTAGAGCCTTGGGCCTGTAACTGTTCAAGAGTCTGCAGGAAATTGACATTTGTACGTATAGGCTGGGGCAAAGGTTAGGGGACAGATAACATTTTCTCCTTGTGTAAACGCTAGGGGGCATTCCAGGAGTCAATCTCACTCTGCCTTTCTCCTATACTTTTTTTCTGTTAAGGTGATCACGCCAGGGCTCATCTAACTGTCCTCCAGCTTCCGTGAGCTTTAGCTTCTGGCAAGGATGTCTATGCGCTCAGACCCGCTAAAGATTGGTACCTCATACTTCTCCCCTGGGCATATTTGTCTAGAACAGACACATAGTCTATACAAGGTTTCTCTGTGAGGTAGACAAGTTTTATTTGTTTGTTTCTGCCTCTACTAGCAAAGAGCTCAGGTTAAAAATGATTGAGATGCAAGAAGTCTCATTAAGTGGTATGTAACTGACTTTTGGTACTGACCTTTATGCAGATTATACACAAGGTGCAATTCTTCTTGGTCTTCATGTTGTCTTAGCAATTCCACTCAATTTCTTTATACTTCTGTTAACGTCCTCTAGCTAAAGACCATCAGAAACACACCTAGAGTCAAAGTTGGTTTTATTGATTTATTACAATGAGAGTGAATGTACACATTGGGGAACCATAGAGCATCTCAATAAGAGGGAGTTCAAAAGGATTTATTATAGTGTTTGGACTTGTAGTAGGTGACTTGGGGCAAAGTTCAGGAAATAGGGCTTTATTCTGGGTTAGGTGCTGTCAAGAAATGGGGATAATTCTATAACTGGGTACTTTAATAATTCTTTTTTTTTTTTTTAATTTATTTGACCGTGCTGGGTCTTAGTTGCAGCACTTGGGATCTTCGTTGCGGTGTGCGGGATCTTTTAGCTGCGGCATGCAGGATCTAGTTCCCTGACCAGGGATCGAACCTGGGCCCCCTGCATTGGGAGCATGGAGTCTTAACCGCTGGACCACCAGGGAAGTCCCAATAAATCTTATCTAAAGGAGGGGAGACTAGGGTGAGCCTTTAGCTGTAGCTGGTGAAGCAGTGGCAATCACTTATATGAGCCAAGATAAGGGGATGTTTGATCATTTTTGTTGTTTGAACACTGTTCACGCTTTCGTCTGTTTTCAGACATGATTGCAGGGTGGTCTTGTTTTTATCTTGATCCATCATGGGCTTATGTGATGCTGGTGTCTGTGAGACGGCTTATGTTCACCAGGGGAGCGCTGGGGCCCGGCTACGAGCAACGCCAAGGCTTAGCTGACAGTTCTGGGCCAACTTCTGCCAGTAGGGGCGCCTTACTCTTTCTCAGTTTTCTTATCCTTAAGCTGGTATTTCTGAGTCTCATCTTTTGGATGAACTCACCTCTCCTGTATGTAGACCTCATAGGGAAAGACAAAATACCACAAAGATGCTAACAATGGGCCTTAGGCCTTCCAAAAGATCTTTCCACATTGCAGCAGAAAATACTGATACCATGTTTTCCTTTCCTTAGTTTTCCATTTCCTCATAAAATAGAAATAATTCCATCTGGAGCCATACCTAGAACAGACCAGGAGATGATGTGCCAAGGCCTGTGGTCTAATTAAAATAGATTAAGGAATGAGAAGTAAGGATCAATGTAAGCTAAAAGTTGAAATGCAACAGTTTAACGGTCACACGATGGCACGTACTAACAATAATCGGTAAGGAAAGCTCAGATTAATCTGTGTCATAGCAGTGATTGTAGCTAAGTGGTTGGGGAGAATGCAGAAGACTGCTTACGACAGTTCTCAGAGTTTGCATTCTGGCTTTGGAAGCCCTTTATGACTTGCCTCTCCCTTGGATAGTAGAGGGAACCCTCCTCCTTCTCTTAACTTTATCCCCCCTATAGCCACACAGACTGGTTTCCTTTGAGCCAAAAGCTTCCAGATGCCCTTCTGTGCTGGAGAATAAAGTGTCTGACCCAGCCACTCTTGATTTATGTTCCCTGGGCTGCTAATAATAACAGTTGCTATCTTGATACTCTCAAATAGATACTGAAGCTGTTTGCCAGTGGGATTTGTGTTTGTGTTTCCGACAATACAATTTTTCTCCCTGCACTGTTCATATCCTCTGTAGAGTTTTCCCTGCATTAAAAATATTTGCTAGAGTTGAGACTTGTTAGCTTGTTCTGATTTCTGTTACCCCATATTGATTTGCAAGTTCTACAACTTCATATAAATGAAATGATGCAATGCAGTATGTGTTCTTTGCGTCTGCTTTCACTTATAATATTTGTGAGACTCATCCACGTTATTGCTGGTAGTAATTTTTTTTTTTTTTTGCTGAGTGGTATTCTCTTGTATGAATATACCACAATTTGCTTATCTCATTTGTTGATGGGTATTTGAGTTATTTCTAATTGAAGGCTATTATAGTTAAAGTTGTTACAAGCATTCTTGTACACGGCTTTTTTTATGGATATATGTTTTCATTTTTCTTAAGTAAATACCTAGAAGCCGAGATTTTGGGTCATAGGGTGGGTAAATGTTTAAATTTATAAGAAACTGACAAATAGATTTCCAAAATGATTGTACTATTTTACACTCCAACCAGCAGTGAGACTTCTCGTTGCTTCACATCCTCACCAACATTTTTTGTTGTTAGTTGTTGAACTTTTAGCCCTTCTAGTGGGTTTTATAGCACTTTAAAGTTTTCTGATTGTCCACATCAATAAGAATGCTGGATTCAATTTTTACCTGTGTTTTGCTTATATTTTTATGTTTTTCAATTCTTACGTTTTATGAGTGAAATTAGAAAAGGTACAACTTTTTTCTTTAAAATTGTACAAAAAATACTAACCATAAAAGAAAAGATTGATAAACTGGACTTCAGTAAAATTAAGAACTTCTATTTATCAAAAGACACCTTTAAGATAATAAAAAGGCAAGATAGGAAGACATTTTATGTATACAAAAGATGACTCATATCCAGAATATATAAAGAACTCCTACAAATCAATACAAAAAAGACAAGTGACTAAATTTAGAAATGGGCAAGAGATTTCAACAGGCATTTTACACAGAGAATATTCAAATGGTCCATTAGCACATGAAAACATGCACAATTTCTTTAGGCAAACTTAGACCACAATAAGATATTACTAAACAATGAGTAGAATACCCAAAATTAATAAGATTGATAATACCAAGTGGTGGCAAGGATGTGGAGCAATTGAACTTTCATATGCGTTTTTGGTGGGAGTGTAAATTGGCAAAGTCATTTTGAAACACTGACAGTATCTACTTAAGCTAAACATGCATGTATTGTATGAGCCAGCAAGTCAACACCTAGGTATAGAACCAAGAAAAATGAGTACATGTGTCTTCCAAAGACATGTGCACATTTGATCATAGTATCCTTATTCATAAAAGTCCAAACAGAGACAACTTGAATGGCTATCAGTAGGAGAAAGATATATAAATTGTGTTATATTCAAAAAGAGATGGAACTATGACAGCACACAATGATACAGATGGCTCTCACAGACTTAATGATGAGTGAAAGAAGCCAGACCCAAAATAGTACATTCTATATAATTTCTTTTGTATGAATTCCATGCATAGGCAAAGATCATTACTACTGATAGCTGTCAGAATACTTGTTGTCTCTGGGGAGAGGTATTGACTGGGAAGGTGTTTAAGACAGCCTTCCATGATGCTGGAAATGTTCTATATCTTGACCAGGGTCATAAAAATTCATCAAGCTGTACACTTATGATTAGTGCACTTTATTGAATGTATGTTATACTTCAATATCTTTAAAAAACTTCTCATTGCGGTGTCTCCTCTTTGTTGCGGAGCATAGGCTCTAGGGCGCCCCGGCTCAGTAGTTGTGACTTGCAGGCTCTAGAGCTCAGGCTCAGTAGTTGTGGCGCACGGGCTTTGTTGCCCTGCGGCATGTGGGATCTTCCTGGACCAGGGCTCGAACCCGTGTCCCCTGCATTGGCAGGTGGATTCTTAACCACTGTGCCACTAGGGAAGTCCCATGGAACAAAATCTTATTGGAGTAGCAAGAAGCCCTTTGGAGAGACTAAAATGCCGACAAGGGATTATGACTTATAAATTACAGTAATACTCATATTTAGACACTCAACCATAGTGTCAACATGAGACTGTGTATAAGTTGCAGTGTTCCATAGAGGAAAGGCTAAAAGCAAGATAAATTCCGCATGTATAATGAAATTTCAAAATAGATTTTTTAAATGTAAATTTTCTTGTCACTAGGGCAGCTAATTCTGCTCTTAGAGTGTTCACTCAGGTTTACCATGTGAATCCTTCCTTTGGAGTAAATGTGACACTAAGCAAATCAGTTTCTATACATAACTGATAAGCTCAGGTATTTGTGCAGAATAATGTAAGGTCTAATGATGAAATATTCATTAGCTGGGGACAAACTTGAGAAATATCTTCTACTTTGACTTCTGACAGTTGACTCGTGGCACTTTTTTCCTTGAGATGTCTGACTGGAGAACACAGTATTGGTGTATCATTGTCTGGGGGGCAAAAATTCAAAAGTGAATTGTCTCCTGTGGGAATCACATCCATATCCTAGGCTTTCCAAATGGAATAGCCAGTCATTGAGGTCTCAATTCTGCTGACTCTCCCGTGGACACAATGAGTGAGCCCTCTTATAGCCAATCTAATGCATAGAAGCAAGGCTGCCGCTCAGCAGGAGAGAAAAATGGACTTTGTCAGCTGCTGACCTTAAACACTTGGACTAAACATTTTTTTGCAAAAATGTCCAAAGGTGGAGGATTTTGTAGGAAAAAACACTGTATCACAGTACCCCCCAAGACATCCCTCAAAGTCACAAAAGGAATATGTCAAGTAATTGAGGGCTTCTCCCTAGACTGGTCATCACCACTTACTGTGAAATGAGTAAGTCTGATTTTATAATATGTTTGCTTTCAGTAGATTTTAAAATTATTTTAATTCATAGCCTTTGTTGTTTTGATGGTGGGTTTTCAAGAGATGTTTGAAGAAAGTTTCATTTGAGGACCTTTTGGGGTATTGGGGTAAAGTAACACCTGTTACACAATGTCAAACAGTGAATGGCCGGGAGTTCCCTGGCAGTCCAGTGGATAGCACTCGGCGCTTTCAGTGTCGCGGCCCTGAGCGTTCAGTCCCTGGTCGGGGAACTAAGATCCCACGAGCCAAAAAAACCACCAGAAAACAAAAACAACACCGAAAAAACCCTCCCAGTGAATGGCTTTTAAAAGTTTTTAATAAAACTTATTTCTGCTATGCAGTGTTAAGCTTATAAGTGCGGGGTGCAGGGGGATTCATATTAACCATCTGGCTGTCTAAAGGGAATGTTTCGTCAAATGGGAACGTGACACTAAAGTTTGAAGCAGACTTACACTTCGGTCCACAGTCTCAAAGGTACATGAACTATCACTTCTTTACATATACACTTTTTGTATTTCAACTAAACTTCTGACTCCAAATTCCCATTACAACAGGCTAATGGATTACTAAGTCTGCACTTCCCCATCTTCTCCATAATGTTATCAGGCTTTTTATTTCTTGGGACATAATATTGACTGGAGGCAGGGGGTGAGGAGGGTTTAGAATGACCATCTGATCTTCAGTCATGGTCCTTGAAGGCTCCCTCAGTCAGCCCCTACCTCTGAGAGTATTACCATTGGGACAGGGACATCATATTCTACTTTCATCTGTAAGATGCACCGTTGAGCCAGTCACCTTTGGGGTCTTGCCAACCAACAGGAAAGCCAGGAAGTAGTTTGTAGATCCAAGATATTCCGAGATCCTTGGATTCTTTCTCATCCCATTTCCCAACCCCAGGGAAATTAATTTCTAGTCCAGGAGGGAGAAGAATCTGTCTTCCTTCTGCTTTTCTGAAGCTCTGAATATACCTGAAAATGAATGAATGTATGAAGAAGTGAATAATGTTTCATAGGCCCCATTTCCTAGTTAGTCTGTCTTGTACCACAGGGCAAGTTCACTCTGTCATCTCTGCTGTTCTGTGACCTTAATCTAAACCTTATAGAAGTCTTCTAATTATTACCAAATTCAGCATTTTGTGCCAGGAGTTGTGAGGATCACAAAAGAAGCAACCTCATTGTTGCCCCCAAGGAGCCTCTTGTCTAGTTAGAGACAGGGCTTATATCCACACACATTAGAGAGCAGTATGAGGCAAAGAGAAAAGGAACATTCTGCTTGTTAGGGGAGAGCCAAGCAAAAGGCGGTCACTTGCAGACTACAGTAGATGGAGAACACTATGAGGAAACAAAGGATCTGGACCACAGATGTCTTTGGTAGGTGGAAAGGAGAGAGGAGAAAAAACATTTGGTAAAAAAAAAAAAGAAAATCATTTCTCTTGCTATATCTTAGCTCCGTTACAGGTCCTACCCCAAAATTGAAAAGATACTCAATAATACCTCGTTAATTGATTGATTAAGGTATAAAGGTCTTTAAAGCTAGAGTGAGGAAACATGGACTCCATTCGCAGCTTTGCCACTAACTAGCTGTGTGATGTTAGGCAAGTCACATAGCTTTTCTTGGCATCAGTTTTCTCAATCAGAAAATGAGGAGACTGGATTTTAAAATACTCAATTCTCTTTGAGCTCCAAAAGCATATAATTAATTATCATTCAACCTAAGGAATCAAGTTGCAAAAGATTTTCTGGAAGAAATGAAGCCTGGGGACTTCACTGGTGGCGCAGTGGATGAGACTCTGTGCTCCCAATGCAGGGGGCCCGGGTTCAATCCCTGGTCGGAGAACTGGGTCCCTCGTGAATGCTGCAACTAAGAGTTCACATGCCACAACTAACGAGCCGGGGCTCCACAACTAATAGCCGGTGCTCCACAACTAAAGAGCCCACCTGCCACAACTGAGACCCAGTGCAACCAAATCAATCAATCAATATTTTTTTGAAAATAAAAGAAATCCTGTTATAAAAAAAAGAAAGAAATGAAGCCTGAAGGGATTTTAAAAAGAAAAATATCAGCGAGCAAAGATGGAAAAAGAATTAATGAATCTTCATTTAATAATAAGGGTAACACATTAATGAAATTACATTGTAAGCCAGAACTTGTATTTTCAGCAAAAGTAAGGAAACGTAAAAACATGTTGCTTCCTAACTGGAGAGGAGACTGTGTGGGTGAGGCACTCTCCATTATCGCTCCAGAGTAAATATGTTCTCAGTGATGTGAATTTTCTGCTGTGACTTCCGCTCCAAGCTAGAAGTCAACAGGGACTTAGCAAAAGTTTCAATTTAGCTAAAATCAGTTGGAAAGTTTAAAATCAATCGTAAGTCTTAGTTACTGAAATCAATTAAAACCTTCTCACAGAGTGTAATTTAGATAGTTCTCTGCTCAATATACCTTTTGGGGGGGAGGGGCCGGGTCAGAATGCCATAGTTTGAAAAATCCATCAATAGAATAAATATTTGAGCTCATTTTTCTTATCGTTCAGATTCCTATTTTACTGTAGAGCCTAAGGACACAGACTGTGTATTTGTACTCCTCCCTAGATTTTTATCTCATTGTGCACTGTTTTTTATCAATGAGAAGAAAGACAAAGGCTAAGAAGGGAGTGGAAGCACTCTGAACCTATCAGAGTTGATCCTTGGATCTTGTCCTCCATATGTAAGGTGTTAGAAACACTAGAGGATCGGTGTGCAATCACTTATGGTGAGCCTGTCTTTACCCTCCACACCTTCCAGGAAGCTTGTCATAAAAAGATGATCAGAAACAATAAGATTGTCTTTCTCAGGAATTTACACTGGGAGATATGGAATGCATCAGTTGTTTGCAACGTTGACTTAAAAAAAAAATGCACAACATGAGAGTTGTGAGTTAAGTTTTATTTGGGGCAAAAGGAGGACTATAGCCCAGGAGGCAGCAACTCAGCTCTGAGAAACTGCTCCAGAGAGACAGGGGGGAAGGTCAGAATATATGTGATTTTGGTGAAGGGAGAGTACATGCAATCAAGCACACATTTTTTGCAGAAGGTTTCTTCTAGTCTCATGAAGCAGACGTCACAATGAAGGGTTTTACTGCTTTTCTAGATATGAGGAGATATAAGAATTGGGCTCATAAAATCGGTTCCTGAAAATATCTAACTATCTGAAGACTTGTTCTGCCAGTTTTTCCCAGAGCACAGAGTGCTTCATTTCTGCTCTCCACCCTGAACTCCTTTCAAGGGGTGTTGGAAGTCAGCGGCTGCAACAAGCAGCGCATGATTTAATCCTTGTAGAGGCAGATGGCAAGTGCCAATTCGTAGCTGACAGAAGAATGCATACAGGGAATGTCAGAAGGTAGGATCCGGATCATGAGGGACCATGGCAAATTCAAATAGTGAGAAAGTAGAAACTGTGTAATAAAAGGTGTGCGGAGGGGAAGACAGAAGGCAGAGGAGAACGGAGCAGACTCTCAGAGCAATGCAAAAATGCCATGACTAAGGCTCCTCAGTCTAAAAGGAATAAGTTCCCAGAATCACCTGTCACCTCCCATTTCAGTTCAGACCACCTGGGTCCTAACTACAGATGACCACTTTCCCTGCAAGACCCTACTCCTTGAAACCAAAAAGCCTTAATCAACACAGTAAAAATATTAAATGCCCTTACTTATATTCAACAAATAAATCCTGGAAGTAGGATATACTTAGTAACATCTTTTGAACTCTGATGGCAGCTCAGTCCAATCACCTCATTTTACAAATCAGAATAATGAGGGCCAAACAGCAAAACAATGTAGGCAGTGCCATAGTGCTGGTTACTGTCACCCGGCGGAAATCTAAGTCTCCTATGATGGCAGCTTCTAAAATGACTCCCAGGGATCCTCACCCCCTGGTATTCATGCCGTTGTGTGATTCCCTTCTTGAGTGTGAGCTAGACTTAGTGACTTGCTCCTAGTGAATAGAATGCGGCAAAAGTGATGCAGTGTCACTGCAGTGATTAGGTTATAAAGGACTGTGACTTCCATCTAGCTTTTACTCTCTCCCTGGCTCTTCTTGCTCGCTCACTTTGATGAAGCCAGTGGTCATGTTGTGAACTGCCCTATGGAGAGGCCTGCATGGCAAGGAAATGAGGGCTGCCTCTGGTCAAGGGCCATGCAGGAGCTGAGGCCCTCAGTCCAACAGCCCACCAAGAACTGAATCCTACCCACAACTGTGAGTGAATTTAGAAGCCAGCAAGCCTTGAGATGACTTCACTCTCAGCCAGTACTTTGTTTTTGACCTTGTGAGAGATTCTGAGCCAGAAGACCCAGCTAAGCCATGCCTGTATTCCTGACTCACAGAAATTATGGGGTAACAAATATTTGTTTTATGAAGCTGCTTAGTTTCGGGGTAATTTGTTAGGCAGCACTAGATAGTTAATACACCCCAGTGCCCAGATCAGTGCTTTTTGCTGATGCCTGCAGAGTCAACAGTAGCCATGCTTGCCTCCAGCTGAATGAAAGCTATGCCTGTGATTAATCTATGATCCTAACACCAAGTGATTTCACTGCTGACCGTGGCATGGAAACAATATTAAAATGACAGTGCATCAGGTAAAGCTCAGGTGTGAGATTAAAACAAACAGAAACAAAATAGAGTTGCTGTTTCTAAAGTGACTGCAGATTTCTGTGATCTGGAGGCACAGACTCAAATTATCTACAGCTGCCCCTTAAACATTTCATCAGTAAATGCATAGCAACAATCTTGTTCCTGGTGATGTTCACAGTGAAAACAAACACTTGATTGATTTTTCCCTCCAATAGAATGAATTATCCATGTTCTTTGTCAAGGTGGGCAAACATGTGTGCATGTGGTATGGGGAATATGCACATCTTTCTTGTGCAGTAGAGAGAGTTATGGAAAACTAAGATTTGAATTGCATTTGCAGAGACTTTGATAGCTAACAGCACCACAGTATAAATTAACTGAATGAAAATTGCTCAGGGAGAATAATTGTATCATTCTTTATTCATCCATCTATTCATTCAGTTATTCCCTTGCTTATTCAACAAATACTTATTATGCATCTACTATGTATCAGGCAATATTCAAAGGTCCAGGAGATCAAACTATGAATAAGATAAATTCCCTGGTCTCTTTTCACTGGATGCCAGTAGCAACCCTCTCCTCACTCCCACAGTTGAGATAACCAAAAATGTCTTCACACATTGCCAAGTGTCCCCTGAAGGTCAAAACCACGCCCCCGTTAAGAATCACTGAACTAGAGTTCTTGGGGCCAAGGAAAAATCAACTGACATCCCAAGTATTTAAACATTTCACAGAATAAACTTACAAGAAAAAAGAGCTCTTTTGCTGTACACCAGAAAGTAACACAACATTGAAAATCAACTATACTTCAATAAAATAAAATTTTTTTAAATGAAAAAAAAAAAGCTCTTAGCTCTTGGGATCTCATTTCAAATATATCAATATTACCCTTTTGTGGTATTGTTAATATAGGAAGGTCCAGATTTTATAGAATAAATAAATCTTTAAGCAAGTTTAGAGTTGGTTGTGACCTCAGGTATGTAAAAATTATGAAGCGTTAGACCAAAGCTGCACGGCTGTCTCAGTCTACTCAAAACTTCCCACGCCAACCTCAGCTTGCTCAGCGTACTGCACCAGAAACTCTTAATGCCTGTAAATGCATGTGCCCTTGTGATATCTGTCTCCTTTTGCTTTATGAAAATTGATCTTTTCTTGGTGGCAAACTTCCAAATATTCTAATGCGTTAATGTGCTATTCACCGATCTAATACGGAGATTTATCTTCAGAGATATGCTCCCGAGTCTTCACTACTAATTTTCTTTCTGTTTTGATTTAACCTATGTCATTGATAACTTTTCTTTTCCTTGAATACCTCTATTCTGGAAGTTCTCAATCTTGACTTTGTAGGAGCCCAGTTACATCCAGTTAGAAGGGGGCATGGGACTGGAGGAAGGCAAAAATGACCAAATAAAGCTAATTCAATTCCCCTTTGTTTATATTATAGGGAGGAAAAATAATTTTCCTTCTACCCTTCTAGCTTCTTGGCCGAGGCCTTCTGTAATAAAAGACAGATTAACGAGAAAAAACAAACAGAACTTTAATAACATATATGCCTCCTGTATTACATGGGAGAGACCCAGGGAAACTGAGTAACTCCTGCAATGGCCCAAACCACCACCACCTTCAATACCTTTCTTTTGTCAGCTAAAGACCAAAGAAAGATGTTGGGGGGCGGGGAGAGCGGCAGTTATGGAAGGTGACCAGGAAAAGCACAGTAAACAAGGTTATGGTTGTTATGCAGACTTAAGTCAGTGCCTTCTCCATTGGTAAGTTTCTAGAGATTTAGTCATACTCCTGGGGAGATGTAAATGTCTTCCTGGGGAGATGTAAATGTCTCTCACAAAAGAGTAACTTTCACTTGGTTTTTAGAGCTTCTCCTGTGTCTGCAATTTCTTAAAAACATCCAGCTCAAGATAATCCTTAAACCAAAGAGCCATATTTAAAGGTGTTATATTCTGCTCCCCTTCAATATGAACATAATTTTTTTAAAGGTGAAGATTTAAAATTCTCATGTCAAATGCTGGCAGTTTTCTTCTTCAGAAAACTTGGGAGTTACTAACTCTACACATAAAAAGTATAATTTAAAAACTTAAGGAAAATTTGGCATTTAAAAAAATCTGTGAACACTTATTTAATGTGGACTCTGTATAAGACCCTAAGATAGGTAGTGGGGATACAAATATGAGAAGACAGACCGCTGAGTTCGGTGTAAAACGTGGCAAAGGAGAAAACAAATGGCCTAGAAGAGCGTCCCAATGAACCTGGCACACCCTTCCTTCCACACTTGAGCCTTTTGGTATTAGGCAGTGGGCTTCAAGGCAAGACCAAGCCTGGGGAACTGGTCTTTAATGGTTGTCTTGATGGAATCTCAAGAAACTTCAAAACTTGTAAGAAGCTGGAAACCTCTTTGGATCATATACTCATTAGCAAGGTTATTTCTTCTTTAAATCCAGGACTTTTAAGTATATCTATTCCTTCATTAATTAATTCCCTGAAAATCCCTGCTGCTAAGTGAAAAGCCATTAAAATTTTAAAATCTTTAATTCTTTTAATTTTTTTAAAAAAGTATTTATTTATTTTTAAATTTTTTATTTTTGGCTGTGTTAGGTCTTTGTTGCTGTGCGAGCTTTCTCTAGTTGCGGCTAGCCGGGGCTACTCTTCGTTGCAGTACGTGGGTTTCTTACTGCGGTGGCTTCTCCTATTGTAGAGCACAGGCTCTAGGTGCGCGGGCTTCAGTAGTTGTGGCACGCGGGCTTAGTAGTTGTGGCTTGTGAGTTCTAGAGTGCAGGCTCAGTAGTTGTGGCGTACAGGCTTAGTTGCTTCGTGGCATGTGGGATCTTCCCAGACCAGGGCTGGAACCCGTGTCCCCTGCACTGGCAGGCGGATTCTTAACCACTGTGCTACCAGGGAAGTCCCACTTCTTTTAATTTTAATGAGAATTATAATGCCTTCCATCCCAATCCAAGATACCCAAACACAATTTCACAAATGGAAATATATGTCAATTCAATAACAAAAACAACTTTATATAACAAAAACAATTTGAAAGTAAAACTATGCAATTTGTATGTAATATATTATAAAATGAAGATTTATTCATATCTGTTCTCAATGACATTTTCTCACTATAAACACTATAATGCCAAATAAAATCAGTGGGTACAATTTTGTCTGAAATTGTAATGCTGAAAATTTACTTCGAATGGAGTTTTCATTTATTGGTGTTTTGGTTTTTGAAAAATCATAATTCTGAAAAAGAAAAGAAAAGAAAGAAATTGTCTGAATGGTGGTGTAACTAAAGAAAGGCCATTATGGTGAAAAGTCTTAACTGACCAGTCATTTATGTGCCAGAAGCCTGTACATTATCTTCCCCATTTATGATCACATAGGTGCTACATCACTACCTCTAGGATGTAATGTAAGAGGACACAAATCTTCAGATCTTGGCAGCCATCCGTGGGGGAGGGGGCCACATCTGCATTGTGATGACTGAGGTGAATTTGACCTTGCCCTCCACACTTTATCTGTTACCTACTGCTCAATAACAACCAAATCAATTAAAAGGTTAACTCCGTAACTATATTTGGCCTCCTATAGAGTCTTCACAGGTATGATTAAAAAATCATCATAGGTAATCATCCCATCCAGCAAATCAAGATAATTCAAGTTCATGCCTAAGATAATTTTTCATAGGAAGTTCAGACACCAGGTAAAAAGTGATCAGTTTTGAGTTGCAAATGTCAAAGTAACTTGAAAATAGACTCAAGGGACAGCTTCCTTCCGTGATAGATACTGCTATTACCTAAGAATTACCCCAGACACATTTTGTAACAGTTATTGTTCCTCCTCTTCTTTCTTCTTCATCAGCTCTCTTCTCTTTACTGGGTGCATTCTATAAATGCACATAGTGCAAAGTATTTGACAGTTAGAGGACCTGCAGTTTTCCAGGCTTTGCCAATGAATCCAAAATCTCATCAATTATAAGTTGCACCATTATTTATTTAACACTAAGAAAGAAAAAATGGTTCAAATTAAGTTATGACATAGTGCTTCCTAATTACTTTGAAATTTTATTGTATAATTTTTGAAAGAAATTTTTAGACTTAGATTTTAAATATAGATTTTAAGAATGCTTTGCTCTTTTGCATACATCAAAAGGGACGTATGAACGAAATGAACTGATTTAATTCCTAGGGATTTTTCAAATTTATTGCCAAACTTTTTTTTTAATTGAAATACAGTTGATTTACAATGTTGTGTTAGTTTCAGGTATACAGCAAAGTGATTCAGTTATACATACATATACTGTTTTTTTTTTTGGCTGCGTTGGGTCTTCGCTGCTGTGCGCAGGCTTTCTCTAGTTGCAGCGAGCGGGGGCTACTCTTTGTTGTGGCGCGCGGGCTTCTCACTGTGGTGGCTTCTCTTGTTGCAGAGCACGGGCTCTAGACGTGCGGGCTTCAGTAGTTGTGGCACACGGGCTCAGTAGTTGTGGCTCATGGACTCCAGAGTGCAGGCTCAGTAGTTGTGGCACACGGGCTTAGTTGCTCCACGGCATGTGGGATCTTCCTGGACCAGGGCTTGAACCCGTGTCCCCTGCATTGGCAGGCGGATTCTTAACCACTGCTCCACCAGGGAAGTCCCATGGATATACTTTTTCATAGTCTTTTCCATTATGGTTTATTACAAGATATTGATTATAGTTCCCTGTGCTACACAGTAGATCCTTGTTGTTTATCTATTTTATATATAGTAGTGTGTATCTGTTAATCCCAAACTCCTAATTTATCCCTCCCTCCCCCCTCTTTCCCTTTGGTAACCATAAGTTTGTTTTCAATGTCTTTGAGTCTATTTCTGTTTTGTAAATGAGTTCATTTGTATCATTTTTTTAGACTCCACATGAGTGATATCATATGATATTTGTCTTTCTCTGTCTGACTTACTTCCCTTAGTATGATAATCTCTAGGTCCATCCATGTTGCTGTAAGTGGTATTATTTCATTCTTTTTTATGGCTGAGTAATATTCCATTGTATATATATGTGCCACATCTTCTTTATCCATTCCTCTGTCGATGGACATTTAGGTTGCTTCCATGTCCTGGCTATTGTAAATAGTGCTGCTATGAACATTGGGGTGCATGTCTCTTTTGTTGAACTCTTTTGAGTTAATTTTCAACACAGCATTTCCATGTCTATGTTTTGTTTTTATATCTGTGTTATACCATAGAATACATATGATCTTGTCTTACGTGCCATTGAGAGCTTTAGTAATACAGCATTTCTTAAGATGATACTTCACTATTATCCTCGACATTTTCTTTCAAGCTGCCAGTTTGGAAGAAAATTCTGCAAATGCAGATGTTGGTACAGTCTTGCTTGGGAGATATAGGTAAAGCTTTCTGCATAAATGTGAATAACAAAACGTAACAGAATTTCATCTACCTATGATTATCTTCCTTTCCTATATCCCATAAAGCACATGGCCATTGCATTGAAAGAAAATGTGAAATTGTCATCACTCTTTCAATGACAGCTATTTGTTTCCCCGATATCAAACTTACACCCTGGTGCTGTTTCTTGGTCAATCTGCATTCACAGTATCTTAATGTCTCAATACGAAATCATAGAATAATCTATGGAAGATACTTTAAATGCCAGTTAAATTTAACATGTGTGGTAATAACAGTGTATATAAGTCAACTGAAATGACAACAACATAAACACAGTGATGGAGCTGGTGCCATAAATAACATGACAATGACCACCTACCTGGCTGCCAATACTTGTAAGATACAACCAACCATTAGAAACACCTCAACTGCAAAAATGTTAAAATGGGGAGGTGGGAGTGCATCGGAATTGATTAAATATGTAGATTGCAAATAAAATCAAGAATGTGTTTAGATTATTTCATTGAAGCCTCAGCTCCAGTGTTTACCATTCCCTCTCTGTAGGGTCTCTAATGATTGCAAAATGAGAATGAAGAGAAAAATCTAGGGATTCTACCTACATTTTGCATAATTTAGATAAAACTATTCAATGTGCTTGTGTTTGCTAAGAACTGCTGCCTCTGTCAGCAAGGATTTAAATCCAACTCAGTCCTAAGTGTGGTTTAGGGAGCTTGATTTGAAGAGAAACATCTCACTTCAGAACTGTTTTCTCCTGGTTCCCTTCCTTTATTACAAAAGCACATCAAGGGAACCCTTCTTGCAGAGAAAACCCTTGAAATATTACTTAATAACATCTGAAATGACTCAAAACGATTCTTTAGGATTATGTGCATTTTAATAGGGAATTCCAAAAGTGAGAATGAAGCTTTCAGTACCCAGAAGAATTAATTTCTCAAAACGGATATGTATGCGGTGATGTTTTTGTTGGGAGAGATTTTCTAGCACACCTCATCCTTCTGCCTGCTCATGAGGATGGTCCAGCTGCCTAACAAGCATGAGGGTATGAGCTACAAATGCCCTCAGTGAGTAGTCTCACCAGGGTCAGTCCCTTGGACTGCACCACCAGGGAAGTCCCTGTGAAAGCATTTTAATGAATGTCCTTGGAAGGAAAATAAATAACTATAGTATTAGTCGAAGGGAGGGTTAACAGTGTGCTTAAAAAAAAAAAAAAGATAAAACCCACTGAAAAACTAACTCAAAACCCCCTGTATGGCAGAATGGCGATGACTTGGGAGAAGAAGTAGCAGCAGCAGTACAAAGTCCAAAGTGATAGCAGATGTAGAGCAGCTGACTTTGAGGGTGAGGTTTCAGGGCAGACATAGAAATGATAATAAGATCTTCTAACATAGCTCCAGTTACAAGTTAGGGGGCAGCTCTACTACTAAGGGCACTGTGAGAAGCCTGGCCAAACTCTTCAGTCCTCTGATAGCGATGGCCAGCAGCTGTGGTGAAATCAGTGCTCACTTTCGAAATACCATGCTCTGGGACTTCCCTGGTGGTGCAGTGGTTAAGAATCCGCCTGCCAGTGCAGGGGACATGGGTTCGAGCCCTGGTTCGGGAAGAGCCCACATGCCGCAGAGCAACTAAGCCCGTGTGCCACAACTACTGAGCCTGCACTCTAGAGCCCACGTGCCACAACTACTGAGCCCATGTGCCACAACTACTGAAGCCCGCGCACCTAGAGCCCGTGCTGCGCAACAAGAGAAGCCACTGCAATGAGAAGCCCGTGCACCGCAACAAAGAGTAGCCCCTGCTCGCGGCAACTAGAGAAAGCCCACATGCAGCAATGAAGACCCAACGCAGCCAAAAATAAATAATTTTTTTTTAAAAAGTCCCATTAAAAAAAAAAAAAGAAAGAAATACCATACTCAAATTTCTACCGGGTATCCTTGAAAGGGATTCGTATCTCTATAGTAAAGCTATTTATAAAGTATTTATAAAATAATAAATAAATATAAAAGAATATTTGTAAAATAATTTCAGTTGACCAAAGAATGTTAATGCCTGCTGATGGTTCTTTGTGGTGTAATGAAAGTAATATCAACACAACAATAAATGCAAGAAAGGACAGAGTTCTTCACTGTTAGTCAGTTATATATGAGGGTGTGATGTGTGCTCTGACCCCAAACAGGAGAAGAAGATTGGAACATAAAATTAACTTATGATAGTTACAGCCCTACAAGCAGAGGCTATGTTTTGATTATATTTTCTCTCTTCACCCATAAATTCACTCTTTGAGCTATAGCCAGTTCACATACAAGACAATCTTCTTCTGATTAGTTTTTACTTTGTTCCCCCAAAGCTACATCAAAAAGCTACCAAGTTAGAAGAGGAAGCCAGGCCTAATGGCCTAATAGCTTCACACTGAAGGAGCTACATGGATTCCAAAAGCTAAGAAAAGCAATCCTGGGTTTAGGTTTTTTTCTTTTAGAGATCAGATTCAAAATCCAGTAAGATTCTTCATGATGTTATTTCTATTCTGCTATGTACCTAAAATGGTGACTCAGTCTGTAGCCCATTAGACAACACCTGAGCTAAACCTTCAGAGCAATCAGAAAATGGCCCCAAAGTTTGAATAACAATCATTTAAAAGTATATATCGAGCTCCCCTTATAATCTAGGCACAGACACAAGGGACATGGAAGAAAACAAGATGTGTTAGTAATTTTTTTAATATAATAAATCGCTTCAAAAATCTCAACAGCTTGCCACAATGAACACTTGTTTTATACTCGTGGGTTTCAAAGTTGGCTGTCATTTCAGTGATCACGGCTCAGGTAGGCCGGACTCCACACAGTGCTCCTGTCTGCTCCACATTGTAGGATTCAGTCTGAGAAAGCAATGACTCTCTGGGCCGTGCTCTTCTCATGGAGGGTAGCAACTCAAAGAGCCAATTACTGATTTATTGCTCTCAACTCCAACTTCACCCTTCAGTACCTGCTTTGCAGTAGTAGACCGGACTCTTTCGTCATTTGTCCTGTACAGTAAGCTTTGTCAGTGGAGGGAGACTTTCAGGAGGAAGGGGGCTTCTTTTCCTGCATCCAGTGTGCTTTTACTTTTTCTTGCATAGTACATGTGTGTAGAAACATCTAGTAGGGCTCTGTCCCAGCTCTGTGCTCAGAGTGCACCATCACTCAGTGATTACACAACCTGGCACAGGGACCTACATGGCATGACTCTCCTAATGTGGACACTCGTATACTCTAGGCCTCATGCTGGCAGTGGTGCCCCAGCTCTCTCTGCATACCCACTTGTGAGCCTTGGCTCACTTGTACCCCTGAGGGTGTTTCCTTCAGCCTTCTCAACACAGACACCACGTATCACTGGCTTTGTACCACCTTGCTAGTGAGTGGGCTCCAGATACGCTGACTCACTCTGTGCTCCTGCCCATCACTCTCAGCTCACCTGTGCCCCAGAGAGTTGTTTCCTGATACCTGGTGATTGTGGCCCAGCTCTGGCCAGGGCAACCCAGCAAACATCTCCACCATCCAAAGGGCTGCAGCCATACCCTCTCCACTGAGATCTAAACCTCTCCTTGGGAAGCAGCCTTATTCCAAGTTTGTCCTTCCTTGAGGTACTCTTTCTTATCCCTGGGGTATCATTTAGAGTTCCCATTATGTCTATGATGTCTATCATGGTTTAATAATTCATTATACTAAACTTTCCCTATTCAAATCATTATTTTTCCTGATTGGATCCAGACTGACATACTGTGCTTTTTAATGCTTCAGTTCAGAACTGGTACGTTATCATTTCTGTCCACATTTCATTGGTCAAATCAAATCATACGGCCAAACGCAAGTTAATGAGGCAGGGATATGGTCTCCACTTACTTCAGTGGGAGCTACTGCAAGGTTGCGTGGCCACAGGCATGGGTGTGTAATTCTATTACAGGGAGTTACCAAGGGATTAGAAACAATAATCCAACGTGCCATTTGGAACCTGCTTAATGGAGCTTATTGGGGAAGGAAGATATTAAGAAATTCCTGGGAAAATAAGAGCTATGAAAGGAGAATATAGAACACTGGGGGAGAATGTAATCTGTAGCATCATAGCAGTTCATATCTCAGTTCAGCTTCTTTAGCCTCAGCTGCAAGCTTGGGTCTTCACCATGCGTGTGATGCAGAGTCAGATTGTGAGTGGGGTTTAAATGTAGAATTTGAAGTTTACCTACTCTGGCTTTCTTTTTTCTAGGCCTTCCTGGACTTTCCAACAGCCATGGCCTCCCTGAATTCTGTCCTTTGGTTGCCCAGGTCAGAAAGAAAGCAGGTAAAGACAGCACCACACTGTGATTACAGCCTGTCATTTTGCCATCTGCAAAAATTGGGAACTCGCAATGTGTCAGTCATTCCTTCCAAATTTGAATGTCCTTGCAAAATCTGCCTATCTTGCTTTCTTATGCAGAGCTTTCATCTAGTTGATTTTTGTAATTTGTCCAGAATTTATGGTTGTTATCCACAAGAGATGGCGTCTGTTAGGAGTTTATGCCAACATATGAGAAATGAAACTTCAGCACTAGATATTCAGATATGAATTTAAAAAGTCACTTGTCTCAAAGAGCTTAAGTCTAATAGAGTAAGCCTACAGATAAACAAATAACTTATAACACAAGATTATGAAGTGCAACATTGGACATATAGTCAAGGTATAAGGCTGACCAAAAGAGAAAAAGAAATCAAGAACGCTTTGGAGGGAGGACATCTGATCTGATCAGGAGTCAGGAAGAGCCATGGGGAATAGCAAGTTTGTGCAGAGTTAGAGTGCAGAAGGCAGGACTGGGAGCGGCAGAAGGGATCCAGACCATGACCTGACATTTATATAGCGTGTCCCACATTTCAAATTACAATCATATCCATTATCTCATCTGATGTTTAATGAATCCAGTGAAGTCAGACTGTCGTGCCAATAGAAATATTTTCCATTTTCTTGAAATGAATCCAAGCTTAGATCATTTCTACTCAAAGTAGAACAAGATTTTAAAACTGTCTTTTATGTGAGAAAAAGAATGTACATATTAACCCCATGTGGGAATTGAGAAGAATAATATTCTATCCATTCAAATTGCTTCTAAATGTTAATCAAATGTGACATTGGCTCCCAAGATACGTGCAGCATCATGTCACCCTTTCTAACAGAGAAACGTTATTGTTTTAAAATCCTGCTAAAACTCCCCAGAGAACAATATTTCCTTCACTTTGTGTTTTCCATTCTCTCCCTAGAAGAAAGTTACAATAACATTGTCTTAGTCTTTTTTCCACACACACACGCACGCACGCACGCACGCACGCTCCTCATTCTGCAAAACTTGAACCCTATTTTAAGGGTCAGTTCAAGACCTACTCTTCTGCTTTCCATCCTTTTCCTGAACTCCCATTTCTTATACTCTGCAGTAGCTCCCCAACCTGGCTGTGAACCCTAATTACCCGGGGGTCTCCTTCAAAATAAAATTTTTTTCTGGGCCCCACTTGAAATTCAGTCTCTGGAGTTGGTCTGCATTTTGAAATTCTCCAGGTGATTTTAATGTGTCCCAGCACCCATCAACTGGGAACCATTAATTAATACGCATTACATGATTAATAATTAATTGTTGCCTGGCTAATTTATGTAGCTTGGCCTGTGTTCTATATCACGACTTCTCAACCTTTAAACTGCATGTGCGTCACCTAACTATCTTGTTAAAATGAGGATTCTGATTCAGCAGATCTACGTGGGCTTCAGATTATGCGTTGCTAATGAGCTCCCAGGTGGTGCTGATGCTGCAGGTCCAGGGACCACACTTTGCGTGCTCAGCTTGTAGGTGTTGAATACTCTGGGATTGGGGTCTCTGCTTTCAGATTTCTTTCCTGTTTCAAATGATACAATCACTAAATAGTCAATTCAAGGCCACTGTTTAAAATTATGTGCCTTTTATCCAATGCTATTTACAATTATCCTCCTTGATACAGCTTTACAAAGTGATCCACCCATTTTTTTTTCCTAAAATTTTCTACCCTTTCTCTCAGGATCTCAATAATGAAGGTTCTATTACCACTTAGGGAAGTATTTAATCTGATATTCCTGTTAAGAGGATTTAATGTGGAAGGAACACACAGCGATGCTCATACTTAAAGACACATTTTAAATCCTCTAGTGGAGTCCTTCTCAATGCAAAATCTTCAAATTCAGTTGCATCAGAATCACCTGGGTGCCTGTTACAAAGCTACTTTCTGTACTCCATTCAGACCTCCTAAGGAGAATCCTTGGGGGAGGGGTTTAGGAATGCCTTTTAAGCAAGCTTCGCAAGAGCAAGCACATTGAAGTTTGAGTAACACTGATCTAAGCCAGCCTCCTTCTTCTGACAGCAGTCGACATTTATTTTGTACATACTCCTTGCAGGCCACTGTGCTGATCACCTTATATGACAGTTTCATTTCATTGTAACCCTCATAACAACCGTAGGAGATAGTATTATTATTTGAGGAAACTAGAGAGGTTAAGAAAGTTACCCTAGGTCACACAGTTAATGAGTGTCAGAGTTGAGTCTTTTTTTTTTTTTTTAATATTTATTTATTTATTTTGGCTATGCTGGGTCTTAGTTGCAGTATGTGGGATCTTTGTTGCCACGTGTGCGATCTTTAGTTGCCACATGCAGGATCTTTTAGTTGCGGCATGTGGGCTATTAGTTGCAGCATGCAGGATCTAGTTCCCTGGCCAGGGATCGAACCCAGGCCCCCTGCATTGGGAGTGTGGAGTCTTCACCACTGGACCACCAGGGAAGTCCCCAGAGTTGAGTCTTGAACCCAGATGTCCTGGCAGTCTTTCTATTGTATTTACTTTCTTGTGTGTGTGTGTGTGTGTGTGTGTGTGTGTGTGTTTACTTTGTAGTTCCCTTCTCCTACTATAAACTGTTTCACTAAAGGGTTCTTTCATATATTCCCTGCCTCTATCCCATTCTTAGAAATAATCAAAAGAGAACCGCGAGCCACCAGCACTGAGGGCCACTCCAGCTCATCCCTTGCTGCATAGCTGCTCTTTACCTTTAGCTCAGCCAGCCCCACCCTGCAGTTCAGGCTGCTCATTTACAAAGCTGGGGCAGGGATGATTTGGTTTATTAAGGATGTTAAAGGATAATGTTCAAAAAAAGCAAAATCATGACTCTCATACAAATGGAAAATGAAAAAGTGGCACATATTTTTTATTGAACTCATTAATTGACAGAACTGGAAAAGACGTTACAAAGAAGGCAAAGAACCACAAAATTCTATACAGTAAAGGAATGTTGAAATGAATTTGCAAAAACTGGTCTAATCATTGGACAATAATAAATTGCATTCCACTGCACAGAGCTAGTTTGTACTTCTGTGGACAAGAATTATTTATGTTGTCATAAGTTTTCTGCTAGTTAATTTCTATCTCTTCAGAGTCTTAGCCTTGTCAAAGGCAAAGGCCTATGCACTGGTAGGATGAGAGAATCCTGAGACTCCAGCATTCCATTGAAAGGATACTCAATAATTTCTTTTGCGCATTCCAAAGTCTTACACTTTTCCTTATACTCTCTCTCTCTCTGCCTCCTAGAGATCAGACTAATCTCTAAGAATGGTTATTCATGGTCACAAAATAAGGCTGGTCTCAGAAGGTTTGGCCTGACTATTTACACAGATATCACAAGTATTAATTTACTATATAGGCCTTCCTAAGTTAACTTTGCTGGAAGTTTTCATAAGGAAACTCAGATTGGACTTTTAAAAGCCTCTATTATTTGCTACCTTGAAGCTAGGAAACCAAGCTGAAGAAACTCTGTATCAGATTTCACTTGCACTATCTATAAATTCTCCTCAAGGTCCCCCAAATGTACCAAGTGCCCTGGCCTGCAGGAAGTAACGTTCTTGATCTCATGTAAGGCTGGACGCTCTAAGTACTGTGAGCATTTTCCTGGGAGGGTTTTGTAGGTATTAGTTCCGGAAATAAAATCAATTTGAGTTCCATAAAAGTGTCTGGCCATACCTGATTCAATGAGCATAATTCTCAAGTATGATACTCCAGAGAATATCTTGGTCATCTAATTGTGTCTTCCAATTAATTCTAGTAATAAGGAGAACAGGTTCTTAATGAAACTATGCCATAAAAAATAAGGAAACTTAGTTGAAGTTTTGGGATTTGGGGGCAGTGGCAGAGAAAGGAAAGGTATCAGTTAGAATCAAGTATTATTTTAAATGTTATGGGTTACAAAAACATCCATCAACTGGTGAAAGAATAAAATGTGGCAGGGCTTCCCTGGTGGTGCAGTGGTTGAGAGTCCGCCTGCCGATGCAGGGAACACAGGTTCGTGCCCTGGTCCGGGAAGATCCCACATGCCGCAAAGCGGCTGGGCCCGTGAGCCATGGCCGCTGAGCCTGCGCTTCCGGAGCCTGTGCTCCGCAACGGGAGAGGCCACAACAGTAAGAGGCCCGCGTACCGCAAAAAAAAAAAAAAAAAAAAAAAAAAATGTGGCAAACCTATACAATGAAATGTTATTCAGCAATCAAAAAGAATGAAGTGCTGATAGGTGCTACTGCATGCGTGAACCTTGAAAGCGTGTGCTAAGTGAAAGAAGCCAGACACGGCAGACCACACATATGATTCAATTTGTATGAAATGTGCAGAATAGGCCAATCCATAGGGCCAGAAAGTAGATGAGTGGTTTCTAGAGGCTGGAGTGATGGGGGTAATGGACAGTGAGTGACTGCTAAGGGGTGCGGGGTTTATTTTTAGGATGATACGTGTTCTAAAATTGACTGTGGTGGTGGCAAAGTTCACTGTGTGAATATACTAAAAACCATTGAATTGTATACTTTAAATGAATGAATTGTGTGGTGTGTGAATTACATCCCAATAAAACTGTCAGAAATGTTATACGTTACAGACAGCTTAAGTAGAAAGGGAAAGGTCTTTCTTATATAATCTTAAGGGGAAAATATTTATAAATATCAACTTTATTTCAAACAAGTAACCACAATAAAAATTTTCTCATCAGTTCATTCACTCTGGTGTAATTAGTTCTTGTTCTGATGGATCTTGGGTCAATAGTGTCATGAGACCATCTGCTTCTTGACTAAAAAGAGTTCTGGAAATCCTGATCCAGTGCACTGGTATGATCTTAAAGTTATCTAAGCAATGCCATCAGAAGCCTGTACCTGACAGTCTTTCTTTTCAAAGTGTCAGTAATTTGAATTACCTGTTATAGTCCTTTTTCACAAGGCTCTGAGATGGTCCTTTTTTGTTGTAGACTCAAACATGACCTGTAGCTTACAGCAGAGTTTTCAAGCAAGAAATTCGAGTAAAATAAAAACTATCTGCAGAGCAAAAAGACTGTCACTGAAGACTAATGTTTACTGAAAATTTTCATATGTGAAAGGTCTGATGAGAATTCATAATAAGCATAATGCAACTGACTAGGAAATTAGATTATTTCCAGACCATGAAAAGCAAAGATAATAACTTTACATTTCATTCTAAAAATGTATACAAATGTCTTTAAGCATAATGATTATGCCTATTTTCAACAAAGTTAATGAATGTTACATTTGATGTGTACAAATGGATGAACACCAAAAAATGGATGAACATAATTATTCAGAAGGAAAGAAATCTTGAGATATGTAATAATCCTGAAACACAATAATCCTGAAACACAATGTATATAATATACTAAGACTATTGTAAGCATATACTAAGAATATACCAAGAATATCAAGTTAAAGAGATTCAGTGAGTCTGGAACAGTTTTTTGATATCTATATTTTTATAAAATCCCATGGGTAAATCTGATATATATCCCCAGTTGAAATCCACTGTCCTAGAAGATGCTAGATTCAAACTAAAGAAACAAGGCTGTGGTCTAGTTGACTTTATTTTTTTTTTGGCTGTGCCTCGTGCCATGTGGGAAATTAGTTCCTGACCAGGGATCGAACCCATACCCCCTGCAGTGGAAGCACCGGAGTCTTAACAATTGGACACGGAGTCTTAACAATTGGACCGCCAGGGAAATCCCCCAAAGCATTCAATTTCTAAAAATACTTACATTCATGACATTTACTTAAGCACATTTAACCTAGGGAAGGTTGAGTATCTCTTCTTATTTGACTACTCTTCCCATGTAACTCACCAATGGTAACTAATAAAGAAACCTAATATTTCCAGCATCTCTCTTTTTGGAAGGTAAGAGAACAAACCTTTGTGATTTTTCCAGAAGCCCTCCAAGAAATCACAAAGATAGTTTTAGGTGTAAAATATATTCTGAAAGTTTTGTTTATCTTTTTTTGTATTAAGGATCTGATTTGGAGAAGGCAAAAGTCAAAGAAGTTGCCACAAGAGCCTGGGACACTTGATCAAGGTAGGATTATGGGTACCTGGGAAACAACATCTGGTTCTATATTTAATCAAAGTGGCAATAAATATTTTAAAATAAAAAAGAAAGTAACACAATTGTAAAGAATCTTAGTTCTTTCATAAGTAAAGAACAAGAAACCTTTATTCTCTTTTTTCCTTAAATAGTTGAGTAAATAAAGTCAACATAAAGTGCAGGAAATTATTCTGGTCACACACAATCTCTGCTATCTAGGAAAAAAAAAACCCTTCATGTTGTAGGCAAAGGCAGTAAGCAATAAGCCAAGGAAATACAGCCATTAAAATTAAGTACACTTTGTCAAGATTTTAACACGTTATAACTTTTTTTCAGGGCAAATAAAATTTACTTTCTAAGTTTTGTCCCTCATTAGCTCCTTCATAGTCTAGAACAACGTGACACTTTAAGACAGATCTTAGGGGCTCTGCAAGGTTAGCAACAGTTTTATTATAATTTTAAGATGATATTAGGTTAGGTTACAAAGAGACTGGGCTCTCATCTTAGGTACCTTCTCTTGCCCTCTCACCTACTCCCTCTGAGGGAAACCAGTTGCTGTGTTTTGATCTGCCCTATGGAGAGGCCTACACGGCATGGAATAGATAGATGCCTCTGTCTAACAGTCAGCAACAATCTGAATCCTGCCAACAGTCATGTGAGTGAGCTTGAAAGCAGATTTCCCCCCCAGTTGAGGCTTGAGATGACTATGTCCTTAGCTGCCTCCTTGTCTGCAGCCTTGTGTCAGCACCACCCAGCTAAGCTGCCCTCAAGTTCCTGACCCTCAAAAACTGTGAGATAAATGTTTGTTGTTTGAAGCTGCTATGTTTTGAGTGGGGAGAGGAGAATTTGTTATACAGCAATCAGTAACTAATACACCCCTCATCCCATCTCACGTGTAAGGTTTTTCAGGTTACAAAGACTTCCACATACTGATTTCATTCAATCCCCACAGTGGTCATTGGAATATTGTCCCCGTGCTCGCTTCAGCACCACATATACTAAAGTTGGAATATTGTCCCCGTTTTACAGATGCAGAGGAGTGGTCACCCAAGATTACAACTAGTAAATTCTAGACTGAGGACTAGGAAGATCTTGAGCATTTTAACTCTCAGCCCGGGCTACGTAGTTCTACTACAAGCTACCAATGTAAAGAGTGTCACTCCGAACCCATCTGTCAAGGCTGTCACTACAGTGAATTTCATATCTGTAAAACATTCACTAACATGACTTTCCCTAAGATAAATAGCCATTAAGTATGTTATAAAATACAGCAGAAGGGTCTAAAACAAAGCCATCTTTCCAATAAAAAAATAATCTATTGCCTTATAGAAGTGTTTGAATATCAGCTTTTTTTCCAACTAGCTGGCCCAATACAATCCAAAAAGGATTGGGCCAGAGAAAAATAAGAATTAGTATGCTTTTGTCTCAGATAAATTTCAACAGCAGTTCACTGATTATGGTAATAGTGCCCTGTTATGAAAATGTCCTAACAGAGCTCCTTATGTCAGGCATTTAAGTCACTAGGCAGATTATTTCCCAGAATGTCTTGAAATATTCAAGTAAAGACACTAAAATGATAAGAAATGTGGAATTCTTACTGAGGAGTATAATTAACAGGTATCTTTATCCAGTTCTCAGTTATCCACCTGGTGATCTGCCTCGTGAGTTTCCTGAGGGTGAAGACCTGAGCCTGTTCATTTATGGATATCACCAGCAGCATCATTTGCTTGGCACGCAAAAGGTGATCATATATTTTAATCTATTAATTGTTTAGTGGTTTTGAATCACATTTTACTCACTTCCCCACATGATACTTTCTCAGAAACATGCTTTATAGTGGCAGAGGAAGAATTAAAAATATCAATATTGAGAAGAGGGATATGAGGGGAAGGAGATGCAAAACAGTTTTATTGTTACTCTTTCTTGGTAGCCATAATAATATATATTTTTAAAGAATATTATTTAAAGTTATAATAACAAATATAACCAAGAAAACAAAAATACTGACCTTGCTAAATATCAAAAGAACTATGATAGAAAGCAAAGAAAATGATGTAAAAGTTATGTCGATCAATATAACACCAAAATAGGAAAACCAAGAACAAATGTATCCGTCATATAAATACATGTAACTGGGCTTAACTCACATTAAAAACAGACAGATCCTCAGATTGGGTGACAACCCTATGCTCTATTTAAGATAACCCAAGACAGAGCAAGATGACCAAAACCAAAACCAACTGTCTTAGATCAGGCTGCTATAACAAAAATACCATAGACTGGGAGGCTTATAAACAAAAGAAATTTATTTTTCACAGTTCTGGAGGCTGGAAGTTCAAGATAAGAGTACCAGCATGGTTGGATTCTAATGAGAATCTTTTTCCAGGTTGCAGACTGCAGACTTCTTGTTTTATCCTCACGTGATGGAGAGCAGAGGGAGCTCACTGGGTTCTCATTTGCAAGGGCACTAATCCCGTTAATGAGGGATTCAACCTCATAGCCTAATCACCTAGCAAAGGTCCCACCTTCTAATACCATCACATTGGGGGTTAGGGTTTCAGTATATGAATTTTGGAGGAACATGAACATTCATGCAGTAGCACCAAATGTTACAGAAGACCCAAACTATATAATATGCTACATATGGAAATATATTCAATTGTACACACTGAAAATAGAGAATTTATTCTTCTTTTGAGTATCCAAGAGAAACTGACTACATATGATGTCACCAGAAAAATTCAATATCTTCTGAAAGACAGAATTGGTACAGGAAATATTTTCTGAACATATTGCAATAAAACTTGAAGTTAATTTAAAAATTTTAAAAAATTTTAAGGCCTTTCACTTAGAAATTTTTAAAAAACTCATAAAAATAAATTTTAAAGAATTAACTAGCAAAAAAGTGATAAAGAACACACTACATATCAGTACCTATAGGCTAGAGCTAAATCAGTGCTCAGAGAAAAATTCATAAATAATTATATAAAAATAATAAAGTTTAATTAAGTATCCAACTAAAGAAATGACGGAATTAATAAAGAAAAATTTGAAAATAGTCAGAACCAAAATAAAACCAGTATTATTAATAAATAAATCACCAAAAAATGTTTGTGTTAAAAAGTAGAATTAAATGGGTAAATAACAAGCTAACCTAATTAAGAAAAATTGGGAAGAAATCACAAATCCACAAAATAAGAAATGACAAATTAGAAATAGCCACAGAGGGACTTTGCTGGTGGCACAGCAGTTGAGAATCTGCCTGCCAGTGCAGGGGACATGGGTTCAATCCCTGGTTCAGGAAGATCCCACATGCCGCAGAGCAACTAAGCCCGTGCACCACAACTACTGAGCCTGTGTGCCACAACTATTGAAGCCTGTGCGCCTAGAGCCCGTGCTCCGCAACAAGAGAAGCCACCGCAATGAGAAGCCTGCACACTGCAACAAAGAGTAGCCCCTATTTGCCGCAACTAGAGAAAGCCCACACACAGCAACGAAGACCCAACACAGCCAAAAATAAATAAATAAAATAGCCACAGTGACAAAGGATTAGGGAAAAAGAAAGAAATTAAGAGATGGCTTTGCCAAATACCTTGCAAATAAAATCGGAAACCAAAAATAAAAAAAAAAGACTAATATTATACAAAAATTTAATTTACCAAAAACTGCCTTCAGAAGAGAGAGGAAGCTTAAACTGATTGATTTTCGTAGACCAACACAAGGTGTCAATTACTTTCACAGGGGAATTCTACAAAACCTTGGAAGAACAGACTATTCCAGTGATGTTTGTACTAATCCAAAGCTTAGAAACACAACATTTTCCAGATGGTTTTTATGAAGAAAGTATAACATTGGCACCAAAAACCTGAAAAAGATTGCAGTGTGATCAGACTTCCTGAGTGTGAATTTCAGCTCTGCTACTGTGTAGTTTTGTTATCATAGATAAGTGACTAATGTCTTTGTGCCTCAGTTTTCTTATCTGTAAGGAACTTTCTAAGTCACGGACCACTGCTTGGTCCCATGAGGGCTCTTACGGGCACTGGCCTCGACTGTCACCCAGCAATGCAGCAGAGGACCCAATGGGAGTGGACTTGTGACACACCCCTGGGAATTCCAAAATATACTTGGAACAGGGAGGCTTTGCCTGAAAGAGAAGTGCTGTATTACAAAGGTGGAAGCAATGAGCAAATAAAATTTCCATTGCTGTGACTTCATTTGTGTGGGCACAGATTGGCGAGGCCAAAGGTTATTTGAGTTAAATATAAGTATGCAAAGATATTCCCTTACACACGCTGGAGTTCAGAAAGAGGAACAGAGCTGGGACTGTGGGGTCTGGAAGGGTTAGAGACAGTGGAGAAGGAAAGGTGTGGCTCATCTCGGTTACTTCTCTAAGTACCTCACCAAACATGTCACCTCACATCTCAGAGCCTCAGGTTCCTCATCTTCAAAGTTAGGCTGATTAAACTGTTTATCTGAAGGATTGTTGTGAGCCTCAGATGGGGATGTTCTTTGTCCTTCCATTATCTCCCAGTCTGTCGTCCCACTCCTGGCCTCCCTACCTTCCCTACCCAACTTGGACCAGTACTTCAAATTCCCTCATATCCCCATCCTATGATTATTTTCATACAGATTTTTTTTAAAGCCTCTGGGTTAAGGCCACAATTTGTACCTTCTGCTTATATACCCAGAGGTTGAACACTGTTGGTAGAAACCATACAACCACAAAGCTGGACGCTACTGCCTACTCAAGGATTCAGTCTCAGGGCCACAATACCATCCCTTGATCATTTCTCTTGTTCTTTCTCGTATTCCTCTCACATCTTCTCAGTGAACATCAAAAATTGCCACCATGCTCCTCAAGCCATTATTCAATCCATAAGCCCCACACTTTCAGCAGATGACAAAGCTTCTTCCTTGGTGGAGAGTGGTTGAGGCCCTCAGGCATGATTTCCTTCAACTTTCAGCCCAGCCTCCCCACGAGCACATCTTCAGACATGCCCACACTTAACTTCTGTCCTCCAGGCTCAGAAAGTGCTGCTCCCCTCCTCTTATTACCAACGAACCAGCCCTTCCACTTTGGCCGCCATCCACATGCCCTCCATCTCCTCCTTTACCCCAGGGTCCTACTCCCTCAGTCATACCTTCTCTTGAAAGGCTTTGTCTTGCTGCTGGCTCTTTCTCCCCAGCCAGTTAACATCCTAGAGGCTCTCTCTTCTTGAAATCCCTCTTTGAACATTTGTCCCTTGTATTGGGTTGGCCAAAAAGTTCATCTTACGGCAAAACCCGAACAAACTTTTTGGCTGACGGGATATTTACCATCCAGTCTCTCACCTATGCTTTTCATCTTTCCCACTGCTAGTTCCACTTCCTCACTTTCCATTCATGTCTCAACCCACAGCAGTCTGGCTTCTGTCTCTACCAAACTGCGTTATATAAAGTGACTGGGGACCTCCTCATTACCAAATCCAATGGACACTTTCCATCCTTTATCTTACCAGAACACTCAGTTCCTTCCATCTTACAATGAATTAGAAGGCAAAACAATCAGCTAAGAGTGAGAAAAGAGATAGTAGTGGCTTCTCAAAGAAACAGCCTTGTGAATCCATTTTTCAAGAGTGTATCTTAGCCAAATAGTCTTTCCACTAAGTTAGAAATGCAAGCAGCAACAGAAACCATGCGGCGTGCATTAAATTGACGAAAACAATGCCATCAATTTAATGACGGATTCTTTGAGTAATTTAAGTATCAAAACTACCAATTATCGGGCTTCCGTGGTGGCGCAGTGGTTGAGAGTCCGCCTGCCGATGCAGGGTTTGTGCCCCGGGTTCGTGCCCCGGTCCGGGAGGATCCCACGTACCGCGGAGCGGCTGGGCCCGTGAACCATGGCCGCTGAGCCTGCGCGTCCGGAGCCTGTGCTCCGCAACGCGAGAGGCCACAACAGTGAGAGGCCCGCGTACTGCAAAACACAAAAAACAAACAAAACTACCAATTATCTACTTATCTGTGACAATAAACGAGAATTAATTGGTGAAAACAGTGCTATTTAAAAGTCCTTGTGTTTTCAGTATCACTGAAGCCACAAAAATCTCTTCACAAATTTTTATTTAAATAATGGAAGGCTTTTTCAGAAGACCAGAACATGAAAGTGTTAATTGACAAAGAAGCACAGGCCACCTTGTTCTCTGCTACCAGCTTTACAGATTTCACTAAATATCTTACAGACCTGGAACATGAAGTTCTACAGCTATAAGAAAAATCACATGAAATTGGAAATGACAATCTCTAGAACTATGTGGAAGTGCAAATTAACAATACAGCCCAGGAGCTGCCCAAGATGAATAAGAAATGAAAGTCAATAGTTAGATGCACTTGGGGCAAAGTTAATAACAGAAATGCAATTAAGGGAGAATGTAATAAAAGAAAAGGTTGTTTAGGGAAAGTGAAAAGTAAGTGTCATTCTTAGATGAGCAGTTTAGATGTCCAGAGGAAGGGAACTGTTTGATTTCCATGCGCTTCCCTACCATGATATCCAGTGAAGAATCCTAGGGACTAATCACACAGATGAAAACAAGGTATTAGCAACTCATGAGGTTAAGGGAGGCAGAGGTACTAGGGAATCATATTCAGAAAGGATAGCCAAGACTGTAAGCCAATTTACAATGCCAAATGGGTACAGACCAAGCATGTTAGATGCCAAGGTGACAGACCATGCCACATCTCACAGTTGTTGAGGATCAAGTTTCAGGGTGAGGTGTGTACAGCTTCTGGAAATTTCTAGCAGAGAACTGGCAAGAAGGCAGCCAAAGTAGTAGGGTATCCCATCAGCTACAGAGTGTGAGTGAGGGCACATCACATAGGAAGACCGAGGGACGTGCCTGAAAACAAAAACATCTTTGGATGGAGCCCTGGCATGATCCAAACTCTCACTTTCAAGGATTTTTTTTTTTTTTTTGCGGTACGCGGGCCTCTCACTGTTGTGGCCTCTCCCGTTGCGGAGCACAGGCTCCAGACGCGCAGGCTCAGCGGGCATGGCTCACGGGCCCAGCCGCTCCACGGCATGTGGGATCTTCCCCGACCGGGGCACGAACCCGCGTCCCCTGCATCGGCAGGCGGACTCTCAACCACTGCGCCACCAGGGAAGCCCTCAGTAATTTTTTAAGACCAAATCTGGATCCCATGTTGGAGATTGTATTAGTTTCCTATAGCTACTATAAGAACTTACCACCAACTTCGTGGCTTAAAAGAACATTTATGCAGATCCTCATCCTCCAAGATTTTTGTTCAGAAGCCTAGACTGTAAGGAAGCCTTCCAGATGATTCTGATGCAGGTGCTTGTAGATCACATTTTAAGAGACACTATTATTGAGTACTGATGGGCACGGTGACCTTTAGGATTTCACCAAAGTGTTTGGAAACAAAACTTTCTAAATTAAAAAATACATACTCTTGGCTTAAGAATAATTTTGAAAATAGAAATTAAGATTTCAAAAGCACAGGTCAGAATTATGCAATGCGGCTTTGCAGTTATCAGAAGCTGTGTTAAGCAGGGCTACTGCAGTATGTGAGATAACACAAGATGAACAAACAGTGATTAATAACATTTAAGAGAGGCTGGAATCAATAGGTCAGTTATAATGGCTATTCTAGTTATAGTAACTGAGTTAGCATATGATTTACTGTTACTAGATCAATAAGGATGAAGGGAGTCTTTAAACGTTTAGGCAAGTGTGTATGTGAAAAGAGGCTAAAACATAGGACCAGATAAAGAAAAAATACAGTAGAAAATTTATTCAAGGACAGTTTTTTCTCAGAGAGATTTTGTTGCATTGCTGTGATACCAGTTGTCTTGAAAGCAAAACCAAGCTTGAAGGTTCTCGCTTGTTAATATATCACGTACCTATACTTGTAAGTGCATTTTTCAAGTAAGTTTAGCACTTGATGAAAAATCAGAAAACCACTTGACTGGTGATTTGTATTGAAAGGGATCTTTTGCACTGAAAGGGATCTGTTTTATTTGACACAACACAGACAGTGACGGTAACAGGTTAGAGCATTTTGAAAGAATGGGCAAGATTGGCATGAGAAACTATTTATCATCTCTGTTCCAGAATCTTCCACAGTTTAAAAAACGTTTTTGTATTGACTGTTTTATTTTTTAAATAAATTTATTTATTTTATTTATTTATTTTTGGCTGGGTTGGGTCTTCGTTGCTTTGCGCAGGCTCTCTCTAGTTGCAGCGAGCGGGGGCTACCCTTCATTGCAGTGCGTGGGCTTCTCATTGCAGTGGCTTCTCTTGTTGCGGAGCTCGGGCTCTAGGTGCGCGGGCTTCAGTAGTTGTGGCTCATGGGCTCAGTAGTTGTGGCTCGCAGGCTCTAGAGCGCAGGCTCAGTAGTTGTGGCGCACGGGCTTAGTTGTTCCGCGGCATGTGGGATCTTCCCGGATCACGGCTCGAACCCGTGTCCCCTGCATTGGCAGGTGGATTCTTAACCACTGCGCCACCAGGGAAGCCCCTGTATTGACAGTTTTACAGGACAGGTGCTAAGAAATGAAGTAACTAGATAGCTAGTGGGAAGCAGCTGCATAGCACAGGGAGATCAGCTCGGTGCTTTGTGACGGCCTGGAGGGGTGGGATAGGGAGGATGGGAGGGAGGGACACACAAGAGGGAAGAGATACGGGAACATATGTATATATATAACTGATTCATTTTGTTGTAAAGCAGAAACTAACACCATTGTAAAGCAATTATACTCCAATAAAGATGTAAAAAAAAAAAAGAAAAAAAAAGAAATGCAGTAACTATGTTGAGGCAAATTACACAAAGGCAGATTCTAAGAAGGTTGTTCAGGAATAGTTGTTTTTAAAAGATGACAGTAGCGGGACTTCCCTGGTGGGTCAGAGTCCTCTCTCCCAATGCAGGGGGCCCAGGTTCGATCCCTGGTCAGGGAACTAGATCCTCCATGCATGCTGCAGCTAAGAGTCTGCATGCCGCAATGAAGATCATGCATGCCACAACTAAGACCCGGTGCAGCCAAATAAAATAAACACATAAATAAATATTTTTTTAAAAAGATGACAGTAGCAAGTTGAATGGCAACCTCAGAACCTCAAGAAGCAAAAGAGGAGTGCCGTTTGTTTGTTTTATATCCAGGATGTTGCAGATGATTAACTGTTTATAATGAAAGAGAGGAGAGGATATTTGAGGAGAAACTGGATAGCTTTGAAGATATCCCACATTTGGGTGTTTGCATTACCTGAAATCCTCTTATAAAGTGATCGGAACAGATCTGTAAACTGAACAACTCAATGTTAGGAATCATAAAATGTACATATCATAAACTTGACATTCACTTGCCAATCCTTTGCTGTAGGGGTCATGGCTTCTTCCTCCAGTGTAGGTCTGATTGGAATTCCAAGTTGTCCTACTGATGTCAAGAGACGGTATTAGGTGTTTGTTTGTTTTTTTAAATAAATTTTTTGTTTTTTATAATTTTTTTTTTTTTGGCCATGCCACACGGTGTGTGACATCAGTTCCCCGACCAGGAACTGAACCCGTGCCCCCTGCAGTGGAAGCAGAGCCCTAACCATTGGACCACCAGGGAATTCCCAGTGTTAGGTGTTGAGCGGGATTTTCTCCAGCTTTTTTTCTAAATCTTGAAAATTAAGTCCCATAGCTGAAAGCAAAAGGGATTAAGTGGGCCACACCTTCAGTTTACAAAAGTGGCCATGACTCTAGCTGACCATTTGCCTCAGGACTGTGGAAAAGAGCCAGTAGAGCTAGCTTCTATCCACTCCTTGCTAGACCCTGCTCCATGCAAATAGAAGGCTGGAAAGAGGAGAGAGGTTAACTTTGGGGGAAGAGTAGTGCTCAGGAAGAGAGGTGACTCCCCTCTTCTCCCTTTGAGGGGAGGCAATATCCCGAATAATTGGGGAACATTTTCAGGAAAGAAGGCTGACCTCACATTCCCGGGTTGGACATCTGCTCAGTTTACTGACCTGCCCTGCTGATACCCAGGTGGGGGAAGGAGCATTAAGGAGTAATGATAAGGGCCACCCTCTTGGAATTCCCCGTGTACGTGGAAGATGGATTTTGGCTGTCCCCAAAGGAGCTGTTTTGGTTTGAGACCCTACTTAGCAAGATCTGTTGAGACCCTCATCCATCTGTCCATGTTCAGCCTTTAAAGACTTAGTTACATCAGTAATGATGACCAACCTAGCTGAGAAGCACATCTTGCTGGGGAAAGAGACAATGTCTATTTTTCCTCTCCCTTTTCCCCATCCTCTCACCAGAGGGGTAAATGGGGAGAAAGGCAGGGAAATTGGAGAGCCACAGAGAATAAAGAGGAAAGCTTTAAAACAGATAAAAAATTGAAGTTGTAACAAGACTGCTTTAAAAACTGGAATGAGATAGTTTTAAGGACCAAAAGTGATTAAGAAGTTTTACTATAAAAACGAGACTCCCAAAGGAGTGGCCAGAGCACAGTTGGTGGCAGTAACTCCAAAGTGAAAACTTTTTCACATTTGTACCCAACATATTGAAATTTTCACTTAAAAAACTTGAATAATTGAATAATCTACTCCCATAATGCATAGCCTATTATTTCCAGTGGTGGGTTTTTTTCCTTAAGTGAGAACTTAGACTCCAGGGATGCAAACTCAGTAAGGCACACTGTGAAATTGTTTTGCTCCACTAACTCCATCTTTTACTTTTTTTCCATCCATGTCTAATTTGGCAGCAATTTTTAAAGCAATTTGCATTTATTGAGTTTTTCCAAAGGGATTTAAGTTTTCATAACAACAATGTTCTTTTTACACTAACTCCTTTGGTTCATGTAATATTTTAGTTGAATCAAAGAATTAGGAAAACAAGTTAAGTGGCATAAACAAGCTTGGGAGCCAATATAACTGATTCTTCAGAGGTAGACAACCTGAATGTTGTGAACAGAGTGATGGGCATATTAGAGATGCTTTTTCCCCTGACTCCTCTCTAGCGTGTCTGACCCTCCAGGTCAGACTGACTGGCCCACGGGACAGAGGGTGCTCACAGCTAGTCGGCTTCTCCTGCATATTTTAAAGCTGTGAGAGAAAACATTTTGAACTTCAGTAGGGACATCTGGGGTTACCTTGAATAAATGTAAACTATTTCCTTTAATCCACTAAGTAATCCGCACTCTCCCTGCTTGAGAATAATGCTTATTTAATATAAATTACTCACTTCTGATGATCGCCAAGGTAAAATGAATAAAATCTCCCTGAATGTAGGCAGTAGGAAACAACACCATCCCTCTCTGAGCAGTAGAAAAGAACACCATCCCTCTTTAGAGATCCTTCAACATGGCCCACCTCTATTTTCAACTTCATTTTCTGCAATTTCAAGCCCCAATTTAATCAACCTTAGGCAGTATGCAATAATATGTTAATGTCTCATTTTGTCTGCATTGATCTCTCTAGTAAAGAGAGCTGATATTAAGAGGCTATATTCAGATGCATGCCTATTATTTCTAGTTCCCATTCAAGAGTTTCGTCATTAGAGCTATTATCTTAATTTTACCTAGAATAGCTGTTCATTGTCTCTAGGAATCTGGTTTCTTTTCCACTCCCCTTTCAGTGGGAGTGACACAAATCTAATCTCAGTCAATTCAGGGGTTTCCTCCAAAGCACATTTTTAAGACCGAAGGTTCTTAAATATCACCAAGGAGATGAAAATGGGAAAAATCTGATCCTGAAGTTCCTCTGTCCTGAATTTTTCTCATCAGCAGATCGGCTGCTTGTGGCCCATTGTTTAGGACATGGGGATTATTTTGCTCCATTATCACTCCACTGGGGCACAATGATGGCACCTCCCTCTGAGGCCGCTGGGGCATCACCTGCCCAGACTCACCATGATTCTATTTCCTGTCACACCAGGAACAAACTTGCCAGCAGGGCTGCAAACACTTTTATTCCTGTCTTCAGAGTGTGTGTAAAAGATAGGAAGACATTTGGATTTCTCTCTTGCCCTACTCAGGATTAGTTAGAAGCCACTTTAAGTCACTTAGTTTTTGCAGCATTCATTCATCCAAAAATATCTGTTGAATGCATACTATATGCCAAGCACTACACAGCGCAGTATGTTCCTGATGACCTAAAGATGAGCTCACCTCTCCCTGGCAGACAGGGCAACTATGAGAGACTTGGCTAGGCATCTTTCTCTGAACATTTCAAGAAGGGCTATAAGCTTAAAAGCCAGGTGCAAGGTGAGGGTTATCTGGATGACAGTTTGCAGAACTAGACTAGAGTCTCAATTCCACTGATAATGTTAAATTCTTTGTAAGAGGAAGACTTCTTTATCACCTACCTTTGTGTTTCTCCCCCCGCCACCCCCCACCATGATACCTAGCACAGTTTTTCCTGCATGTGGCAAATAATCAATAAAAAGGTTTTAAATGAGTATAACTGAATATTTTATATACCACTCTATTTTCATAAAATTTTAAATATGCCATGCATTTTACTAGAGCAAGATAAAGCTCAGAAATCTAGCTTTGTGCCATATCTACTGTTTCAAGATAATCAACCTCTTGGTTTTGACAAGTGTTTTAATAATTATAGCCTAAAGATGCTGAGGCAGCTTCCAAAACTAACAAATGCATTATGACTATTTTTAAAAAATCAAAGCTTTTTGAATGGGACACCTAAAGAGAAAGTAACTTTTCCCTGAAGGAAGTAATTGTCCTATCACGAAAAACAATTACCGTTAAATGCTGAATTGAATTAACCAGTAAAGAAATACCTTAATCTGCAGTTAGTAATCCTCATGCAGCCCTTGTGGAATTCCAATTGCCATTATTTTTGTGACTCCCCCCCAAATCTGCAAATACTCAAGAGCCACTTTGTCTTCTGGAACAAAGCTATTGCTTAAAGTTATTAGGATTTTAAGAGAAAGTTCAGGATCAAAAACTAAAGGTGAGAACAGGATTTCTATGATGTATTACCTAGAATTGTTTGCTTCAGCCAACCTGGTTCCTGGTAATAGATTCTGAAAAGCATAGTAAAATTAATGCTTTTGAACAAGTAAAGGGCTTTAAATTTTCACGTAGCTCTGTTATTTTCTTTTAAAAAAGACACGGAAATTAATAGTTCTAAAGTAGAACTTGAACTCTTCCATGTGAACTTGTGGAGTGTTTTCTTTTAATCTTTGACTTTTTCTCCTCGATATAGAGTGAAACTAGATAGGATGAGAATACTGGCTCATTGATTCTAGTTAAATAAGACATTACTGCAGTTTGAAAACTGAATGAGTCGTTTTGCTCAGCACAAGTCAGTAGCCATCCAGCCAATGGAATACTATGAAAAAATGATCTATCGTGGCCCTTTACATGTTTTATTTTATTTGGTCTGATGCTTATTTTATACCTGATGGCGAGAAGGATGAGGAGTTTTGCAAGCAATGTATGTAGCAATGAATGGAACGGCATCGTTCTGCTTCCTCTTATTTTTCATTATCCTGTCATCTCTTCCTTTGGTGAATTTACGTCCTTCTACTGTATTCCACAGATGATTTTTAAGAAATAAAATGTCAAAACAAAGACTCTTTTTTGTTGAACAATTTGTAGAACAATTAAGGTAGTACTATCAGGGACTGTAAGGAAAGGTGAGATCTTTAAAATAAATAAATAAATAAATAAATATATATATATATATGTAAAGTATTATTGGTACTTTGGCCTCATAGTTTCATAACAGTGAAGGAATGAAGGAAATGTTCTAACGTGAGAATTTAAATATTATTTTTAAAACACAAAGAAAGCTTACTGGATTATCACAGTTGTGAGGGGAAAATACATCTCTCCTTTTGCTTAAATGAAATAGAAAAGATGACACATTCACAGAAAGATAGACAAGATGAAAAGGCAGACGGCTATGTACCAGATGAAGGAAAAAAATAAAGCCCCAGGAAAACAACTAAATGAAGTGGAGATAGGCACCCTTCCAGAAAAAGAATTCAGAATAATGATAGTGAAGATGATCCAGGACCTCGGAAAAAGAATGGAGGCAAAGATCGAGAAGATGCAACAAATGTTTAAAAAAGACCTAGAAGAATTAAAGAACAAACAAACAGAGATGAATACAATACCTGAAATGAAAACTACACTAGAAGGAATCAAAGCAGAATAACTGAGGCAGAAGAATGGATAAGTGACCTGGAAGACAGAATGGTGGAATTCACTGCCACAGAACAGAATAAAGAAAAAAGAATGAAAAGAAATGAAGACAGCCTAAGAGACCTCTGGGACAACATTAAACGCAACAACATTCACATTATAGGGGTCCAAAAGGAGAAGAGAGAGAGAAAGGACCCGAGAAAATATTTGAAGAGATTATAGTCGAAAACATCCCTAACATGGGAAAGGAAATAGCCACCCAAGTCCAGGAAGCACAGAGAGTCCCAGGCAGGATAAACCCAAGGAGAAACACACCGAGACACATAGTAATCAAACTGACAAAAATTAAAGATGAAGAAAAATTGTTGAAAGCAACAAGGGAAAAACAACAAATAACATACAAGGGAACTCCCATAAGGTTAACAGCTGATTTCTCAGCAGAAACTCTACAAGCTAGAAGGGAGTGGCATGATATACTTAAAGTGATGAAAAGGAAGAACCTACAACGAAGATTACTCTACCCAGCAAGGATCTCATTCAGATTCAACTGAGAAATCAAAAGCTTTAGAGACAAGCAAAAGCTAAGAGAATTCAGCTCCACCAAACCAGCTCTACAACAAATGCTAAAGCAACTTCTCTAAGTGGGAAACACAAGAGAAGAAAAGGACCTACAAAAACAAACCCAAAACAATTAAGAAAATGGTCATAGGAACATACATATCCATAATTACCTTAAACGTGAATGGATTAAATGCTCCAACCAAAAGACACAGGCTTGCTGAATGGATACAAAAACAAGACCCATCTATATGCTGTCTACAAGAGACCCACTTCAGACCTAGAGACACATTCAGACTGAAAGTGAGGGGATGGAAAAAGATATTCCATGCAAATGGAAATCAAAAGAAAGCTGGAGTAGCAATACTCATATCACGTAAAATGGACTTTAAAATAAAGAATGTGGGGCTTCCCTCGTGGCTCAGTGCTTAAGAATCCGCCTGCCAATGCAGGGGACATGGGTTCAAGCCCTGGTCCAGGAAGATCCCACATGCCGTGGAGCAACTAAGCCCACGTGCCACAACTACTGACCCTGTGCTCTAGAGCCCACGAGCCACAACTACTGAGCCCACATGCCACAACTACTGAAGCCCATGCGCCTAGAACCCGTGCTCTGCAACAAGAGAAGCCACCGCAATGAGAAGCCCGCAGGCACCGCAATGAACTGTAGCCCCTGCCTGCCAAAATTAGAGAGAGCCCGAGCGCAGCACCGAAGACACAATGCAGCCAAAAATAAATAAATAAATAAAAAGAAAGAAAGAAAGAATGTTACAAGAGACAAGGAAGGGCACTACATAATGATCAAGGAATCAATCCAAGAAGAAGATGTAACAATTATAAATATATATGCACCCAACATAGGAGCACCTCAATACATAAGGCTACTGCTAACAGCTATAAAAGAGGATATCGACAGTAACACAGTAATAGTGGGGGACTTAAACACCTCACTTACACCAATGGACAGATCATCCAAAGTGAAAATAAATAAGGAAACAGAAGCTTTAAATGACACAACAGACCAGGTAGATTTAATTGATATTTATAGGACATTCCATCCAAAAACAGCAGATTACACTTTCTTCTCAAGTGCCCACGGAACATTCTCCAGGATAGATCACATCTTGGGTCACCAATCAAGCCACAGTAAATTTAGGAAAATTGAAATCATATCAAGCATCTTTTCTGACCACAACGCTATGAGATTAGAAGTGAATTACAGGGGAAAAAAACGTAGAAAACGCAGACACATGGAGGCTAAACAAGACGTTACTAAATAACCAAAAGATCACTGAAGAAATCAAAGAGGAAATCAAAAAATACATAGAGACAAATGACAATGAAAACACGATGATCCAAAACCTATGGGATGCAGCAAAAGCAGTTCTAAGAGGGAAGTTTATAGCTATACAAGGCTACCTCAAGAAACAAGAAACATCTCAAATAAACAATCTAACCTTACACCTAAAGGAACTAGAGAAAGAAGAACAAACAAAACCCAAAGTTAGCAGAAGGGAAGAAATCATAAAGATCAGAGCAGAAATAAATGAAATAGAAACAAAGACAATAATAGCAAAGATCAATAAAACTAAAAACTGATTCTTTGAGAAGATAAACAAAATTGATAAACCATTAGCCAGGCTCATCAAGAAAAAAAGGGAGAAGACTCAAATCAATAAAATTAGAAATGAAAAAGGAGAAGTTACAGCAGACAACGCAGAAATACAAAGCATCCTAAGAGACTACTACAGGCAACTCTATGCCAATAAAATGGACAACCTGGAAGAAATGGACAAAATCTTAGAAAGGGATAACCTTCCAAGACTGAACCAGGAAGAAACAGAAAATAGGAACAGACCAATCACAAGTAATGAAGTTGAAACTGTGATGAAAAATCTTCCAACAAACAGAAGCCCAAGACCAGATGGCTTCACAGGTGAATTCTATCAAACATTTAGAGAGGAGCTAACACCCATCCTTCTTAAACTCTTCCAAAAAATTGCAGAGGAAGGAACACTCCCAAACTCATCCTATGAGGCCACCTTCACCCTGATGCCAAAACCAGACAAAGATACTACAGAGAAAGAAAATTATAGACCAATATCACTGATGAATATAGATGCAAAAATCCTCAACAAAATACTAGCAAACAGAATCCAACAACACATTAAAAGGATCATACACCGTGATCAAGTGGGATTTATCCCAGAGATGCAAGGATTCTTCAATATACGTAAATCACTCAATGTGATAAACCATATTAACAAATCGAAGAATAAAAACCATATGATCATCTCAATAGATGGAGAAAAAGCTTTTGACAAAATTCAACACCGATTTATGATAAAAACCCTCCAGAAAGTGGGCATAGAGGGAACCTACCTCAACATAATAAAGGCCATATATGACAAACCCACAACAAACATCATTCTCAATGGTGAAAAACTGAAAGCATTTCCTCTAAGATCAGGAACAAGACAAGGATGTCCACTCTCCCCACTATTACTCAATATAGTTTTGGAAGTCCTAGCCACAGCAATCAGAGAAGAAAGAAATTAAAGGAATCCAAATTGGAAAAGAAGAAGTAAAACTGTCACTGTTTGTAGATGACATGATACTATACATAGAGAATCCTAAAGATGCCACCAGAAAACTACTAGAGCTAATCAATGAATGTGGTAAAGTTGCAGGATACAAAATTAATGCACAGAAATCTCTTGCATTTGATACACTAGTGATGAAAAATATGAAAGAGAAATTAAGAAACACTCCCATTTACCATTGCAACAAAAAGAATAAAATACCTAGGAATAAAACTACCCAGGGAGACAAAAGACCTGTATGCAGAAAACTATAAGACACTGATGAAAGAAATTAAAGATGACGCAAACAGAAGGAGAGATATACCACGTTCTTGGATTGGAAGAATCAACATTGTGAAAATGACCATACTACCCAAAGCAATCTACAGATTCAATGCAATCCCTCTCAAATTACCAATGGCATTTTTTACAGAACTAGAACAAAAAATCTTAAAATTTGTATGGAGACACAAAAGACCCCGAATAGCCAAAGCAGTCTTGAGTGAAAAAAATGGAGCTGGAGGAATCAGACTCCCTGACTTCAGACTATACTACAAAGCTACAGTAATCAAGACAATATGGTACTGGCACAAAACAGAAACATAGATCAATGAAACACTATAGAAAGCCCAGAGATAAACCCACGCACCTATGGTCAACTAATCTATGACAAAGGAGGCAAGGATATACAATGGAGAAAAGACAGTCTCTTCAATAAGCGGTGCTGGGAAAACTGGACAGCTACATGTAAAAGAATGAAATTAGAACACTCCCTAACACCATACACAAAAATAAACTCAAAATGGATTAGAGACCTAAATGTAAGACCGTACACTATAAAACTCTTAGAGGCAAACATAGGAAGAACACCCTTTGACATAAATCACAGCAAGATCTGTTTTGATCCACCTCCTAGAGTAATGGAAATAAAAACAAAAATAAACAAATGGGGCCTAATGAAACTTCGAAGTTTTGCACAGCAAAGGAAACCATTAACAAGACGAAAAGACAACCCTCAGAATGGGAGAAAATATTCAGAAACGATGCAACAGACAAAGGATTAATCTCCAAAATATATAAACAGCTCATGCCGCTCAATATTAAAAAAACAAACAACCCAATCAAAAAATGGGCAGAAGACCTAAATAGACATTTCTCCAAAGAAGACATACAGATGACCAACAGGCACATGAAAAGCTGTTCAACATCACTAATTATTAGAGAAATGCAAATCACAACTACAATGAGGTATCACCTCACACCAGTAAGAATGGGCATCATCAGAAAATCTACAAACAACAAATGCTGGAGCAGGTGTGGAGAAAAGGGAACCCTCTTGCACTGTTGGTGGGAATGTAAATTGATACAGCCACTATGGAGAACAGTATGGAGGTTCCTTAAAAAACTAAAAATAGAATTACCATATGATCCAGCAATCCCACTACTAGGCATATACCCAGAGAAAACCATAATTCAAAAAGACACATGCACCCCAATGTTCATTGCAGCACTATTTATAATAGCCAGGTCATGGAAGCAACCTAAGCCCATCGACAGACGAATGGGTAAAGAAGATGTGTATATTCCACATATATAATGGAATATCAGCCATAAAAAGGAACAAAATTGGGTCATTTGTTGAGATGTGGATGGATCTAGAGACTGTTACACAGAGTGAAGTAAGTCAGAAAGAGAAAAACAAGTATCGTATATTAACGCATGTATGTGGAAACTAGAATAATGGTACAGATGAACCGGTTTGCAGGGCAGAAATTGAGGCACAGATGTAGAAAACAAATGTGTGGACACCAAGGGGGGAAAGTAGTGGGGTGGTGGTGGTGGTGGTGTGATGAATTGGGCGATTGGGATTGACATGTATACACTGATGTGTATAAAACTGATGACTAATAAGGACCTGCTGTATTAAAAAAAATTAATTTAATTTTAAAAAAAGACGTACAAAAGATAATTAAATAACCTTCAATTAATTTAGTTAAACAGAACCTATTCCTTGAACACATAAGTAAAATTAAGATTCAGATTTCCTTCTTGCAAAATATACAAAGAAGTATAAAATTAATAGAAAATTTTATAGTTTGGTAAAATAAATACACATGCAAAGATATTCAGTATTTTTGGCTTGAACACTGTAGTGCTAGCTCACATTGGCCTGTTTCAGCAATGTTCTTAGCTTTCTAAGGTCCTATTTTACAGGATTGCAAATACCGTTTAAGAAATTTGAACCTATTGGCCATTCACACCATGGTGCTTTCATTGGACCCACACCCAGCTAAAATAGTCTCCACCAAACAGGAACTTGAGCTTGGGTAAAAGGAAGAAGAAATTTTGCAACCTGCTTTGCAGCCCCATGCAGCCACTTTGAATCTGAGGGTAGAGTTCAAAGGGAGATGGGAGGAGGTGGAGACTAAGGAACAAATCTGGCATTTTGCTCAGAGCCCCAGTGGTGACCACTAGGTGATGGGAAACTATTTCTCTGCAGTGCTTTTAGACATTTTTGGTAGGGTGCCGTTTTTAAGTTATTGATCCATAATTTTCTCTTGACGTCCGTGGCACACACTCTTCTGGTTTTCCTCCTACTTTACTGGCTTCCCCTTCTCCGTGTCCTTTGCTAGTTCCTCCTCTAACCTAAATACTGAATATCTCATGGTTCATTCAGTCTTAGGTTTTGTTACTTCTTCTACTTTTTTCCTAGTTAGGCTCATCCAGAACCCTGGCTTTATATACCATCTATAAGCCAATGCCTCCCAAAATATGTGTCCAGTCCCAGAGTCTCACCTTCAAATCCTAACTCCTATTCGAGATGCCCACCAGATATCTTCACAATGAATAAACTGAAAAGCATTTCAAACTTAACACATTCAAAATAGAACCAATGGCTTTCTCCTTCACTCTGTCTCCCTCCTGGTCTTTCCCGTTTCAGTTAATGGCCCCACCATCCACCCAGATGCTCAAGACACAGACATCTAATCCATTGGCATTTCCTATTGGTTCTACCTCTATAATATGACCATGCTGTTGTCTGCCACCTGGACTACTGCAGTAGTCTCCTGAGTGGCCTGCCCTCTTCCTCCCTGGCCCCCTTCCAACACTGTATTCACAGAATAGTGAGAGGCTTCTTCAAAAATGTACACCAGGTCAAATCACCTCCTTCGATCACATTCTACAGTGACTCCCCAGAGCACTTAGAGTCTGAGCTCCTTCCCTAACATGGCCTCCGTGGTCTTACTCCTGCCTCCACTCCAACCTCGTCTCATTTCACAATTGCTCTGCAGAATCGTTCCAGACACATTAGCCTCAAACATGTCAATCTGTTCCCCATTCAAGGTACTTGCACTGTGCGCTCTCTCTTCCTAGAATACTTCTTCCTAGACTTTTACATGGTTAGGGTGTTCTCATTGTTCAAGTCTTAGCTCAAACCTGACCACAGAGAAGTTTCCCTGACTTTCTTCACTCTATAATAGTTGGCTCCTGCCACACCACATGGTTATTCTTGATATACTACTCTGTTTGTTTTCTACATACAAATAATTGAAAATTGGAACGATCTTTATTTGTTTTATTTTCTGCTTTCTAGTTTTTTCACAGAATGTGAGCTCCTTCAAGGCACATACTTCATCAAGTAAGAGACACTTTGCAAGCCAAGTTATCCCATAGAAGTATTTCAAGAAATAATTAGCTCATGGTGGCACATGTTTTGTATTGCTCAAAACTATATCCAGTTCTCCTATCGCAGTATCTGGCACAAGTTTGGTATTCAGTGAATATTGTTTCAATAAATGAATGACAATGAATAGAATAACAGAAAGATGGAAGGAAGAAAACAGCCTTCAGTCTTCAGATGTCTGGTTCAGGAAAATCTAGTCTCTTGTAATTGAGCCCAGTGTCCCTTTCTTCACCCCTACTCGCATCCCTCCAATCCTGGAAGAAGGAAACAATGAGAGAGAAGAACAAAGTGGAAGAATTAATATTATTGTCTTCTTTCTAGTGAAAGTCGATCTTTTCTACTACCACAGGATCACTGCCCTTTGTCTCCTCCCTCTGGATCGTAAAAGGGTCCCCTGGGATCCCTGTATCAAAAGAAACTCCAGAACTTGTCTTGCAAAAAAGCTGGGGGTCCTCTTTATTTAGTACAACTTTTTTGAGAAATAGAAAGAATATTACCACATAGTTTCAGTTTCTACTTCCTTTTGAGCAACATTTCCAAGTAATTCAACAAAGCTATTTATTTTACAAAGAAAAATATCACTCGTGAATTTTACTCTCTACTTTTATTAAAAATTTTAAATAGAAATAGATGAATTATCCAATTCATCTCTAATTAAATTGGATAATAAGGCCCCCAAAGGATCATTTGTCACAAAGTCTTATAATCAAGATCTGAAAATATTGCATAATGATAACCATCCACCATAGAAATGGGCTATCAGTTCATTGATAATATTCTCAGATGAATTTCGTTGCTATAATTCCCTTTGGGTAATTCAATAGTAAACCTGTATCTCAAAACCAAAACTAGAAATGGCAATACAACTTAGATTAGCTCATTTGAAAAACAAGGGGAAAACATATTTAAGAAAAAGAAATTCACAGTTGGTCTGGTAATTTCAAGGTACTATAGCAAAATAGCCATAAGCATATTTTATTTCTCATATACACTTATCAAATTTTGAATGGTCTTGTTTACTTCCCTGTGTGAGCTAGCTGTATGTAGGATGTAAGTTAAGCACTAATACTTCCATCTTAAAATCTTTTTAAAAACTTTTCCACTTAGACAATTAGCTAATTCAACAGCTAGTAGGTACATGGTGGGAACCCAGGAGATACGTGTTAATGACTTTGATTCTGCAAGTATCTATTGTGCATACCCTATGTGTAGGGCGATTCACTCAGTGCTGGAGAATACAATGGGAACTAAGAGAAGGGCCAGTAAAGCTCAGTGGCTGACAGGATGGACTTTGGAAATATGGCCCTGAGTTCAAATCCTGAGTCTATCACTTGGTAACTGAATAATATTGGCAAGTTATCTTACCTCTCTAAGCCTCACTTATCTATCTCATCTGTAAAACTAAAAGTATCACTTGCCTCCTGGGATGGTTTTAAGAAATAAATGAAGTCACATATGTAAAGGGATTAACACAGTGACTGACACATCTTAAATGCTCAAAAATGCTTCTTGTTGCCATTGTAATGATTGGTATTACATGGTCCCTGGCTCCCTGAGAGCCTAGGATTTAAAGAGAGAAATAAGCATGTATGTGATTATCACATAGTGGAACGAAAAGCACACCATCTGTGTTTGTCCATAAATGAGTCAACCCAAGGCTCTAAGTTTATAAACTACTCTTTTATTTACTAGATGATATTTTGCCACACAATAAAATGTCAGTTCTGTCTACACATAGAAATCAGGTGTAGTGTTGTCTTGGATTAGTATGAACAATCTGATTTTCTGAGTATGGAATTTAATCTGCTCAGTCTATGAGTTAAAAGATGATTATTCTTCCTTTCCCTTAAAAAAATTCAGATAGATAATGCTGCTTTGCCAACAATCTTCTATATGCTCTTATAAAATTATGAAAAGATATCATGTAATTCTTAAATAAGAAATATTATTATTAAAGTCCAACCTCCATTTTTATCCTCAGCATCCAAAAGGATTGTAAAACGTCAGTACTACAAGAACAAATGAAATAAGTGGCATTGCTAAATTAAAAAGAACATAGACTGAATTTTTTTAAAGAAGCATTTTGGGTGTGAGTCATACCTCTCCAAGCCCTGGTAATGAGCAAATTCTTTTTCTCAAGATTTCCCTCAAACTAGGCCTTTTTGTCCAATTGTAAAATTATCTGGATAATTCAGTTCAGCAAACATCTATAAAATATTTCTTACATGTTAAGCACCATGGATGCCCAGAGCTGAATAAAACACAGTTCTTTCACTGAAATACTTGTCATGCTAATGGTGAAGACAAACAAGTAAACTACTTCTCCATTTATTCTAAAATGTTGATTATTTACTCACATTTATCATCTCTAAAATCGAAATGCATCTTTCAGTCAACAGCAATTTATAACTCCTATCAGCCAGGTGACATTCATGATGTGGTTGCCATTGTGTATTCATGATGTATTGCCTGCATATGCATCTTAGTTATCTGCATAACATATTACCCCAAAACTTAGTGGCTGAAAACAGCAGTGTTTATTACATGAAATATTTTGTAGATCAGGAGATCAGGCATGGCTCAGCTGAGTCCTCTGACTCCAGAACTCTCAGAAGCTGCAATCAAGGTATCTTCTGGGGCTATAACTGTCTTAAGGCTCAACAGGGGGTGGATCTGCTTTCAAGCTGACTCAGGTGATTGTTGACTGGATTTAGTTTCCCATGGGCTATTGGTTCCTCATGAGCCATTGGCCAGAGACTTCCCTTGGTTCCTTGCCTAGTGGTCTCCAGATTGGGCAGCCCATGACATGACAGATGGCTTTACTAGAGTGAGAAAGCAAGAGGGAGAGAGGGAGAGACAGAGTCAGATAGCCAGAAAGAAGTTGGTCTTTTGTAACCTAATTTCACAAGTGTCATCCCAACGCTTTGCTGAATTCTGTTCATGAGAAGCAAGTCACTAGGTCCAGCCCATACTCAGTGGGAGGAGACTATACAAGGGTGTGAATACCAGGAGGTGAAGATCACTGGGAGCCATTTTAGAAGTTGTCTGCCACATTGCCTGTGATTATGGAATTTAGTTTATTCCTAGGGGTATGACTGGCCACAGCAATCCCTTGACATTTCAGTCCACAAACCATTTTTAAGGACAATATGAGGAAGGAAGATGAATCCTAGTTTTCTGAAAATGGTTTATTAGCACCTTTTGGTAGCAGAATGGATGTCAGGGGCTTGGGAGAAAATTCAGAGATAACTGGTAGAGCACACTTTAAAGAAATGCTTCAGCAACAATGCTGTTCTGCGTATGTTCTCTTCTAGGAGTTTTAGGTGTCATGTCTTATATTTAAGTCTTTAAGCCATTTTGAGTTTATTTTTGTGTATGGCATGAGGGTGTGTTTTAACTTTGTTGATTTACATGCAGCTGTCCAACTTTCCCAATACCACTTGCTAAAGAGACTGTCTTCTCCATTGTATATTCTTGCTTCCTTTGTTGAAGATTAATTGACTGTAGGTGTGTGGGTTTATTTCTGGGCTCTCTATTCTCTCTGTTCTGTTCCATTGATCCATAAGTCTGTTTTTGTGCCAATACCGTGCTGTTTTGATTACTGTAGCTTTGTAGTATTGTCTGAAGTCTGGGAGGGTTGTGCCTTCAGCTTTGTTCTTTTTCCTCAGGATTGGTTTGGCATTTCTGGGTCTTTTATGGTTCTGTATAAACTGGGGTTATTTGTTCTAGTTCTGTGAAAAATGTCCTGGGTAATTTGATAGGGATTGCGTTAAATCTGTGGATTGCTTTGGGTAGTATAGCAGCAAAGCTGTTGCTGGGACAATACTATGTGGGGAAAGGTGAACATCAATGCTTCTGAATAGCAAATGATTTAGAAAATTTAGACCCTGAATGGGAAAAGGTTTTAGGAATATCTTGACCAATTTATTTCATGTATATTTTTCATTTTATGAATGCAAAATAATAATATATGATTAAACCCCATGTCTCAATAAGTATAAAACAGCTCTTTCAATAAGCTTAAAATTAAAAACTAAATAATATTGAAAGCATCATATCAGAGTTTAATTGGCAACATTTTTTTCTTTTTGGTGTTATATGAAATAATTTCCCACAATTAAAGGCATCTTAAATTCAGTGACTCAAGAAACAATTACAATGCAGCGTGATGAGTTTAAAAACCTGAGGTAAGTTATTCCTGCCTATGGACTCTCTAACCATGCCAGGGAGTCTGCAGTCTAGCCAAGATGTGTCTTCAGTGGATCACGCATATGGACATTTACATACCTCATTTAAAGTTCAATGAAAGTGAACAACTAAAACTTCTGAAACACTAGAGAAAAAGTTAAAGGTGATCGTAAACAATCTCATATATTGTGCAATGGAAAGGAAGACTTGAGAGATGAAAAAAGTGTCCTGTCAAGCACAGTAGAAGCGATTTTCATCAAAGTGCGATAACTTTTTATAACTCCCAACTGTGGTTCCCAGTCTGCAATCACAGACCCCAAGAGTTAGGAATTATTGCAGCGGGCCCGTGAACCCATGTGCACATGAAACATTTTATGTAGAATGGCTAAATAATATCTCAAAACATTTTTAAACCACTGTTTTTCAAATGCATTAAAGGTGCTTTGTTATTAATTAAATACACATGATTTTCAAGTAATTTTTGACATCATCCTAACTTTTTTATTGTGGTTTATTTAAGCAACAAGCATTAGAAATATAAGTATTAAAGAATCCATGAAATTTTTACTATTAAAAAATACCCTCTATGACAAAAATTCTGGGAACTACTGTCCTCAGGCTTCCTGAGTTTCAAACCTAAGCATGTTCAAAAATGATTCATTTTCTATGTCCCCATAGCCTTAGGAAATCATTTATCTCCACATTACTGGTTAAAGACCTTTCTCTTGCTATCACTCTTTCTATTTGAAATTTCATACCCATAGATAAAACTTGTCACGATTTTAGAAAAAACTCCATTTTTATTCCAACACATTAAAAGGAAATCCATTTTGTTTCTGAGAGTAACGAATTGAATTTTAAAAGAATTTCTTTTTCTCTCTTGGTTCCTTAAAGTCAGATTTTTTCCTTTAATTAATGTCAAGCCATCTTTCATTTTTAAACAGCATTACCCTAAGAACGTTGGTTTAATTTTTTTCAATTTAAATGGTTGAGTCGCAGTGCAATGATGATTTTATTATACAATTAAGAAGCCAGAATACCAAAAATTAGCCAAGATGGTAAAACTATTAGTGCTCTGTCACAGCCAAAATGATTCATTTACTTACCACAAGAGATTAAATTGGTCATAATTCAGGTATATACTTGATAAAATGGAAAGAGAAAATTTTAGTAAGTATACTCTTATTAACATGTTTTCTATTCATAAGAGACTTCAAGTGTCTCTCTTTTTTCTTTTTTATAAATTTATTTATTTATTTATTTATTTTTGGCTGTGTTGGGTCTTCGTTGCTGCGCACGGGCTTTCTCTAGTTGTGGCGAGCGGGAGCTACTCTTTGAAGCGGTACGCGGGTTTCTCGTTGCAGTGGCTTCTCGTGTTGTGGAGCATGGGCTCTAGGCACGTGGACTTCAGTAGTTGTGGCATGCGGGCTCAGTAGTTGTGGCTCATGGGCTCTAGAGCGCAGGCTCAGTAGTTGTGGTGCATGGACTTAGTTGCTCCACTGCATGTGGGCTCTTCCCGGACCAGGGCTCGAACCCATGTCCCCTGCATTGGCAGGCGGATTCTTAACCATTGCACCACCAGGGAAGCCCTGAAGTATCTCTTGATATGAGCTCTAGGGTTAACAAAAAATTCAAATACATGCTCATATTGTTATACACATAACTTGAGCACAGTTGCCATTTATTTGTAGGTTCAAGATCAAGAGAGTGATTCAATTTAAGCATGTGTTGTTTTGAATAAAGCAGGCTTGAGGACCGTGTCCTACTGATACAAGGCAAACTAAAAGACATCTTTCTACACCCCTGTTCATCTGATACATTTCTCAAATATCCACTTGATAAGGAAAACAGAATTAAGGAGCTCCATTTTCAGTTGGCAATTCAGCATTAAGTATAAAAATAGGTTTGGATAGCTGGCCAATCCATTATTTAAGTCATCAAACAACAAATATTTATTGAGTGACTCATATGCTTCCAACACCAGGCTAGAGCTGGGCAGACAGCAGTGAATGATACTTGATGCCCCTGCTCTCAGGAAACTTGGAATCTATTTGGAATTCAGAAAGGAAAGAAACTAATTACAAATTAGTGTCAATGGCACTACCAAAAGTTTTCCTCCAGGATGCTTTGGAACCACAGGAGAGGTTCCCAACCCAATGATAAAGAATCAAGGAAGACTTCTCAGGGAAAGTTAGCCCAGCACCTGGTGGGGTGATGGGTGAGGATGGGGTAGAGGAGTGTTCCAAGCAGAGGGAAGAGCATCCTAAGCTTGAATTCTAGGAATATATATATATAGAATAGGATGCCATTTGCGTAAACTGCAGTGTAAACTGTGCGTCTAGGAGTTTTGTAGTGTGCCTGTCCTATTAGCAAGAATATTTAGACGATTGATGCTTGGCTGCAAAGTATCTCTTTCTATGAGTTAATATGCTTTGGGGATGGTACTTATTTTTCCTTTTTTTTTTTTTGCTAAGGTGTTATGATACAGTGAGCCCTGGAAGAGTAGAGGAAAAGTCAGTGGAGAGATAAAGAAGGGATAACTTTCCCTATTCCTTTCTCCCCATACTCTCCTACCCAAACACACAGTACAGCTCAGACGCTCAAGAGTTATCCATGTGTGAGATGATATTGCAGTGTGATAAGTAATTCCACCAGCCAAACTGAACCCCTCGGTTAACAAAGTGTTTATTCAGCTTCTCTTGCTGGATGGAACTGAGCCCAGGGGTTAGAGCTGAGAGTTTCCTCTTTGTACCAAAGCTATAACACCCAGCTGGGAGGTGATCAAAAACTTTAAACCACTAAGCAAGAAAGTAAACAAGCTAAAACAAGGACGAGATTGCTGGCTCAGAAAATGGCTTAAAGAATAGGACATCTCGGGACTTTCCTGGTGGCACAGTAGTTAAGAATCCGCCTGCCAATGCAGGGGACACGGGTTCAATCCCTGGTCCGCGAAGATCCCACATGCCGCAGAGCAACTAAGCCCGTGCGTCACAGCTACTGAGCCTGTGCTCTAGAGCCTGCAAGCCACAACTACTGAGCCTGCGTGCCACAACTACTGAAGCCCGCACGCCTAGAGCCCGTGCTCCACAGCAAGAGAAGCCACTGCAATGAGAAGCCCACACGCCACAACTGTAGAAAGCCCACGCGCAGCAACAAAGAGCCAACGCAGCCAAAAATAAATAAATAAATACATTTATTTAAAAAAAGAATAGGACATGTCTTGAGTGGCCAATGCTTTCTGTGTTTGCTTTAATCCATTCTCTAGCTTGTAAGTTTTTCAACGTTGGCACTACTGATATTTGGGGCCAGATAATTCTTTGTTGTAGGTGCTGGCCTGAGCTCTGTAGGATGTTTAGGTATCTCTACTCACTAGACGCCAATAGCAATCCTGGCCCCTAGTTATCAAAGTCAAAAATATCTCCAGAGGTTGCCTAATGTCCCTTAGGGGCCAAATAATCCACAGTTGAGAATCAGTGATCTAAAATTAAAGGTCTTCCTAACTGACAGCCTATGCTATATCAACAACAGCACACACAAAAACAAAAACGAAACAAAAACAAAGAACCTGCCAATCAAAGTGATTTATGGGATTTTTTTTTTTTTAATAAAAAGGCCAAATGCCAGGTTTCTCTTTTTGTTTTTGGTTTGCTTGTTTGTCTTTTTCTGTTACTCGAGGAAAAGAATCAGGTAGAAAGAGAAAACGGTTATGTCCCGTGTTGAGCACCTAACATATCCACATTTCTTGCATGTGTACATTTAGTCCACGTTAGGAGAATACAAATGCAAAAGAAAATAATTGAAGTAGAGAAGGATTTGCTACTCCAAGATATGCCTCTTTGGCATAAGGATTATTTTGAGCTGGTTATTTTTTTAAGAAACAGCAGACTTAGGAAAAGCTCTGAAAAATGAGTAGTAGAAGTTACCCTTTTTGAAGAGACATTTACATTTACAGTTATAAGAAAAATCTCCATTTATAAGGGTGTCTCCCTCTCTGTACCAGGAAGAGAAGGATGGTTCTAAATCTCTAGAAACTCTTCTCAATGGAGAAGGCAGGGAATTAAATTTGAAGACAACCCTATCCTTGTTTACTGTGCTTCTCCTGGTCGCCTCCCACAACTGCCCCCACCCCCACAAAGTCTTCTTTTGTCTTTAGCTGGAAATAGTATTTAAGGTGGTGGCTTGGGCCATTTCGGGGAGTTAGTCTTCCTGGGTCTCTCCCCCGTATACAAGAGGTATACATGTTATTAAACTTCTGTTTGTTTTTCTCCTATTAATCTGTCTTTTATTACAGGGGCTCTCAGCCAAGAACCTGGAAGAGTAGAGGAAAAATTATCTTTCCTCTCCTACAAAATATTGTAATTCTAAGAACCAACCTCCAAATTTGCACTAAATTTCTCAAGAATGAGCCAAGTAGGCATCTAATACTGTTTTACAGCCTAAAAACGAATGTAAATTCATAATATACAGTGGGAGTAAAACTGACCTTCAAAAGAATCATTCAAACTGTTTTTTCAACAGGATTCTCTCAAAACTAGACAAATGACTCCCTTAGTACATGGACTCTGTAGCATCAAAATGACCAATGATTGGAGTTTTTTGGCCAAACTACTGGACAGAGTGAAGGAGGGAGGAATGGAGAAGAGACAGGGCTGTTAAGACAGCCCAGTCCATCATTCGGTATCATGAAGGTAAGAAGAAATTGTTTGGCAGCTACTTTTTGCTATCATCAATTTTTTTTAAATAGCATTTTTTTTTTTTTTTTTTTGCGGTATGTGGGCCTCTCACTGTTGTGGCCTCTTCCGTTGCGGAGCACAGGCTCCAGACCTGCAGGCTCAGCGGCCATGGCTCACGGGCCCAGCCACTCCGCGGCATGTGGGATCTTCCCGGACTGGGGCACGAACCCGTGTCCCCTGCATCGGCAGGCGGACTCTCAACCACTGCGCCACCAGGGAAGCCCTTTAAATAGGATTTGATTTTTTTTCTTGACTGTGAAGTTACTCATTGTAGGAAATTCTGAAAATACTCAAAAGAATGCCCCACTTTGAGATAATGACTATTAACTTTTTTCCTTCTAGCCTTTTTCCATGCATATGCAGTAAACAAAATTGGGCTTATACTACAAATTTCGAAATAATATTTTTTAAAAAATAAAATTTTAAAGCCCAATTTTTGAATTAACTTTGTATTGTGGAAGTGTCGTCATGTCGCTGGAGTTATTTATTCTTTCATGTGTTTGTTTTTCACTCCATTATTCAACAAGTATTTTTGAGTACCTCTGACATACCAGGCACTATTCTCATGGCAGGAGATACAGCAGTAACCAGAAGGGACAGAATCCTCTGCCCGGATGGGGCATATGTTCCAAGGTGGGACAACCAGCAATAAGCAAATGAATAAGTACTATATTTTGCATGTAAGACAGTGATAAGAAAAATGGAGAAAAATAAGACAGAAAAGGGTTGAGAGAGCAGTTTGGTGTGTGTTTGAGGGACTGCATCTGCATTAAAAAGAGGTCAGAAAAGTCTTTAGTGAGAAGGTAGCATTTGAGCAAAGACCTGAAGGAGGTGAAGGAGCTATTCTTAAGGATATCAGGGAAATCCTTCCAGACCAAGAGAATTGGGCAGGAGCCCATCTCTAGTGTTTCAGGGGCCACGAGAGCTGACAGAGTGGGAAGGGGTGCCACTGAAGGGGGTTTGGGGGAGAGGAGTTTTAAGGGCTTGGGCTTTGATGGTGTATGAGATGGGAGACGTGGGGTCCAGGGATGGCTTACCATCTAACTAATTCACAGATAGTGCTTGAGGAAGAGACTGACTTTATGCAGGGGGCAACACCGAGAACAGAAAGCCTGGTTGGGAGGCTACCACAGGATCTAGGTAAGGCGTGATGTAGGATTAGACACAGGTAGAGGTGACAGAAGTAGTTGAATTCTGGATATATCTTGAAAGTCAAAACAACAGGATTCCAGAGGTTTCAGTTATGCAGGGTACAAGGGAAAAAAAGAAGAGTCAGGAATGACTCGAAGATTTTTGGGCTTGAGAATATTGCTCTAAATTACAACTTTAGTAAGTGCATAATTTATGACAGTTCTTTTTAAGGTATTCTCATTATGTAGGCAGTTTCAAAATTAAAAAGAAATAACAAGACTAATCACAAGAAGGTCATCTTTGTCTGAATATAAGTTTGACAACCAGAAATCAATAGTGTAAGTTCAAATAAATCAAAAGGGGCTTCCCTGGTGGCACAGTGGTTGAGAGTCCGCCTGCTGATGCAGGGGACACGGGTTTGTGCCCCGGTCCGCGAAGATCCCACATGCCGCGGAGTGGCTGGGCCCGTGAGTCATGGCCGCTGAGCCTGCGCGTCCGGAGCCTGTGCTCCGTAACGGGAGAGGCCACAACAGTGAGAGGCCCACGTATCGCAAAAAAAAAAACAAAAACAAAAAACAAAAAAAAACAAATAAATCAAAAGCATCCAACCCCTTGGAAATGAAAAATAATTCATTTTAAAAAAAGGATCGAAAGAAAAATATACAGTTCAGTAGAAAATTCAAAACCAAAATCATCAAAATCTAAAGGGTGAGATGACTCTTGAAAGATGAAAAAGAGTTCATGAAGAGAAGAAAGAGCACAAAAGATTCCAGGCAGGAGGACAAGCCATGTCAAAGCAAGTGAGACAAACTAGTGCGACAACATGGTGCCCTTGGGGAACATTAAATGTTAAGGGAGGAAATGAAGGAAGGATAGGCAGGGTCCCATCACCCATGGCATTGTATGTCATGCCAGATATCCACATTTCATCCTGAATGTAATGCAGAACCACTATAGGATTTCAAACTGGGAGAAATATTTAAACAATGATGACTATTGGGTCTTCATGAAAGGACCCAATATTATTGGGCATGTAGTTCTGTTTTTTTCCTCTGGTTGTTAAGAAAACAAAAGGTCTTGCTCTTATTTACCAATCTATGTAAGAAGATATAAAATTCAAAAACACATCACATCTACTTTGTTTTCCAGGAATCTTTCCCCTAATGTTACTCAAGCTCAGTATCATTCACATAGGAATTTACCAACACTCTTATCATCTAACCAGTTTTTTTCTTAGTTACTGTCTCAAACCCACTTTTGTAATTAACGTAAATGATTTCAAATTAAATGTAATCATTGCTGCATTATTTTGGTTGACTATTTACCCATCTCATCTCTTCCATTAAGGTTGAAGTAGACTGAGGGCAAGAACCCCCATTTTCAGAGTTCTTTGGAAATGACAAAATATATGTTTTGTCAAAAAGAGATCATAGTTCTTCCAGAGCTCCCACATGGGTGTTACTCAATAAACTGCACTGAGAATCTCTATCACTACATGATTCTTTTCATTGGTATTTCATTTATAGTTAAGGATACACTATGATTTCCCAAGGAATTTTCAGGAGAGGAGGTTTCCTCAATCAACTCTGAGTATGCCAAAACGTTCATTAAATATCTCTGCTACTTCAAAGCCTTAGTTAATTAAGCTTCTCTCAATATATTATCCCCATTCACACAAGTAGCCTCTTTAAAATGAATATGAATGCATTTTTTATTTACCTGTCTCTCTGGTTTCTGGTTCTTCACGCTACTTTATTATCCTTTGACTGCCTGCAGTGACTATATTCTAACATTGTGATACATGTTACCCTTTGAATTCACAGCCATGTATGTATGTGTATAATTACATACTCATGTGTGTATGCAAATTAGGGGCTTTATGCCGGTGTACAAATCACAATTAGTTCATTTCTTCCAGCTCGGCTATAGAGTTTACTGAAAAAATGTTCAAGTTTGTCTTTTGGTGATTACCTTATGCTTAAACTAGCTCTCCTTATTTTCAATATAGAAAAATATATTGAATTACATAACCCCAGTTAGCTCTAAAATGGACAAAGCAAGACAAGCCAGTAAGGACATGTAATGCTTTGGAAAGAAATGCCAAATGAGGACTCCCAAAGTTTAGGTCACCAGGGGCCCCTGCCAAGTGTCTTGGCCTGGGTTGCACATAGAGCAGAACCTTCTCCATTGATAAGAGTTTCGAGAGATTTAGTCGTGACTAAATCTCTAGAAACTCATGACTAAATCAGATTTAGTCATGACTGTATGGTCAGGCTGCTCAAGATGGCTGTTCTCTTGTTCTCTGTACATCCTTTGCTGCACCAGTGCCTGCTTCACCTACACCCCACTCACATGACTGACCTTCCTATGTACTTGCCTGGCCCCAGCTAGTGATTATTCTAATCTTTAGGTCAAACATCTCCACCTAATAGCTTATCAAAGGGGCCGTGAGGAGTGTGCCCCTCTGCTGGTTTCCCTGGAAACTGATGAGCCCACCTGACGTGATTTCCCCCTATAACTGGTAACCTCCCCCTGCCCCGGGAGGAAGCCTGCCACCGCGTCCTGCCCGCCATCCAGCCACCGCACACAGTGGGGTGTCGCTCCGGGACCTTGCTTCAAACGTGTAAGCTCCCCCATCCATTAAACCATTGATGTTGCTGTCTCTGACTCCGGGCCCTTTCTTTGGTCTTGCAGCTGGGCAAGCACAGGCCTTGCAGGCCTGCGGGGTGCAGCCCAACAGGTATGGAGAGGGAGACACTGTTATAAATGGAGGTTTCCCTCATAAATGTAAGTATCCACAACAGAAGGGTAACTTCTACTCAGTTGTGTGTCGCAGGGCCCAGCGGTAAGGCCAGGGAAGAATCACAGCATTGGAGATATACAAAATGTGGCCAATATTGAATTCACAAATCACGCGGTTTATTGCACACAGTCAGCACACAGCACAGGTTAGTGAAAGTAGGGAAAGTAGAAAAGTGGGTAACGAACAATTCCAAGGAGAAGTCTGGGAAGAAGGCATCTGGCAACAGCGTGGGAAGTCGCCCTCTGCTCCCACAGGGCCTCCAGCAGTGTCCATCTGAAACACTGTCACAGGTGTGGAGTCAGGTCCTCCAGCGAAGAGCCTTCAAGTCACTGGGCTCAGTGGTTTCTTTTTAAGGAGTAACAGTTACCCCAGGGGAGGGAGTCTTGGCTCTTTCAGTTGCTCCCTCTGTTCCAGTGATGTACGTTGCCAAATAAATTTCTCATCTAAAGTTGCCACTCTTAGTTTATCAAAGACACCCACAGTCCTACAGTGGACGTTTCAAAACAACTAATATGAAAGTTTACATTGGCCACTATGACTCCATTTTGAACTACTTAGCATAGCTTAATGTAGCTTAAATTCTGTTTCACACAGGATGAGTAGGAATCATAACACAAAAGAAATCACATGAGAGCATCAGTTTTCAGAGCTTTTCCTATGTCTGCTGTTTCTTAAATATAACCAGCTCAAGATAATCCTTATGTCAAAGAGGGATGTTTGGGGGTGGCATATTTTGCTCCCCCTTAGAACCTAAGACTGCCCCTTAGTGAGTCAAATCACTATGGGCCGTTCAGTCCCAGTATGGTCTTGGAAAAATGTAGTAAGTTCCCACCATTTATCCTCTGTTTAGTAATGCAGTGTAGACTTTTTGAAAGATACAGTTGCTGGAAAGGATTTTGACTATAGCACCAAGCTCTTTTTCAATTTTCTGGAACAATAGTAACCTTTGTTCCTTCTCTGGATCTATCTAGATCTTAGTGTTAATCCAGGCCAAAAAAATATGTACATATATACAGAACAGCCCTCTAAATATGCTAGAAGAAAGCATTTATTTATTTATACTTTTCTTTTTGCTTAGACCTATTGTGTAAGAAGCCCAAGGTTATGTTTACCAACCCTCAAAGAAAAAAAATAATAAAGCTTTGCACTTCATTATAAAACTGAGTATTCAAAGACCCAGGAGAGTCATGTTCTCCATATTTACAAGGTAAATAAGCACCTTGCTAGAGAGGCCACAAAAGAAACGCCGATGAGTCTCCCATTGTAATAACAGGCCAGCAAATACAGTAATCTAGTCAGGTATGCTGAGTTGCCAAAGGTTCCAAGAAAGTCAATTTGTATATTTTTTTAATAGCAAAGGAATCTTGTTTTCAGAATCTATTACAATATTTGGATTCTAGAGGATTAGCCTCAAATGGAAATTACATTTCCAAATTGTTTATTGAGATTTAAATGGTGAATGGTTAACTAGGCAGCATGGAGTTGGTGCAGCACGACCAGCAATGCCATTTCCTGCCATTCCCAGCCGGCAGCTATTCGGGGAAGAGGGAGGATGGAGCTTCAAGGCATTACTTGGCTTCTCTGCCAATTAGTCATGCACTCAAGGGCATCTCCATCAGCCCTTCCCACCTCCAGTTGATTTCAAGACATCACAGAGATTTGAAAAAAAAAACCAAAAAACTCTTCTCTGCAGAAGGAAAGGGCCTTCTGACCTAGACAAGAAGGGACGCCTTGTTTTAGAACCTAGTAACTAAAAGTTGGAGGGGGAGGGAACATGCTGGTGAACAGGGTACAGAGAAATGAAAGTAACAATTTTTTAAGGGGAGCTTATAAAAATATGGGGAAATCTGGGTACTCAGACTGGTTGTATATCATGAAACTGATTTCCACCCGGTATATGTCTCTTCTTCTGTTATCTTAATTTTTATTTTCTTTCTTCTTATCTTAGGACTAGTGACAAAGGAAGAACTCATTCAAGTCCCATATCTTGGCTTCAAAAACCAAGGCGGTTTCCCAGTTACATTTGGGGCCTTTTTTTTTTTCTTAGCTAGTTTGAGGCTTTGAGTCTAATGTTACAAGGAATATGACAGAACACTTTTAGTTTCAAATGAGTTAATGGAGTCTAGTCCTACTTTCCAAAACACTAGCCAGGCCAGCCTCCTCCATGAATCCGTGCACATCTTGCTTCTGTGTTCTGTCCTTCATTCTTGTATTTTCATTGCCTTGTTTTTTCATTTACTGCTTATGCTGAACCTCTCTCCATTAATGCATTTCTAGCACATCTTTCGAGAGCAAGTCAAGTCTCCTTATTTGTAAAGCCTTCCCTGATGCATTTTCATCTTCCTTTTAGGCTTTGATGCATCTCATAGATCAGCCTTCCCGTCGTCATCATCATCATCATCATCATCATCATCATCATCGCAGCTAATATTTACTGAACATCATGAACTGGGCACTGTGGTGAGTATTTTGTGGAGATTATCTCCTGAAATCTGTGAGCCTATGCAGTAGGCTTTTACAGGTGAAGAAGCAAGGCACAAAGAGGTAGAGGAGCTGGCCCAAGGTGGCTCTGTGTTGAAGGGGAGCAGAGTTTGTCTCCTCAAAATATGCCTCTTTGGCATAACGATTATTAGGCTGATTTTTTTAGGAAACAACAGACATAGGAAAAGCGCTGAAAACCGAGTAGAAGTTACCCTTTTTGTAAGAGACATTCATATTTATAAGGGAAATCTCCATTTCTAAGGATGTCTCCCTCTCTGTACCAGGAAGAGGATGACTAAACCTCTAGAAACTCTTCTCAATGGAGAAGGTATGGACTTAAATCCACATAACAACTTCACCTTTGTTTAGTGTGCTTTTCCTGGTCACCTCCCATAACCCACACGTTCCCCAAGTCTTCTTTTGTCTTTAGCTGGAGAGAGTATTGAAGGTGGTGGCTTGGGCCATTTCAGGGAGTTACTCAGTTTTCCTGGCTCTCTCCCATGTACACAGAAGGTGTCCGTGTTATTAAACTTCTGTTTGTTTTCCTCCTATTCATCCATATTTTATTTTAGAGGGGTTTCAGTCAAGAACCTAGAAGGGAAGAGGGAAATGATTTTTCCTCCCCTGTAGTACAAGTACACATCCAAGTGTACCTGTCTCTCTAGTGTTTTAGCTCACACTCCTTGAATTCTTTCCTTAACATTTTATTATGAAAAATTTCAAACATACAAAAAAGTTGAAAGAATATTACAGTGAAGAACTGTATACCCACCACCTAGATTCTACCATTAATATTATGCTCTGTTTGCTTTAGTACAGACCTGTCCATCCATTGATCCATCTTATTTTCTTTTTCAATTCATTTCAGAGGAAATTGCAGACACCACTACATTTACCCCCAATACTTAAGCATGCTCGCCATTAATTCACTCCTCTACTTTTAATGCTAAAAGGAAACATTGACATGGAGAGAACAGGGGCATTCCTCCCTTTGTCACTGGCCAAGTCCCTTTGTCACTGGCCAAGTGGTGCACACTACTTTTGTTTAAAACCATAAATAAAAAATCTTTAGGGCTTCCCTGGTGGCGCAGTGGTTGAGAGTCCGCCTGCTGATGCAAGGGACAAGGGTTCATGCCCTGGTCCGCGAAGATCCCACATGCCGCGGAGCGGCTGGGCCCGTGAGCCATGGCCGCTGAGCCTGCGCGTCCGGAGCCTGTGCTCCGCAACGGGAGAGGCCACAACAGTGAGAGGCCCGCGTACCGCAAAAAAAAAAAAAAAAAAAAAAATCTTTAAAGGCTACTTTTCTTCAAAATGTGGTGCTTTCCAAAGTTCGACGATAGCTGCCAAGATCCTTGGGAACCTGTATCTATTAAGATGAAGAGGAATAAATTCCCATCAGCAGCACACGAACCAAGGGCAAGCATATACCTGTAAGCTCCAGATTCATTTCACAAGGTACTTTCTGGGCTGCAGAACAGTCACTGCTTCCAAGTTGGATGGAAATCACTGGGGTGTTATTGGGTTTCAGTGAGAAGGGACAGTGGACTAGTGTAGAGGATGCCTTGGGAGAAAACTCAGAAGCATCAATAAAGTGAGAAGCCAGAACGGGTGACACTAGGGAAGATCGTGCATCTATTTGTGTCTGAGGAAAACAAATTAAGTGTGGTCCATTCTGAATCACAATACACTGATTTTTAGTTCCCCGAAAGACTTCTTAAGAAAGCAAAGTATGAATTTTATAAGGTGTATGTTTAATTTTCAATAAGACATTTAACTTGGCTTAATTGCAATCTGATTTAATTTTTTTGACAGCAGTGCTGCATTTTGAAAAAATGTCATGTTAGCAATACAAGTAAAAGTCCCCTGAAATTTAATTTAGCTCAAGGTTCAAGTGTATGATTATAATATTTGAGATACACCTTAACTACATTACAGTTTTTTAATACTGAAGACAATGTGCTAAACCGTCTTAGTTCAAAGTGTTATGTCAAACACTTGAGGAAAGCATTGTGTTTCTTGCAGATTATGAGACGCAATTAAAAGAAATATTGAAGCCTGAAGTTTGAGGTTGTCTATGTAACCATGATATTTAATAAGCAATATTTTTCTGCTCTAACAGACACCAATTTATCATTGTGGAGTTTCAAGTTAAAATCAGCTCTATTCACAAATGCATAGATGAGTGCTTTCTAGATAGGTTTGCTAGATTTAGCAAATTAAAACATACGATGCCCATGGGCTTCCCTGATGGCGCAGTGCTTGAGAGTCCACCTGCCAATGCAGGGGACACGGGTTCGAGCCCTGGTCCAGGAGGATCCCACATGCCGCAGAGCAACTGGGCCTGTGCACCACAACTGCTGAGCCTGTGCTCTGGAGTCTGTGGGCCGCAGCTGCTGAGCCCGCATGCCACAACTGCTGGGGCCCACGCGCCTGGAACCCGTGATCCTCAGTGGGAGAGGCCACCACAATGGGAGGACCGCGCACCGCAGTGAAGAATAGCCCCCACTCACTGCAACCAGAGAAAGCCCACACGCAGCAGCGAAGACCCAATGCAGCCAAGAATGGATAAATAAATAAATTTAAAAAAAATATATATATATATATATGATGCCCAGTGAAATTTAAATTTCAGATAAATAATGAATCATTGCTTAGTATAAGTATAACCCACTGAATTTCAGATAAATAATTTTTTATATATTTCCCAAATATTGCATGGCACATACTTGTACTAAAAAATATTCATTGTTTATCTGAAATTCAAATTTCATTGTGTGTCCTGTATTTTATCTGGCAACCCTATTTCTAGAAGGAGTATGGAAGGCTCCCAAGAGATTCACATAAACATCTTTCCCTGTGAGACCTTAATTCCTCCTATTGGTGGTTCCTTCTTCATTAAGCTAAGCATGGATTTCTTTCTGAGGTGAGGAAAGAAAAAACTTTCCTATTAAAATTCATAATCGGGCTTCCCTGGTGGCGCAGTGGTTAAGTATCCGCCTGCCAATGCAGGGGATACAGGTTCGAGCCCTGGGTCAGGGAAGACCCCACATACCGTGAAGCAGCTAAGACCGTGCACCCCAACTACTGAGCCTGCGCTCTAGAGCCCGCCAGCCACAACTGCTGAAACCCACATGCCACAACTACTGAAGCCCGCGTGCCTAGAGCTCGTGCTCCACAACGAGAAGCCACCACAATAAGAAGCCCATGTACCGCAACGAAGAGTAACCCCCGCTCACCGCAACCAGAGAAAAGCCCGTGCACAGCAACAAAGACCCAATGCAGCCAAAAAATAAAAATAAATTTATAAAAAAACTTCATAATCGCACTATGCAATCCTTAATAAAAAAAAAGACACAATTCTTTATATGTTCTGATGTAGAATTATCTCCAAATAAATTAATTGAAAAAAGCAAGGTTCAGCAATGCATGTATATGGGGTAATGAGAGTTGTCTCCAGAGAGAACTGTGTATGTGGCAGTGGGGGATTGTGGTAAGGAGGAGTCTGCTTTTTCATTCCACTATTTTGTACATTTTGAATTTTCCGTCATGTGCATATGTTATCAATTTAAAGACATATGTGTAAATGAGCAAGCAAAGCAAAACAAAAATATTTCTTCCCAAGCAAAACAGAACAAAACATCAACAGAACAAAACATCCCAAGAGATGCCTAACATTTGGTGGAAATTATTTTATTAACTCCTTGATTCCCTGTCTGACCTTATCAGCTCACCTTAAGAGCTCTGGGAAAACGGAAGTAAGCTTACAATCTTGCATGGATTCTGTCCTGTTGAAATATATCTGATATTTTATAGCGGGGAAAAACCCTCCTTTTTATAAAGTTGTAGATTTTATCTGCTTTTATATATTTTATTCTCTTAATTCTCAACATACTCCTCCTCTCTGTTTTTTCTCGCCATGAGCTTAAGTACACACACACTTCCCTCCTAGCATAACATGAGAAAGGGCCCCATTGTGAATAACAGGAAACACAGCAATCTGTGTTCACCTAAGTTTCTCCATCCATGTTTTCAGCACAGACTTCCATTACAAAATCAATTTTCAGGCTACATGAATAGGGGTTATTTTAAAGGAAAGACCAAGGCTTCCTTGGTAGCGCAGTGCTTAAGAATCCGCTTGCAGGGACTTCCCTGGTTGTGCAGTGGTTAAGAATCTGCCTGCCAAAGCAGGGGAAACAGGTTTGAGCCCTGGTCTGGGAAGATCCCACATGCCACGGAGCAACTAAGCCCGTACATCACAACTACTGAACCTGCGCTCTGGAGCCCACAAGCTACAACTACTGAAGCTCGCATGCCTAGAGCCTGTGCTCCACAACAAAAGAAGCCACTGCAATGAGAAGCCCGCGCACCGCAATGAAGAGTAGCCCCCACTCACCGCAACTAGAGAAAGCCTGTGCGCAGCAATGAAAATCCAACGTAGCCAAAAATTAATTAATTAATTTTAAAAAAATATCCACTTGCCAATGCAGGGGACACAGGTTCGATCCCTGGTCTGGAAAGATCCCACATGCCGCAGAGCAGCTAAGCCCGTGTGCCACAACTACTGAGCCTGCGTGCCACAGCTGCTGAAGCCCGCGCGTCTAGAGCCCGTGCTCCGCGACAAGAGAAGCCACTGCAATGAGAAGCCCGCGCACTGCAACGAAGAGTAGCCCCGGCTTGCCACAACTAGAGAAAGCCCACGCACAGCAATGAAGACCCAATGCGGTCAAAAATAAAAAATAAAGTAAAATAAATTTTAAAAATAAAAAATTTTTAAAGAAGGGCTTCCCTGGTGGCGCAGTGGTTGAGAGTCCGCCTGCCGATGCAGGGGACACGGGTTCGTGCCCTGGTCCGGGAAGATCCCACATGCCGCGGAGCGGCTAGGCCCGTGAGCCATGGCCGCTGAGCCTGCGCGTCCGGAGCCTGTGCTCCGCAATGGGAGAGGCCACAACAGTGAGAGGCCCGCGTACCGCAAAAAAGAAAAAATTAAAAATAAAAAAAAAAGACCAAGTCCATAATTAAATCTAATGTTTGATCTAAGAAAAACCAATGGAACACACACATATACACATCATTAGCAACATTTCAGACTAATTAAAGATACACTGAGGTGTTTGATAAATCCAAGAAAATCCCAATTATGAGTTGATTCAACCTCTCAGTTTACCTTCAACATAAAGTTTTGTTTATTTATCTGGGCTTTCTCCTGGGGGGATGTTCAGTACCTCATAGTTTTGAACCATCTCCTCCCCTTCCTGGCTCATGCCACCTTTCCTTTTCACCCAGCTCTGGTAGCTCCTGACAGCCTGCTTTTCTCTTCATGTCTTTACCAGGTAACAAAAAGGCTGTTTGCCCCTCTTTCCCCAGCTGAACCTGCACGTTCCTCTTGATGTATTTGGTTATCCCTTGACAGTCATTTACTGAGCATCTATTATGTGCCAGGCACTGCTCTAGGTGCAAGCAAAATCTCTTGTGCAGCTTATATTCTAGTCTGGGGAAACAGGGAAAAAAGCAAAGAAACCAAAAGCAACAGAGCAAGGTTACATTTTAGAAGGTGCAGCCTGGAAAGGTCTTTCTGATTTTCCAGAAGGGTAGAGTGAAGCCCCATAGATATCTAAGGGAGAGAGTTCTAGATAGACGAAACAGAAAATGCCATGACATGAGTTTGGAGCATGCTGGGTATGTTTCAGTACAATAAGGGTGCTGAGGTGACCAGAGCAGAATGAGAAAGGGAGATGAAGTAGAAGGAGATGGAGTCAGAGAGGTAGCAGGTGGCCGGATCATGAAGGCTTTCTGAGCCATGCGAACGACTTCAGATTGTGCAAATATTCCCCAACTTCAGATACTTGAAAGGACTCACCAGGCTCCACAGAGCAGCCACATAAGGCTTTTACTTCAAGGTGAAAGTATGGTGCAGCAAGAGAAAGAGGATGCAGGTAAGCCTTCAGACAATGAAAATGACACTCGGGATTTCAGAGCAGGGAAATAGAAAAGAGCCCAAATCGTGGAAACATGGTTTTGCTGCCATACCAAACAAAAGTTTCCCACCTCCACACTTTTTGTTACAGAAAACCAATAAACTTCTTTTCTGTTTAAGCTATTATAGTAGGATTTTCTGTTGAACTTATCACTAACTGATATAGGTATAACCCTTTAGTGTCTCCTGTCGACTGAAAAAAATTCACAACCTAGAAGTTGAGAGTTATGTTCTATTCGGCGGACAAAACTGAGGACTTAAGCCCGGAAGACAGCATCTCAGATAACTCTGAAAGACTGCTCCGAAGAGGCAAGGTGGGGAGCCAGGATATATAGGAGTTTTTACAACAAAGACCAGGTAGTCGGAACATCAAAAGATTACTGTTAATTAAAGAAAACCGGATATCTCACGTTAAGGAATTTAGGGCTTTTCTATGCATGGGAAGATGCAAGAGTCTGGGCTGACTGAAATCCTTCCTTTGATAGCACCTCAGCTATCTGGGGCCAGGATCCTGTGCTTTCCCCTCCCGAGTTTCCTCAGGGTGCACTGTCAGGGGTGGGGGGCATGGGGGTGTGGCCACACTGTCTGATGATTTGATGGCGGGCATTATGTTTCTATCCTGAGTTTCCTCAGGGCTCACCACCTGGGCTGCTGTAATGAGGTGGCTTGATGGCTGCAACATCCTTTGTTTACTGATATGGCAGGCAATGTTTTTCATTCACACTCCAAAGAGTAAAGTTCACACTCCTTAGTATAGCAGATGCAGTTCCCATGACGTGGCTTTATGTTCTACCGCTCCCTGTTCCCCACTTTATGCTCTTATAATATTGAGTTCCCCCCACCCCAGCTCACCACACCTAGCCCATACTCTTTGTAGTTATCTCTACTGGTAGCTCCCTTCCTAGACCTGGCCCTCTCTCCCGTCTGTCTAAATTTTTTAGGCAGTTCGGGGGAGGTAAAAAGAAAAACTTCCTGAGTCTTCTGTTTCTTAAAGATAACCAGCCTAAAATAATCCTCATGCCAAAGAGACACATTATGGGGTGGTAGAGTTCACTCCCCTACAGTATCTCTTGGCCTGCTATGCAGTTTGCACTTTGCATTGCCTAGATAACTCCTACTCATCCTTTAAAACCCACATCTCAAGCCCTGGAGTGCCCCTTCTCCACACCTCCATTGTACACCCTTCATTCCTTTACCTGAGCATTGACCCCATTGCAGGACTGTTTCTATTTATATGAGTATCGCCCCCACTAGACAGTAAGTTCCTCAGGCCCTGGTTCCTCATCTTCTCCCATGGCAGCCAGCACAGTGCCTGGCACACAATCGAGCTCGATGGATGTTAGTTGAACTAATCAGAACTAAAGGTGTTCTTGCTTATGTGCGTAGGGGGTCACCTAGAAGTGAGTCACCAGCACTAAGCAGAACACCCTGTTGTGCAGTTGTAACCATCCTTTCAGGCTCAAGAGTACAGTCTTACAAAGGAAAAAGCCTAGGTGATCCAGAAGCTCAAGTATGTTTTCTGAGATCTTCCAGGGAGAATTGAAGAGAGCCCCCCAGGGCATGGTTACTACTGGTGCCTTTCAGCAATAAAGCCAGAGTTTTCATATGGGAATACATTTGTGGTGGCATTGTAATACATCAGCCTGGCTAGGCTGAACTACATTTCCAGAGTTCCCTTCCCTGCGTGTTTCTGGTTAAGGTGGGCCATGAGAGAAACTCTTGGGGAGAGTTGGAGGACAGAAGAGAGGCACTAGCCATCCTTTAGCTCACACACCAGCTAACTCACTTCATTGGCTGCAGCCGCTCCCCTTCCCCTAGATCCTCTTTCAGCACCTCTGACTTCTGGGCCAGGTGTGTGTGTTTAGCTCCATTGAGAAGGGCCCTCGCTTCTGCAGGATACCCACACCACCAAGGTCAGGGGCAACCAGAATTGACACGGGTTTCCGTCTGTCCTTGTGGGATTCCACCTCATGCTTTTAATCTGTCCTCGTGGAGTTCCAGCTTGCTTGTGATCTCCCTAAACTTACATCCATTCCTGAATGCTTGCCCTGCAGACTTCAAGCTTCAGCATCAGAGGTAAAAACAGCAGCCTTATGGGGACTGCTTTATTAGCTCCTATGATTGTATCAAGTCAAACCTCTGTAATAAATCTCTTAAATATATATATAATATATATATAACACACACACACACACACACACATACATATACGTATATGTGTGTATATATGTATATAAAATCTCTTACTGGTTCTGCTTCTCTGAATGAAAACTGACTGATATAACATCAATTCTTGAAACTTCCCAATATTTCCTAGTTTCTTTATCCACGGTCTCTTTTCCCGAAATGATTTGCTATATATACTTTAGGAGGTAGCTACGTTATCATGTTTTCCTGGAAGAGATCTGGGAAACAGCATCTCACCCTACAGACTTTTTCTCAATGTAGAATATGATGTGGCAGCAATAAAAAGGAATGCCAGAGTCTGCAGGAAGGGAGACAGAAAGAGGGACTGGCCTATATTGGGATGACTCTAGGGGGTTAAGATTCCCATGAGGTCATCAATACTGAGGAATCTATTGTACTATGTTTTTTTTTTTATTGTAGCATGGTTGATTTACTATATTTAAGGTGTACAGCAAAGTGACTCAGATATATATATATATATATATATATATATATATATATAACATATATGTACTCTTTTTCAGATTCTTTTCCATTATAGGCTATCATAAGATATTGAATATAGTTCCCTGTGCTATACAGTAGGTCCTTGTTGTTTATCTATTTTTTATATAGTAGTGTGTATCTGTTAATCCCAAACTCCTAATTTATCCCTCCCCGCCTTTCCCCTTTGGTAACCATAACTTTGTTTTCTATGTATGTGAGTCTGTTTCTGTTTTGTAAATAAGTTCATTTGTATCATTTTTTAAAATTCCGCATATATGTTCTGAGTTGGCTCGCATGTGAGCATAGCTTATACTCTGCCCAGGAGCCAGTTGCCAAAGAGGCCGGGAGAGAACTGATGAATAAGACTTTTACAGCAGTATACCCAGAGAGCAGCCAAATAAATATTTCTCACAGGAGGTTTTGATGGTGGCAGCCTGGTGCCAAAATACACTTATAAGTTATGTCCAACTCTAAGAATGCTTAAAGGAAAGTGTGTCACAATTGCTAAAATGTCAGAGGATTCTTGAAAAAAAGAAAATGAACAAAATAAAGGAGTCCCGATTTCACACTGAATTCCCAGCATCCCTTCAAATTAGCCCTCTAAAAGTTTCAAGGACTGCACATATACTCTGCTGACTTCAAAGGTAGCTCTGATTTTACATTTGTTCCATGGACAAAATGAGAGAAACCTGAGCCAAAGGAAAGAACACTTAGTGCACTGTTCTGAACGTAACAGGTGTTTGCATGAGTTTTACTTGCTCGTGATGCGAATGTGTGCATATAAATAATAATCCTCAATTCTCTCTGATTCTTGCTTCAAGAGGCCAATGTACGACCTCCATCGTCTTGATTTCAATGCCTAGCCCAAGTTTCCTGGGAATCCGTGGAGGTATGTTGCATAAACATCCAAAGTTTAAAACTTTCCAGAACGCACAGCTAAGCTAGGTTCCCAGGGGCCCTCAATGCATGGAAGCCATTCTATACAGTAGTAGAGAACATGCTCCCTACTGCAGTCTGCCATACTTGGTCATCAAGACACGAAAGCAGGGACTTCCCTGGTCATGCAGTGGTTGAGAATCCACCTGCCAATGCAGGGGACACGAGTCGATCCCTGGTCCTGGAAGATCCCACATGCCATGGAGCAGCTAAGCCCATGTGCCACAACTACTGAGCCTGTGCTCTAGAGCCTGAGAGCTACAACTACTGAGCCCGTGCACCATAACTACTGAAGCCCAGGCACCCTAGAGCCCAGACACTGCAACTTCTGAGCCCACACGCTGCAACTACTGAAGCCTGTGCGCTCTAGGGCCCATGTGCCACAACTACTGAGCTTGCATTCTGCAACTACTGAAGCCCGTGTGCCTAGAGCATGTGCTTCTCAACAAGAAAAGCCACCACAAAGAGAAGCCCATGTACCTCAATGAAGAGTAACTCCTGCTTGCTGCAACTAGAGAAAGCCCGCACGCAGCAACAAAGACCCAACGCAGCCAAAAAAAAAAACATGAAAGCATTGCCATTGTGTCTCTACTGAAAACAACTCTGTAGTAAAGACTTCTAGTACTTACATAAATTTAGTTCTTCTCTCCCTCTGGGTACAGTTAGTCAAGGTTGTAAGACTAGCTGTAATTATGGGCCGGGAGCATAAATCAAATGGGTCACTATCAAACTGAAACATTCAATTGCACGTTTGAGACTTTCTAGCACTTTCTCCCCTTATTGTGACAATCAAGGAGTCAGAGTATTTTATATAGTACAGGTATAAGGTGGTGGAGCCTCCACCAACTTGGGCCCCTGAGTATAGATGTACAATGGGCATATTGTGTAAGGGAGGAATAATCCTTTGTTGTAGTAGATCACTGAGATTTGGGGTTTATTTGTTATTGTAGCATAGCCTTCCCCATCCTGACTAATATAAATTCCTGTAGCTGCAACCCTTCTACCACTTCAAGCTTTTGAAATTTCTTTAATAAAGGTTTTACTACCCACCCCAAGTCACTTTTTTAAGGACCACAGTCGCACAGAATTGGAATCATTATCCTTGGCTTATAATTCACCAACATTTTCAGTCCAAATATAGCCTTCTATCTACCTATGTAGCTGGCTATCATCTATTTTTTTTTAAATAACATAATGAGTACAGTAAACCCACCAACAAATCGAATACCTGAAACATTACTTATATCTAACTATGGATCCTTCCCCAGTTCCATAATTCAGCCTCCTCTCCAAATAAACATAATTTGAAATACTGTGTTTATCTTTTTCTTGTCATAAATGTGTGTGTAGTTATGTCATTTTATAACATATATTTGTGATATATAAAGTTCAAAGTAATGAAAACTAGCCTGGATTTTCATCTGTCTGATTATTAATGAGGTTGAACATCTCTTTATATGTTTATTGACCATACATGTTTCTTTTTTGCAAAATACCATTTGCATTATTAACCAATTTTTCCACTGGGTCATTTGTCTTTTTAAAATTGATTTGTAAAAGCTCTTCATATATACTGGATACTAATCCTTTATCCATTATATGTGTGGCAGTTATCTAACCAATTTCAATTTTGTCTTTTACACTTTATTTAAGATGTCTTTTGATGGATAGAAATTTTAAATTTTATCTCTGATGAATTTGGGAGTGGGGATAAAGGGATCGATTAGACTTCTTGGGAGGTATAAGCCCAATTATTACACTCTTGTTTGCACTTCAACTGGCAAAGTAAAAAGGAAGCTGACTAGTTACAAAATAACAACACACACACATATACACACACGCATAGACATTTACATAGACACACAGCAATGAGTTTTTTGCCTTATGGCTAACCATTCAATTCAGCTACCAAAAAAATCCCTTAAAACGGGTAGGCAGGAAAAAAATAAACAGCATTCTTTTGATGGTTGAAATCCACTGTTAAAAGGGACAGGTTGTGTGATTAAAATGGAAAGACTTTTTATTAAAGATATTCAAAGTAAAGTTCAGCACAGTATACCAGCCTGGAATTTGAAAGCCATTTCTTTTAGGTTCTACCTTAAAGGATGAAAAGAAGAATTAAAGGATGAAAAATACAGAGGATAGTTTGTACATTTTAAAGGCAAGTGTGACTCATCAGAATGTGAGACGAAATGACTAATATTATTTAGACGGAAGCTTAAGAAACAATGTTTTCCTGGTTTTTAGACCCAAGATATTTTTCCTACAATGCTTACGCTACTGATAGAGAAATTTCTAATGAAACAAAGAGGGCAGCTAGAATCAACATCTCTCAATAATTTCTCGAAAAAATGGTTAAGAAAAAAAAGCCTTCCTCAAAAATGCTTGTCATATTTTGGGACTTCCCTGGCGGTCCAGTTGTTAAGACTCCATACTCCCAATGCAGGGGACACGGGTTCAATCCTTGATCAGGGAACTAAGATCCTGCATGCCGCACGGCGTGACCAAAAAAAAAAAGCTTTTTTTTTTTTTTTTTGCGGTACGCGGGTCCCTCACTGCTGTGACCTCTCCCGTTGCGGAGCACAGGCTCCGGACACGCAGGCTCAGCGGCCATGGCTCACGGCCCCAGCCCCTCCACGGCATGTGGGATCTTCCCGGACCGGGGCACGAACCCATGTCCCCTGCATCGGCAGGCGGACTCTCAACCACTGCGCTACCAGGGAAGCCCAAGCTTGTCATTTTTAATGCCACATACTTGTAAGATCTTCTTCTTTTTCTTCTTATTGGCAGAAATCAAAATAAGGTAGGATCATAAAAAACTGTATACTGTATATCAGCATAAAATAGTATATTTAGTATTTTATTTGACTACTTTTAATCCATTTATTTGTACTTTGGAAAGTTTGCATCCCTTCATGTCTGATTGATATACATATTTTATCAGTAAGAGTTGAAAGTTTTAATTGATTAAATACAGCATTTATAGACAGCTCCTCTAAAAACAGAACATTGGACCTCAGCTCTGGAATTTACCCTCCCATTGTCCATAATCCCCATATGTAGGGGGGAGAAAAAGAGTACTGGAGGATGTAGGGGCCTTCTTCCCTTCTAGGTTCTTTGGCTGATCTAATCATTAAATTGGTATCAGACAGATTAACAGGAGAGAAAAAAATGTTTTTTTGTACCTATGCGAGCCCCATAAAAATAGGAGACCGAAACGGCAGTCAGGTAGTTGAGACTTCTGTAACATCCTAAGCTTTCGGGAGGTATAAGCCCAAAAGTTACCTTTTTACTAAGAAACTTGCCTGCTTAACAAGGCAACGTTTGTTTTTCAAACATCTCTGCCTGCCTGTGAATGGCCTTCCTTCCCTTGTATCCCCAGACCCAGGTCCCCTTTCCAATGTAAATTTAGGCAGTTGAGGGGGAGGTACAGAGCTTTTCCTGAACCTGCTGGGTTTTTATTGCCTTTAGTTCAACGTAATCCTCATGCCAAAATGGCATATTTTGGGATGACAAATTCAGCTCCCCTTTAGGGAGCATTTCCTAGTTAAAACTTCTAACATTTGCAGTGGCTCCTGCTTGAGGATTGGCATGATTGCTTTCCATTAGATAAGGCTCTTTGTTTGGAGAAGATAATTTTGATGAGTTACTTTGAATTAAAGAGAACCCTCACATCCCATATCCCCACATCACACACACACACACACACACACACACACACACACACACACACACACACACACACGCCCCACTTCCTGGACTCCTAAGAGACAGAGAGTTGAATTATTCTGCATAATAAAGTAAGAGAAAATCTGAGTTTCTGTGCACTCCCCTAGCAGGAGGTGGTAGGGTGCCTGGGAGTGGGAAAAACAAAGAGATGAAAAGAGCCTTAAAAGAGAGGGGCTGAGCATCTTAGCAGGAGCCAAGGAGGCAGAGAAGAGAGGGCTTTTACAGGCCATTTTAACGGGTGTAACAAGCCAAGCATATAATCCTGAGGCAATTAGTTTTGTCTCCCATTAGCCCAGTAGTTCTCAGCAGAGTGAATTTTGCCCCCCAGAGAACAGTTGATAATGTCTGGAGACATTTTTGGTTCACAACTGGAGGGGGTGCTACAGACATCCAGTGGGCAGAGACCAGGATGCTGCTAAAGATCACACAGTGCACAGGACAGTGCCCACAACAAAGAGTGACTTGGTCAGAATGTCAGTAGTGCCGAAATTGAGAAACACTTTATTCACCCCTTAAATATGCCCCTGTGTGAAAATAACTCCATGAATTTTCAGGTTGCTCTCGGGAAATACAGGCAGTCTCAATCTAATACTATACACGTCCATTTACTTGTAGAAGTTAATACTCCAAATTTGCTTTCAAGTTGAGCTTCTCACCCGGTAGTCAGAGAATTGTACTAGATGATGTTTTTGTTTCTCCTTGCATTAACATTCTAAAGGATGCGAGATTCAGTTGAGATCGTTCTGATTCCCAGCCCATCCCAGGACAAGATATTGATTACTTGTCAGTTATTGTCTTCTCTGTTTGTTGTTGTCATTGTTTTAGATTTTGCCTTTTTTAGGGAGGCAGTGCTGCGGAGTGGTTAAAAGCTTGGACAATAGAGAACACTGCCTGGGTATGAATCCCTGCTCTGCCATTACCTAGCTAAACCTCTCTTGGCCTCAGCTTCTCATCTATAAAATGGAAATCATAATAACCCTACCTCACAAAGCTATTTTAAAATTAAACGAGTAAAGCATATTTTTTCAAGAGGAAAAATTGGTATTTTAGTATCCTGTTTTATGGATTTCTGATCTAACAGTCATTATAAATAGCTTAGACCAGAGGACATACTGTCTATATTTCTGTGAAGCTCCCCCAAATTCCATAACTCTATCCTGTACACAGTTGGCAGAAATTATATTTAATTTTTTTTTGAGTTCAGTACAGTCAACCACCTTCATATGATACAATTCCAAGAATAAAAGAGAAATAAAAAATATATCTGGCTCCCTAGTCTCTTCACTTTATCCTTTTCTATGGAAGGAAGTAAAAAGAAGTTTCCATAAGTTCTGTAATAACTCTTGGAAGTATCGATAAGTACTAAAATAATAATAAGAAGAAGAATGTCACATCACTGAAGAAAAAAATAATTCACAACAAGATTATAAAGCACGTAGGTAAAGATGTGATTGTTCCTGAATCTTAAAAATCACTGTCTCTGGGCTTCCCTGGTGGCGCAGTGGTTGAGAGTCCGCCTGCTGATGCAGGGGACGTGGGTTCATGCCCTGGTCCAGGAAGATCCCGCATGCCGCGGAGCGGCTGGGCCCGTGAGCCATGGCTGCTGGGCCTGCGTATCCGGAGCCTGTGCTCTGCGGCGGGAGAGGCCACAGCAGTGAGAGGCCCGCATACCGCAAAAAATAAATAAATAAAAAATCACTGTCTCTGGATTCTTCTTCTAATTGAAACTTATAAAATGAAATACACGAAAAGGCCCACGGACTGCAGTTCTATGGTCACCACTTATTTTGAAAAATCAAGTTGTCAAGGATTACTTTGAGTCATCACTGAATGAAAGACAGAGGAGCAATGGGTCTGCATTTTTTTCAATCAGAGAGATCTACTTGCATTAAATTCCATCAGGAGGAAAGGGCCTAATTATGAAAGCAAAAACACCTTCTTCTAAATTCACATTTGCCCCTTTGCTCACTGTTGTTTCCCATGTTTATATAATGTGAGTCATAAAGTCTGGTAATGACAAGATCACCTATATAGCACCATTTTCTTGAAAACACGTTATGTAATTGCTCCATTTTGAATTATGGCTGATTCTAAGAAAAGCACTTCTCTCATTGCTCAGCAACTACAAAGAACCTGCTAAATGTTTTAATTTTATCCATCTTCACCTAGGTGGTGTTACTGAACTGCACTTGGGTCTGCTCGCCCACCACGCAGCAAAGCCAATCTAATGACACCAGGTTGTGGTGAAGGAAAGTACAGCATTTATTGCAGGGTGCCAAGAAGGAGAACAGGCAGCTGGTGCTCAAAATACCGAAACTTCCCGATGGCTTCCAGGGAAGGGTTTGTATGTATGTATGTGTTTATTTTTGAGATATAGTTGATTTACAATATTATATAAGTTTCAGGTGTACAACATAGTGGTTCACAATTTTTAAGGGTTTGACTCCATTTATAATTGTTATAAAATATTGGCTATATTCCTTGTGTTCTACAATATATCCTTGTAGCTTATTTTATACATAGTAGTTTGTACTTCTTAATCCCCTACCCCTACCTTGCCCCTCTAGGGAAGGGTTTTTTAAGGCAACATTTAGGGTGCAGGTTGCAGCTCATGGACTTTCTTCTTATTGGTTGGTGGTGAGGTAACAACCTTCTGGTTCTAACTAGTTTGGGGTTTGCGTGCTTGTGGTCAGCATGTAGTCACCATCTGCCACCTGGGGAGGCAGGTCTTAATTTCTGCAGAACAACTCAATGATATATGTATATTCCTTGAGGAAGAACTAGAGCTCTGTTTTACCATTGAACTATTGTTACTTTCATTGCTTGACTACTTTTCCTTTGTTTCTGCATTCACTCACTTCTGTACTTCTGACCAACTGGCTATAGATTAGAGGTTTCAATGACCCCCTCCAACTCAGGATGCCAATGGCAAGTCCAGGTTGCACTACTAACCAACTGGCTATAAATCACAGGCTTCCATGACCCCTCCTCAGATTCAACTAATTTGCTAGAGTGACTCATAAAACTCAGAGGAACATTTTACTTACTAGATCACCATTTTATTACAAAAGGATATAACTGCAGAACAGCCAGATGGAAGAGATGTATAGAGCAAGGTATGCAGGGATGAGCATGGAACTTCCATGTCCTCTCCAGGTGCCACTCCTCCAACACCTCCACGTGTTCACCAAAATGGAACCTCTCAGAGCCTCATCCTTTTTTTGGTTTTTATGGAGGCTTCATTACATAACCATGATTGATTAAATCATTAGCCATTGTCGATTGATTCAACCTCCAGTCCCTCTCCCCTCCCCCAGGGTCAGGGGGGTGGTACTGAGAGTTCCAACCCTCTAATCACATGGTTGGCTCCAACCAGTCCCCACCTCACTAACATAACAAAAGACCTTTGTTGCTCTCATCATTTAAGAAATTTCAAGGGTTGTGGAAGCTGTGAGCTGTGGATGAAGACCAAATATATACGAGAAATATATTTTGGTCATCTGAATGAATGTATATTTCTCCTAAATCACAATATCTCAGATACCTAAAAGCACAGGTAACAAAAGCAAAAATAAAGAAATGAGATTGTGTCAAACTAAACAGCTTCTGCACAGCAAAAAACCAACACCAAAATGAAAAGGCAACCTACAGAATGGGAAAAACTTTTGCAAACCATATATCTGAAGAATGGTTAGTTTTCAAAATATATAAAGAATGCCTACAACTCAATAGCAAAAAAATTTTTTTAATAAAAAATACTCAGGGACTTCCCTGGTGGCACAGTGGTTAAGAATCTGCCTGCCAATGCAGGGGACACGGGTTCGAGCCCTGGTCCAGGAAGATCCCACATGCTGCAGAGCAACTAAGCCCATGCGCCACAACTACTGAGCCTGCACTGTAGAGCCTGCGAGCCACAACTACTGAAGCCCAAGCACCTACAGCCCGTGCTCCGCAACAAGGGAAGCCACTGCAATGAGAAGCCCACACACCGCAGTGAAGAGTAGCCCCCGCTCACCACAACTAAAGAAAGCCCACGTGCAGCAACAAAGACCCAACACAGCCAAAAATAAATAAATAAAAATAATTTTTAAAAAAAATTCAATTTAAAAATGAGGAAAGAAACTGAATAGACATTTATTTAAAGACATACAAACGGCCAGGTATATGAAAAAGTGCTCAACATCACTAATCATCAGGAAAATACAAATCAAAACCACAATGAGATATCACCTCCCACCTGTTTAGGATGGCTATTATCAAAATTATTATATATAACAAGTGTGGTGAGGGTGTGCAGAAAAGGGAACCCTTGTACAATGTTGTTGGAAATGTAAATTGGTACAGCCACTATGAAAAACAGTATGGAGTTTCCTCAAAAAATTGAAAATAGAGCTACCATATGATCCAGCAGTCCCACTTCTGGTATTTATCTAAAGGAAGTAAAGTCACTATGCCAAAGAGATATCTGCACTCCTGTGTTCATTATAGCATTATTCACAATAGCCAAGATGTGGAAACAACCTAAATGTCCACTGATGGATGAATGGGCTTAAAAATATGCTATATACAGACAATGGACTATTATTCAGCTTTAAAAGAGAAGGAAATTCTGCCATTTGCTGCAACATGAATGAACTTGGAGGACTTTATGCTAAGTGAAATTAGCTAGACATAAAAGGAAAAATGCTACACGATACCACTGCTATGAGGAAGCTAATCAAACTCATAGAAGCAGAAAGCAAAATGGCAATTGTCAGGAGCTGAAGGGAAGGGGGAAAAGGGAGGTATTAGTGAAAGAGCTCCAAGTTATGGTTACACAAGATGAATAAATCCTAGAGATGTACTGTACAGCACAGTGCCCATAGCTAACAGTACTGTATGGTATACTTAAAAATGTACTAAGAGGGTAAATCTCATGTGTTCTTATCACAAAAAAATAGTAATGAATAATGAGGACAGGAGGATATGTTTATGGCATAGATTGTGATGATGGTTTCATGAGTATATACATATCTCCAGACTCATCAAGTTGTATATATTAAATATCTACAGCTTTTTGTATGTCAATCATACTTAATAAAGGGTTTTTTTTTTTAAGTGATCAAAAGAGCACAAAGGACATTTGAAGGATAAGAAAAGGAGTGGCAGAATGTGGGAACTGGACACAGAAGGGAAGTGAGAAGGTGCTGAGAACAAATGGTGCCTGTTGCTTTACCATTTTTCCCAGGTGCGTCTTAAAGCAGGAACAAGAAACATGTGCAGTGTCAGAGTTTCCCAACTGATATTTATGGATTTATTCTCAGAAATCAGTGAATATACGAAGGACTTGCAATTGGTTTCGCCATTTTACAAATGAGGAAACTAAGAAAGCTTAGAGTCACGGGGCTACTGAGTGGCAGAGTTAAGACTCAAACTTAAGCCTTCCAGAGGAATTTTTTCATTTCTCTTAGGAGACTCAAACATAAAATTGAATGTAAAATATTTAAGTAGGCACCTGTTGCTAATGGCTAATACCTTTATAGCAACAAATTTTCCCTAAGACAGCTGCTCCCTCGGTGATTTAATTTATGTCCTACCATTAGCCATCTCCATTAGAAAGAAAAATTGCAGACACTTTCAGCAGGGCAATTTGAACAAAATCAAACCTCAGAGAATTTTATGGAGCTAGAAGAGACGTGAGTAATCCTCTAACACAGTAGACTTCTTTTGAAAATAAGGAGAATCTAGTCAGAAACTTCCTTGCTCCTCAAAATGTGGCCCCTAGACCAGCAGCATGAGTATCACCTGGGAGCTTGTTAGAAATGCAGACTCACCCCAGGCCTAGTGAATCAGAATCCCCCTAGGATCCAGGAATGTGTTTTAACAAGCTTTCCATGTGATTCTTTTAAGAATCACTAAACTTTGAGCTCCACTGGGCTAAGTGACTTATTATCCAAGGTCTCACAATTAACTTGTAACAAACCCAGCTCTTCTAAGTTCAGTGCTTTTTCCATGATACCAAATGGCTAATAAATATTAACATTCCTTCTCACTCTCCATTCACTATTTCCCCAGGCAGATCATAGTGAAAGCATTTATTCTGTACTATACCAAGATTATAACAAACAAGACCCACCAAATAATATTTTACAGAAAACTTTTTGTCTCATAAAATCCTTTAGATATTGGTTTTGAAGTAGACTGGAAAGCATTCTCCCTGACCATATCAATCCATGATTTTTTCTCTCTTCTGAGGAGATCAGGCGCATTCAGGGTGGTATGGCTGTAGACTTTTTCTCTCTTCTGGATTGACTGACTTGTCATACACCTGTTTGATGCTGAGAAGTAGTTTGGTCCCCACCTTGGGGAGGCATAATAAGAACAATCCTGAAGTTGGAAAGCCTTAAAGTTTCTGGACAAGAACCCCCAATTATTCTGCTGATCAGTCTCTTTAGGAAGCCTGCGCTCCCAAATGCAAAACAGCTGGTCCCACGTTATCTCAATAACTAGTGCAGTCTTCCCCGAAGTTAGCCACACAGACCTAGAATAAGGTGTGTTCTGGAACTTCAGATGTTTCCATAAGGCTCTTGGGTGCTATTTTATTACTGCGAACCATTTTAGATGAGTTGCTCTGTTCAGGTTTGGATCTTATTTCAGAGAAGTCTCACCTGTGGGCTCACGTTAAGGGGAGGAGGGAATTGTGTCAGGTGCCCCTGACTTGACCTTTATTTTGAAAGCTGAGGATTGAAATTTGCTGGGAAGAGACTGCCTTGAGCTAAGGTCTGTCTGCTCCTAGCTGCCTGGAGTGTCAGACTAAAGGACGCTGGTAGAGAGTTCTTTCTGATGAAGATTCCCGCATGCTGTGTGCCTCACTGATTTTTGGAGATCTGTGTCTGGAGAAAAAACACTTCACAATTGAAGAACATCCTGAGAATGCATAGAACAGGTAAAGTAATGATGAAAATACAGAAACTTCGAAGACTATCTCAGTACATGCCCTTCCTTCATCCCTGTAGAATCTCAGGGAATCATTAACTTGTAACCTTTGCCGTCTATTACTCGTGTTCTCCTTCAGGATGCCAAGGGTAGGCTTTCAGGAAAAATTGATTCAGCCATTTTTTTCTGTGCATCGTTTCTCCTCCCGAGTTCTTTGATCGTCTTTACGATCATTACTCTCAACTCTTTTTCAGGTGGAATGCCCATCTCCACTTCATTTAGTTCTTCTGGGGTTTTATCTTTTTGTTTGTTTGTTTGTTTTGCGGTACGCAGGCCTCTCACCGCTGCGGCCTCTCCCGCTGCGGAGCACAGGCTCCGGACGCGCAGGCTCAGCGGCCATGGCTCACGGGCCCAGCCGCTCCGCGGCATGTGGGATCTTTCCGGACCGGGGCACGAACCCGTGTCCCCTGCATCGGCAGGCAGACTCTCAACCACTGCGCCACCAGGGAAGCCCGGGTTTTTAGCTTATTCATTCGTCTGGAACATGTTCCTATGCAGCCTCATTTTGTCTGAGTTGCTATTGGTATTTTTATGTATGTGGTAGCTTAGTTATGTTTCTTGACTTTGGAGAAGTGGCCGACTGTAGAAGGTGTCCTATGAGTCCCCGCCGTTCGCTCCCCTATCATCACCCCCCTGTCGTCACCCAAGCTATATGCTCTAGGGGTTCTCCCTAAGAGGGCTGCGTGGGTCCTTCTGTTGTGGTGGGCTGACTATGTGGGTGGTCTGGTGGGCCTGGTCGGCCCCTAGTCCTGTTGGTTGCCAGGCCCTGCCTCGTGTGGATGCTGCTGGCTGCTGTTTAGTGGAGGTGGTTAAAGATGGCTGGTTGCAGAACCCCAGGGGGCCCTGAGCTAGTGCTGGCTCACTGGTGGGTGGAGTCAGGATCCCGAAGACTCCAGGGCTGTTGCCCAACACCTGGCAGCTGAAGCGAGGTCCCGGGGTTAGTGCCGGACTACTGGCAGGCAGAGCTGGGTCCCAGTCTGGCTGCAGGGATCCCGCTGTCAGATCGTTGCCGGGGGGGTGGGGGGGGGGGGGAAGGCGGGTGCTGGTTCCTGACAGAGTTGGGTATGTGGTCTGTGGTCTCCCATAAGTTGCGTTGGCCTGCTAGTGGGCAGGGCCAGAGCCCAGCTGGTCCCAGGGTAGGGTCTGGCCTGCACTGGGGGATGTAGTTTTCTTGCTTCTGATGCCTGCTCCCTGGTGGGTGAGGCTGGTCTAGAGGTTTGTGCAGGCTTCCTGGAGGGAGGGGCCAGTGTTTGCCCACTAGTGGGCAGAGCTGGGTCCTGGCCCTCTGGTGGGCTTGGCCGTGTCTAGGGGCGTGTCCAGAGGCAGCTGTGGGCTCTTTAGCCTTTAGGCAGCTTGTCCTCTGATTGGTAGGGCTGTGTCCCCGCGCAGCTAGTTGTTTGGCCTGAGGCATCCCAGCACTGGCGTCTGTAGATTGTTGCTTCCAAATATAGCTGCTGCCTGTGTCCACGTACCCGGGGTGAGCCACAGCTACACACACCCCCACCTCTTTGGGAGACTCTTCAAGATCAGCAGGTAGGTCTGGCCCAGGCTCCTATCAAATTACTGCTTTTGCCCAGGGTCCCAGAGCATGTGAGATTTTGTGTGACCCTTTAAAAGTGAAGTCTCTATTTCCCCCAGTCCTATGGGACTCCTGCAGTTAAGCCCTGCTGGCCTAATAAGCCAGATTCTTACAGGGCTCATCTTCCTGGTGCAGGACCCCTGGGCTGGGGAGCCTGATGGGGGGCTCAGAACTCTCCTGTGGGAGAACCTCTACACGACCATTATTCTCCAGTTTGTGGGTCGCCCATGGGGGTGGTGGGTATGGGATTTGATTATATCTCAAGTCTGCCCTTCCTTCATTATGTCTTCAGTTGTAGAAGATCTTTTTTGGTAGGTTCCAGTCTTTTTCATCGATGGTGGTTCTCCAGATAGTTGTGATTTTTGTTTCCGAATTGAGTCGTATGGACCCTGCCTCGGCGGGGGAGGGCTCTTTTTCTTGTTCGGGTTCGAGTAGGCAGATAATGAAACTGAAGCTGAGATCAACCCAGCACTTCATTCAGTGGTCAAAGACCGGAGGATCAACTTCTCACCCACCTGGTGAGAGGGACTTGATTTTAAAGAGTGAAGACAAAGGGAGGAGGAGTGAGGCTAATGATGGGAGGCACATGCATTATCTTACAGGAAAAGGGGCAGGGCTTTTTCCGAGGGAGTGGGGTGCCACCTCCTTTTTATCCTTTTTTGGTCCTTAATATTTGGTCATGACTGCTGGTAGGTGTGTTACTTAATATGCTAATGTAGTAAAATCAGTGTATAATGAGACTCAGGGTCTGTTGGAGGTCAGGTTCCCTGCCATCTTAGTCCCAGCTGGTTCCATCTGGTTTTTGGTTGGTTGTTTTGTTTGTAGTTTCCTTTCTTATCTCTGGACACTTGAACTTAGATTTATGTTAACTCCTGCTAAAGGTGGGGGGAGGGGGTTGGCAGGTTTTGAGCAAAGACCTGGAACAGCTTGGGCAACAGTTTTGGTGTGCTCGTGAGAGGAGGTGAGCCCAAGGTCTCTCTACTCTGCAATCGCGGCCACTCTTGGGAAGTGTTCCCCCTTTTTTTTCTTTTCCTTTGTGCTTAGTCTAGTTTCACTTGCTTGTAGGGTACAAGGGCCTTGTCTCCGCTCCTTCAGACCAGAGCACCTCAGCCCAACGGGCCGTGTGCAGAAGCCCTTGCCTGGCACTCCAGCCATTGTTTCACTGAGACTCCATAAAGCAGAACCATTTCTGTACCTTCACCGTAATTCTTTTTATGGAAGATTTTTAAACTGTGACAGTTTAAAACAAATTAGCAGTAGAACAAACAGTTCTGTCAAACAAAATCTTACAATTGGACAAACAAAACAGACAAAAATTGTAAGCTTAACAGAAGCAGTAAGGCACATAAAAATGAATCCTGAAATGACATCGAAGTAAACGCCCATGTGTAATAGCTGAAACTTTCCACTAATTAGTTTCTGACCTTGCGTGAGTTATCTTCACTGGGGACAATAAGACCCCAACCTTACCTTTTAAGATTTATTGTAATATGATAATATGGTATATGTGAAATGTTCTAAAATACAGTGCAGAAGTTCTGGGTACAAATTGACTTCTTAGTATTACAGCTCTGAAAGCCATGATATTCTCATTTATATAAACTCTAGGTTACACCCATGTGCTTTGGAAGAATTGAACCATTCCAAGACACTGCAAACCACCTTTTTCTTTTTCTGTCACCAAATTTGAATTTATTTTAAAAGTCACATTTTTGTGCTTCCAGACAAGAGGACCATAGCTCCAGTTCTTTGACTCCATAGCTAGTACTACCTAATAAACACATAAAAACATGTTGAAGCCATTTTCATTTCTTTTTGTTTCATGCTTATATGGTGGATCCAAAGAGTGAATAGAATATGCCATTCCTTATGGAAACAGAAAACACAACTATAACCCTCTGTGTGGTTGACTCAGTACATCTTGCATCTTTGACAAGGAAATTTGGATTATACAAGCACTGTTTTGCTCATTTACTGAGCACTACAAATGTTGATTTATTGTGATTTTGAGTTAGAAGGAAGCATAGTGACCATTTACTGTAATCCTCTCATTTTACCACTTCAGGGACTGAGCCTCAGAAAAGTGATGAGAATTACCCAAAGCTACACAGCTAGTTAGTGGCAGAGTCCAACTCAACTAATCCTACAAACCACGAGGGAAAGGCACTTAGCAGGGAAAGGTGCTTATTTCATTCTGCCATGCTTCTTCTAAATTCAGCTGTTTCTTTTTAATCAAGGATACTTTTCAGAAGGCTTGATCTCACCTGTGAGAATCTTTACTACTGATTCTTAAATTTCTTTATTTAGTGCTCATTGAGTTGCACCAATGCTAGCTCATCTGCCTAAGGCTTTACTCTGGAATGCTTTTTTTTCTTTTTTGGCTACTTGTCTCTAGTAAACAGCAACTCATATTTCAAAATAACCCTCCATTTTCCTTCTTCTCAGCAACCAATTCTTTAAATCTTCCAGGAAAACTTGAGGGATAGTTGTTAAGAGCGGATGTTGCAGGGTCAGAGAGCCCTGGATTGAAATCCTGGCTCTGCTCTTGATTCTGTGATGGGGTAATGCTTGGAGCTATTGGCAGATTCCCTCTACATTTTCTGGTACTTCTTGACCTTTCCCTGCTTAAATAGATGAATTTTTGTTAAAGCGAAGATATGATACAGCAAAAGAGCATAGAAAAAGCTTTTGAATTTCAAAAGTTCAGCCTTTGTGGCTACAGAGTCCTAGGCTTTGAAGGATCTCAAGGAATAGATAAAGCATGATGATTTAAGGGTGAAATTAAAAATACTCCTGAGATCTCAAAGACCTGATACTGAGTGAAAAAAAGGCCAGACACAAGAGTATATACTGTATGATTCCGTTGATGTGTTATTCCAAATGAGGCTAAAACTAATACATCCTAAAAATCAGGAAAGTGATTAGGGTGGGGATTGCTTGGAAAGGGGCATGAGGGAACTCTCCAGGGGTGATTGAAATGTTCTATATCTTAATACAGGTGTGAGTTACACAATTGTAAACACTGGCCAAATCTTATTGAACTGTATACTTATGATATGTGCACTTTAGTGTATGTAAATTATATCTCAACAAAAAATTTTTTAATGAAAGATTCCTTGGGACATGACTAAAAAAAGAATCAGTGGGGAAGCAAATACAGCTTAAGTACTAGGGATAGATGTGTTCTCTGGAAGGGGGGAAAGTCCCTATCTAAGTCCTGTGCCTGCCTTTTCTTGAGGGACAGTTTGACGAAAGGGAAGGACAGAAACCACAAGATAGCCTTGGGGAATCTGAGAGCAAATGTACCTCTGCCCTGCTCTCCCAGGTAGAACCATGTAAAGTGGCAAGACCCCAGAGTTTTTTTTTTTAAAAAAAAAAAAAAGGGATGGTATGGGATGTCTGGGCAGATGCTGCAAGAGCAATAGAATGTTCTCTTTGCAATCAAGAGCAGTTTAAACATGGCATTGAGAGCTGGGGCCCCTGGAAAGGCACTGAAGTAGAGATGGGGCATCGTGTGTGCAGCAGCCTATATGGACCAATGACTGAAGACCAAGGGGACAAGAGCATATCTCAGCAGATGCCAGCAGGGATAGATGGTAACATGGGGGATCACATTCCCTTTCCCTACCAGCATCTTGACCACCATGTAATCCCCTTACCCCACTAGAATAAGACACAACATCAGTGAGAAAAGGGAGGACCTCCAAAGTAGCTAACATTTTCCACCACCAAATAGATATGAAGCTCATGATAGAAATAAAGCTGTCAGTAAGAAAACGAAAGTTGTATTTTGTATATACCTCAGTTTTCAATTAGAATATACCATCCCTACTCAAGTAACGTGACCATAGACAGGTAACAACCTCATTTGGAAAATGACAGCAGTGTTATTTACTTTGCAGAACTGTTGTAAAGAGTTGAGATACAACATGAAAGTAACTGATGCACAGCTACATGTTAAATGCCTAATAATATTAGTCCAAAAATAAAAAACTCCCTGGGCATTATTTAGAATCATTGGAAACTCTCTTTGCTGAACTGCTTTCTACTTACATAGACATACTTAATGCTGACAGTGGAGCCAGAGCAGAGTCTTCCTGCGTGAAGACAAAATGAGAGACTCATTCTAATTCAATACACTCAATATATACTGGTTGCACATCAACCACCCAGACATGCAAAAAACAGTGCTATAAATCCATGGGAAGAATGGGGAGGCTAAATGGGATAAAAATAATAATCATGTGGATTGCCAGGGAACAACTCCCACCATCATCACTCCAGATAGTTTTTCACTTTAAGAGGCAGGAACTATCAAAAGGAAAACTGAATGCCCCAATTCTAGCCTGAGCAATGGTTGCCTTCAGTATTAGCCAGCGGTTTGGTCACTGTTCTAGATTAAATTAGGTATGGCATCTAAAATCCGTGAGATGATGAGCCCTCCGATGTTAGGCACAGTCCTACCATCCACCCAGGCTCTAAGCAGCAAAGCAGAGGCCTCTGGGCACAACAGTGCCCTGTGCCATCATCTGCCACACAGCTCATTGGTTTTCTTCCGGATTTAGGCAGACTAACAAGGCATTCATAGCTGTGTAATGGAATGCCTACCCAACTGTCCAGAAATTTAGAAAAGGTCCTTTTTTAGAGAAATGACTGCTATTAATCGGTGAACCCAGTGCTGTTTTCCAGCCTTTGCTATCATGGCGGACACTGGGATGTGCAGCCCCGATTCCCCTTCAAAGAAGACCTTGCCCCAGCCTCTGGAGGCCAGCAGCCCTTTCGGCTGTCAGCCCCTTCAAGAATTGCCTTGGTTACAGAGAGTGCCCTCTCCCAAGGTCATGTCCTCTGCAGGACAGCACACAGCCAGTAACACATCCACACATGAGTAGAAGGGTCTGGCCACCTTAACACAACTGGGGACAACTCTGAAGGGTCATTTTGGCTCTAGAGCTCCTGGTTGGGTCAGCCAAGGCTCTGGTTGGTTCTGCATGGCAGTTCAGCTTCCCCCTTGTGCAATTCTGCTTCCTTCCCTTTTCTTCCCTTTCCTTCCACAGGCAGTGATCCCAAGGGCACCCCTTAAAAAGCATCCTGCACCCTAAGCTCTATGTTAGAGTCTGCTTCCCAGGCAACTCGACCTTTGACAGTTATAAGATATGTATCTTGGGCTAGAGGCTGCCAGACACTGAGCTTCTCCAATGTGTGTAAAATCACATTTATTTTAAAAGCTACCGTAACGGTCATAGACTTACCTCAAGTTTTACCTCGCAGGGTTAGTTTTAAATCAGGATGAATATAACCATCCACGGATGTTTGGGGAGATAATTCTCCAGGGCTCTCTAACATTTCCACATGTCTCGTGTGCAGAAACCCATGACAGCCTTTATTCCATGCTGTCTTTTCAAGGACAATTGTATACTCAACAGCTTTGGAAAACAGAAATAGTATTTAACTCCAGAGGAGATGGTGGATTCGTTTCTTAACTAGTATAATAAAGATAATGTCTCTGGGGCAAAGGCCAGGCAAGTTTGCTTGCAGCCCATTATTTTAAAAATGGAGGTTTTCAAACTTGGTGGTTTTCAGCTGTGACACAAACCCACTGCATACACAGTATCCACTTAGGCTGTTCTGTTCTATGTTGCCTCCATGGGACTGGGAGGGCAAGGGGAACCAACACAAACCCGAAGCCCATTCTGCTTGCTGTGCTGTGAGTAATAAAGAAAGAATAATTAGAAGCCCAAATGTCACCTTTGTTATAGACAGAGGCCAGTGTGAAACAGGTAGTTTGTTGTAGGGGCTAAATGAACTCAAGAAGTAGATATATTTTTCCACCTATTGTAGGCATGATGGGGAAAATAAGACACTGCAGGAGACAGAATTCCCCTCCCCGCGCAAAACACGCACCCAAGAGAGAAACAGGGACGGAGCTGGACCATGGGCAGGCCCCATCCTCCAATGTGCCGGTCAGATGACCTTCTCCACCTCCCTTGGGGTGTATCCAATAAAGGCGGAGAGAGAGACCAGAGTATCATTTTAAAGGGGCTCTAGCTACTGAAAGGAAACACCAGGAATAAACAAAAGCCTCCCCTTTAGCATCTTGTCAAGAACTGTTCAGGGTCTGACATTTCACCGTGACTGCAGACTGACAGTTGAGCCAGCCACGGTTTCCTGGATGCTGGCAGAAGATGTGAAACCCCTGGGTCACAGATGAGGGACTCTATTAATAAATGGCACAGATTTTTCAACTCTGGCAGGAATCAGATATATTTTGAAAAATATTATTGCCTGGGACCCAGCTCTATAGGTTCTGTACCTGGGTATCAGAACTTTTTTTGTTTTTAAAAGGCTCCCCTAATTATCCTATAGTAAAGCCAGAGGTGAGATACTTCAAGCTACATTCATACACCCAAAGGTTCAGAATTTCTTCCTACCCCGTAACAGATAGCTTTCATGTCAAAACTTCACACTGAGAGAAACATACACCCCTTGATCTTCAATGTGTTATAACTCTGACAGAAGAAATAATATCATCTAACATTAGCATAGATGTTTCATAGATCAAAAAGTATTTTCCCTTATATTATTTTAGAGAGGAGAAGGCTGAGGCTGGGAGAACTTAAGTGACTTGCCTCTGATAGCCCAATGAGTTACCTACTGTAACTCAAAGTTAAACATTTACTAATGGGAGAGATGTAGGTGGCAATTGGGCTGCCCAAAGCTAGAAGAAACTGTGACTTCCTGTGAGGTCTACAGTAAAGTGCCCCCATGTTCCCTTTCAGCCTTCCTCACGTTTGTTCATTGTCTATCTTCCTGGGAGCTGTAAGCTTTGTGACAATGAGAAGGTCATGTCTGTCTCGTTCACTTGCGTATCGCCAGCACCTAGCACAATTGCAGGCACATAGAGAGTCTCAAATATATTTGGTCCTTTACGCATTTCATGCTTTCTCTGTAGTTTCACAACTTTTAGTCCAATCGATCAAATAGCTCCTTTCCTCTCTGTTATACAAAAGCCTTGTTCTTATTTATGAGAAAATAGCTCCAGATTAAAAATCCACCACACTGTGAAGCATGGTTTGAATCTTTGCTACTTGAACAATTTCTTTTCTTTTCTTCCCCCCAGTTTTATTGAGGTGATATTGACAAATAAAAATTGCCTATACATATACATTGTGAAATGATTACTATAGTCAAGCTAAGTAACATATCCATCACCTCACATAGTTCTAAAGCATAGTTCAAATCCACCATTTCCTTATTGATTTTCTGTCTGGATGATCTACCGTTTGTTGAAAATGAAGTATCAAAGTCCCCTAATACTATTGCATTGCTGTCTATCCCTCCCTTCAGATATGTTAGTATTTGCTTAATATATTTAGGTGCTTCCATGTTGGACGTGTATATATTTACAATTGTTATATATTCCTGATGAATTTATCCCTTTATCATTACATAACGACGTTATTTGTCCGCTGTTGCAAGTTTTGACTTAAAGTCTATTTTGTCTTACATGAGTATAGTTACCCCTGCTCTCTTTTGGTTACCCTTTGTAGTGAATATCTTTATACATCCCTTTATTTTCAGCCTATGTGTGTCCTTAAAGCTGAATTATCTAGTAGGCAGCATATAGTTGGGTCTTGTTTCCTTTATCCATTCAGCCACTCTATCTTTGGATTGGAGAACTTAATCCATTTACAGTCAAAATAATTATTGACAGGTAAGAACTTACTATTGCCATCTTTTTTTTTTTACATTTCAACAGTTTTATTTTTTTCACATCGTTATTGGAGTATAATTGCTTTACAATGGTGTGCTAGTTTCTGCTTTATAACAAAGTGAATCAACTATACATATACATATATCCCCATATCCCCTCCCTCTTGCGTCTCCCTCCCACCCTCCCTATCCCACGCCTCTAGGTGGACACAAAGCACCGAGCTGATCTCCCTGTGCTATGCGGCTGCTTCCCACTAGCAATCTGTTTTACATTTGGGAGTGTATATATGTATATGCCACTCTCTCACTTCGTCCCAGCTTACCCTTTCCCTTGCCCGTGTCCTCAAGTCCGTTCTCTACATCTGCGTCTTTATTCCTGTCCTGCCTCTAGGTTCTTTTTTTTTTTTTGAATTTTTGAATTTTATTTATTTTTTTATACAGCAGGTTCTTACTAGTCATCAATTTTATACACATCAGTGTATACATGTCAATCCCAATCGCCCAATTCATCACACCACCATCCCCCCCCCCCACAGCTTTCCCCGCTTGGTGTCCATATGTTTGTTCTCTACATCTGTGTCTCAACTTCTGCCCTACAAACCGGTTCATCTGTACTATTTTTCTAGGTTCCATATACATGCGTTAATATATGATACTTGTTTTCTCTTTCTGACTTACTTCACTCTGTGTGACAGTCTCTAGATCCATCCACGTCTCAACAAATGACCCAATTTTGTTCCTTTTTATGGCTGAGTAATATTCCATTGTATATATGAAATATACACATCTTCTTTATCCATTCGTCTGTTGATGGGCATTTAGGTTGCTTCCATGACCTGGCTATTATAAATAGTGCTGCAGTGAACATTGGGGTGCATGTGTCTTTTTGAATTATGGTTTACTCTGGGTATATGCCCAGTAGTGGGATTGCTGGATCATATGGTAATTCTATTTTTAGATTTTTAAGGAAACTCCATACTGTTCTCCATAGTGGCTATATCAATTTACATTCCCACCAACAGTGCAAGAGGGTTCCCTTTTCTCCACACCCTCTCCAGCATTTGTTGTTAGTAGATTTTCTGATGATGCCCATTCTAACTGGTGTGAGGTGATACCTCATTGTAGTTTTGATTTGCATTTTTCTTATAATTAGTGATGTTGAGCAGCTTTTCATGTGCTTCTTGGCCATCTGTATGTCTTCTTTGGAGAAATGTCTATTTAGGTCTTCTGCCCTTTTTTGGATTGGGTTGTTTGTCTTTTTAATATTGAGCGGCATGAGCTGTTTATATATTTTGGAGATTAATCCTTTGTCCACTACATCATTTGTGAATATTTTCTCCCACTCTGAGGGTTGTCTTTTTGTCTTGTTTATGGTTTCCTTTGCTGTGCAAAAGCTTGGAAGTTTCATTAGGTCCCATTTGTTTATTTTTGTTTTTATTTCCATTACTGTAGGAGGTGGATCAAAAAAGATCTTGCTGTGATTTATGTCAAAGAGTGTTCTTCCTATGTTTTCCTCTAAGAGTTTTATAGTGTCCGGTCTTACATTTAGGTCTCTAATCCATTTTGAGTTTATTTTTGTGTATGGTGTTAGGGAGTGTTCTAATTTCATTCTTTTACATGTAGCAGTCCAGTTTTCCCAGCACCTCTTATTGAAGAGACTGTCTTTTCTCCATTATATATCCTTGCCTCCTTTGTCGTAGATTAGTTGACCATAGGTGCGTGGGTTTATCTCTGGGCTTTCTATCATGTTTCATTGATCTATGTTTCTGTTTTTGTGCCAGTACCATATTGTCTTGATTACTGTAGCTTTGTAGTATAGTCTGAAGTCAGGGAGTCTGATTCCTCCAGCTCCGTTTTTTTCCCTCAAGACTGTTTTGGCTATTCGGGGTCTTTTGTGTCTCCATACAAATTTTAAGGTTTTTTGTTTTAGTTCCGTAAAAAACGCCATTGGTAATTTGATAGGGATTGCACTGAGTTTGTAGATTGCTTTGAGTAATATGGTCATTTTCACAATATTGAATCTTCCAATCCAAGAACATGGTATATCTCTCCATATGTTGCTATCATCTTTAATTTCTTTCATTAGTGTCTTATAGTTTTCTACATACAAGTCTTTTGTCTCCCTAGGTAGGTTTATTCCTAGGTATTTTATTCTTTTTGTTGCAGTGGTAAATGGGAGTGTTTTCTAAATTTCTCTTTCATATTTTTCATCATTAGTGTATACGAATGAAAGAGATTTCTGTGCATTAATTTTGTATCCTGCAACTTTACCAAATTCATTGATTAGCTCTAGTAGTCTTCTGGTGGCATCTTTAGGATTCTCTATGTATAGTATCATGTCATCTGCAAACAGTGACAGTTTTACTTCTTCTTTTCCAATTTGTATTCCTTTTATTTCTTTTTCTTCTGTGATTGCCGTGGCTAGGACTTCCAAAACTATGTTGAATAATAATGGTGAGAGTGGACATCCTTGTCTTGTTCCTGATCTTAGAGGAAATGCTTTCAGTTTTTCACCATTGAGAATGATGTTTGCTGTGGGTTTGTCGTATACGGCCTTTATTATGTTGAGGTAGGTTCCCTCTATGCCCACTTTCTGGAGCATTTTTATCATAAATGGGTGTTGAATTTTGTCAAAAGCTTTTTCTCCATCTATTGAGATGATCATATGGTTTTTATTCTTCAGTTTGCTAATATGGTGTATCACATTGATTGATTTGCGTCTGTTGAAGAATCCTTGCATCCGTGGGATAAATCCCACTTGATCATGGTGTATGATCCTTTTAATGTGTTGCTGGATTCTGTTTGGTAGTATTTTGTGGATTTTTGCATCCATATTCATCAGTGATAGTGGTCTGTAATTTTCTTTTATTGTAGTATCTTTGTCTGGTTTTGGTATTGGGGTGATGGTGGCCTCATAGGATGAGTTTGGGAGTGTTCCTTCCTCTGCAATTTTTTGGAAGAGTTTAAGAAGGATGGGTGTTAGCTCTTCTCTAAATGTTTGAGAGAATTCACCTGTGAAGCCATCTGGTCCTGGACTTCTGTTTGTTGGAAGATTTTTAACCATAGTTTCAATTTCATTACTTGTGATTGGTCTGTTCATATTTTCTATTTCTTTCTGGTTCAGTCTTGGAAGGTTATCCCTTTCTAAGAATTTGTCCATTTCTTCCAGGTTGTCCATTTTATTGGCATAGAGTTGCTTGTAGTAGTCTCTTAGGATGCTTTGTATTTCTTCGTTTTCTGCTGTAACTTCTCCTTTTTCATTTCTAATTTTATTGATTTGAGTCTTCCCCCTTTTTTTCTTGATGAGTCTGGCTAATGGTTTATCAATTTTATCTTCTCAAAGAACCAGCTTTTAGTTTTATTTATGTTTGCTGTTGTTTTCTTTGTTTCTATTTATTTCTGCTCTGAACTTTATGATTTCTTTTCTTCTGCTAACTTTGGGTTTTGTTTGTTCTTCTTTCTCTAGTTCCTTTAGGTGTAAGGTTCGATTGTTTATTTGAGATGTTTCTTGTTTCTTGAGGTAGGCTTGTATAGCTATAAACGTCCCTCTTAGAACTGCTTTTGCTGCATCCCATAGGTTTTGGATCGTCGTGTTTTCATTGTCATTTGTCTCCAGGTATTTTTTGATTTCCTCTTTGATTTCTTCAGTGATCTCTTGGTTATTTAGTAACGTCTTATTTAGCCTCCATGTGTTTGTGTTTTTTACGTTTTTTTCCCTGTAATTCATTTCTAATCTCATAGTGTTGTGGTCAGAGAAGATGCTTGATATGATTTAAGTTTTCTTAAATTTACTGAGGCTTAATTTGTGACCCAAGATGTGATCTATCCTGGAGAATGTTCCATGCCCACTTGAGAAGAAAGTGTAATCTGCTATTTTTGGATGGAATGTCCTATAAATAGCAATTAAATCTATCTGGTCTACTGTGTCATTTAAAGCTTCTGTTTCCTTGTTTATTTTCATTTTGGATGACCTGTCCATTGGTGTAAGTGAAGTGTTAAAGTCCCCCAGTATTATTGTGTTACTGTCAATTTCCTCTTTTATAGCTGTTAACAGTTGCCTTATGTATTGAGGTGCTCCTATGTTGGGTGCATATATATTTATAATTGTTATATCTTCTTCTTGGATTGATGCCTTGATCATTATGTAGTGTCCGTCCTTGTCTCTTGTAACATTCTTTATTTTAAAGTCTATTTTATGTGATATGAGTAGTGCTACTCCAGCTTTCTTTTGATTTCCATTTGCATGGAATATCTTTTTCCATCCCCTCACTTTCAGTCTGTATGTGTCCCTAGGTCTGAAGTGGGTCTCTTGTAGACAGCATATAGATGGGTCTTGTTTTTGTATCCATTCAGCAAGCCTGTGTCTTTTGGTTGGAGCCTTTAATCCATTCACGTTTAAGGTAATTATGGATATGTATGTTCCTATAACCATTTTCTTAATTGTTTTAGGTTTGTTTTTGTAGGTCCTTTTCTTCTCTTGTGTTTCCCACTTAGAGAAGTTCCTTTAGCATTTGTTGTAGAGCTCGTTTGGTGGAGCTGAATTCTCTTAGCTTTTGCTTGTCTCTAAAGCTTTTGATTTCTCCATCGAATGTGAATGCGATCCTTGCCGGGTAGAGTAATCTTGGTTGTAGGTTCTTCCCTTTCATCACTTTAAGTATATCATGCCACTCCCCTCTGGCTTGTAGAGTTTCTGCTGAGAAATCAGCTGTTAACCTTATGAAAGTTCCCTTGTATGTTATTTGTCGTTTTTCACTTGCTGCTTTCAATAATTTTTCTTCGTCTTTAATTTTTGTCAGTTTGATTACTATGTGTCTCGGTGTGTTTCTCCTTGGGTTTATCCTGTATTGGACTCCCTGCTTCCTGGACTTGAGTGGCTATTTCCTTTCCCATATTAGTGAAGTTTTCGACTATAATCTCTTCAAATATTTTCTCGGGTCCTTTCTCTCTCCCTTCCCCTTCTGGGACCCCTATAATGCGAATGTTGTTGCGTTTAATGTTGTCCCAGAGGTCTCTTAGGCTGTCTTCATTTCTTTTCATTCTTTTTTCTTTATTCTGTTCCACAGCAGTGAATTCCACCATTCTGTCTTCCAGGTCACTTATCCGTTCTTCTGCCTCAGTTATTCTGCTTTGATTCCTTCTAGTGTAGTTTTCATTTCAGTTACTGTATTGTTTATCTTTGTTTGTTTGTTTGTTCTTTAATTCTTCTAGGTCTTTGTTAAACTTTTCTTGCATCTTCTCGATGTTTGCCTCCATTCTTTTTCCTGGATCATCTTCACTATCATTATTCTGAATTCTTTTTCTGGAAGGTTGCCTATTTCCATTTCATTTAGTTGTTTTTCTGGGGCTTTATCTTGTTCCTTCATCTGGTACATAGCCCTCTGCCTTTTTGGCTTGTCTATCTTTCTGTGAATGTGGTTTTTGTTCCACAGGCTGCAGGACTGTAGTTCTTCTTGCTTCTGCTGCCTGCCCTCTACTATTGCCATCTTGTTAATTGTTTTCTGGCTATTTCGTAGTTCCTTTGTTCCTTTCTTTCTCTCTTGTTGTCTTATTTTGTGAATTAATGATTTCCTGTAGTGGTATGCTTTGATTCCTTTCTCTTTATCTTTTGTGTATGTACTATAGTTTTTTGTTTTGTGGTTACCATGAAGCTTATGTAAAACATCTTATAGTTATAATAGTCTATCTTAAGCTGATAACAACTGAATTTCAGTCATTTCAACCTGGACTCCCTTTAGCATCTCTTGTAAGGCAGATTTGTGGTGATGAAGTCCCTCAGCTTTTGTTTATCTGGAAAAGTCTTTATCTATCATTCATTTCTGAAGGACAGCTTTGCCAGGTAAAGTATTCTTGGTTGGCAGTTGTTTTCTTTCAACACCTTAAATATATCATCGTACTCTCTCCTAACCTTCAAGGTTTCTACTGAGAAATCTGCTGATACTCTTATGGATGTTCCTTTGTAGGTAATGAGTTTCTTTTCTCTTGCTGCTTTCAAAATTCTGTCTTTGATTTTTGACAGTTTTATCATAATATGTCTTAGTGAAGTTCTCCTTGGATTGAATCTGATTGGGGACCTATGAGCGTTATGTACCTGGATGTCTATATCTCTTCCCAGATATGGGACATTTTCAGCCAGTATTTATTTAAGTAAGCCTTCTGCCCCTTTCTCTCTCTTCTCCTTCTAGGACTCCATCCACGGGTGGTTGTCAAAATTGATGTTCTGTGCAGGGATGGTGGCTGAAATCTCTTCTACCATCTTGCTGATGTCACTGTCCTTGAACAGTTTCTACTTGGAGCAAAGTTAGAGACTTAGGCTTGTTGGATTTAGGTAAAGAACAAGGGCAGAAAGTAAATCAGCAGCTGTTGTGCCAATGTTAGTAAGAGGAGATAAAGGCAATAACATAAATGAATGATTGCTGAGCTGTGCTCCTGTTGACACTTCAGCATTATTCAATCAGGCACTTCTCTTGGGAAACAAAAAAAATTAATTGGTATCTTAAAGGCTGAAGGTAACCTGTGCTACTGAGTGGGAGATCAATATGTTCCCCGTGGTAGATGACTTATAAAATTTGTTTAGATGTTTGATCAAATTCTATCCAAGTTCCTGTGCTCTGCATCTTAAAACACGAAAAACATATCCGTGCAGACACTGCACATCTCTTACCACCTGCTTCACTGACCGTGGGTATTTTATAGCTTTATTTTACATAAGGGACATAATGAATATTTCTGGGTAAGGTTAGTGCTAAGGGACTTCTTTTTGACAGTCAAAGTTATTTTAACTGAATCTCGAAAGTCTGTTGAAAGGAAATCTAAGCCAGCATGCAGTGTAGGTATAAATCCTTAACTCTGATCCTTTCTTAGTTCTAAGCTGCCAACACAATGACTTATGGTAGAGAGTGGAAGAGGAAGTCCAGCATTGGTGCTTTGTTGGCCCTCAGAATCAGATAGACTCATATAACATGAACATCTTTGCCACAGTTGAAGGAAAATAGACTGGACTTGTTTGTTTTACCAGAAATTTAAAGTACAAGTAGAACATACACGATGTATGGCATATGGAAGTCTCAGTATTGTTCAGATCTCAATTTTCTTCCAAATCAATCTATAAATTTAAAACTAATCCAAAGCTCAGCAGTAGTCACTCGACCATCCTCTATAGAAGATAATGCTACTAAAAGTAAATATGCACATAATGTACCACCAGCAATTTATTCTATTTCTGGAACACTCTTTTATATGTGTACTAGGAAACATTTATGATCATCTAAATAGAATCATGTTTGCAATAACAATAAATAAATCAGTCCACACATCCATCAATAGTAGATTGGATACATAAATCTTAATATATACACACATACAATGGAATGCTATTCAGTGGTAAAATGAATGCTCTATCTCCTGTCTGCAGACTCTACCCCGATCCTCGAGAGTATCTTATGAATGCTTGTGACAGGCCACAGGGAGGGTCAGACTAGAAGGAGAAACGGATCCACAGAACTCCAAACCCTGGCCCTATTCAGGAAGCACACTCTGAGGACACCCTCACAGACAAAAGACTGCACATTTTTATTTCCCTGGGTCTCACTTCTGTACAGCTTGAATGTGTCACTACAAAATGACTCCAAAAGAAGAAACTTTCACATTCAGTTTTACATCAAATGCACAAAGTATGGAGTTAGATTAAATTGCTTCTTAGTGCCCTCTGTCTTTTGATCAAAATAGAAGCGGTTCTTCTCTTTTTTCATTGTGATAGATTAGCGGTATCTTATCTTAGAAGTGCAGCCAGATTTTCAATAATAATTTTGCTTTCCATTCAGCCTAAATAAAAGCTCACTGTTTCAACCTCTGTGAACACTGGTTCAAATGAGGGTCAAAAGGCTTCTAAAAGACTAGGATTTGTTAACATCTTCTAGTTAACATTGACATTATTATTCAACAGCACACTTCTCCCTATGTAAAACATTGTGAATATTCTCAATTTATCCTAGTATATTTCTCCCCCTGAAAGCTGAAGTTAAGACCCAGGATGTTATCAAAACAGTTCAGAGACACTTCTTTTTCAGGCGCACAGAACTGAGCTGCCCTTTTATCCTCCCACACTCAGCCTCCAACATGGCTTCCTTGAGTTGAAGGCAGACCACAGGCTGGCAGCAGGGACTTCACACTGATCCTCTTGGCTAGTATGTATTAGTCAACTTGGGCTGCCATAACAAAGTACCACAAACTGGGCGACTTAAAGAACAGAAATTCCTTTCTTTTTTTCACCCGAAGTCTATAGTTTATTGAGGGTTCTCTCTTGATGTACATTCTATGGGTTTGGGCAAATGTAAAATTACATGTATCAACCATTATAGTATCAAACAAAGTAGTTTCACTGCCCTAAAAATCCTCTATGCTCTACCTATTCATTTTCTCTCCCCAGTAACCCCTGGCTGATCTTTTTACTGTCTCCTTAGTTTTACCTTTCCAGAATGTCGTACAGTTGAAATCACACAGTTGTAGCATCTTCAGACTGGCTTCTTTCATTTAGTAATATGTGTTTAAGGTTCCTCCATATCTTTTCATAGCTTGATAGCTCATTTCCTTTTACTGCTGAATAATATCCTATTGTCTGAATGTACCAGTTTATTTATCATTCACTTACTGAAGAACATCTTGGTTGTATCCAGATTTTGGCAATTATGAATAAAGCTGCTGTAAACATCCATGTGCATATTTTTCTGTCGACATAAGTTTTCAACTCCTTTGGGTAAATACAAAGAAGTGCAATTGCTGGGTTGTATGGTAAGATTATGTTGAGTTTTGAAAGAAACTGCCAAACTGTCTTCCAAAGTGACTATACCATTTGCATTCCCACCAACAATGAATGAGAGTTCTTGTTGCTCCACATCCTTGTCAGCATTTGGTGGTGTTAGTGTTTTGGATTTTAGTGCTTCCAACAGATGTGTAGCAATTGTTTTAATTTGCACTTCCCTAATGACATATGATGTTGAGCATCTTTTCATATACTTACTTGCCATCTCTATATCTAATTTGGTGAGTGCCTGTTCAGGTCTTTGGCCCATTTTTTACTTAGATTGTCTGTTTTCTTATTATCGAGTTTTAAGAATTTATATATATATATATATATATATATATATAATAAAATTTTTAATTTTCATTATTTTTTATTTTAAAATATTATTTATTTTTTATTTTTGTTATTTATTTACATATACATGTGTCTATTCTTTTTCAAATTCTTTTCCCATTTAGGTTATTACAGAATATTGAGCAGAGTTCCCTGTGCTATACAGTAGGTACTTGTTGGTTATCTGTTTTAAACATAGCAGTGTGTACAAGTCACTCCCAAACTCCCAATCTATCCCTCCCCCAACCCTTCTCCCCTGGTAACCATAGTTCGTTCTCTAAGTCTGTGAGGCTGTTTCTGTTTTGTAAATAAGTTCATTTGTATCATTTTTGTGTACATTCCACATATAAGCTATATCATATGATACTTGTCTTTCTCTGTCTGGCTTACTTCACGTAGTATGATTATTCTCCAGGTCCATCCATGTTGCTGCAAATGCCATTATTTCATTCTTTTTAATGGCTGAGTAATATTCCATTGTATAATATGTACCACATCTTCCTTACCCATTCATCTGTCAGTGGACATTTAGGTTGCTTCCATGTCTTGGCTACTGTAAACAGCAGTGCCGTGAACACTGCGGTGCATGTCTCTTTTCAAATTATGGTTTTCGCTGGATATATGCCCTGGAGTGGAATTGCTGGATCATATGGTAGCTCTGTTTTTAGTTTTTTAAGGAACCTCCATACTGTTCTCCATAGTGGCTGTACCAATCTACACTCCCACCAACAGTACAGGACGGTTCCCTTTTCTCCACACCCTCTCCAGCATTTATTGTTTGTAGATTTTATGATGATGGCCATTCTGACTGGTGTGAGGTGATACCTCATTGTAGTTTTGATTTGCATTTCTCTAATAATTAGCGACCTTGAGCATCTTTACATGTGCCTCTTGGCCATCTGTATATCTTCTTTGGAGAAATGCCTATTTAGGTCTTCTGCCCATTATTTGATTGAGTTGTTTTTGTTTTTTTGATATTGAGCTGCACGAGCTGTTGGTACATTTTGGAGACTAATCCCTTGTCAGTTGCATCGTTTGTGAATATTTTCTCCCATTGTATGGGTTGTCTTTTCATTTTGTCTATGATTTCCTTTGCTGTGCAAGGCTTTTGAGTTTAATTAGGTCCCAGTTATTTATTTTTGGTTTTATTTCCATTACTCTAGGAGACAGCTTGAAAAAGATATTGCTGAAATTTATGTCAGAGAGTGTTCTGCCTATGTTTTGTTTTCCTCTAAGAGTTTTCTAGTATCCAATCTTACATTTAGGCCTTTAATTCATTTTGAGTTTATTTTTGTGTATGGTGTTAAAGAATGTTCTAATTTCATTTTAATTTTATTATTTTTTAATTTTTTTAAATTTTTGGCTGTGTTGGGTCTTCGTTGCTGCACGCAGGCTTTTTCTAGTTGCAGCGAGCGGGGTCTACTGTTTTGCAGTGTGAGGACTTCTCATCGCCATGGGTTCTCTTGTTGTAGAGCATGGGCTGTAGGTGAGCATGCTTCAGTAGTTGTGGCATGTGGGCTCTAGAGCATGGGCTCAGTAGTTGTGGCACACAGGCTTAGTTGCTCTGCAGCATGTGGGATCTTCCCGGACCAGGGCTCGAACTCATGTCCCCTGCATTGGCAGGTGGATTATTAACCACTGCGCCACCAGGGAAGCTCTTCATTTTTGTTTTTACATGTAGCTGTCCAGTTTTCCCAGCACCATTTATTGAAGAGACTGTCTTTCCTCCATTGTATAGTCCTGCCTCCTTTGTCATAGATTGGCCATAGGTGTGTGGGTTTATTACTGGGCTTTCTATTATGTTCCATTGATCTATAGTTCTGTTTTTCTGCCAGTACCATACTGTTTTGATGAGTGTAGCTTTGTAGTATATTCTGAAGTCAGGGAGCCTGATTCCTCCAGCTCCATTTTTCTTTCTCAAGATTGCTTTGGCTGTTTGGGATCTTTTGTGTTTCCATACAAATTTTAAGACTTTTTTGTTCTAGTTCTGTGAAAAATGCCATTGGTAATTTGATAGAGATTGCACTGAATCTGTAGATTGTCTTGGGTAGTATAATCATTTTGACAATATTTATTCTTCTAATCCAGGAACACAGTATATCTTTCCATCTGTATCATCTTCAATTTCTTTTATCAGCATCTTATTGTTTTTGGAGTACAGGTCTTTTGTCTCCTTAGGTAGGTTTATTCCTAGGTATTTTATTTTTTTGATGCGATGGTAAATGGAATTCTTTCTTTAATTTCTCTTTCTGATCTTTCATTGTTAGTGTATAGAAGTTCAACAGATTTCTATCTATTAATTTTGTATCCTGCAACTTTACCAAGTTCATTGATGACCTCTGGTAGTTTTCTCATAGCATCTTTAGGATTTTCTATGTATAGTATCATGTCATCTGCAAACTGATGGTTTTACTTCTTTTCCAATTTGGATTCCTTTTATTTTTTTTTTCTTCTCTGATTGCCATGGCTAGGACTTCCAAAACTATGTTGAATAAAAGTGGCGAGAGTAGACACCCTTGTCTTCTTCCTGATCTTAGAAGAAATGCTTTCAGCTTTTCACTATTGAGTATGAAGTTAGCTGTAGGCTTGTAATATATGGCCTTTATTATGTTCAGATAGGTTCCCTCTATTCCCACTTTCTGGAGAGTTTTTATCATAAATTGATGTTGAATTCTGTCAAAAGTTTTTTCTGCATCTATTGAGATGATCATATGGTTTTTATTCTTCAATTTGTTGATGTGGCGTATCATACTGATTGATTTGCGGATATTGAAAACTTCTTGAACCCCTGGGATAAATCCCACTTGATCATGATGTATGATCCTTTTAATGTATTGTTGGATTTGGATTGCTAGTATTTTTTTTAATTTGGCTGCTCTGGGTCTTAGTTGCAGCTTGCAGGATCTTCATTGCCACATGTGGGATCTTTAGTTGCAGCATGTGGGATCTTTAGTTGCGGCATGTGGGATCTTTAGTTGTGGCATGCAGTATCTTTTTGTTGTGGCATGCGGGATCTAGTTCCCTGACCAGGGATCGAACCCAGGCCCCCTGCATTGGGAACGTGGAGTCTTAATCGCTGGACCACCAGGGAAGTCCCGCTAGTATTTTTTTGAGGATTTTTGTGTCTATGTTCATCAGTGATATTGGCCTGTAGTTTTCTCTCTTTTATGGTATCTTTGTCTGGTTTTGGTATCAGGGTGATGGTGGCCTCATAGAATGAACTTGGGAGTATTCCTTCATGTGCAATTTTTTGGAAAAGTTTTAGAAGGATAGGTGTTAACTCTTCTCAAAATGTTTGATAGAATTCGCCTGTGAAGCCATCTGGTCCTGGACTTCTGCTTGTTGGGAGTTCAGTTCTAGAGGCTGGGAAGTCCAAGATCAAGGTGCCAATCAATTCAGTTCCTGGTGAGAGCCCTCTTTCTGGCTTGTAGATGGCTACCTTCTTACTGTGTCTTCATGTGGCAGGGAGAGAGAGAGAGCCAGCTCTCTGAATGCTAATCCTACTGGATCAGGGCACCACCCTTATGACCTGGTTTAACCTTAGTGACTTTCTTATCCAAATATAGCCATACGGTGGGTTAGGGCTTCACCATGTGAATTTGGGGAGACACAATGCATTCCATTGCACAGTGTGTCTCAAAGTATCTTTCCCAAAGCACCAGGTTGGTTTTGTTTTTGTTTTAAGTTTAATCTCTTGGACCAATCCTTTTTTTTTTTTTTTTTTTTTGCGGTACGCAGGCCTCTCACTGGTGTGGCCTCTCCTGCTGCGGAGCACAGGCTCCGGACGTGCAGGCTCAGCGGCCATGGCTCATGGGCCCAGCCTCTCCGCGGCATGTGGGATCTTCCCAGACCGGGGCATGAAGCCATGTCCCCTTCATTGGCAGGCGGACTCTCAACCACTGCGCCACCAGGGAAGCCGACCAATCCTTTTTTAAAAATTAATTAATTTATTTATTTTTGGCTGCGTTGGGTCTTTGTTGCTGCACACAGGCTTTCTCTAGTTGCAGCGAGCGCAGACTACTCTTCGTTGTGGTGTGCTGGCTTCTCATTGTGGTGGCTTTTCTTGTTGTGGAGCATGGTTTCTAGGCATGCAGACTTCAGTAGTTGTGGCACGCTGGCTCAGTAGTTGTGGCGCATGGGTTTAGTTGCTCCATGGCATGTGGGATCTTCCCGGACCAGGGCTCGAACCTGTGCCCCCTGCACTGGCAGGCAGATTCTTAACCGCTGCACCACTAGGGAATTCCCCGCATCCTTTTATACGAATTCAATAGAAATGAATCTCTAGAATAAAGGGAAATAGGGAAAAAACCTACACATGCAAGATATAAGACCTGATTTTTCTTTTACTAGTTCCAATAAATATAAAATTATTCTGTAAATTGCTTTTTAAAATACTTTTTATTGTAAAATATACATAACATAACATTTATCATTTTACCCATTTTTAAGTGTACAATTCACTGGCATTAAGTACATTCACAATATTGGACAACCATCATCACTATCCATTTCCAGAACTTTTTCATCTTCCCAAATGGAAACTATTTACCCATAACACTAACTCCCCATTCATCCCTCTGTCAGGTAAGCACCATTCTACTTTCTGTCTGTATGAATTTGCCTGTTCTAAGTGCCTCATATGAGTGGAATTATACAATATTTGTCCTTTTGTGTCTGTCTTATGTCATTTAGCATATTTTCAAGGTTCATCCACGTTGTAGCTTTCTGAATGCTTCTTCTGGCTCTTGCTCCCAATTTCTCTACTTACTTGCTGGGAGCGTTAAATTGCAGTTTGTGGGCCAGCATCAACCCACAGCTTGCTTTCAGACCACACTCTGAATAGCACTACTCTAAGCTATTATGTAACCAGACATACGTTTATATGCCTACTTTACTAGACATTAACCCTCAAGTAAAACCTGGGAAGGACGGGATAACGCCAAGGAAAACAAGAGTCATTTGTTTAGTACGTAAGACCATCTACATTGGAGATAACTTTCAGTGAAAAATAGAGAATCTTCTCTTGTATTTACCAAGTCATATGTGTGTCGTATTAGCACTGCCTATATGGTGAGCTGATGATCAAATTTCATAAGTAATACTAATTAAAATAAACAAAATTTTGGCACATTGAAAGCCTAAACCTTATCACAGGCTTGTACATTTTTCCTCTTTAGAACCAAGCCTCCAAGCTGCTACTTATTAATGTGGGTTCTGTTATCAAATGTTCCAAATCCAAAACCATATTCCATCAGCCTTCTAAGTCTTGAGAATTATCACCAGAGGGTTCAAGATGGTGACCTGGGGACACGTCTATCTCCTTTTCTTCCTGAGACCCCCGCCTCCTACAGGGTGTATAATTTCCAACCATTTTCCAGTTCAAAACAAATCCCTCCCCCCCAGGCCCTTGCTGTTCTCAAAACCACTTCTCCCCAGCCCTACCGCCTTCCCTCACATGAGCAATTTGAAATTTTCTGCCCTGAAAAAGTTTTCTGAAGCAAGGAAATACTAGGTCTTGTTGGAAATAAAGGAAATGGATAATAAGGAGAGAATAAGTAAAAATTCATACTATAATAAATCATCTTGCTCTATTCTTCCTCAATGTCAATGTAGATCCGGGCAAGCCGACTCACAGGGGTCAGGCAGATGTGCTCACTATTCTTCTCCTTTCTAGACCAGCAGTCCCCAGCCTTTTTGGCAACAGGGACCGGTTTCATAGGTTGTAATGCAAGCGATGGGGGATGGGGGGATGGTTCAGGCGGTAACGTGAGCGATGGGGAGCAGCAGATGAAGCTTCGCTCGCTCACCTGCTGCTCACCTCCTGCTGTGCGGCCCGGTTCCTAATAGGCTGCGGACCAGTACTGGTCTGTGGCCTGGCGGTTGGGGACACCTGTTCTAGACCATACTTTGGAGAACCCAGCTCTTGGAATTTCCTACCCAAAAGGCCTCAAGCCTACTTCTAGGGCCTGAGCAAGCATCTTCCCTAAGATTCCCCAGCTAGTGTGTACTGTGCCAGGCTCGAAGGATGGCCAAAGAATTGCTCTTTGTTGGGAAGGGGTGGGTGGTGCTTTAATGTGTGGCCTGGGGTATCCACATGTGTGCGTGGGGTCCTCTCTTGGTGAGGGACAGACCCTAAAGAAGGAGGGGAAAGGGGGCAAGCGTCTATGCTGCCGCAATGTGGTGTGGAGCCTGGAGTCCAAGAAGGCTACATTCCAACCTGGCCTTCCAGTCATGACAAGGTGTATCTGTCAAGGTAGTGGGAAGGAACATATTTAAGTTTGTTAGCTTGACTGACACCTTTTAATCATTTAGATATACGGTGTGTAGACATTCTTTGTCTTCTTGCCTCAGGCCCCACAAATGTGAGCAGGACCCTGCCTCTCATAAAATATTCTCATCCTGATAATAACAGTTCACTTTCTCGGTGCTGTCCTTGCCTTTCAACATTATAGGGAGTGTACACTGAGAAGGCACAGTCCAAATTCTGTGCTCTAAAGTCGCTTGAAACATGTTTCTTCTCCATGCGGCCATGTTATCAATTTGATACTGAGTTAGAGCATGGATTTCCATTTATTTTCAAGTTAGGCATTTGTTGACATTCTGAATTAATTTTTTTTTGAATATGTAAAACATTGATGTGTTACAGAGTATAAAGTATGTAAAAAGGTTAACTCAATAAATCTTGCTTCCTCCCTCCATTCTCATCCCTCCCACCTCCCACACCCTAGAGGCAACCATTTTAATACGCTGTTTGTTTATTCTTCCAGCATTTCTCTCTGCAAATAGAAGCAAATATGTAGATGTAGTCTCATCTCCCACCCCTTTATTGCACAAGATGCACCTTACTGCACCTTACTGCATACACAGTTCAGCATCTTGTGCTTTGTCACTGAACAAAATAGCCTAGAGACCACACCATACCAGTGTCTTTCTCAGTACGTTTATGGCGACATAGAAGTCCATGGTATGAACATGACAAAGTTTATTTTCACTAGTCCTATATCATGCACGTTTGGGTTATTTCCAATATTTTGCTATTCTAATAATACTGCAATCAGTAACCTTGTCATCTGTCATTTCATAAATGTGCAGGAATATCTTGAAGATAGATTCATAGAAGAGGGGTTCCTGGGTCAACAATAAATGCATCTGTAATTTCATTAGACATTATGAAACTCCCTTTTGTGGAAGTTATAGTTTGCTTTCCCACCAGCAATGTTTTATGAGTGCCTGTTTCTGTAGCCTTGCCTACAGAGTGTGCTGTCAAACTTTGAAATAGAAATGGTCACTCAGTGTATTTTAATCTGTATTTCTGCTGTTATTGGTGAGCTTGGCCATCTTTTTAGATGTGTAAAGCCCTATTTACATCTCTTTTGCTATATTGCTCATTTTTCTATTTTGCTTTTTGTCTTTTTCATATAGGTTTTAGGATACATATTAACCTTTATTTTGTGACATAAGTTACAAAAGCTTTTCTTAGTTTGTCATTTCTCTTATGCTTTTTTTAGTTTTTTATTTTATATTTGATTTACAATGTTGTGTTAGTTTCAGGTGTACAGCAAAGTGATTCACTTATATGTATACATATATCCATTCTTTTTCACTCTTTTCCCATATAGGTTATTACGGAATATTGAGTAGAGTTCCCTGTGCTATACAGTAGGTCCTTGTTGATCATCTATTTTATATATAGTAGTGTGTATATGCCAATCCCAATCTCCCAATTTATCCCTTCCCCCAGCCTTCCCCTTTGGTAACCATAAATTAGTTTTCAATGCCTGTGAGTCTTTTTCTGATTTGTAAATAAGTTAATTTATATCATTTTTTTTAAGATTCCACATATAAGTGATATCATATGAAATTTGTGTTTCTCTGACTTCACTTAGTATGATGATCTCTAGGTCCATCCATGTTGATACAAACTGCATTATTTCTTTATTTTTTATGGCTGAGTAATATTCCATTGTATAGATGTACCACATCTTCCTTATCCATTCCTCTGTCGATGGACACGTAGGTTGCTTCCATGTCTTGGCTGTTGTAAATAGTGGTGCAATGAATATTGGGGTGCATGTATCCTTTTGAATTATGGTTTTCTCCTGATATATGCCCAGGAGTGGGATTGCTGGATCATATGGTAGCTCTATTTTTAGTTTTTTAAGGAACCTCCATACTGTTCTCCACAGTGGCTGTACCAATTTACATTCCCACCAACAGTATAGGAGGGTTCCCTTTTCTCCACACCCTCTCCAGCATTCATTGTTTGTAGATTTTTTCACAATGGTCATTCTGACTGGTGTGAGGTGATACCTCATTGTAGTTTCAATTTGCATTTCTCTAATAATTAGGGATATTGAGCATCTTTACATGTTCCTCTTGGCCATCTGTATGTCATATTCAGATAAATGTCTATTTAGATCTTCTGCCCATTTTTTGATTGGGTTGTTTCTTTTTTTGATATTAAGCTGTAAGAGCTGTTTGTATATTTGGGGGATTAATCCCTTGTTGGTTGCTTCATTTGCAGATATGTTCTCCCATTCTGTGGATTGTCTTTTTGTTTTGTTAATGGTTTCCTTTACTGTTCAAAAGCTTTTAAGTTTCACTAGGTCCCATGTGTTTATTTTTGTTTTTATTTTCATTAGTCTAGGAGGTGGATCAAAAAAGATCTTGCTGCGATTTATGTCAGAGAGTGTTCTTCCTACGTTCTCCTCTAAGAGTTTTAATAAGTCTCTGGCCTTACATTTATATCTTTAATCCATTTTGAGTTTATTTTTGTGTATGGTGTTCTACATTCATTCTTTTACATGAAGCTGTCCAGTTTTCCCAGCACCATTTATTGAAGAGACTGTCTTTTCTCCATTGTATATTCTTGCCTCCTTTATTACAGATTAGGTGACCATAGGTGTGTGGGTTTATTAGTGGGCTTTCTGTCCTGTTCCATTGATTTATATTTCTGTTTTTCTGCCAGTACCATACTGTTTTGATGACTGTAGCTTTGTAGTATAGTCTGAAGTTAGGGAGCCTGATTTCCTCCAGCTCCATTTTCCTTTCTCAAGATTGCTTTGACTATTTGGGGTCTTTTGTGTTTCCATACAAATTGTAAAATTTTTTGTTCTAATTCTGTGAAAAATGCTATTGGTAATTTGATAGGGATTGCATTGAATCTGTAGATTGCTTTGGGTAGTATAGTCATTTTGACAATACTGATTCTTCCAATCCAAGAACATGGTATATCTCTCCATCTGTTTGTGTCATCTTTGATTTCTTTCATCAGTATCTTACAGTTTTCTGAGTATAGGTTTTTTGCCTCTTTATTCAAAGGTATTTTATTCTTTTTGATGCAGTGGTAAATGGGATTGTTTCTTTAATTTCTCTTTCTGATCTTTTGTTCTTAGTGTGTAGGAATGCAAGAGATTTCTGTGTATTAATTTTGTATGCTGCAACTTTACCAAATTCATTGATGAGCTCTAGTAGTTTTCTGGTAACATCTTTAGGATTTTCTTTGTATAGTATCATGTTATTTGCAAACAGTAACAGTTTTACTTCTTCCTTTCCAATTTGGATTCCTTTTATTTATTTTTCTTTGACTGCTGTGGCTATGAGTTCCAAAACTATGTTGAATAAAAGTGGCAAGAGTGGGTACTCTTGTCTTGTTCCTGATCTTACAGGAAATGCTTTCAGCTTTTCACCACTGAGTATGATGTTAGCTGTTAGTTTGTCATATATGGCCTTTATTATACTGAGGTAGCTTTCCTCTATTCCCACTTTCTGGAGAGTTATCATAAATGGATGTTGAATTTTATCAAAAACTATTTCTCCATCTATTGAGATGATCATATGGTTTTTATTCTTCAGTTTGTTGATGTGGTATATCACACTGATTGATTTACGTATATTGAAGAATCCTTGCATCCCTGGGATAAATCCCACTTGATCGTGGTGTATAATCCTTTTTTTAATTTAGCATCTTTATTAGAGTATAATTGCTTTACAGTGTTGTGTTATACAATCCTTTTAATGTATTGTTGGATTAGGTTTGCTAGTATTTTGTTGAGGAATTTTGTGTCTATGGTCATCAGTGATATTGGTCTATAATTTTTGTTTGTGTGTGTGTGGCACCTTTGTCTGGTTTTGGTATCAGGGTGATAGTGGCCTCATAGAATGAATTTGAAACTGTTCTTTCCTCTGCAATTTTTTGGAATAGTTTTAGAAGGACAGGTGTTAACTCTTCTCTAAATGTTTGGTAGAATTTGCCTGTGAAGCCATCTGTCCTGAACTTTTGTTTGTTGGGAGTTTTTTAATCATAGTTCCAATTTCAGTCCTTGTGATTGGTCTGTTCATATTTTCTATTTCTTCCTGGTTCAATCTTGGGAGATTGTACCTTTCTAAGAATTTGTCCATTTCTTCTAGGTTGTCCATTTTATTGGCATATAGTTGTAGTAGTCTCTTATGATCCTTTGTATTTTTGTGGTGTCAGTTGTAACTTCTCCTTTTTCATTTCTAATTTTATTAATTTGAGCCCTCTCCCTTGTTTTCTCGATGAGTCTGGTGAAAGGTTTATCAGTTTTATCTTTTCAAAGAACCAGCTTTTAGTTTCATTGATCTTTTCTGTTGTTTTCTTCATCTCTATTTAATTGATTTCTGCTTTGAGCTTTATGATTTCTTTCCTTCTACTACCTTTGGGTTTGCTTTGTTCTAATTTCTAAACGTGCTGTATGTGTAAGTTAGGATGTTTATTTGAGATTTATCTTGTTGCCTGAAGTAAGATTGTATTGCTATACACTTCCCTCTTAGAACCACTTTTGCTGCGTCCCTTAGATTTTGGATCAGTGTGGTTTTTTTTCATTTGTGTCTAGATATTTTTTTTATTTCCTCTTTGATTCCTTCAGTGATCCATTGGTTGTTTAGTAATGTATTGTTTAGCCTCTACGTGTTTGTGTTTTTTACAGTTTTTTTTCTTATACTTGATTTCTAATCTCATAGTGCTGTGGTTGGAGAAGATGCTTGATATGATTTCAGTTTTCTTAAATTTACCGAGGGTTGCTTTGTGGCCCAGCATGTGAACTATCCTGGAGAATTTTCCACGTGCACTTGAGAAGAATGTGTATTCTGCTGCTTTCAGATGGAATGTTCGATAAATATCAATAAAGTCCATCTAGTCTAATGTGTCATTTAAGGCCTGTGTTTCCTTATTGATATTCTGTCTGGATAATCTGTCCATTGATGTAAGTGAGGTGTTAAAATCCTCCACTATCATTGTGTTACTGTCCATTTCTCCTTTTATATCTGTTAACATTTGCCTTATGTATTGAGGTGCTCCTATGTTGGGTGCATATATATTTACAATCGTTATATCTTCTTTCTTTGTCTCTTGTAACAGTCTTTATTTTAAAGTCTATTTTGTCTGATATGAGTTTTGCTACTCCAGCTTTCTTTTGATTTCCATTTACATGGAATACATTTTTCCACCCCCTCACTTTCAGTCTGTATGTGTCCGTAGATCAGAAGTGGGTCTGTTGTAGACAGCATATGTATGGGTCTTGTGTTTGTATCTATTCAGCCAGTTTGTGTCTTTTGGTTGGAGCACTGAATCCATTTACATTTAAGGTAATTACTGAGATGTATGTTCTTATTGCCATCTTGTGAATTGTTTTGGATTTGGTTTTTTTTTTTTTTTTTTTTTTTTTACTGAGTGATTATATTTATTTGGAGATTTTTAGGTGGACAGATGTGGATTTCCTGGTGGAACCTTTTGGGAGGTCTGAGGTCTTCTGCCAGCGTTCAGTAGGTGTTCTGTAGGAGTTGTTTCACGTGTAGATGTATTTCTGGTGTATCTGTGGGAAGGAAGGTGATCTCCACGTCTTACTCTTCCGCCATCTTCAAGGTCCCCCCTTGGATTTGGTTTTGTAGGTCTTTGTTGTTCCCTTCCTCTTTTGTTCTCTCCTCTCATGATTTGATGAACTATCTTTAGTATTGTGTTTGGATCACGTGTGTGTGTGTGTGTGTGCATGTCTATATCTACTGTAGATTTTTGGTTTGCAGTTGTCATGAGGTTTTGATATAGCAGTGTATATATACACAAGATTGTTTTAAATTGCTGGTCTCTTAATTTCCAATGCATTTCCAATAATCTACATTTGTACTCTCCTCTTCTCAAAGTTGCTGGTTTTGATATCATATTTGTGTGGGTCATTTCCTACCTTTACTGTATGTTTGCCTTTTCTGCTGAGCTTTCCTGTTTGTAATTTTCTTGTTTCTAATTGTGGCCTTTTCTTTTTCATCTAGAGAAGTTCCTTTTGCATTTATTGTAAAGCTGGTTTGTTGGTGCTGAATTGTTTTAGCTTTTGCTTGTCTGTAAAGCTTTTGATTTCTCCATCAAATCTGAACAAAAGCCTTGCTGTGTAGAGTATTCTTGGTTGTAGGTTTTTCCCTTTTATTACTTTCAGTATATCATGCCACTTCCTTCTGGCCTGCAGAGTTTCTGCTGAAAAATCAGCTGATAACCTTATGGTGATTCCTTTGTTATTTGTTGCTTTTCCCTTGCTGCTTTTGATATTTTCTCTTTGTCTTTAATTTTTGTCAGTTTGATTGATATGTGTCTCAGTGTGTTCCTCTTTGGGTTTATCCTCTATGGGACTCTCTGCGCTTCCTCTACTTGAGTGTTTTCTTTCTCATGTTAGCGAAGTTTTTGGCTATTCTCTCTTCAAATATTTTCTGAGGCCTTTTCTCTCTTCTCCTTCTGAGACCCCTATAATGTGAATGTTCTTGTGTTTAATGTTGTCCCAGAGGTCTCTGAGACTGTCCTCTTTTCTTCTCATTCTTTTTTCTTCATTCTGTTCCATGGCAGTGATTGCCACCAATATGTCATCCAGCTTACTTATTCATTCTTATGCCTCATTCATTCTGCTATTGATTCCTTCTAGTGTATTTTCATTTCAGTTAATGTATTGTTCATCTCTGTTTGTACTTTTTCTTTTTTTTTTTTTGGCGGTACGTGGGCCTCTCACTGCTGTGGCCTCTCCCATTGTGGAGTACAGGCTCTGGATGCACAGGCCCAGTGGCCATGGCTCATGGGCCCAGCCGCTCCACGGCATGTGGGATCCTCCCGGACCGGGGCACGAACCTGTGTCCCCTGCATCGGCAGGTGGACTCTCAACCACTGCACCACCAGGGAAGCCCTCTGTTTGTTCTTTAAAGCTTCTAGTTCTTTACTAAACATTTCTTGTGTCCTTTTGGTCTGTGCCTCAATTCTATTTCTGAGATCTTAAATCATCTTTACCATCATTACTCTGAATTCTTTCACAGGTGGATTGTCTATCTCCACTTCACTTACATGTTTTTCTGGGGTTTTATCTTGTTCCTTTACCTGGAACACATTTCTCTGCCGTATGATTTTGTCGAACTTTCTGTGTTTGTGGCCTCTCTTCCGCAGGCTGCAGGATTGTGATTTTTCTTGGTTCTGGTGTCTGCCCCCTGGTGGGTGAGGTTGGTCCAGGGGCTTGTGCAGGCTTCCTGGCGGGAGGGACTGGTACCTGCCAACTGGTGGATGGAGCTAGGTCTTGTCCCTCTGGTGGGCAGGGCCATGTCCAGAGGTGTGTTTATAGGCAGCTCTTGGCTCAGGACGACTTTAGACAGCCTGTCTGCTGATGGGTGGGGCTGTGTTCCCACCCTGTTGGTTGTTTTGCCTAAGGCGTCACAGCACTGGAGCCTACAGGCTGTTGGGGGGGCCAAGTCTCGGTGCCAATACGGTAACCTCCAGGAGAGCTCACGCCAGGGGGTCTTCCTTGGGCCATCCACCAGTGTCCTTGCCCCCACAGGGAGCCACAGCTGACTCCCTCTTCCCCAGGAGACCCTCCAAGACCCACAGGTAGGTCTGGCCCTGGCTCCTGTGGAGTGACTGCTTTGCCATGGGCCCCAGTGCAGATGAAACCTTGTGTGCACCCTCCAAGCGGTGTCTCTGTTTCCAGCAGTCCTGTGCAGATCCTGCACTAAAGCCCCACTGGCCTTCAAAGCCAAATGCGCTGGGGGCTCCTCCTCTCATTGCCAGATCCCCAGGCTGGGGAGCCTGACGTGGGGCTCAGAACTGTGTCTCCTGTGAGAGATCCTCTGCGATATAATTATTTTCCAGTCTGTGGGTCACCCACCTGGAGGGTATGGGATTTCATTGTATTGCAACAGTGCCCTTCCTACCGTCTCGTTGTGGCTGCTGCTTTTTCTTTGGATATAGAATATCTTTTTCTTTGGATATAGAATATTCTATATCTTCGGATATAGAATATCTTTTTTTTTTTTTTGGTAGTTTTGAGTCTTTTTTGTTGATGGTTGTTCAGCAGTTAGTTGTGATTCTGGTGTTTTCATGAGAGGAGGTGAGCTCAAGTCCTTCTCCTCTGCCATCTCTTATGCCTTTTCTTATTGTAGTTTTAGCCAGGCAAAAATTTTCTTTTTAAAAGCAATCTAATACAAAAACTAATCTCTTCTTTTTTGGCTTTTGGGTTTTGAGTCATAATTAGAAAGGCTTTCATCACTCCCCGATTATAAAGGAATTCACCATTGTTTTCTTCAATTGTTCATTTTTTAAAAAAACAATTTAGATCTTTGATCCATTTGGAGGAACTTTTGGTGTGTGGCCTTGGCATCAGTCTTGACAGTTTTGATCATAGATGCCTCCACTTTGCTTATGTTTTCTCTTTTGAGTGTTAATCCACCTGCTCAAGAACTTGGCAGTCCTGAGCATCTTCCTACCCCTATTAGTTAGCTGCAATTAGCTTTGACCATCAACCTGCCCAAATACCCCTCATGAATATTTGTTTGCCACACTCATTAGCTCCATCCTTTCCCTCAGAGATCCCAGGGGACTCAGTTCTTTCAGGTTCAACCCTTTGTATAGGAGGCTTGATAACTACCTTTCTCATGACATGAACAGGGAACTGAAAGTCTTGCATTTCTAAGGGTGAGGTTTGGGTCTTTCATGTTACTCCTGCTGCTTATGGATCTGTATTTGGGCTGGAAAGCTTTGGGGGATGTCTAGGGGAGCAGGAGGTGGTAGGGAAAGGCAACGCTGTAAAATGAGATGGGGAAGGGCATATGATGTAAGCGTCAATGTGCCTTTGATTTCCCTGGGGTCCCCCTCCAGCTTTCTTCTTGGCCTCACCATTGTCTTGGTATTCACTGAACGAGGGTGATTGATTAATCTTCTTCATCATTTGGGCATGTTTTTAAGAATTGTGAAATGCAAGCCTGACTCGAAGTTTTCATAGCAGGCTTTTCTCTAGGGAAATGTAAATGAGCTGTTTCACTAAGGAAGAGGTTTTCAAATGCGGGAAAAAGGATGAGTGTTTGCTCCCCGCGAAAATTGTTTTCATACTGAATAATGCAGCTGTCAGTCCCGAAGTTGGTTTCTAAAAAACGTACTGCCAAACAGTTACTTCCTGGTCCATGCCTACAATGAAAGTTGTTTATTCGTTTACAAGTCCTAAGCCTTGTTTGTTTGCTTTCTGCTCAAAACAAAATGCCCCATGTGTTAAGTTTAAATGGTCTAAAGTTTTCCTTTACAATCTTTTAGAATTTTGATTATTCTGATGGCTTAACCTGATCTTCTCTTTCTACTGTGGGAACTCATCATAAAATGGACTAGCTTTTCCTTTACACTGATCTTTATTTCAATTTATTTTCAATCTATTCAATTGATCTTTATTTCAATCAAAAATGCATTGGTTTTTGAAAATGAGATCATGATCAAGGGGGATGGAACATGTGTATTCAGCTGTTTGGAAGGAAGCTCTCAAAACGATGCATGATGAACTAGAATGGGAAAACATTCCCCCAATATTTTACTCGATTGTTAAATTGCTGTGCTATCCTGCCAAATGGCTCTGGGTTAAGAGCAATGCTTTTATTGCTGGCAGATGTCCCAACCTAGTTGGCCTGAAAGTCCCTTGAGGGACATGCACCATGTTTAATTTTGAGTGTGCCCTAAAGCCCTAGTTTGGGGGAATTTATTGTTATATCAACTAAATACTTTGATAATTATAATTTTGGGGTAACATTATTCATTTCTAATTTCTACAGATTAATAAAACAAAAGAGGTTTAGTATAGATAACATTGCCACTACGCTTTTAAATATGTGTAAAGCACCAAGGAAGGAATGAACTAAACCCACACATAATATTCTATCTTTGTGAGATGTGGAAAATCTATATAAAATGTTGTCTTAGTTTGGGTTGTCCCCCAGAAGCAGACCCCAATCAAGGATTCAAGCATAAAGAGTTTATTAGGGAGATGAGCCGAGGAAATACCAGTAGTGGAATGGATAAGTGACAAAGAGAAAGGGAGGAAGTAAATAAAGTGTGTTATCAAGCCAGTACCACTTTGGGCACCTGGAGCTAACCCCTCTGAATTCTGTAAAATAGTGCAGAGTATGCCTCAGTATGCCTCACTTGCCCCAACTAAGAAGTGAGGAAGTCTATAGTTGGGTGAGGGCTGTTCTAGGAACATTAACTCTCTGGAGCTTCCTGCTTGCTCTGCTGCTGGACCAAGGCTGAGGCCAAGTGTGAATGTCAAGGGGATATGGAAGGAGCAGCAACAGTGTTTCCTCCTAAGGAAAAATGATGGAAAGTGCAAGACAAAAAATTCCATACTCTTGCGATGCACTACTGAGATCTAGAAATTAGTTCCTGCAGAAAGTAACTTGCAATGACTAAAAGCAGGAGAAAGAGAGTCTGAAAACCAAATGAAGTAACCAAAGATTTCCATTAAAGCAATATGTTAAGCTCAGTAAATATTCATGATACCTCCCATAATCCCCTGGTAATGACTCAAGGGTTTCCTGACTAAGAAATAACTTCTTTAATATGATTCCCAAAATTTCAAGTCACCGTGCCAATAAACAGGCATCCAAAGATGAAGATGGTTAGGATACATTCCCTGCCGTATTTGAAATATTGATTTCGGCCTTCTCAAAATTCCATTAGTTTTTAGGTTGGTTTTTTTTTTCTGGTAGTTACTTAAGTGACTCATACATGGGGATTTTAATTCTCCCTATAATTGGAAGCTTCAGGTTTGCAGGGTAGAGGGTGGAGAGAAACTAGGGTCATCCAGAAGCTGATTACAATGTAGATGCAAATCATGTGAGGGGGAATCTGATGACTGAAGATCTTTGGCTTGGAAAATAGGGGGAGTGGGAGAACTGTCTTTGGATCATTTCAAAATCAAAAATAGAGGTAATACTGGTCTATTCTCTTTTGCTCCCCTGTGTCCATCTAAATAGACTGTATGTGTGGGGAGGAGGACATGAGAAGTGGGCCAAGGAAGGAGAGAAAGGGTTAAGTAAATAAGAACTAGAATCAGAGAGGGGTTCCTAATGAACAGAGGACAGGGATGAGCCAAGATCCAGGGAAAAAGCAGCCACCATGTTGTCATTATTGCTAAGAACAAACAGAGTCCAAATGACCACAGGCAGGATTTGTTCTGTAAAATAAGATTACAGAACTGAGAGTTTGGATTAAGGCAAATGGGCCAAAATGACAGCAACTGGAGAATAAGTGAAGAGGGCCCTAGATGGTATGTGTTGGGGAAGTTGGGTGGGGGGAGGTTATATTAACAGACCAAAAGCTGGGAGGGACCAGAGCTTAAAACTAGGATCAAAGGATGGAAGGAACAGGAAAGCACAGCCACCAGACAGTCCATCATTCCCCAGTTGTGCCCTGTACTCTTCCACCTCCCTGCCTTTGCCTGCGTAGGAGATCCTAACTCTCCTTGCAAGTTTATTTCGAATGTTACCTCCTTCACAGCGCTGGTGGTAATCTTCCTCTGTGCTTCCTTAGTGCCCCTATGATCATTTTTAGGACATTTTGCCTTACTTCATCTCAAACAGACACACAGACACATTAATTCTCTGAGAATGAAGACGTCTTGCTCACTTTTTCAGACCCCCTCCCCAATCTCTAGCACAGTGACTGCCCATGGCAGTTCATCACCATATTCTCTGAACTACAAAAGCACTTTCTCCATACCTCGTGCAGGACACTTCCACAATTTAAAAAAAAAAAAAAAACAATGATAACAATAAAAGTAGCTACTACTTATTGAGCACTTAACCATGAGCCAGAAACTGACACTGACACTAATAACCTCCTGTGCCTCACTTTCTCATCTGGAAAATGGGAATAATCACACCTATTTCATGGAAATGTTGTCATGGATACATGAAGAAATGCAAGTGAGAGTCTTATCACAGGGACTGACAAATATCAAGCACTTGATAAATATTTTTCCACAATGTCTGTTTTAGTTAACAGAAGGAAAAATCCATGAGATCAGTAGGTATAAAGGGATGCTATTGGCTGAAGGAGAAATGAAATTCTAGGGGATTGCTGAAGACCAACATACCTCGTCTTCCTTTTATGTCTACTATTTTATCTATTCTATTGGAGAAAAAGAGTCCATCTTCTGTGGGCACTAGCTTTTTAGTAAGTCATGGAAACACACTGCTTATTTCTTCCTTAGTTTGACCATGAGTCATCTGAGAGCTTGATTCAAGAAAATGCTGCTCACAAGGCCTTTACATGAGAAAGAGGTCATTTATTCAATAACCTTTTATGGGCATGTTAACATCAAGCACTGTGCTAGATGCTGGGGATACAGTGGTGAACAAGACAGCATCTCTCTTTCATGGATATTTCAGTGTCAAATGAGAAATAACTAAGCAAGTAAGTGTGAGAGGTTCATCACACAGACTCTATCTCACACACACACATACACTTACCATGCGTAGTTTAACCCTAATTCTCAAAGATCTGGCCAGGGAAGAGGGCAAGGAACCAGGAGACACTGGCAAAATATGAACCCAAGAGATTACACCACTCCAAAATGGGAGAAAAAGAGGATAAATTATTGAGTGGGGATATGAGGGAGAGAGGGTAAGAGGTTGATATCTTTGATTTGGGAGAGTAGATAGGCTGGAGAGGACCCAGCAGATCCCAAAGCTTAAGGGAGGCAGCGTCAAATATAGTGAGCTTAGCTAAGGCAGCACCGAGAAGACAGGAGCTCCCACTTTTAAAATGTGTAGTAGAAAAAAGACAAGTTAAGATGGAAAAAATATGTTTACTTGGGGCAGATAATGTAATGTTAATAGATGATAGAGAAAGCAACCGTACTCAACCCGAAGCCATTTTCTATTCTTCTCTATTAAGAAGAATGATCTTTGGATTGGACGGTATAAATCAAACAGTGAAGAGTGAATTGGAGACAAAGATGGGTGAGAAGACTTAAGAGGGTAATAAGTCTTTTTAAGTTCTTTGGCTTGAACCAGTTACATCCCAGGACTCCGGAAAAAACTTGGATGTGACATTATATTTAATAACTTTGAAGAATGATGACATTATATTTAATAACTTTGAAGAATCATGAGGTATGTGAGAGATACTAAAAGCATGAACAGATCAAGTAGGCTTAATTTTTAAAAGGGCAAAGAATTCTGTAGCTATAGGCTAATGAGCAATTTGTAAAACAAAATTATAGACTATCTTATTGAAAGGACTATTTATGAAGACTGAAAGGTGGATGTGGAACTCATGAGGGGGGAAAGATTCTCTCAGGACCAGTAACATCTGGTCATTTGAATCTCATTTGTAATGGGAACATCTGAATGGTAGACCAAAGAATGTGGTAGCCAGAGAGAATCTGAAGACTAGCAAGGTCATTGACAAAGTCTGTCAAGATATACTTGGGGACAGGCTGAATGAGAGTTGGGTACATTTTTAATGCTTAAATATCCTTACCTCATAGCATCTCATTGCTGGGTCAAGTTCTCAGTGGTTGCCAAAAGGCTTTATTCTCACCTCTGACCATTTAACGTACTGATCACAGATTTGAAAGAGAAAATTGCTGGTATACATAGGAATTACAGGAAGCTGGATATGTTAAGTAATACATTGGGTGGCATAATGCTAATCCAAAGAAGTTTCAACAAACTAGATTTTCAGTTGTTTCATTGTGTGGTACCTGTCTCCTTAGCTTTTGAATTCCTCTAACATGCAGCTTAGTTCCTGACAGTAAGTTCTCAATGAAAGTTTTATGAATGAGCAAATGAATGAATGAGTGAATGAACAAATGATAGAAAGTATCTAAGATGAGATTAGTAGTGTAAACTGCTAGTTGACCACCAAGATTTGTCCTCCCCATCTTACACAGGAATGGAGTTGTGGCTGGGCACATGATTGCTCAACTAGGCTATATTTCCCAGCTTCCCTTGCAGTTAGGTTTGGTCATGAGTGAGTTTTCACTTATGAAATCTTGGCACACATGATGAGCGCTACTTCCAGGTCTGTCTTAAGATGTTGGGGTGTCGCTTATATATTCTCCTTCCTTTTCCCACCGGATGGAACTGGAATAGACTTGACAGTGGCCCAGCCCCAGCATCAAGGATGCCAATGAAGACAGTGCCCTGGGACAGTAGCTGAACTACAAGATGGAGAGGGCCTGAGTCCCTGGATGACCATGTGGAGCAAAGCTCCTCTGATGACTTGGATTGCTCACTTCATAGCTGTTACATGATATATAAGCCATTGTATGGAGGGTCTCTTTGTTATGGTTTCTTAGTCTTCACAAGGTTCAAGGTGAGATTGCCTAGTATATAAGCAGGGGAGCAGGGGTAAATGTCACAGAATGACCTTCTGTCAAAAGAAAAACCTAATGGCTGCACAAATACAGAAAAGACTTGAAGGTTTTAGGTTGATGGGAAGATGAATATAACTCAGTGAGCTAAAACTGTGGGGAGGGGGAAGGGAGGCTGGGGAAATGGATGCAGTTCTACAAGGGTACCATGTAGAATGAGGGCAGTGATGGTCAGATTGAAGTCTTTCTGCCCTAGTCAGACCACAGCTGGCAGCCCTCAGTTCACAGTCAGACTCATGTTTCTTCAACATAGCTCCTCCAGTACCTTATAGGAATTTGATTATACTTTAGTGTTCCATGGGTGCTACTGAATGTAGTTAAAATTATTATTTTTGCTTATAATTTTCCAGTAGACTGCATCTGAGTCAGGCAATCTGGATGCTTCCAACAAAGTGTATTCAGAGGAGATAAATTAGATAAATTAGAATGATGAACAAATTTTAAATTTAAATCTATAAGGAGTATTTGAGTGGGAGGGGAGTGGCCCACCATAATGAAGAGGAACCTCAGACGGACAAAATAGTAAATATCCTCAAATATTTGGGGGACTGTCATGAGGAAGAGGAATAAAATGTATTTTGAAAGGGATCTGAAAATCCACAAATTGAAACTGCATTAAAAAGAAAAAGAATCACTCCATATAAACATGATGTATACACATCTAGATTTGTTTAAAAATTAATTAAGGGGGCTTCCCTGGTGGCGCAGTGGTTGAGAGTCCGCCTGCCGATGCAGGGACACGGGTTCGTACCCGGGTCCAGGAAGATCCCACATGCGGCAGAGCGGCTGGGCCTGTGAGCCACGGCCACTGGGCCTGCGCGTCCGGAGCCTGTGCTCCGCAACGGGAGAGGCCACAACAGTGAGAGGCCCGCGTACCAAAAAAAAAAAAAAAAAAAAAAAAAAAATTAATTAAGGGATGCCCATTTAGATTTACAGAGAAATTCTTCCCTCTATAAAAATGATCCACCTCAGTGTCCTCTTAACAGTAAGTTACTTTATGCATTTAAGATTTTTATCTTTTGAAATGTAGTTGATTTACAGTGTTGTTAGTTTCAGGTATACAGGCACAGTGATTCAGCTATACATAGATATCTATTCTTTTTCAGATTCTTTTCCCTTATAGGTTATTACAGAATATTGAGTATAGTTCCTGTGCTATACACTAGGTCCTTATTGGTTATTTATTTTATATATAGTAGTATGTATCTGTTGATCCCAAAATCCTAATTTATCCCTCATCCCCATCCCATTTGGTAACCATAAGTTTGTATTCCATGTCTGTGGGTCTATTTCTGTTTTGTAAGTTCATTTGTATCATATTTTAGATTCCACATATAAGTGATATCATATGATATTTGTCTGTCTGACTTACTTCACTTAGTATGACACTCTCTGGGTCCAACCATGTTGCTGCAAATGGCATTATTTCATTCTTTTTTATGGCTGAGTAATATTCCATTGTATATATACACCACTCCACCACTCCTTCACTATTGTATAGTTCTGCTATGAATATTGGGGTGCATGTCTTTTTGAGTTATAGTTTTCTCTGGATGTAGGCCCAGGAGTGGGATTGCAGGATCTTATGGCAACTCTGTTTTTAGTTTTTGAAGGAACTTTCATGCTGTTCTCCATAGTGGCTATACCAATTTACATTCCCACCAAGTGTAGGAGGGTTCCTTTTTCTCTACACCCACTCTAGCATTTATTACACATTTCGATGATGGCCATTCTGACTGGTGTGAGGTGATAACCTCCTTATAGTTTTGATTTGCATTTCTCTAATAATTAGCAATGTTGAGCATCTTTTCATGTGCCTCTTGGCTATCTGTATATCTTCTTTGGAAAAATGTCTATTTAGAACTTATGCCCATTTTTTGATTTTTTTTTTATATTGAGCTATATGCACTGTTTGTGTATTTTGTAAATTAAGCCCTTGTCTGTTGCATTGTTTGCAAATATTTTCTCCTGATCCATAGGTTGTCTTTTTGTTTTGTTTATGGTTTCCTTTACTGTGCAAAAGCTTTTAAGTTTAATTGGATCCCATTTGTTTATTTTTGTTTTTATTTCCATTACTCTAGGAGACGAACCCAAAAAGATGTTGCTGAGATTTACATCAAAGAGTGTTCCAACTATGTTTTCCTGAAGGAACTTTATAGTAACTGATCTTACATTTAGGTCTTTTAGTTTTGAATATGATGTTAGAGAATGTTCTAATTTCATTCTTTTGCATGTAGCTGTCCAGTTTTCTCAGCACCACTTATTGAAGAGACTGTCTTCTCCACTGTATATTATTGCCTCCTTTGTTGTAAATTAATTGACCATAAGTATGTGGGTTTATTTCTGCACTTTCTATCCTGTTTTGTTGATTTGTATATCTGTTTTTGTGCAAGTATTGATGCGTTACTGTTATGATAACTGTAGCTGTTTGTAGTACAGTCTGAAGTCAGGGAGCCTGATCTCTCCAGCTCCATTTTTCTTTCTCAAGATTGCTTTAGCTGTTTAGGGTCTTTTATGTTTCTATACAAATTTGAAAATTTTTTGTTCTAGTTCTGTGAAAAATGCCATTGGTAATTTGATATAGATGCAATGCAATCCCTAGATTGCCTTGGGTAGTATGGTCCTTTTACAATACTGATTCTTCCTGTCCAAGAACACAGTATATCTTTCCATCTGTTTGTGTCATCTTCAATTTCTTTTATCAGCGTCTTATAGTTTTTGAAGTACAGGTCTTTTGTCTTCTTAAATAGGTTTATTCCTAGGTATTTTATTCTTTTTGATGGGATGGTAAATGGGATTGTTTCTTTCTGATCTTTCATTGTTAGTGTATGGAAATGCAAGGGATTTGTGTGTATTACTTTTGTATCCTGCAACTTTACCAAATTCATTGATGAGGTCTAGTAGTTTTCTGGTAGCATCTTTAGGATTTTCTATGTATAGTATCATGTAATCTGCAAACAGTGACAGTTTTACTTCTTTTCCAATTTGTCTTCGTTTTCTTTCTTTTGCTGCTCTGATTCCCGTGGCTAGAAGTTCCAAAACTATGTTGAATAATAGTGGTGAGAGTGGTCATCCTTGTCTTGTTCCTGATCTTAGAGGACATGCTTTCAGTTCTTCACCACTGAAAATGTTTGCTGCGGGTTTGTTGTATACGTCCTTGGTTAAGTTGAGTGAGGTTCCCTCTAAGCCCACGTCCTGGAGGCTTTATATCACAAATGTGTGTTGACATTTGTCACAAGCTTTTCTGCATCGATTGACTTGATCATATGGTTTTTCCTCTTCAATTTGTCAATAGGGGGAATCACATTGATTTGCGTGTATTGAAGAATCCTTGCATCCCTGGGATAAATCCCACTTCATCATGAGGTATGATACTTTTAATGTGGTATTGGATTCTGTTGGCTACTATTTTGTTGAGCCGCTTTGCATCTAAGTTCATCAGTGATATCGGGGTGTAACTTTTTTTCCTACTGTCTTTGTCTGGTTTTTGTAACAGGGTGACGGTGGCCTCATAGAAAGAGTTTCAGAGTGTTCCTTCTATGCCAATAGTTTGGAAGAGTTTGAGAAAGGTGGGTGTTAGTTCTTTTCTACATGTTGGATAGAAATAACCTGTGAAGCCATCTGGTCCTGTGCTTTTGTTTGTTGGACGATTTGTAATCGGAGTTTGAAGTTCATTACTCGTACTGGGTCTGTTCATATTTTCTATTTTTTCCTGCTTCAGTCTTGGAAGGTTGTACCTTCCTAAGAATTTGTCCATTTCTTCCAGATTGTCCATTTTATTAGCATAGAGTTGATTGCAGTAGTCTCTTACAACGTTTTGTATTTCTGTGTTGTCTGTTGTAACTTCTTTTACCTTTCTAATTTTATTGATTTCAGTCCTCTCCCTCTTTATCTTGATGAGTCTGGCTCAAGATTTATCGATATGGTTTATCTTCTCAAAGAACCAGCTTTTTGTTTTTTTGATCTTCGATATTGTTTTCTTTGTTGCTATTTCAGTTATTTCTTTTTTTTCTACCTTTTTATTGACAGTCCCAACTACCTTCAGAGTTTGTTGTCTACATAGTAAATGATCAGTTCAAATGAACACAACTTCTTCCTTTTATCTTATTGTCTTTTGAGCTTTTGAATGTTACTTCATTTTTTTATACAGCAGGTTCTTATTAGTTATCCATCTTATACATATTACTGTATATATGTCAATCCCAATCTCCGAATTCATCACACAACCACCACCAACCCCTCCACTTTCCCCCCTTGGTGGCCATACATTGCTTCTCCACATCTGTGTATCAATTCTATCCTGCACACTGGTTCAGCTGTACCATTTTTCTAGGTTGCATACATGTGCATTTATATACGATATCTGTTTTTCTCTTTCTGACCGACTTCACTCTGTATGACAGTGTCTAGATCTATCCACGCCTGTACAAATGAACCAACATAGTTCCTTTTCATGGCTGTATAACATCCATGGTATATAGGTACCACATCTTCTTTATCCATTTGTCTTTGGGTGGCCATTTAGGTTGTTTCCATGACCTGGCTATTGTAAATAGTGCTGCAATGAACATTGGGGTGCATGTGTCTTTTAGAATTATGCTCTTCTCTGGGTTTATGCTCTGTAGTGGGATCGCTGGGTCATATGGTATTTCTATTTTTAGTTTTTTAAGCAATCTCCTTACTCTTCTCCCTAGTGGCTCTATCAATTTGCACTCCCACCAACAGTGCAAGAGCGTTCTCTTTTCTCCACACCGTGTCCAGCAGTTGTTTTTTGTTGATTTTCTGATGGTGACCGTTCTAAATGGTGTGAGGTGATACCTCAGTGTAGTTTTGATGTGCATCTCTATAATAATTAGTGATGTTGAGCAGGTTTTTATCTGCTTGTTGGCCACCTGTATGTCTTCTGTGGAGAATAGTCTGTTTAGGACTTCTGCCCATTTTTAGATTGGGTTGTTGGTTTTTTTAATACCAAGCAGCATGAGCTGTTTACATATTTTTGAGATTGATCCTCAGACCGCTGATTTGTATGTAAATATTTTTCCCATTCTGAGGGTTGTGTTTTCGTAGTTTCCTGTGCTTAGCAAAATCTTTTAAGTTTTCTTAGGTCCCACTTGTATATTTCTGTTTTCATTTCCATGACTCTAGCAGGAGGATTACAAAAGATCTTCTTGTGTTTTATGTCCAACGATGTTCTTCTTATGTTTTCCTCTACGAGTTTTATAGTGTCCAGCCTTAAGTTTAGGTCTCTGTTCCATTTTGACTTTATTTTTGTGTACGGTGTTTGGGAGTGTTCTAATTTTATTGTTTTACATGTCTCTGTCCAGTTTCCCCAGCACCACGTATTGAAGAGACTGTTTTTTCTCCATTGTGTATCCTTGCCTCCTTTGTCATAGATTAGTTGACCATAGGTGTGTGGCTTTATCTCTGGGCTTTCTATCCTGTTGCATTGGTCTATATTTCTGTTTTTGTGCCAGTCCCATGCTGTCTTGATTACTGTAGCTTTGTAGTACAGTGTGAAGTCACAGAGCCTGATTCCTCCAGCTCCTTTTTTTTTCCATCAAACTGCTTTGGCTACTCGGGGATTTTTGTGTCTCCATACAAATTTTAAGATTTTTTGTTCTAGTTCTGTAAAAAATGCCATTGGTAATTTGAGAGGGATTGCACTGAATATGTTGATTGCTTTGGGTAGTATAGTCATTTTCACAATATTGATTCTTCCAATCCAAGAACATGGTATATCTCTTCATCTGTTTGTATGATCCTCAGTTTCATTCATCAGTGTCTTATACTTTTCTGTATACAGGTTTTCTGTCGCCCTAGGTAGGTTTATTCCTAGGTATTTTACTCCTTTACTTGCAGGGGTAAATGGGAGTCCTTCCTTAATTTCTCTTTCTTTTTTTCTTCATTAATGTATAGGAATGCAAGGGATGTCTGTGCGTTCATTTTTTGTCCTGCAATGTTTCCAAATCCATGGATTAGCTCTACTAGTTTTATGGTGGCATCTTTAGGATTCTCTAAGTATAGAATCATGTCATCTGCAAAGAGTGACATTGTGACTTCTTCTTTTCCAGTTTGTCTTCCTTTTATTTCTTTTGCTGCTCTGATTCCCATGGCTAGAAGTTCCAAAACTATGTTGAATAAAAGTGGTGACAGTGGGCATTCCTTGTCTTGTTCCTGATCTTAGAGGAAATGCTTTCAGCTTTTCACCATTGAGTATGACATTAGCTGTAGGTTTGTCAATTACAGCCTTTATTATATGTTGAGGTATGTTTCCTCTATGCCCACTTTCTGGAGAGTTCTCATAAGTGGATGTTGAATTTTATCAAAACATTGTTCTGCATCTATTGAGATGATCATAAGGTTTTTGTTCTTCAGCTTGTTAATTTGTGTATCACACTGATTTATGGATATTGAAAAATCCTTGCATCCCTGGGATAATTCCCACTTGATCATGGTGTACGATGCTTTTAATGTATTGTTGGATTTAGATTGCTAGTATTGTTTTATTATTATTATTTTTTGTGGTACACGGGCCTCTCACTGTTGTGGCCTCTCCGGTTGCGGAGCACAGGCTCTGGACGCGCAGGCTCAGCGGCCATGGCTTACGGGCCCAGCCGCTCCACGGCATGTGAGATCTTCCTGGACCAGGGCAAGAACCCATGTCCTGTGCATCGGCAGGTGGACCCCCAACCACTGGGCCACCAGGGAAGCCCATAGATTGCTAGTATTTTGTTGAGGATTTTTGTGTCTATGTTTATCAGTGATATTGCCTTGTAAATTTTTTTGGGTGGTATCTTTGGTTTTGGTATCTGGGTGATAGTGGCCTCATAGAATGAGTTCAGGGGTGTTCCTTCCTCTCTCTGCAATTTTTTGAAATAGTCTCAGAAGGATAGGTGTTAACTCCTCTCTAAATGTTTGGTAGGATTCGCCTGTGAAGCCATCTGGCTTGTTGGGAGTTTTTTAATTACAGGTTCATTTTCAGTACTTGTAATTGGTCTGTTCATATTTTCTATTTCTTCCTGGTTCAGTCTTAGAAGGTGGACAAATTCTCAGAAAGGTACAATTTCTTCTATGTTGTCTGTTTAATGGCATGTAGTTGCTTGTGGTAGTCTCTTAAGTTGGTTGTAACTTCTCCTTTTTCATTTCTAATTTTGATTTGGGCCCTCTCCCTTTTTTTCTTGATGAGTCTGGCTAAAACTTTATCAATTTTGTTTATCTGAACCAGCTTTTAGTTTCATTTATCTTTTCTATTGTTATTTTAGTCTCTAGTTCATTTATTTCTGCTCTGATTTTTATGATTACTTCTAATTTGGGGTTTGCTTTGTTCTTCTTTTTATAGCTACTTTAAGTGTAACATTAGGTTGATATTTTTCTTGTTTCCTGAGGAGAGCTTGTATTGCAGTAAACTTCGCTCTTAGAACTGCTTTTGATGCACCCCATAGGTTTTGAATCATCATGTTTTTGTTTTCATTTGTCTTTAGGTATTTTTTTATTTCCTTTTTGGTTTCCACAGTGATCCACTGGTTGTTTAGTAATCCACTGGTTGTTTAGTAAACATATTGTTTAGCCTCCATGTGTTTGTTTTTTACAGTTTTTTTTCTTATAGTTGATTTCTAATCTCATAGTGCTGTGGTCAGAGAAGATGCTTGATATGATTTCAGTTTTCTTAAATTTACCGGGGGTTGCTTTGTGGCCCAGCATGTGAACTATCCTGGAGAATTTTCCATGTGCACTTGAGAAGAATGTGTATTCTGCTGCTTTCAGATGGAATGTTCGATAAATATCAATAAAGTCCATCTAGTCTAATGTGTCATTTAAGACCTGTGTTTCCTTATTGATATTCTGTCTGGATAATCTGTCCATTGATGTAAGTGAGGTGTTAAAATCCTCCACTATCATTGTGTTACTGTCCATTTCTCCTTTTATATCTGTTAACATTTGCCTTATGTATTGAGGTGCTGTGTGCATATATATTTACAATCATTATATCTTCTTTCTTTGTCTCTTGTAACAGTCTTTATTTTAAAGTCTATTTTGTCTGATATGAGTTTTGCTACTCCAGCTTTCTTTTGATTTCCATTTACATGGAATACATTTTTCCACCCCCTTACTTTCAGTCTGTATGTGTCCTTAGATCAGAAGTGGGTCTCTTGTAGACAGCTTATATATGGGTCTTGTGTTTGTATCCATTCAGCCAGTTTGTGTCTTTTGGTTGGGGCATTGAGTCCATTTACATTTAAGGTAATTACTGAGGTGTATGTTCTTATGGCCATCTTGTGAATTGTTTTGGATTTTGGATTTGTTTTTGTAGGTTTTTGTTTTTCCCTTCCTCTTTTGTTCTCTCGTGCTTTGATGACTATCTTTAGTACTGTGTCTGGATTGCTTTTGTGTATGTGTGTGTTTATCTATTGTAGATTTTTTGTTTGCAGTTGTCATGACGTTTTGATATAGCAGTCTATATATATTAAGAAGATTGTTTTAAATTGCTGGTCTCTTAATTTCAAATGCATTTCCAATATCCTGTATCTGTACTCTCCTCTTCTCACAGTTGCTGGTTTTGATAGCATATTTATGTGGATGATTTCCTACCTTTACTGCATGTTTGCCTTTTCTGGTGAGCTTTCCCATTTCATAATTTTGTTTCTAGTTGTGGCCTTTTTCTTCCTAGAGAAGTTCCTAGGAACGTGTTGTAAAACTTCCATTTGTTGTGAAGCTGCTTTGTCGGTGCTGAATTCTTTTAGCTTTTGCTTGTCTGTAAAGCTTTTGATTCCGCCATAGCATCTGAACAAGAGCCTTTCTGGGTAGAGTATTCTTGGTTGTAGGTTTTTCCCTTTCATTACTTTAAATATATCATGCTACTTCCTTCTTGCCTGCAGAGTTTCTGCTGAAAAATCAGTTGATGGCCTTATGTGGATTCCCTTGTATGCTATTTGGTGCTTTTCCCTTGTTGCTTTTAATATTTTCTTTACCTGTAATTAATTTTTGTCAATTTCATTACTGTGTGAATCCGTGTGTTCCTCCTTGGGTCAGTCCTGTATGGGACTCTCTGCGCTCCCTGGACTTGGGTGGCTGTTTCCTTTCCCATGCTAGGGAAGTTTTCAATATTATCTCTTCAAATTTTCTCTCAGGCCCTTTCTCTCTCTCTTCTCCTTGTGGGACCCCTATAATGCAAAACGTTGGTGAATTTAATGTTGTCCCAGAGGTCTCTGAGACTGTCCTCATTTCTTTTCATTCATTCTTCTTTATTCTGTTCTGCGACAGTGATTTCCACTGCTCTGTCTTTTCCATTTGAGTTTCAAGGTGAATGCAGCCTCAGCAGACAGACAACTCCACTGCAACCTCATTCATGAAAGAATCTGAATCAGAGGCATTCAGCTAAGCCATATCTGGATTTCTGACTCACAAAAACTGAACTGGATTGGAGACAAGATGTGGACTAGAAGGACCTTGAAGTAACCTCCTCTCATGAGCACACCAAAGTCACAACGAACTGTTGAAGAGCCACTGATAAAAAAAAAGACTGGAACCTACCAAAGAAAGATATTCTATATCCAAAGACCTAAAGAAGAAACCACAGTGAGATGGTAAGAGGGGCACACTTGCAATATAATTAAATCCCATATTAGCCGGGTGGGTGACCCACAAACTGGAGAACAATTATGTTTTATATGTTCTCCCACAGGAGTAAAAGCTCTGGGCCCCACATCAGGCTCCCCAGCACAGGGGTCTGGCCTTGGGAGTAGGAACCCCCAGAGCACTTGGCTTTGAAGGCCAGCAAGGCTTGAGTGCAGGAGCTGCACAGGACTGGGGAAACAGACTCTACTCTTGGAGGGCGTACACAAGGTCTCACGCACACTGGGACCCAGGGCAAAAGCAGTGACTTCAGAGGAGCCTGGGCCAGACCTACCTGCTGGTCTCATAGGGTTTCCTGGGGAAGCAAGGGGTGGCTGTGGCTCGCCCTGGAGACATGGATGCTGGTGGCAGAGATACCCAGTGAGTGTTCATCTATATGAACTCTTGCTGGAGGTGGACATCTTGCCTGGGTCATTAGCACCAAAACCTGGCCCTACCCAACAGCATGTAGGCTGCAGTGCTGGCACACCTCAGGCCAAAAACCCAACAGGTGAGGAACACAGCCCCACCCATCAGCAGAGAAGCTGCCCACAGCCACCTCTTGACATGGACCTGCCCACCAGAGGGCAAAGACCCAGCTTCACCCACCAGGGGGCAGACACAAGAACAGAACAGTCCTACAGCCTGTGGAACTTAGTCTGCCAACACATGTCAGAACCTACCCTGGACCAGCTGGCCCTTGAGTGACAAGAGGGGCATGTACTGCTGGGACACAGAGGGCTACATCTGCAAGGTCAAGAAGTGTAACTAACCTACCACATTCATAAAAATACAAATAGAAATTTAAACAAAATGAGATGGCAATGGAATATGTTCCCGGTAAAGGAACAAGATAAAACCCCAGAAGAACTACTAAGTGAAGTAGAGATAGGAAATCTCCACTTCAAGAAAGAAAGAATTCAGAATAATGATCATAAAGATGATCCAAGAACTCGGGAAAAGAATGGATGCAGAGACTGAGAAGTTTAGTTTTTAACAAAGAGTAGGAAATGTAAAGAACAACCAAACAGAACTAAAGAATACAATAACTGAAATGAAAATTACACTAGAAGGAATCAATAGCAGAATAAATGAGGCAGAAGAACGGATCAGTGTGCTGGAAGACAGAGTGGTGGAAATCAGTACCGTGGAACCGAATAAAACTTTTGATTTGTGAAACCTTACAGGAATATATACTGCATCCCTCAAATCCCTGGCACAGCACAGTCAGCTGGGCTAATGTGAGGAGAGTTTCATAAAGAAATTGCTAACAAACGTGTGGGAGGCGATGGGGAAAATCACCAGGCACAATGAAGTACCCCAAGGCCAGTAACAACAGGGCACAGAAGAGCCAACAGGAAGCAGTTACTGGAACCTGTACACAGTGAGAGTTGAGTGAAATTGGCCCCAGTCCTTCCTGCAGCAGAGGGATGCAGCTTATGATGATCCTACAGGACAAAGTGGGGAAACAAATACCTGGAACTTCACTCTCTTCCCTTCCTGCTGTCAGCCATGTCTTCTCGTTGGCTGAACCCAGCCAGAAGCCAGAGGCCAGGAAGCATACTGATGGAATCCACGCAGGTCAGCCTTTGGGTCCAGAAAGGAGAGTAGAAAGGGTGGAGAGTTGGTCTGCAGAAGCAAAAGGAGGTGATCAAGGAAACAATGTGAACCTGAAGTTTATGGATCAACTTCTGTCATACAACTTTGCCTTTTGTTCCATATCTGAGCAATACTAAGGTCACCTTGGGTAGAACAGTGTCCAAAACAAGCTGTGTGACCTAATCTAAAGTGAAAAAGTGAAGGGAAGTGAAGCCCGTGGTTTCTCATCTCTCTTCTTTTTGAAACACACTGACAGACTGATACGCTTCTCTTACATGCTAAACCTATGGGAAACCAAACGAGGAAAATAAATTTTGCTCTTGTGAAAAATGCCTACAACAATAAGATGCAGATTTTACTTTCATGAAGCATCAAATGATCCACTGTAAAAGCTTGAACAGGTCAGAATTCAAACAACAAATCTAGCTGCATGAAGTTAGGGCCCTGAAAAACAAAAAGGATACAGTAATGCTCTTGGGCTTAAACATTTTGTTTAGGGTTTAGACAGATACTCTTTCACTACCCTCTTTTGCTCAGAAAGAGTAAAACCTGTCTCATTGGCAATTTTTATTTCACCTTGACACCCTTTTGTAAAAAGCCCCTCTCATGATTTTTTTAAAAGGCCTTGGGCAGATTCACACATCTTCTGTGGCTGTTCATGCTCTCACGGCACTTTTTTCTTCTCTTTCTTACAGCATTCATCATTTTGCATCTAATTGCTTAACATGTCTGAGTCCCTTGCTAGACTGTGAGCCCCGAAGAAGAAGGATCGTGCTTTCTTTGTCTCTGCATCCTGCAGTCCCTGGAGTACCTTCCCCTGAGTATACACCCAACGAATCTTTGTCACATAAATTAAAGATGAAGCAATCTTGCCTTCCACTTTTTTTCTCTTGAGGGTAAGGATTGTCAAACTGAAAAAGAACACCATCCCTCCTGTGCATTCTCAAGAGTGAAGCTCATCGTTTGGGTTTCCTTTTTAACTATTTTGTACTCTAACTGTTTTGTACTTGTATTTGCATGTACTATAAAAGCATAGGTAAGATTTTGTTAAACTGAAGCACTTAGAGCTGAGGTCCATAAGCTTTTTCTTTTTTAAGCGTCACATAGTAACTATTTTAGGTTTTTGTGGGCCATATAGTCTCTGTCAGAACCACTGAACTCCTCCCTGTGGCACAGAAACAGCCTTTGACCATATGTAAATGATTGGGCATGGCTGTGTTCCAATATAACAGGCGTTCCTCACAACCTAGTGTCCTAGTGCTGGATTCTAGGTTGTGAGCAACGCTGCCATGAGTAACCTTCTACACACGGCCTTTCTTTTATGTACATATGTATCTTCAGGAGCAATGTTAAGAGGTGGAATTACTGGGGCAGAGAAGAAATACATCTGGTACGAATTATGATGTATGAAATAAGCTATTAGGATGTATGGTACAGCACAGGGAATACAGCCAATATTTTATATTAACTAAATGGAGTATAACCTTTAAAAATTATGAATCACTGTTATACACCCGTAACTTATAAAATGTTGTACAGCAACTATACTTCAACATAAATACATAAATAAAGCAATCAATCTGCAAGTTTGGTAGGTATGGCCAAATTTGTATTACCTTTTCCAAAAAAAATAATTAACAAAAAAATAAGTATATTTGTAGCTTCTAGTGTCAGAATCACAATAGGAATTAAATCATCAAATACTTACTGAGTATCTAAATATCATCCATGCCTATCCTACACATGGGAAAACCAAAAGAATAAGACACTGTCTCTTCAGGTAAAAGTTCTAAAACCTGGTCGGTAGAAATCACTCAAAATGATTTTATGACTGGAGTGTTTTTTAATGATTGGCTAGTTAATGACTTACCTAATAGAAGATCTACCCCAAATTCATTATCATCATGGCTGAAGACATCCATGGCTAAAAGTAGTCATCCAGATCTGGACTAATGTAACAGTTTATTTTTGCATCTTTAGAATCTCTGTTTTCCTGTTTTGCCTTATATTAAGGATGTCCATATAAGTTTTTATGTCCCCCACCTTGCTACATACATAGACTGAGTCATCTGTCTTTTTTCCTCAAGTCTTGTTTCCAGGAGACGTTTGATGAGTAACTCTCGGTCAACCCAGCAACACAAAGGCTGCCTGAAGCATGAAGTGGTGGTGGTGGTGCTGGAGCAATTGTGGAGGAGGTGCTGGTGGAGAAGGAGGAGGTGCTGGAGGCAGTGGAGCTGATGGTGGTGGCGGCGGCAGCAGAGGTGGTAAGAGAGGAAGAAGAAATGAATAAACTGAGTTGTTCTACAATACTGGAGTAACAACCATAACTAGTTTGATAATGAGCATATATTTGCAACATTAAAAGTGCTTTATGCATTATCAAAGAAGGAGTAAATTAAGGGCAATATAGCTTTAGTTTTAATTATATCACATTGTCTTCTTAATCTTGGAATTTGGTTCAGTTAAATATAACTGTTTCATCTACAAGTTTTTCCCAGTACTTTAATTTCTTTATTAGAACATGGTAATATTATAGGATCTACAGTGAATTTGGTGGCCATGTGGCTTTTTTAGTTTCTTTATAACTGAACAACCCAGATGTTTAAACATGTAATACTGTTGGTAGAAATTAAATACAGAGTAAGCTGGTTAATGCCCAAACCAGAAAATTCAGTTAACTAGACTAATTCCCCAACATTTCTGAAATAATCAGTTTACTCACATGTTATGGGCGCTCTCTACGGCATATTGAGTTGAGCTAAACTGACTCTTCATTTCCATTTGTATTAGTTTCCTAGGGCTGCTGCAACATAGTACCACAAATTGGGTGGCTTCAAACAACAGACATTTATTCTCTCACAATTCTGGAGTCTAGAATTCCAAAATCAAGATGTCAGCAGGGTCATCCTCCTTCTGAGGGCTCTAGGAAACGGTCCTTCCTTGCCTCTTCTAGCCTCTGGTGGTTGCCAGCAACCCTCCACATTCCTGGGCTTATAGACCCATCACTCTAGTCTCTGCCTCTTGTCTCATGCAGTGTGTCTCTTGTCTGTGTCTCCTCTTCTTGTAAGGACACCAGCCATACTGGATTAAGTACCCACCCTAGTCCAGTATGACCTTATCTTTACCTAACTGCTTTATCTGCAATTATCCTATTTCCAAATAAGGTCACATTCTGAGGTAATGGGGGATTAGAACTTCAACATATCTTGTGGGGGGGGGGGCGGGGCGGGCACAATTCAACCTGTAATACCTTCCCATAAGCAGATACTATAATTTAGTCCCAATGAACACCTATCCATCCATAAACTGAAGGAAAAAACAATTTTTCATTTCATGGTCACCTGGTTCAGGGCAGAAGAAGGTGATGTGCAAGTTTATATTATGTGCCTCATGTAACACCGTTGATGTCAATGTAGGAAAAACTACCAAAAACAGTACTAATATCACTTGTGAATACATATGTATGTGATGAAAACACATACAGTAGATAGTGCCAAATCCATGGTGGAGGTTGCTTCTGGGAAGGAAGGGAGGTAAAGACAGGAAGGAGAATAGGTTTGGGACAGAGATAACAGAACATTTCAATTTCAAGTGGTAAAAAGTAACACTAGAAGAAAATATGTTAATATTTAATTAATAAACGTTAATGTTTATTGGTTCAAAGTGGCTACTATCTGTCACATAATCTGTAATCATTTCTGAATCTTTAAAAATTTTTCAAAAATACATAAATTAAAAAATAATATAATTATTGTCAAGTAATAAAGAACTAGGTATAAATGAGCAAGAGATCATTTCCTCCTAGTCCTACATTGTGGTTAATCACCTGAAGGGAATTTTCCCAGCTCTGATGAGGATGACCTCAGCAACATATAGTTCCAGTAGTACTGTCTTCCAATCTAAATTACCTGCACAGAAGGTTACCCTCTGAAATGGAAAGAAACACAATTTCATTAGAGGTTTGAGTTGAGATGACCAGAGCCTACTGTCTAATGTCTCTGACCCTAGACTAGCAGTGGTTCTCACACTTGGTTCTCACATCTGGCTCTCCTGAATGGCTTGTTTAAACACAGACTGCTGGACTCCACCACCAGAGTTCTGATTCCATGGGTCTTGGCCAGGCCTGAGAATCTGCATTTCTAACAAGTTCCCATGTGAATCTGATGCTGTTAGTCTGGTGACCATACTTTTGAGAAACACTGATCTAAGGAAAAAAGAAAACTTAATTAAAATGAAGGCTGATTTAAATGTGGAGAATTTATAATTACAGCAAAGTTTTAAATCCATGGTAGAGGCTTTTTAACATGATCATTTTATTTGACAAATAATATTGGTTTTATTAAAATATTCATTAATTTACTTGAGGCCCAATAAATCCAAGGGAAAGGAAGAATCCAACACAGCATTAAGAATGCCAAGTGTGGCTACCAAAAAAGAAAATTACAGGCCAATATCTTTGATGAATATAAATACAAATATTCTCAACAAAATATTAGCAAACCGAATCCAACAACACATAAAAAAGATCATGACCAAGTTGGATTCCTCCCAGGGTCACAAGGATGGTTCAACATACACAAATCAATGTGATATACCACATCAACTAAAGAAAAGACAAGAACCACACGATCATCTCAATAGATGCAGAAAAAGCATCTGACAAAATTCAACATCCATTCATGATAAAAACTCTCACCAAAGTAGGTATAGAGGGAACATATCTCAACATAATAAAAGCTATTTATGAGACCCACAGCCAACATAAAACTCGATAGTGAAAAGCTGAAAACCTTCCTGATAAAATCTGAAACAAGACAAGGATCCCCACTTTCACCACTTCCTTTCAACATAGTAATGGTAGTTCTAGCCACAGCAATCAGACAAGAAATAAAAGGTATCCAAATTGGAAAGGAAGAGGTAAAATTGTCATTATACACTGATGACATGATACTATATACAGAAAACTCTGAGGACTCCACACAAAAGCTACTAGAACTAATCAACAAATTCAGCAAGGTAGCAGGATACAAGATTAACATACAGAAATCACTTGCATTTTTTTTTTTTTTTTTTTTTTTTGCAGTACACAGGCCTCTCACTGCCATGGCCTCTCCCATTATGGAGCACAGGCTCTGGACGCAAAGGCTCAGCAGCCATGGCTCACGGGCCCAGCCACTCCGCAGCATGTGGGATCTTCCCGGACCGGGGCACGAACCCGTGTCCCCTGCATTGGCAGGCGGACTCTCAACCACTGCACCACCAGGGAAGCCCCAGTGGCATTTCTTTACACTAACATTGAAGTATCAGAAAGGGAAAGTAAAAAAAAAAAAGAAAAAAAAAAATCCCTTTTAAAATCACATCAGAAAAATAAAATACTTAGGGATAAACCTGACCAAGGAGGTAAAAGACTTATATATTGAGAACTATAAAACATTGATAGGGCTTCCCTGGTGGCGCAGTGGTTGAGAGTCCGCCTGCCGATGCAGGGTACACGGGTTCGTGCCCCGATCCAGGAAGATCCCACATGCCGCGGAGCGGCTGGGCCTGCACGTCCGGAGCCTGGGCTCCGCAACGGGAGAGGCCACAACAGTGAGAGGCCCGCGTACCGCAAAAAAAAAAAAAGAAAAAAAAAAAACATTGATAAAGGAAATTGAAGATGATATAAAGAAATGGAAAGATATCCCACACTCTTAGATTGGAAGAAAGTTGTTAAAATGGCCATACTGCCCAAAGCAATCTACAGTTAGTCCCCTACATATGAACGAGTTCCATTCCAAGAGCACATTCATAAGTCTAATTTGTTCATAAGTCCAACAAAGCCTAGGTACCCAACTAACACAATTGGCTATATAGTACTGTACTGTAATAGGTTTATAATACTTTTCACACAAATGATACATAAAAAACAAACAAAAAATAAAACATTTTTAATCTTACAGTACAGTACCTTGAAAAGTACAGTAGTACAGTACAACAGCTGGCACTTCTTAGCAGTACCAGCTACATCATCACTGCTTTCATGCTTTCTTCCAGACATCCTGGGCCTGAAATAAAGATACTGTACTACTGTGCTCTATACAGTACTGTAAAGTACACAAAAGCACAACCACTTGTAGAGGATGCACACACGTGACAATGTACTCCAGACACATGAACTAACTTATGAGATTGGACGTGTGAACGTACATTCGCATCTTTGAAAGTTCGCAACTTGAAGGTTCGTATATAGGGGACTTACTGTACAGATTTAATCCGATCCCTATCAAATTACCCATGACATTTTTCACAGAACTAGAACAAAGAATCCTAAAATTCATATGGAACCATAAAAGACCCAGAATTGCCAAAGGAATCCTGAAGAAAAAGAACAAAGCAGGAGGCATAACCCTCCCAGACTTCAAACAATACTACAAAGCTACAGTAATCAAAACAGCACAGTATTGGCACAAAAACAGACATATGGATAAATGGAACAGAATAGACAGCCCAGAAATAAACCTATATGCCTACAGTCAATCTTTGACAAAGGAGGCAAGAATATACAATGGAGAACAGAGTCTCTTCAGCAAGTGATGTTGGGAAAGCTGGACAGCCTCATGTAAATCAATGGAAGTTAAAACACTCCCTCACACCATACACAAAAATAAACTCAAAATGGCTTAAAGACATGACACCATAAAACTCCTAGAAGAGAGCATAGGCAAAACATTGTCTGACATAAATTGTAGCAATGTTTTCTTAGGTCAGTCTCCCAAGGCAATAGAAATAAAAGCAAAATAAAGAAATGGGACCTAATCAAACATAAGCTTTTGGAAAGCGAAGGAAACCGTAAACAAAACGAAATGACAACTTACAGAATGGGAGAAAATATTTGCACACGATGCAACCGATAAGGGCTTCATTTCAAAAATATACAAACAGCTCATACAACTCAATAACAGGCAACCCAATCAAAAAATGGGCAGAAGACCTAAAGATATTTCTCCAAAGAAGACATGTGAATAGCCAATAGCACACGAAAAGATGCTCAGCATTGCTAATTATTAGAGAAATGCAAATCAAAACTACAATGAGGTATCACCACACACCACTCACAACGGCCATCATTAAAAAGTCGACAAATAACAAATACTGTAAAGGGTGTGGGGAAAAGGGAACCCCCCCCATACTGTTGGTGGGAAAATAAATCGGTGCAGCCCCTATGGAAAACAGTACGGAGGTTCCTTACAAAGCTAAAAATAGAGTTGCCATATGATCCAGCAATCCCGCTCCTGGGCATATATCCAGAGAAAACTAATTTTAAAAGATACGTGCACCTCAATGTTCATAGCGGCACTATTTACAATAGCCAAGATGTGGAAGCAACCTAAATGTCCGTTGACAGATGAATGGATAAAGAAGATGTGGTAAATATATACAATGGAATACTACTCAGCCATAAATAAGAATGAAAAAATGCCATTTGCAGCAACATGGATGGACCTAGAGATTATACTAAGTGAAGTAAGTCCTGGATGGACCTAGAGATTATACTAAGTGAAGTAAGTCAGACAAAGACAAATGTTATATGATATCACTTATATGTGGAATCTAAAATATGACACAGGGACTTCCCTGGCAGTCCAGTGGTTAAGACTCCACAGTTCCACTGCACGGGGCATGGGTTTGATCCCTGGTCAGGGAACTAAGATCCTGCATGCCTCCCACATGCCGTGTGGTGCAGCCAAAAAGTAAAACAATAATAATAATAATAAAATAAGCTATAAGGAATATAGCCAATATTTAAAAAAAGAAGAGGGAATTCCCTGGCAGTGCAGTGGTTAGGACTATGCAATTCCACTGCAGGGGTCACAGGTTTGATCTCTGGTTGGGGAACTAAGATCCTGCATGCCGTGCAGCGCAGCCAAAAAAATAAAAATTAAAAAAAAGACACAAATGAACTTATCTACGAAACAGAAACAGACTCACAGACATAGAAAACAAAGTTATGGTTACCAAAGGGGAAAGGGGTGAGGAAGAGATAAATTAGGAGTTTTGGATTAGCAGATATACACTACTATATATAAAATAAACAACGTCCTACTGTATAGCACAGGGAACTATATTCAATATCCTGTAATAAACCATATTAGAAAAAAGTATATAGCCGAATCACTTTGCTGTACACCAGAAACTAACCCAACATTATAAATCAACTACAATAAAAAAAATTTATTTTAAAAGAACGCTCAGTGTTGGATTTGTTTGATAAAAATGCAAAATATTTCTAGAAAGATGTGTACAATATGCAATACGTGCATAAATTAATGGCTAGTTTCCTGGTCATCTGTTTGGGGAACAAATAAAGACAGAAAACCTCAATCTCTCATGTTGCAGCCTCTAGTCCTACTACCTACAATAACTGCTTCCACCTGATCCCCGAGCATTTACTTTGCACACCTGTGACACCACGAGATAGCCTTCCAACTCACAGCTGCCAACTTCCCAGATGTTTGTCATTTTATATTTTGCTGCTGGTTTGCCAAGATCCCCTATCATTATTCAAATGACTGCAATACACAAACTTTGATGATGCTCTCTGAAAAGAAGCATCTTGCTCTCAGAGCTCTTTCAAAGAGCCCAGTATCACAATTCATATTTGAGCATTTATTTTCACAACCTTTGATGGATAAACCATCTTCCTAAAGTTATGTTTTGGTTTCTCTTTACAATCCAAAAATCTTTGAAGAGGCATGCATGAAAATCCAGGAGTAAAATTATAACAGCCAACAATCATCTGCCTTTAAAATGCTATTTTCAGAAAGCTAAATTTATCAGATGGCTTCCAGTGTTTTCCGTGGGGAGCAAAACAACTGTCAATTGAAGAGCAGTTGGTGTGGCTTTTCCCCTATTATAGCGTCCGATGGAACTAGAAGTCTTAGCAAATTAAACACTATGAAACAAGAAAGAAGGAAGAATTGTGACCGCCCCCATCAAAGTTCCTCAGCTTCATTCAAACAGGACTTCACGCGTAAGTCTTTGCACAGCACACCACTTCCTTCTCCTTTCCTCTGAGCGTGGATGCTGGATGTTCAAAACATCACAGCATAGCAACAGCCCAGAAAAATTACTGTGGTTAGGGCAGAATTCAAAAGTTTTTAGCCCCAGGATCTAATTCAACAAAATAATTTCTACATGAATTCAAGAACTTTCCCCTTTGGTTATGGAATGAAGGCTCAAGATCATCAGCCAATAACTATTATCCAGTGCCCCTAGGCTCTCAAACACTGCGCTGACACATGGAAAAATAAAAGAGAGAACTTGCAATCTGTGACCTGAGGCAGTTATTTTAAACATGGGCTCACTAAAGCTTACCAAAATATTGGCATAAGCAAAGGAGAACCAATATTGCTACAGAACAAGTATAGTAATAATAGACTACTAATCACAATGAACAGGAATAGGCTGCTGTACCTAATGCAGTTTTCTATTCCAGGGAACATTAACCAAAACATTTTTTCCTTTTTATGGTTCCAATATTGTTGCTAGCACATGGTGGTACTGGGTTTTGTGCACTGGCTTGCTCCATTCTGCTCCAATTCCATTCTGGGCCTTCCTGGCTCACAGAGACTTGAAAGCCACAAGGTCTATTTTCCAGATCTCTTACAACTAAAATTGTGGATGAGATTCAGATTCTGCATAACAGATGCATGCATCCAATGCTTGGATTTGGAACCAAGTGCTGTAGCAACAGAGGCCAGGTGCAAGGAATTCATTCTTGTGGATGCAGATCATAACTGAGGTGGCCTGGTTCCAATGCCAGCAGCTGAGGCTGTAGTTTCCTGACTTAGCAGAAGTGGCTTCCCTATCACAGCAGAGGCAGTGGCTCCCACATCAGCACTTTAGTGGTAGTGGTCCACTCAAAAAACACCTTTCGGTTTATGGCAGGAGGAGCAGTGCCCCTGGAGACTCAGTTCTGCGGTTTGCTTTCAAAGTGGGTTCTGGCAGTCTACCTCTCCTCAGCCCTTCCAACTATATTGCTACTTTATACCCATTATTATTCCCTTTCCACTCAACCCAGCTATAATTGATTCTATCTCTGTAACTAATTTCCAAATATAATAGATATTTACTTCCCTGCCTTAATACAGTAATAATATATATGCTTGATGAGTAAGTGCCTTAAAAATCTTCAAAATCAATGGATGTGTGGACACAGCGAGGGAAGGGGAGGGTGGGATGAATTGGGAGATTGGGTTTGACATAAACACACTACCATGTGTAAAATAGCTAACCAGTGGGAACCTGCTGTATAGCACAGGGAGCTCAGCTTGGTGCTCTGTGACGACCTGGATGGGCGGGATGGGGGGTGGGGATGGGAGGGAGGTCCAAGAGGGAGGGGATGTATGTATACATACAGCTGATTCACTTCATTGTACAGCAGAAACTAACACAACATTGGAAAGCAATTATACTCCAACTTATAAATAAAAATTTTAAAAAGGCACAAAAAAATCTTCAAAATCATTGTGAAGAAAATAAAAGTGTTATTCAAATGAAATTAATGAATGCCAAATCACTTTGAACTTCCAGGAGTGACAATTTCATGTCAACAAATATCTCCTGTCACACTGTCATAGCAAGTAAAATAGTATAGGTATAGAGAAATAAGCAAATGAAGAGAATACTGAAAGCATAACCTCTAATTAAATCAATAAATATGGCTGCATGAGTTTAATATTGGTAGTGGGTGTAATATTTGGTAGTGGGTTTAATATTTCAATAGTTGCTGGTAGAGACTCCAGCAACTTTCCAGGAAAAGACAATGTGGACTTGGCCTGGGGTGGTAAGAAGGGGATGGTGAGTAGAGCAAAGATGGTGAGTGTTAATAGTTTGGGTTCCCCCAGAAGCACACCTTGAGAGGACAGTTTGAATGCAAGTAGTTTTGTAAGAGGTAAAAATCTGTAGGGGAGCAAGGAAGTGTATTAGTTTTCTATTGCTGTTGTAACAAATGTGATGGCTTAAAAAAACACAAACTTGGACTTCCCTGGTGGCGCAGTGGTTGGGAATCCGCCTGCCAGGGCAGGGGACGTGGGATTGAGCCCTGGTCCAGGAGGATCACACAAGCCATGGAGCAGCTGGGCCCATGCACCACAACTGCACCTGCGCTCTAGAGCCCACGAGCCACAACTACTGAGTCCGTGTGCCACAGCTACTGAGGCCCGCATGCCTAGAACCCATGGCTCCCCAACAGAGAGAGGACACCTCAATGAGGCCTGTGAACCACAATGAGGAGTAGCCCCCACTCGCCACAACTGGAGGAAGCCCGTGCGCAGCAACAAGGACCCAACACAGCCAAAAATAAGTAAATATAAATATATGTAGATAAATAAATAAAGTTAAAAAAAACACACAAACTTATTCTCTTACAGTTCTGGAGGCAAGAAGTTCAAAATAAGTTTCACTGGGCTAACGTCAAGGTGCCACAGGGCCGATTCCTTCTGGAGGCTCCAGGGAGAATCCATTCCTTTTCTTCATCCAGCCTTCTAGTGGACGTCAGTATTCCTTGGCTTCTGGCCTCTTCCTGAATCTTCAAAATGCATCACCCAATCTCTGCTTCCATTATCACACTGCCTCCTGCTCTCACTCTGACTCCTCCAGAATCCCTCTTAATAAGGACTCATGTGACATTACAAGAAGAGAAAATTACAGACCAATATCTCTGATGAACACAGATGAAAAGATCCTCAACAAAATATTAGCAAACCAAACTCAACAGTACATTCAAAGGATCATATACCATGATCAAGTGGGATTTATCCGTGGGATGCAAGAATGGTTCAACATACACAAATCAATAAATGTGATACACCACATTAACAAAATGAAGGGAAAAAATCTTATTATTGTCTCAGTAGATGCAGAAAAATCATTTGGCAAAATTCAACATCCTTTCATAATAAAAATTCTCAATAAATTAGGTACAGAATGAATTGTACCTCAACATAATAAAGGTGATATATGACAAGACCACAGTTAACATCATACTGAATGGTGAAAAGCTGAAAGCTTTTCTTCTAAGATCAGGAACAAGACTAGAATGCCCACTCTCTCCACTTTTATGCAACATAGTACTTAAAGTCCTAGCCAGAGCCATTAGACAAGAAAAAGAAATGGAAGGCATCCAAACAGGAAAGGAAGAAGTAAAACTGTCTCTGTCTACAGATGACATGATCTGAAATATATAAAATTGTATAGACTCTACCAAAAGAACTGTTACAACTAATAAACAAAGTTGCAGGAGGCAAAATCAACACTCAAAAATAAATTGTATTTCTGTACACTAACAATGAGAAATCAAACAGAATATCAAGAAAACATACAAAACAAAATAAAATCCACTTAGAGGAGCAATCAAGATGGCAGTCGTAGGACATGAAGCTCACCTTCTCCCACAAATACATCAAAATACATCTACATGTGGAATGATTCTCACAGAATATCTACTGAATGCTGGAAGAAGACCTCAGACTTCTGAAAGGGCAAGAAAATCTCCACGTAACCAGGTAGGACAGAAGAAAAAAGAGAGAAAAAAAGTGAGAAAGGAATCGGGACAGTACATACACCCCTGGGAGGGAGCTGTGAAAGAGGAAAGTTTCCTGCACCCCAGGAAGTCCCATCACCGGAGGAGAGATCAGCTGGGACAGAGGGGGAGCTTTGGAGCCTCAGAGAAGAGTGCAGCAACCGGTTTGCAGCAGCTAGGATGGAGAGAGACCTGCAGAGACTGTGAGTGCCACCGCTCTGCACTCCCCAGCCTGAGACGTGTATCCGCCAGTGCAAGCAGGGGCTGGGTGTGGAAGCTCGGGCTTCGGAGATCAGACCTGGGGAGAGGAATGGGTGGGCTGCACAGAAACAGACTGAAGGGGCTGGAGTCTGGTGCAGCCGAACCTGAGGGTTTACGTGGAGGAAGCCTGGGCCGCCTTAGAGGCCAGGTGCCATTGTGGGGGCAATGCATGCAGAGAGGGGTGGGACCTGCCATTACACCCTTTTTCCCTGTGTGAGCTCTCAGTCAACAGGACACCACTTACACGAGCTCCAGGAGTGGTTGTAAGCCACCACCACCACCACCCCCTCATCTTCAGGAGCAGTCTCAAGCTGCCTCTATTCCCATCATGTGCTTCAGGGGTACGCGTGAGCCAACACACCACCAAGAACCTCATGACTGGGCACCAGTCGCTGCATCTGCACACCCCATATCAAGGGGATAACAGCCAGCACACACTGAGGAAAGAGGCAACAGGCATCCATACTAAAAAGAGCCCATGCACCAAAAATATTAAACTCACACAAGCTACACAGGGACACTCCCACATATAAATAGCCCTCCAAGACCCCAGTAGATAACTGTGTCTCCTAAACTCACAGAATAAGAGAAATAGAAGTAAAATGAAGAAGCAGAGGAATCACTCCCAGTTAAAAGACCAAGAGAATTCCCCTGAAAGAACAAACAATGAAACATACCTCTTCAGTCTAATAGACACCAATTTCAAAAAGGAGATAATGAGGGCTTCCCTGGTGGCACAGTGGTTGAGAGTCCACCTGCCAATGCAGGGGACACGGGTTTGTGCCCCGGTCTGGGAAGATCCCACATGCCGCAGAGCAGTTGGGCCTGTGAGCCATGGCTGCTGAGCCTGCGCGTCCGGAGCCTGTGCTCCGCAACGAAGAGGCCACAACAGTGAGAGGCCTGTGTACTGCAAAAATAAAATAAAATAAAAAATTAAAAGGAGATAATGAAAATATTGAAGGAATTAAGAAAGGCTATTGACAGTAATTCAGAGTACCATAAAAAGGAACTAGAAACTATAAAGAGGAACCAAGAAAAATCAGAAAACTCATCTGCTGAGACAAAAAGTGAACTAAAGGCAATGAATAGCAGAATAAATAATGCAGAAGAAGGGAGAATTCCCTGGTGGTCCAGTGGTGAGGACCCCGCAACTTCACTGCCAAGGGCATGGGTTCAATCCCTGGTCAGGGAACTAAGACCCCCACAGCTGTGTGGCGTGGCCAAAAAAACCCAAAACAAAATAAATAATGCAGAAGAACAAATAAGTGACCTGGAAGATAGAATAATGGAAATCAGCCAATCAGGACAGCAGATAGAAAGCCAAATGAAAAAGAAATAAAACATAAGAGACGTATGGGATAATATAAAGCATGTCAACCTATGCATAATAGGGATTCCAGAAGGGGAAGAAAGAGAAAAGGGGATCGAAAATGTATTTGAAGAAATTACAGCTGAAAACTTTCCAAACCTAAATAAGGAAACAGACATCCAGGTGCAGGGAGCACAGAGCATCCCAAACAAGGTAAACCCAAACAGACCTACACAAAGACATATTACAATAAAAATGGCAAAAGTTAAAGAGAGGATGCTAAAAGCAGCAAGAAAAAAAAAGAGCTAATTACAAGGGAACCCCCATATAAAGCTATCAGTTGATTTCTCTACAGAAATGTTGCAGGCCAGAAGGGAGTGGCAAGAGACATTCAAAGTCCTGAAAGGGAAAAATCTGCAACCTAGGATACTCTACCCAGCAAGATTATCATTTAGAATAGAAGGAGAGAGAAAGAATTTCTCAGACAAGTGAAAAACTAAAAGAATACAGCAATACTAAGCCTATCCTAAACGAAATGTTGAAAGGTCTTCTCTAAATAGAAAAGAAGTAAGAATATATAGGAAAGAGAGAATCACAATTGGAAAGCACATCACCTAAATAAGCCAGTACCCAGATTTTAAAAAATCAAAAAATTTCTGTGAAAGTGATGATAACCACCATGAACAGCAAAAGGATGAACGTGAAGATGTAAAAGAGGACATCAAAATCATAAAATGTGGGGGAGAAGCATAAGAAAACGTAGTTGTTGTTGTTTGTTTTTTCATTTCCTAGAATGTGTTTGAGCATAAATGACTACCAGTCGAAGGGAAGTAGATATAGGATGGGGTTAACATACTTGAAAAACAGGGTAACCACAAATCAAAAACATAGAATAGATTCACAAAAACCAACAAGAAGAGAACATAAATATAATATAAAATAAAATCATCACACCACAAAAGGAAAAAGAAAAAGGGACAAAGAAGAAATATAAAATCCAGGGGGAAACAAGGTTAAAATGGCAATAAATACATATCTATCAATAATTACCTTAAATGTCAATGGACTAAATGCTCCAATCAAAAGACACAGAGTGGTGGATTGGATAAAAAACAAGAGCCTATAATATGCTGCCTACAAGAGACCCACTTTAGGGCAAAGGACACACATAGATTGAAAGTGAGGGGATAGAAGAAGATATTTCATGGAAACAGAAATGAAAAGAAAGCGGGGGTCGCAATACTCCTATCAGACAAAATAGACTTTGAAACAAAGGTCATAAACAAAGATAAAAAAGGACACTATATGACGATAAAAGGATCAACACAAGAAGAGGATTTTACAGTCATCAACATATATGCACCTAATATAGGAGCACCCAAATACATAAAACAAATACTAACAGACATAAAGGGAGAAACTGATAAGAATACAATAATAGTAGGAGAATTTAACACCCCACTCACATCAATGGACAGATCTTCTAGACAGAAGATCAATAAGGAAACAGAGATCCTAAATGATACAATCAAACAGTAAGACTTAATTGATATTTCCAGGACATTACATCCAAAAAAAATTAAAAACCAGAATACACATTCTTTTCAAGTGTACATGGAACATTCTCTAGGACTGACCACATACTAGGGCACAAAACAAGCCTCAACAAATTTAAGAGTATAGAATTATCTCAAGCGTCTTTTCTGACCACAACAGCATGACACTAGACATCAACCACAGAAAAAGAAATGAAGGAACAAAAAAAGAGATTACATGGAGACTAAATAATATGCTATTAAAAAACCAATGGGTCAATGATGAAATCAAAGAGGAAATTTGAAAATACCTTGAGACAAATGACAATGAAAACACAACCATAACAAAATCTATGGGATGCAGTAAAAGCAGTTCTTAGAAGGAAGTTCATAGCGATACAGGCCTTCTTCAAAAAAACAAGAAAAATCTCAAATAAAACAACATAACTTACAACTTAAAAGAATTAGAGAAAGAAGAACAAACAAAACCTAAAGTCAGCAGAAGGAAGGAAATAATAAAGATCAGGGAGGAAATAAATAAAACAGAGACTGAAAAAATAGAAAAAATCAATAAAACCAAGAGTTGGTTCTTTGAAAGGATAAACAAGACTGACAAACCTCTGGCAAGGCTCACCAAGAAAAGAGAGAGAACCCAAATAAACAAAATATAAAATGAAAAAGGAGACACAACAACTGATACCACAGAATACAAAAAACCATAAGGGATTACTATGAACAATTATATGCCAACAAATTCAACAACCTAGAAGAAATGGACAACTTTCTAGACAAATACAGCCCACCAAAACTGAATCAAGAAGAAATAGATAATTTGAACTGACTCATCACTAGAGGTGAGAGAGAATCTGTAATTTAAAAAAAAAAAAAAGAAAAACTCCCTACAAACAAAAGTCCACGACCAGATGGCTTCACAGGTGAATTCTACCAAACATATAAAGAAATACTTATACTGATCCTTCTCAAACTTTTCCAAAAACTTGAGGAGGGAACACTCCCAAAGACATTCTATGAAGCCACCATCACCCTAATACCAAAGCCAGACAAAGATACCACCAAAACAAATTACAGACCAGTATCTTTGATGAATATAGAATTTTCAAAAATTCTCAACAAAACAGTAGCAAACCAAATCCAACAACACATTAAAAAGATCATATACCACCACCAAGTGGAATTCATCCCCAATTAACGAGGATAGTTCTACATACACAAATCAATGTGATAACACCACATAAACAAAAGACAAAAACCACATGATCATCACAATAGATGCAGAAAAAGCATTTGACAAAATTCAACATCCATTCATGATAAAAACGCTTATCAAAGTGGGTATAGAGGGAACATATCCCAACATAATAAAAGCTATATGTGACAAATCCACAGCCAATGTAATACTCAATGGTGAAAAGCTGAAAGCCTTCCCACTAAAAGCTGCAACAAGACAAGGATGCCCACTCTCACCTCTTCTGTTCAACATAGATTGGAAGTCCTAGCCACAGTAATCAGACAAGAAAAGCAAATAAAAGGTATCCAAATTGGAAGGGAAGAGGTAAAATTGTCATTATATGCAGATGACATGATTCTATATATAGAAAACCCTAAGGACTCCACACAAGAACTACTAGAACTGATCAACGAATTCAGCAACGTAGCAGGATACAAGATTAACATACAGAAATCTGTTGCATTTCTTTGCACTAAAAATGAAATATCAGAAAGGGAATGTAAAAAAAAATACCTTTCAAAATCACACCCCCCAAAATAAAATACTTAGGAATAAACCTGACCAAGGACGTGAAAGACTTATACTCTGAGAACTATAAAACATTAATAAAGGAAATTGAAGATGATTCAAAGAAATGGAAAGATATCCCATGCTCTTGGATTGGAAGAATTAATATTGCTAAAATGTCAATACTACCCAAAGGAATCTACAGATTTAATGCAATCCCTATCAAATTACCCATGACATTTTTCACAGAACTAGAACACATAATCCTAAAATTTATATGGAACAATAAGAGACCCAGATTTGCCAAAGGACTCCTGAAGAAAAGAACAAAGCAGGAGACATAACCCTCCCAGACTTGAGACAATACTACAAAGCTACAGTAATCAAAACAGCATGGTATTGGCACAAAAACAGACATATGGATCAATGGAACAGAATAGAGAGCCCAGAAGTAAACCCACACACCTACAGTCAATTAATCTTCAACAGAGGAGGCAAGAATATACAATGGAGAGATGACAGTTTCTTCAGCAAGTGTTGCTGGGAAAGCTGGACAGCCACATGTAAATCAATGAAGTTAGAACACACCCTCTCACCATACACAAAAATAAACTCAAAATGGCTTAAAGACTTAAACATACAACATGACACTATAAAACTCCTAGAAGAGATCATAGGCAAAACATTCTCTGACATAAATCATAGCAATATTTTCTTAGGTCAGTCTCCCAACGCAATAGAAATAAAAACAAAAATAAACAAATGGGACCTAATCAAACTTACAAGCTTTTGCACAGCAAAGTAAACCATAAAAAAAAAAAGACAACCTACAGAATGGGAGAAAATATTTGCAAACAATGTGCCCGATAAGGGCTTAATTTTCAAAACATATGAACAGTTCATGCAACTTAACAACAAAAAAACAAACAACCCAATAGGAAAATGGTCAGAAGACCATAAAAGACATTTCTCCAAAGGAGAAATACAAGTGGCCAATAGGCACATGAAAAGATGCTCAACATTGCTAATTATAGGGAAATGCAAATCAGAATTACAGTGAGGTACCACCTCACACTGGTCAGAATGGCCATCATTAAAAACGCTACAAATAACAAATGCTGTAGAGGATGTGGAGAAAAGGGAACCCTCCTATACTGTTGAAGGGAATGTAAATTGGTACAGCCACTATGGAAAATAGTATGGAGGTTCCTCAGAAAACTAAAACTAGAGCTACCATATGATCCAGCAATCCCACTCCTGGGCATACATCCAGACAAAACTCTAATCCAGAAAGACACATGCACCCCTATGTTCATAGCAGCACTATTTATACTAGCCAAGACATGGAAGCAACCTAAATGTCCATCGACAGAGGAATGGATAAAGAAGATATGGTACCCATGTACAATGGAATACTACTCAGACATAAAAAAGAAAGAAAGAATACCATTTGCAGCAACATGGATGCACCTAGAGATTATCATACTAAGGGAAGTAAGTCAGAAAGAGAAAGACAAATACCATATGATATCACTTATATGTAGAATCTAAAATATGACACAAATGAACCTATCTATGAAACAGAAACAGACTCAACGACATAGAGGACAGACTTCTGGTTGCCAAGGGAGGGTGGGGTGGAGTGGGAGGTTGGGGTTAGGAGATGTAAGCTATTGTATATGGAATGGATAAACAACAAGGTCCTACTGTAGAGTATAGAGAACTGTATTCATATCCTATGATAAACCATAATGGAAAAGAATATTAAAAAAAGAATGTATATATAACTGAATCACTTTGATATATAGCGGAAATTAACACAACATTGTAAATCAACTATACTTCAATAAAAAATATAAAAAATAAAGCCCACTTAGAATTATTTACATTGATAAGAAAATTCAGTAAAGTAGCTACACACAAGGTAAATATACAGAAATTAATAGTTTTCCTTCCTCAAAGTAGCCAAATAGAATAAATACTTGAAAAACAGATCATACCCACAAGAGCAACAAAAACATGAACTACCCATTTATTTAATATGCAGAACCCCAGTGATTAAAAACTATGAAATCTGGGACTTCCCTGGTGGCACAGTGGTTAAGAATCCACCTGCCAATGCAGGGGACACGGATTCAAACCTTGGTCCAGGAAGATACCACATGCTGCAGAGCAACTAAGCCCGTGCACCACAACTACTGAGCCTGTGCTCTAGAGCCTGCGAGACACAACTACTGAAGCCCACGCACCCAGAGCCCGTGCTCCGCAACAGGAGAAGCCACCACAATGAGAAGCCCACGTACAGCAACGAAGAATAGCCCCCCGCTTGCTGCAACTAGAGAAAGCCTGTGCGCAGCAACAAAGACCCAACACAGCCAAAAATAAATAAATAAATATATTAAAAATAAATAAAAGTTATAAAAAATATAAAATTTTATTAAGACATATAAAGACGGAGTTAAATGTATAGAATTGTGCCATACTCCTGGCTGTCACTGACAGAATGTCATTGTCAATTCTTCCTAAAATGATTTACATATAATGCAATTCCAATCAAAAATATTTTAAAATTAAAAAATGGAATTATCTCAAAAATGTGTGTTATGATCCGATCTTTTACTCTAACCATCCTTGTAATTGCAAGTAAGGTGAAAAAGAGAAAGATTTGGCCTATGACAGCATCAATGAGATTAGAGGAATATCCTGCACTTTGGAAGAACACAGGTGTTCCAGAATCAGGACGCATGTTCATGTGTCCCATCCTGTCTCAAGCAAGGCTACTGCTCTTCAGTCCGTACTTCTTCTAGAATAGAGTTACCTGGTGATTACTTCCATCAACTTTTTTCCCTTCTCAACTAGTTGAAATTTAATATTTATGTACATCTGAATATTTGCCTGCTTATCTACTGATTATGGACATGGTGGATGACCCCAAGGCCCAATATATCTAAAATAGTCCAGATTCTTCATATGCTGAAGATCATGAGATGCCAAGAGCGCCCAAAGATGGGAGATGAGTTGAATCACCATTTGCAGCATCAGGTGGCTTATCACAGCCCCTACAGGGTTCCTCCAGCCCCACTGTTATGCACTGTGAAGAAGCTTAATGGTAGGCTGCTTTAGAAGATTCTCGAGCACTCACTAAGCCTCCATAAAGGACTCACACCCTGGAGACAGGATTCAATTATTATGTGGGTCCTATGCAGCCCACTGGTTGCGTGAGGGTCCTAATCCTCCCATGGAATTGGTCCTTGTCCTCCTTTCATTATCCCAGGACTCCAATGTTCCTGGGAATGAAGTCCTTCAGGACTTGTGGGTCCCTCAATATGTGACTCCAAGACCCCCAGGGCATAGTTCTCATCTCCATGGTCAAGGCCAGGCTGCGGGTAAGTCTGGCACTGTGGCTAGCACGAAGAGGGACCGAGCAAAGGAACTGGAAGCTGCACATTTTCAAATGGCACTGAGGAGAACTTGGTCTCATGGACACACCTAATTCCAAGGGGATCTCGGAGTGTAGATTCTACCACCTGGGAGAAGAGGAGAATGGGTTCAGGGGGCAACAAGCTGCCTTTCAAAACCCCTCTGTTAATCTCTGCATGGATCAGAGCAGCAAAGGGGCACAGGCTTAAACATTTCCAAACAAGGGGCAGAGCTCCTGCCCCATCATTTGCACACTGGGTGCCTGCATTTTAAAAGCACCTCCCCAGGGACTTCCCGGGTGGTACAGTGGTTAAGAATCTGCCTGCCGATGCAGGGGGCACGGGGTGGGGAAGATCCCACATGGGTGGAGCAACTAAGCCCGTGCACCAAAACTAATGGGCCTGCACTCTAGAGCCCACTCGCCACAACTACTGAGCCCGCGTGTCACAACTACTGAAGCCCGCATGCCTGGAGCCCATGCTCCGCAACAAGACAAGCCACCACAATGAGAAGCCCGCGCATCGCAGTGAAAAGTAGCCCCTGCTCGCCACAACTAGAGAAAGCCTGCGCACAGCAACGAAGACTCAACGCAGCCAAAAAAAAAAAAAAAAAAGGACTTCCCCTTTGAAAGTATTGGCCTGTCACAGTGTCATGCTTTCCCAGATGCACTGCTGAGCAAAGCCTCAAGCTACATGACAGAATGTGCTAACAAAATCTCAGGCATTTGGGGAAGGACCTTTACCCAACACACAAATTTAGCGAATTCCCTTCTAGGTTTGGCTAAGTAACTTTCTCCCTCTTGCTTTTTATATTTCCCTCATGGTTCAAAACAAATCACTAGGGGAAGAACTTGTCAGTTTTTAACCAATCAAGTCCAAAATGGCTTCCTAAATGTATTTTTCTCTGGCTTTGTGTTCTTCATTTATCACGTGCTTTGACGTTGTTACACCCAAGGCCATCTTCCAGTCCCACTTTTACCGAAAATGAATCACATTTATTTCTAACTAAGACATCCTTGGGGGAAAGGGAGAGAAGAATGTACTTGGTTTCCTTAAGTATAGAGCCAAGAAATGCAATATCCCTCCTCAGTTTTTGGAAGCTCCTTCCTGAGGCCATAATATATTCCTCCAGATAAGCACAACTAAGAGGTGCTGCAGCAGCAGCAAAGGAGACGTTGTTCAAAAATACCATCTTTTGACTAAAAATATAATCGTCTCGTTACTGACATTGATCAGAATAATCTAAACCACTGCATTTCACATGAAGATTGAAGAATGGTCTAAATGGAGCCTGGCATCAATTCTAAAATGGGCAAGTGGTTGGAAAAACAAAGTAGTCCTTCCTTAGGCAGCTGAGTCTCCGCTGCTGATGACTTATCCGTGTTGAATAACACCTTAAAACGGATGAACCGTCATGAATAAAGAGGTTTCTTTGTGGCTGCCTTTCTATAAACCACACACCACTTCTGTTTACTTTTACTAAAGAATGAGATGAATGTAAGTTGAAGAGTGTAGCAAATGAAGTGGCTGTTAACAGATATGTTTAAGGGATAAATCTTTAAAAAAAAATCACATTGCTTTTTATAGTGGTAGAAAAGGATAACAGATGCTAGCAGTGCCACCAGAGGCAATTTATCTGGATCTCAGAAAGACAGTTGATGACCTTTGGTACAGTACACTAATAAATAAGATTAAGGAATTTAAATCCTGAATTAAAAATCAGTGTTAACATGGAAATTATCCTAGCTGGAGTTTGAGCTGCAATATTTTAAAGGCAATGGTACCAAATATGTCATACTAACTAGGACAGAAAGACATTCCTGCTATTTGCTTAGGTAAGATAAGCTATCAGGTAAAAATTCTATTCTAAACAAGAAAATTCTTTTAAGGAAAAAAATGTATGTTTCTCTATATAAGGCTAAACATAGACTCTAAGTCTAATAATATTTTAAAGTTTAATGTGCGGCCTTCCGTGGTGGCGCAGTGGTTAAGAATCCACCTGCCAATGCAGGGGACATGGGTTCGAGCCCTGGTCCGGGAAGATCCCACGTGCCGTGGAGCAACTAAGCCCGTGCGCCACAACTACTGAGCCTGTGCTCTAGAGCCCACAAGTCACAACTACTGAGCCTGCGTGCCACAACTACTGAAGCCCGCACGCCTAGAGTCCCTGCTCCGCAACAAGAGAAGCCACTGCAATGAGAAGCCCGCACACCGCAACAACGAGTAGCCCCCGCTCATCTCAACTAAAGAAAGACCACACGCAGCAATGAGGACCCAACGCAGCCAAAAATAAATAAATAATAAATAAATAAAATAAAGTTTAATGTATAGTCATTTCTCTTTTATAAAAGGAAATCACTCTTGCCTGTCACTGGAAATTGGAATTCCTTAAATTTTTTCTTGGAAATCTGTTTGCAAAAACAATGTGATTCTGAAGTTGCAATACCAAAGGCATGGCAAAGAAGGCTTTTATAACCTGGTTCCAACATATCTTTCAACATTAATTCCCATCACACCCTGCTGCTGCCATGCTTTCTAGGCTCTAATTATTAACGAATAGCCATTCTTTCTGGAACAGGTCATTACTCTCCATCTAATTTTGTCATGTTTTATTCCCTCCACCTAGAATGCCTCCCCTACCTTCCCCACTATTCCCCTGGCATCCTGGCAAAATCTTACTTATCTGGATCTCATTAAGAACCAGTGCGTATGTCTCTTCCTTTATTGAGATGGTCCTTAATGATCCCAAGCAGAGTTGATTCTACTTTCCTTTGTTCTCTTAACAGTGTATACATCAGCTCCAGCCATGGCCACACTCTATTGCCATCTTCCTGTCCAGGGTATGAGGTAGGACAAAGAAATGATCACAAACATCTTTGAATTCCTGGAGTCTTCCCCATAGTCACTGCCCAGGGCATGTGGGATAAAGGAACTTACACGTAATAAGTGCCGTTGGTGCTGTGCCCACAGCCCCTTGGCTCTTACTTTTCAGTGCACATAGGCTCAACTTCCAACTGTGAATGCCTGCAACATTTTGTCAGGGGACTTTCTCTGGCTGCCAAAGCTTGTGCTGCCCATGCTTAGGCTCAAAGTACAGAGCAGGCTACAGATACAGGAGCAGCCTTCAACCACTGGCTGACATGAGTTGGTGGGCAAGACTCCAGCCCTCTCACCCCTTGGGTGGGATGACTCCAACTTCCATAATCTACACTGTCCACCAGAATTCCCCAGACTGGGATTAAGCTCAAATTGCCCTTAATTTAATGTCTTGATACCATACCCTGCAATGAATTCCTTACCTTCCCCATGCTCCTACCGGTGTTTCCTGGGACCGCCTTGCACATTAACTCCTAGCACTCAATCCTTGTCTGCAGGTCTACTTGCTGGGGAACCCAAATTAAGAAAACAAAATACTGAGTTGAACGTGGCACAGAGTTTCAAGAGGCTATCAGTTAAGGTGAGCGTGTCCTTTTAGAGACTGCTTGCTTGAATTTGCCCTTTAGATCAAATGTACCCTTGCAGAGATCACCTACCCTAACACTGGTAGTCTTGACTTATTTGTTGAAAAAACAGAAAGCTATTACAGCTTTTTGAGCAGAGGAAGAGCATAATATATGCGGTGTTTTAGGACACTTATTCTGGCAGCAGATGGATGGATAGACGGATGGATAAGCAAGAAGACATCAAGGAAGCTAACAAAGCAGCTGAAACCTGCAGGAGGGCCTTCACCAAACCTGAGCAGGCTGGCACCTGATCTCAGACTTCCATCCCCCAGAACTATGAGAAATAAATTTCTGTTGTTTCTAGGCCACGCAGTCTACGGTCCTTTGTTATAGCAGGCTGAAAGGACGAAGACATGTACTGTGGTTATGCACGATAACATCTTTTAAAAAGACTTTTCTTCCCATGATGACATCGTAAGGGAAAACTGGCTGAATGGTACATGGAAACTCTGTACTATTTTTGCAGTTTCTTGTGAGATTATCATACTAAATGAAGTCAGACAGAGAAAGACAAATACCATATGATATCACTTATATGTGGAATCTAAAATATGATACAAATGAACTTCTTTACAAAACAGAAACAGACTCACAGACATAGAAAACAAACTTATGGTTACCAAAGGGGATAGCGGGGAAGGGGGATAAATTAGGAGTTTAAGATTAACATATACACCCTACTATATATAAAATACATAAATAACAAGGACCTACTGTATAGCACAGGGAACTGTACGCAAAATTTTGTAATAACCTATATGAGAAAAGAATCTGAAAAAGAATACCTATGTGTGTTAATGAATATGCTACCCAAAAAAGTTCTTGGTGAAAATGAAAAATGTGTCTTTTGGGACTTCCCTGGTGGCACAGTGGTTAAGAATCCGCCTGCCAATGCAGGGGACACGGGTTCGAGCCATGGTCCAGGAAGATCCCACATGCTGCGGAGCAACTAAGCCCGTGCGCCACAACTACTGAGCCTGCGCTCTATAGTCTGCGAGCCACGACTAAGCCCACACACAACTACTGAGCCCACGTGCTGCATCTACTGAAGCCCGTGCACCTAGAGCCCTTGCTCCGCAACTAGAGAAGCCACCGCAATGAGAAGCCTGCGCACCGCAAGGAAGAGTAGCCCCCGCTCACCGCAACTAGAGAAAGACCACATGCAGTAACGAAGACCCAACGCAGCCAAAAAATAAACAAAAAAAATTTTTGTTTAATGTGTCTTTTATTTTTACTTAAAACCGAACAAACTTTTTGGCCAACCCAATACATATATAACTGAATCACTTTGCTGGACACATGAAACTAACACAACACTGTAAATCAACTATACTTCAATTTTAAAAAAGATGTTATCACAGGAAGAAAAGTTTTTTTAAAAGATGCTATCATAAGCGGAAACTGGGCGAACGGTACATGGAAACTCTGTACTATTTTTGCAATTTCTTGTGAGTCAAACTACATTATAATAAAACATATACAGAAGTAAATTAATTTTTAAAAACATTTGGGCCAAAGTCTGGACACAAGTGGATAAGTACCAACCACTATGTCCCTTTGCTCAGAGGTCTAAACCTTTCAAGTCCACTCCTTGTCACCGGATGACAGTTCCCCGTACCGCCTACCTTTCCCCTGCGCATCCAAGGCGAAGTGATTTCTGTGTGGCTCTTGTCCACCCTCTGCTACTTGGCTTCTGGAGCAACATCCTTTTCTGTTTAATCCCCAATTCCTCCTAACTGGATCACATCAGCATCAAAGCCCACCTGCCACACAGCTCAGAGGAATCCCCAAGTCTGCCCACCAGCCTCAGTCCCCTCTGCTAACCCTGGTCAGTGAGCTTTCCCACCACCCCTGCATCTGTATCCATCACTGCTGCAGCTGTCTTACCTTCTCTGGTGAGGAGAGAAGGGGATTCCTATTTTGTATCCTCTTATCTCCTCTCACACACACATCAACTCCCCTAGCCAGTCTGGAGGGCCTTTCCTCCATGCAGGAATCTTTTTTTTCCTTTTCTTAGGGATCTGCTTTAGCACTTCAACTAGAATCATCCTTGACCCATCCACGGGAATCATCCATCTCCCCTGCACATCAGGCACCCACACCCAGCAGCCTGAAGCCAAGGTACCCGGGAGACTTCGGGTGATGTGCTTCCCTCCACCACTCAGCATACAGAACCTGGCTCAGAGCAAGAGTGCTTGACTAATTGACAAAAATCATATCCTTCCTTTCAAATATTAAAGCATGTAATCCCCTCATTTTACTTTTTTTTTTTTTTTTTGCGGTACGCGGGCCTCTCACTGTTGTGGCCTCTCCCGTTGCGGAGCACAGGCTCCGGACGCGCAGGCTCAGTGGCCATGGCTCACGGGCCCAGCCGCTCCGCGGCATGTGGGATCTTCCCGGACCGGGGCACGAACCCACGTCCCCTGCATCGGCAGGCGGACTCTCAACCACTGCGCCACCAGGGAAGCCCCCCTCATTTTACTTTTAATCTCATTGTTCTCTCCTCCCTCTTTAGGGTAACCCCTTAACTCAAAAATTTTTTGAAAGAGTTACTTTGGCAAAGCCTGCCATTGCCTAGGCTCTGAAAAACCAACACAACATCGTGCATACTGTATTTCAGTGGATGTGAACATGTCCATCAAGACCCAAGGTCCTGATTAGTCCAACAAATTGCTATAGTATCCATCTAGAAACTGGGTGCAGGATGGAGGATTTCAGAGGTGCGGACATTGGAAATTGGTCTATAAAGCCCAATTAGTCTATAAATGAGCCCCTTGTTCAATTTCTGTTGTCAGTACTGTAAAATCAATTCGGCAGCAGAGCCACAAATACCTACGGGAATTCATGTTACGCTGATGTTTTTTCTGGCATCAGGCCTTCCTGCTGTCGTCAGGTGTCAAGATGCTCTCTGGCTGGGATGGCGTTGGTCCTCTCTAACACCCTCCTCTCCCAGCACCTGCGTCATGTTCCTCAGCACTGTCATCGGGGCTTCAAAGAGTTCCGCTTCCTTTGTCGTGGGTGAGGAACTTTGACTCCAAGTCCTTGGAGCTGTTATGAATATTTTATATTTATATTTATATATATTTACCAAAATACTTCTGTATTTACGTATGTAATATATTTATATTTTATATTAAGCACATTTAGCCTCAGCAGCAACAATCTCAGAATAAAGTTTTTCCTTGAATCTCAAATTTCTGGTAAATTCATACCCTTTCTATGCTTTTATCTAAGGTTTGAGAGTGAGGTAACTTTTGAAACATTGTTAAGTAGTTTAAAAAAAAAAGGTTTCTACAATCCAACTATAACTTGGGTAATGTTGAGCCAAAGACTAAGAAATCTAAGTTCTGCTACTAAATTAATTCTCTCCCAGCTCAGTTCATAAGATAAATTGGAACCTGATTGGTATCAGTTTGTTACCCAGATCAGCTATATCATTTGTAGGGCCCAGTGAAAATGAAAATGGGCCCCTTGTTCAAAAATTAAGAATTTCAAGGTCCCAACAGCAGAGCATTAAACCAAACATAAAGCGCTCCCGAGCACGGGAGCCTGTACAACTACACAGGTTTGCGTCTCACCACTAAATTCCACTGTTTCCTTGGAAATGGCTTGGAGCCTCAAGGTTGAAAGCCAGCCCTGTGTATCTGAGTTAAGAAATCAAAATTTAAACATGTTTGGTGCTTAACCAGACAAGCTGGGGAAGCCAGTGTTTTAGTTAGCCATGTCTGGGAAGCCGTTGATTATAGTTCACCCAAATAGGGATGTGTTTATTTCAGGCTCCAAGAAGTCTGGGAGTAGGTAGCCAGGGCTGGTTCAGCAGCTCATAGATGGCAGGAGAAAACAGGCTCCTTCAGTCTCTCCCATTCTTAGCAACAGGGCTGACACCTCTTAGCATCAGAGGTGTTCCAAGCGGGAAGGAGGAGGCGAAACAGCACAGCAGATTCTGCATATATCTCATTTGGTCAAGACTAACGCATGGGTCCAATATTAGCTGGAAAGGAGGCTGGACATATGAGTTCTTAGCTTTCCAGTCTCCAGAGTTAGATCATAAGGCTGGAATAGTTGATGCAGAGCTTAGAATACACAGGTTGGAATGTAAGTCGGCTGGAACGCAGTATCTGCCAAGCCACTGAGGTGCTCCTTTAGAGCAGTGCTCCTCAAATTCAATGTGCCTATAAGTTACCTGGGAACTTTGTTCAACTGTAGATTCTGAATGAGCAGGTCTGGGGTGAGGCCCGAGATTCTGCCTTTCCCAAGTGATGCCAATGCTTCTGACCCGTGCACCACACTTTGAGCATTGAGTCCCTAGGATACTGAGGGCCAGGAGAAGAAAAAGGAGATAAAAAGGAATAAACCTGAAGTAGAGGAATAGACATCGATATGCACTCGTAGGAAAAAGGAAACTCAGTTCTCCATAACTGAGGCAGAGCAGTATGGAAGCCTCCTGACGAGAATGCCCAGATGAACTTCCCAATCAAAGGGACAGCTTGTTCCTGTAGGGTACTTGCATCCTGAAACCAATAATGGGACATTTAGGAAAGATTCATTTATATTGATAACGTTGATGGTTTGGAAAAGGATAGCTCAGCCTACCTGAGTGAATTAATTAGCACAGTGAGTTTCAAAGCCTGGGTCTGTAAGTAGAGGCATAAAAATAAAAGCATGAAAATGGAAAAAGCTGGAAAGTACAGGTTAACTCTCCAAGCTGAGATTGTCCCAGCAATTATCTTAAGGGTATAAGACTCAAATTGACAGTGTGAATTCAACTCAAACCGACAGGGTGCTTCCAGAGAAGAGAGTTTTGTTTTGTTTTTGATAATTTCAGGTGATGATACCACAGAGTTACCCACGGTCAGCAGTGACAATGAACCATCCAGGATGGTATTATCCATCAGGATTCCATACTTGCAAGGAACAGAAACCAAGTCTGGCTGACTTGAACATAAGGCAACTTACTGGAGGACTATAGATGCTTACAGAAATGATGGGTCTTGGGAATGGACAAGAACCAAAAGAATCCCCGAGGATTAGGAAGCAGAAACCCCAGCCACAGTCTTAGATCAGACAAAGTCTGTTTAGCACACCATTCCTTCCTACCCCTGAGTTAAAGTCCCAGAAGAGAACTTCCAGTTGGCCAAGCTTAGGTGATGTACTTTTTATTTTGGCTGGGTTGGGTCCTCGTTGCTGTGCGTGGGCTTTCTCTAATTGCGGTGAGCGGGAGCTACTCTTTGTTGTGGTACGCAGGTTTCTCATTGCAGTGGCTTCTCTTGCTGCAGAGCACGGGCTCTAGGCTCACGGGCTTCGGTAGTTGTGGCTCGCGGGCTCCAGAGCGCAGGCTCAGTAGTTGTGGAGCACAGGCTTAGTTGCTCCGTGGCATGTGGGATCTTCCTGGACCAGGGATCGAACCCGTGTCCCCTGCATTGGCAGGCGGATTCTTAACCCCTGCACCACCAGGGAAGTCCCTTAGGTGATATACTTTTATCCTGCCAGGTCCTCTTGGCTTCTGTAAAAATTTGTTGGCATTTAGAATTGCTCTCCCACCAAGACTACACTATGCAAAAACCTAACTCCCCCAAAAGAAATCCAAATGATACCAGACAGATGAGATGGACGCTGGGCGATCAAAAACAGTAACAAATGCTTGCTGTAAGTGGAAAATACGGTTTCTCTCAAGTACAAACTCCAACTGGTTGCTGGTGGCTGCCTGGAGTATATGCTGAGAAGGTTTCTGAAACCATGTCCAAGCATAATGGGAAAAGGTGCCGTGACTGATTAGTGGAGTTGACGATCGCCACAGAAAGAGGAAGTAGTGAAGTATGTCCCAGCTCTTTGCCATTTTTTGCATAGCAGACATCTCCCTCCTCCATAAAAGCTTTCTCTCACCATTCCTGCTAGAAATAAACCCTCCCTCTTTGGCTCATATTATATTCCACTCCTGAATAGCTGAGCAACTACTAGCAACAATCTGAGCCCCTCTGTGCCTCCACTTTTCATGGGTTAATGCAATGTTAATACCCAATTCAAAGGGTGGTTTTGAGTGTTATATACACTAAAACATGGCAAACATTTTGCCTAATGCCTGGCAGAAAGTCAGCACTCAGTATTAGTATGCCCCCAATATGAACCTCTTTATGACCAATGATACATTCAGTGCTGTGTCATGGCTCTTCGTGTGTAAGTACACAGAGGTAGGATCAAGGGACACTGGACTTTGAAACCTCCTACTCATACCTTTTCCACTCACTGGCTGTGTGGCCTAGTCTTATTTATCACTGTGTTTCTACCACCCAGTAGAGCACATTATCACTTACAGCAAGAGCTCAAGGAACAGGTATTGAATGAATGAGGTTAACCTCTCTGAGCCTCAGTTCTCCCAGCTATAAATTGGGATCCGACCTGAAAACATCAACATCGCCTGGTACAGTCTTTAACCCCCTATTTGCTGCCTCAGAAACGTTAAGTTTCCTTCCTGTCTCAAAAACTGGTATTTTCAGTGAATTCAAAAAATGGCCCTGGAGTGTGATCCATTTCATATACTCAGATTAAACCAGTGAGTAGCTGGATTCAATTAGATTTGAACACATATTTTAAAAACATAAATGTATGAGCCACAAAGGAACCCACTTCAATTTTAACTGAAGGTAACTGAAATATACATTTCTATAAGGAAGAAGCCAGACCAAAAGAATCTTCTTTGTTCCTTCCCCCTTCATTATTCCAAGAGGTGTCAAATTATTGACATACACCCAGAAAGTGGTTTTCATGGACTTCAGAGGAATAGGAACAAAAGTACACTATTAAAATAAAGCAAATGGGCTTCCCTGGTGGCGCAGTGGTTGAGAGTCCGCCTGCCGATGCAGGGGACGCGGGTTCGTGCCCCGGTCCGGGAAGATCCCCCATGCCACGGAGCAGCTGTGCCCGTGAGCCACGGCCGCTGAGCCTGCGCGTCCGGAGCCTGTGCTCCGCAACGGGAGAGGCCACAACAGTGAGAGGCCCGCGTACCGCAAAAAATAAATAAATAATAAATAAAATAAAGCAAATGCTTACTATTATTTTTAGCTCCAAAACTAGAATGGATAAAAATTGAAAACTGCGTATTTCTGCAAGCTCTAAAGGACTAGTCATTCTGAAAACAAATGTATACTTCCTTTAAGATACACTTGGAAGATAAAATCACTGTAATAAGTTGAAACTCAATGTGGTCTCCTTTCACAATAGGATTTAACTAGAGGGAGAAATTTTCTAGCAATCTGTACTTCTGTACAAACACAGATGCATGAAAGAATAGTTTGGGAACTCTGTTTGCTCCACGGTAAAAAATAAAAGCTGCTCTTTTCATTTAAAAATGTTTCAATTACCTTTTGCTTCCTTCTGTTCTACCTTACAGATGATTTCTTTTCTTCTTTCTTGGTTGCTTTCCATTTCCACTTATGGAAAAGGAAGCCAACTGCATAATTCTTATGGTAGATCTATACCCTGTTGATGACAGAGCTCTCTTAATTTTCCAATTGTGGGTTTTAGCTACATTAGGCAAGAACTCTGGTTTTTGTCCTCTCTAAAGAATACTGACAGAAATCGAGCCATAGCAAAACACCCATTTGAGTGTTTGTGTGTTTGTGTCAATGTGTCTGTGTGGGCATATACAAAACACAGAGGAAGCAATAGGCTAATTTAAATGATGACTGTTTTTAACAAAAATTTCTCTTTACTAAGAGGAAGCGAAATGTCACGTGGGCCACAGGTTGATCATCAGAAAAGCAGGACTTTCAGTTCTCATTTCTTGGCTAAATAGGTCTGTGAGTGTGGTAGTCAGCCTCCAAGATGGTGTTCATGATCTCTTCCTTCCGCACTTACATGGTCCCCGCCCACATTCCATCAGGGTAGGTCTATGTAATTGACAGAACACGGCAGAAGTAACGTTTACCACTGCTGAGGCTAGAGCATAAGAGACATTGTGGCTTGTCTACCTGGCTCTCTTGGCTCACTTACTCTGAGGGAAGCCAGTTGCTGTGTTATGAGAACACTCAAGCAGCCCTGTGGAGGGGCCCTGATGGGGTTCAGGGAAGGCCACTCCAGAATGTGCCACTTTGGCATGTGGATTATTTTGAACTGAAGACAGTCAAGGTCCAACAGACTCAGGAAGAGCTTTTTACCTCCCCCTTAACTCCATATAAGAATTTACATAGGGCTTCCCTGGTGGTGCAGTGGTTGAGAGTCCGCCTGCCGATGCAGGGGACACGGGTTCGTGCCCTGGTCCGGGAAGACCCCACGTGCCGCGGAGCGGCTGGGCCCGTGAGCCATGGCCGCTGAGCCTGCGCGTCCGGAGCCTGTGCTCCGCAGCGGGAGAGGCCACAGCGGTGACAGGCCCGTGTACCGCAAAAAAAAAAAAAAAAAGAATTTACATAGAAGTCCTGGTCCTAGAAGATACCTACAAAGAGTATGGCTTAGGTGTGGTGAGCTTGGGGACTGGGAGGGGATGTCAGCAGGGCCTGTTTGTTCAAAGCTTTCTGCATGTCCCATTGTCTCTGCAGGCATGACAAACATTTGTTTACCAAACATTTGCTTTTCTTACCTCCCTGTGAATTGCCTTCCTCCTCTTTACAGCCCCAGATCCCTACCCCCTTCTCCTTAGCTCAGGATGGCATATAAGCTTCAATTGCCTGACTGTCTTTGACCCTCACATGTCTATGTGGCTCCCATACATACAATTAATGTGTCTTATGTCAATTTAATTATTACACCAGCCAAAGAACCTAGGATAGAAGAAGGGAAACTTTCCTCCCCCACAGCCCACATGGTGAGGAACAGAGATTTATGACCAACAGTCACTTCAGTGGGCTTGGAAGGAAATCTTCCAGCCCCAGTCAAGCCTTCTGATGACTCAAGTCTTGGCTGACATTTTGACTGCGACCTCATGAGAGATCCTGAGCCAGAACCAATTAAGTAGTTCCTCAGTTCCTGACCCTCAGAAACTATGACATAATACAATCGTCCTTTGGTATCCACGGGGCGTCGGTTTCAGGACCCACTGCTGATACCAAAATCCCTGGATGCTCAAGTCCCGTAGTCGGCCCTCCATATGCATGGGTTCTGAATCTGCACATTCAACCAAGCACACATCACAAATGTCGTTACATTATCTGCAGTTGGTTGAATCCGCCGATGTGGAACCCCCGGATATGAAGGGCCAAGTATACTGAAAACAATCTGCATATAAGTGGACCTGTGCAGTTCAAACTTGTGTTATTCAAAGGTCAACTGGAAGCATTCATTCTCTTAAGCCACTAAATTCTGGGGTACTTACAGTAACAATAGGTAACTAATACAATTACCCAGTAGGAGGAGCCATTTTATGTTGCCATTTCTCAGGTTATTTTTATTCAGTCAACTAATATTTACTGCCTAACATGCCAGACATTATTAAAATGAGAGTTGGACTAAATGCTCCTTCCAGAAATAACATTTTGATGTTCATGGATAATCACAGAATCTGTCAGACTATTCTTTCAATAGAATCTGCAGTTTGCTAGATCGAATGCTCACTTTTAGAGAAGAAGTCCAAACACTACCTGAAACCCATACCATTAATTGGATGACCCAACAATCATTCCCTTATCACTTGTTGCTTTCACACTAACACACTGGAAACACTACTAATTGGTTTTTTTCAGCTTCCCTTGCCATCAGTGGTGGCCATGTAACATAATGCTGGCCAATGAGACAGAAATAGTCATTTGTTTAAAGGGTTTCCAGGAAAGATTTTGATAAAATAGGCAAATAATGCTGCCACCACTCTTCCCTCTTTCTTCCTGCCTTGGCTATGGCCCAATGCCTGGAGCTGTGGCAGCCATATTGTAACCATGAGGAAAAGGCCTAGGGAATTAAGACATATCGGGCCTTGACATAGCTGAGCTGCCAAATCAATACCAGTAGCTCCCTGCCTCCAGAGATGCAGTACTTCCTATTTAAGTCATAAAAGTTACGCTTTGTATTTCTTATAGCCAAATTCAGTCTGAATTGATACAACTGATACAATATCATAGAAAGTGATTGATTTCAAAAGAAATAAGGAAGAGTTTTCCCACTAATATATCTCCTTTGCTCTGAATTCCATGAATTGTTGAGATATATTTTTCTTAACATCAACACCAACAACAAAAAAGCCTCTCCCTGCCTTCCTAAACAATAGGCAATAGTGTATTCATAAGACAACATTTCTTGAGTCCTCACCATGAAAAAAGCACTGTTCTAGAAGTATTAATTCATCTAATCTTCATAATTCCTTGAGGTCAATACTATTATTTTCTACATTTTACAGATGAGGAAACATAGAAGTTAAGGAAACTTGCAAGGTTTCATAACTAGTTAAATAGTAAAGCTGAAACTTAAACTAAAATCAGGTAGTTTCTTTTTTGTTTTGTTTTAAAGTTTTTATTAAGAGAATTTCCAAACATATAAAAAGTAGAATAGTTACAATGAACTTTCATATACTCATCAACCAGTTTCAACAACAATCAAGATTTTGCCTTTCTTATCCCTCTCTGCATTTTTTTTTTTCCTGAAGTGTGTTAAAGACTCCCTGGACATCATATAATTTCACCTATAAATATTTCAGTCTATCTCTAGCAGATAAGGACTGTTAAAAATACCATTATCATACCTAACACAATTAAAAATAATTCTTTACTAATTCTAATACTTGGTATATGTTCAATTCCCACCCCCTCCCCCATCTCAAAAAACTTTGGATTGTTTAATCAGGTCCAAACAAGGTCTACTTACTGCATTCACTGATATATAAGATCATTTAGTTTTTATCTTCACCATTTTGCTTCCTTACCTGACATAATCAGATACAGAAATAAACACAAGAAAAAGTAGCCTCCTCCAACTGCCCCCCCCCCAAAATGCACAGGATCTTCCACATTTTTAATTTAAGCTCCTTTAGTATTTTCTCCTTCTGTAACTTTAAATTTTATGTACAGCCAGCAGGTGGAAAAGAGCTGGGCTAAGCAATAGAGTAAGATGTTAGATACATGAGTCTGGATGGAAGGAAAAGTAACAGTAACAGCTGTCATCATATCTAACACTCATTGAGTTTCTGCCTTAAACTATGCACTACTCTGGTAGGTATCAAATCATCTTTTTTTTTTCTTTCTTTCTTTCTTGGCCATGCTGCGCAGCATGCAGGATCTTAGTTCCCCGACCGGGGATCGAACCTGTGCCCCCTGCAGTGGAAGTGCGGAGTCTTAACCCCTGGACCACCAGGGAAGTCCCACCATGTCATCTCATATATATAAAGATCTAGGGTTGTTTCCCCAAGGGTCGGTTAGGGCTGATTTTCAAATGACCACTCAAATCAACGGAGACACAAGTATCCACGAATTAAGAGAAAACCAAAGGCATCCTCAGATGAACCTTGGGGAAATGTAACCAAAGCTCTTTAATAGAAAGACGAAAAATTAAATAGCTATGCTTTATTGAACCCTTCCTCTGTGCCAGACACTGCACTGAATGCTTTACACCCATCATCTGTAATCTTCACACAACTCTAAGAAGTAATTCCTACCGTTAGCTTTTGGTTCCCTCTGTCCCCTGGCCACACCTGCTGGGAGGTGAGAGGAGGGGATGCAGAGGCTGGGAGTAACTAGATAAAATCTCTCAGGCACCAGTCCCATCCTCTATGTTCTATACATATGAAATAATTGGACTCTTGGCTCAGAGGCCAAAGATGAAGGACGGCAATAGCAGTAGTCAGAGTAACATCAATTGCACTGGTTCCCAAGCCCCAATTCCCACACTGATGCCTGAACATGCAGTGAGGAACTCTGAGCCTTGGAAACACAGCTCTTTGATAAGAGGGCTGCTACTAAACCTGCCCTGGAGAGAGACAAACTTCATTACTATCCTGGAAAGCAAGCAAATCTGCCCTCTGCTTTGGAGAAAGACACTATCTCTATCTTGTAAGGCTTTTCATTACACAAGTATCCTTTGAAAGACAGTCTAGAATGCAAATCTGCAGATGCCTTTGCTCAGAAGACGTGCAGAAATGCGAGACACCCGTGGAGGATTATCTCCCAACAAACAAATGATCCAGAAAGGTTTTCACAGGGTCATTCCAGCGTTCCCAGGTAAGTATGAATGTAGGAACTGAAATTAGGATTGTACATATTACTGAGCTTCTATTTACTTAATCATTTGGAAAGCAATCATAGAATGTTCGTAGCCTAAGATGTCAAAAATGATTCACCTATTTTGAAGAAAATATAGTATGGAAAAACATTTATAAATATTAGGTGTCCTTCAGGGCCTGACACGTAGAAAGACTTCACAGAACCCACTTATATCCACCACCATCTATATTTAGTCATCGACATCCTATCACTGCACTCTCGAACATTCAGTCATTAAAGTCATCAAATGTGCTTTCTGAGAATAAAGTTATTAATGATATTGATGATGAAGTTTATGAATAAATGTGTCAATACTCTAACTACTAAGCTGCTGAAAAAGCATTATAGACTAGGTGCAACTGGTTTAGTTCAATCATCAGTCTGTTAGATTAATGCCTAAATAACCCTATTAGGTTCCTCTTTACATATGAGGAAACCAGGACTCCCATAGATTAATTAGACCCCCTCAGATCACACAGCAGGTTGATGGCAAGAACCACATCTGTCTCATTCCACATGTAATCCCAAAATGTATCCACAGGATTCTTTTGATCACATTTCGACACATCAAAGTAGTCTTGGAAGCCAGGAACTTTCATAGGTTCTTAGTAAAAGAACTGGATGTAGGGTCTGAGCCAAAAAAAAAAAAACACTATTTTTTTTTCTAAAATAAACACTCTCCAGTCAGGAATTGAGACCTGAAAATACCTTTTCCCAAGTGGAATGGGAAAATATAAGCTATGATGTTTGTAAAAGCTATTCAATGATGAACTAGCCTCTGGGTAATCCTAAATCTCTTTTGGTAGTTCCCTGAATGTTATGAGGTTAATTATAACTTGGGAATGACACCTACAGTCCTCAGTCATTTTTCTAGTGCCAACAAGAGCCCAGAAAAATTATTTAAGCCACATCACATATGTTGAGAAACAAAGTTCAACTGACTAAATTCGAAGATCTAATTGGATTTATTCAAGGATTCTTTTCTCACTAGTGCTGACTAGGAAATTCTAGATTGATTGGCTTAAAATTCCACAATTGGGAAAGACTGAAACTGCAATTAGGTCAGGTATAAAGTCTTCATGGGGCTTAGCACAAGTGACTCCATTTGAGGCTTGGTGTTTCTTTTTAACACATTTATGAGGAAAAAAACAACAGGATTATTTATTAATTAATAGGAATCTCCATCCTTGGAATTTTTAAACTACCTTTAAACATACAGAAAACATAGGAAATAAATCCTAATCATGTTTAACATAGGAAATAAATAACACATAGGAAATAAATAGGAAAACATAGGAAAAAGAAATAGAAAACATAGGAAATAAATCCTAATTATGATATTATAAATGTCACAGTGTAAGAGCCCCATAGTTTGATACAAAATAGCTTTCTAACGATGTATGCAAATTCCAGTGTGAGAAAGTCAAACGATAGGATTACACAGGAATGAAAGGGAGCAGAATTTGCCACCGAAAATATGCCTCTTTGGGATAAGGATTATTTTAAGAAGGCTGTTTTTTTTCCCAGCAGACATGCGAAAAGCTCTGAAAACCAAGTGGAAGTTACCCTTTAGTAAGAACGATTTACAGTTACAAGGGAAATCTCCATATGTAAGGGTGTCTCCCTCTTAGTACCAGGAAGAGGAGGACGACTAGATCTTTAGAAACTCTTATCAATGGAGAAAGCTTGGACTTAAATGTGCATAACATCCTTACCTTTGTTTACTGTGCTTTGCCTTGAAAACCTGGCTCTCCCCTTGCCCCACGTCTTTTGTCTTTAGCTGCAGATGGTATCGAAGGTGGTGGCATGGGCCATCTGCGGGAGTGACTCAGCCTTCCTGGTTCTCTTATGTATACAAGAGGCATACATGATATTAAACTTCTGTTTGTTTTTCTCCCATTAATCTGTCTTTTATTACAGGTCTCATCCAAGAACCTAGAAGGGTGAAAGGGAAATTATTTTCCCCCCTTACAAGAGGATGTAATTCCCAGAGATATTAAAAAATATCAGAAAAACTCAAAACACATCGATCATTTTAACACACTCTTCAATAGTATATTTTCACCATTTTGGAGATGTTTATTATTTTTATTCATTTTCTTCACAATTAACGAAGTCTACATGTCTAAGTCTGATGAGCGTCTAAATAAAGTTAAAGATTATCAGCTTTCAGCATGCTTAAGGATCTATATTGTGTTTGAGATGCAGGCTTCTCTCACTGACATTTTTATAAAATAATAAAGAAAAATCTAACAAAACATTCAAATAATGGCACAAGCACTGCTGTGCAAAGATGGAGATGCTTCCAAACCTGACTGTGGATGGTACCGAACAAAACTTGGGTCCACTGGCCCGCAAGCAGTAAAGCCAATCTCCTGACGCCAGGCTGTGGTGAAGGGAAGGGCAACGTTTATCACAGGGCAGCAAGAAAGGAGTTCAGGACAGTTGGTGCTGAAAAAACCCGAACTCTCCGCAGGGTTTCAGCAAAGCATTTTCAAAGGGCAGGTGAAGGAGGGGCGTCCCAGGGTATGTGATTAGCTCATGCACAGTTCTCTGATTCTTAGTTGATGGCGAAGTAACAGGGCGGTGTCACAGGGGTTTGACAATATCAGTCCTTAGGCTCCGGTAGGTCTGGGACCACGTGCTCCTTATCATTGAGTAGTTAATTTCTTCAATTTGGTGGTGGTTTTAGCATCTGTAAAACAGCTCAGGAGATATGCATCAGATACTATTGTCTAGGTACTTCAGAGAGGAGCTACAGCAGAGGATGGGGGGCGGGGGCGGGGGCGGGGGGGTGGTCTGTCCCGGGAAGGCTCCATAGGGTCCTGCTGGGTTATGCTGAATGACAGGTAGCCCCAATATGTGATGGCTTGAAATCCTCATTCATCACCTGTTGTATGAAAATTTCAATTTGGCTCAGGAAAGGCAGTTTAAAGATTTCCCAAAGAATAATGGATTAATATGTAGGATGGATAAAACTCAAATGACAAAGGTCTGCACAGCCCCAAGGTAAAATACTTCTGAACTTCCCAGGTATGATGGTAGCAAGCTTGCACTGATTCTCCATATCCATTACGCCTGCAGACTGTCCACTGATGCACAGCACAGTTCGATTCAGAGTAGCCTTGGAAGCTGAGCAAAGCAATTAATGACACCCTGTTCTCTGGGAGAAATTCTGAGGGCTGTAGGGGAGATGAGCCTGACTGTGAAACTGACAGAGTCAGAGAGGAAGTGGGTGGGGGTGAGATGTAACTGCCTGCTCCAATAGCCACTCCTATTTCAGAAAGAACAGATCTGACAACACCTTTTCTGCAGGAAAACCATTTTCTGAGACGTTTAGGATTATAGATACCAGAAATTTGGCTAAGGGCTGTACCCATCAACTCCCCCACCCAGGTTAAAATCTGAGTCAGAAACTGTGACAATCCCTACTTGGTCCATAAACCTAACCAGGGGGAATAGCATCATCTTCACTGTTCGAGGTGTAGGGGGGCAACTGCCACCCCAAAATGCGTCTCTTTGGCATGAGGATTAATTTAGATTATTTTTTAAGAAACAAAAGACTCAGGAAGTCTTTCTACCTCACCCTAAAGAATTTAAAGGGCCTGTTCCTGGCATAGACCTATCACCAGAGATATCTTCAAACAATTAGAGCTAGATGTGGTCGGGGAAGCTCTTAAGAGATCAGAGTCCACTGTGTGTCCCACTGTCTCTGCCTGGCCCAGCAAATATTTGTTACCAAACACTTGCTTTTCCAGCTCCATGTGAATTGCCTCTCTCCCTTCTGAAGTCCCAAACCACTACTCTCAACATTCTCTTTTGTCTTGAGCTGAAGATGGTATTTAAGGTGAGGGTTTCAACTATTTTGGCGAGTGACTCAGTTTTCCTGGGTCTCTCCCATGTATACACGTTATTAAACTTTTGATTTTCTCCTGTTAATCTTTCTCATGTCAAGTTAATTCTCAGACCAGTCACAAGAACCTAGAAGGGTGGAGGAAAATTTCTTCTTCCCCAACACAGGCTAGGTCTTTCTTTCAAGGATACACTGGCAGGGAGATAAGAAAAAAAGAATTGAACATGGAAAGAGCAATAAAAATATTTTGCAACATTAAAGATTGATCACATAGCAGCTATTTTTCAAATGACCATGGTACAGGTACTCTGCTTGGCACTTTACATACTCATCTAATTTAATTTTCAGACCCTCGTCATAAAACAGAAATTATTTGCATTCTGGAGGTGAGGAAACTGAAGTGTGGGAAGGATAGCTAAATCTCCCAAAGTCACCTGACTGATGGGTGACAATGTTAGGGGAACCACTGACCAAAACCGCCCGCGCTGGCCAGGCACCATAGTAACCACTTGCACGAGTTATCTTACAACAGGAGGTCCTCATAAGGAACGCGAAACTAACAAGCTACCACCAACTGGAAGAATTTGGGGAAGGTCAAAAGGAGAGAGGAGACGCCAGTCCATCTGTCCTACCAACCTCCCAGAATCCTTCTCGCTGGAATGCATCTTGGTTGAGTGATGCATGTGCCACCAGGAAGGACCCTGAGTCAGAATGACTGGCCAGAGACAACCCGGAAACTAATCTCATCACCATAAAACCCGAGACTGCGAGCCACGTGGCAGAGAAGTCCTCCTGGGTTCTCTTGCCCTCCTGCTCTCCACCCGGGAGCCCCTCCCCAATAAAGTCTCTTGCTTTTTCAATTTATTTCCGAGTGTTAGAGAAGAGCCCACTCTCGGGCCCTGGAAGGGGTCCCCCTTCCTGCAACAGCAAGGCTGAGACTCAAATAAAATTGAGTCTCTGCTCCTAATCACAACCCCAAACCATCTTCCAGGGAAATATGGATCTGTGATTCTCAATACTTTCTCACCCTTACTCCATTATAAAAACAAATCACGGAGGGCGGGGCGGGGGGGGGGGTTCCTGTTACAATGCAGCTTCTAATTCAGGAAATTTGGAGTGAAGGCCAAAAATCTGCATTTCTAACAAGCTCCCTGGGAACGGTGATGCTGCTGGAGCTCAGACCACAGTTTGAGTAGCAAACTGCGAAACATGGCACTGTGGGAAAACAGAAGAAAACTGGGCTTTCAAAAAATAGAGAAGAAAATGCGAACTCTCTGAAGTAGGCAATTCAAGGTGAAATGAAAGCACAAAAGGCCGGAATGAAAATAGAAGGCTCTGAGAAGGCAAGCGCGGAAGTGAGAGCCGAAAACAATTGAAAAGACTCCAAGGAAACTACCAAGGCAGAAGTGTCCACCGGAGCTAACAAAGGGGTGGAATCTACATTAGAGAACAAACAAATCAAAAATGTGTAAGGCCAACTTGAACGGCATTCCAAAAATGACGAGGAAAAAGAATAGACGGATGAAAATGTAAGAGATTACAGCTATGGGGACAAAGACGCAAGCTTCTGCAAATAGGCATTGCAAAGGGGAACCAGGACAACGGGGGCAAACAGTAAACGTGAAGATACAGGAGAAGAAAACATTACTACTTAAGATACTAAGACATAACACTAGTTCTGAATGATGAAGGGTCGGACATCTTCTGTGGCAGACACTGCTGGTGTCCCACCCAGTCTCACCTCCACCCACTTCAGAGTCCACCTGTAGCTAAAGTGGGTGGTCCTAGACCCCCTGGCAGCTCCCTGCCTCAAGCACCCATGTCCCTCTCTGTGACCAAGGAAGCGCGTTCAGCCTGTGCACTGGGCAGCCCAGTCTCAACACCTCGGTCAAATCAATGAAGGCGGGACAGGAGTCAGTGGCTAAATGCTCCAGCTTCCGCTTCACAGGCTGGGACAGTTCTGAGGAGTCTCCTACATTGTCTTCCAATAGGCCCAGCAGGATTGAGCCCCAGTTGCCCACAGCTGTAACACACACATTAACTTGTTTCTCAGGTTTTCTCTCTTCCTTACCTCATTCCCCACTCCTTCACTCGTGCATCCTGGGGTCACCTCCCAATTGAGTGATCGGTTCCCAAGTCCTTGTCTCAGGGTATGCTTTTGGGGAAACAGGAGACGTGACCCAAAGATGTCAGATGAAAATACCTAACTATATTCAAAAGGAAAGAAATTCCATATTTAACAGTGTGTTATTTAAAGGATCAAGTGCTCCCACCTGCCCACCATTTTGAATTCAGGATGGAGGAGGCAATGATGTGGGTGACATATAAGCCTTCCCACATCCCATCCCTTATACCACTTCCCCCTCTTTGGGCTCCACCGTACAAGGTTATAATACCCAGAATGTTCTAGAGCATGATTCCTGGTCTCCCACTCTTATCTGTAAACTCCTCACAAACTAGAACTGTGTTTTATTAGCTTTGTATCCCGAGCACCTAACACAGTACCTTGTACAGAGATGGGTCTCGATAACTTTGTTAAGTAAATGCTGGATGAATCACTGGGTCCAAATACTGCTCTGCCACTAACAAGATGCGTGACCTTGGACAACTCACTTAACCAGTCTGAATCATAGTTACATCCATCTGTAATATGAGAGAACTCAACTCTATGTTCTCTGAGGTCAAGTTACTATATGAAATCAGATAAGCGAAATGTCTCCCTACTCTCCCATCTCTTAAGCCTGATTAATGAAGCATAAAGCTGGCTACACTAATAAAGGAGCATTCAAATCTTTTCGGACCACATTAATCTATAACTAAGATATATCCTAAAATCCTAGCATTTAGCAACCTCTTTGGGGGCCGAAGTAAAACTGTACTGGTGATTATTACGTACTCTCAATGACCAAGGCATTGTCTAGACCTATGTTGTCCAATACAGCAACTGTCAGTCCCATATGCCTATTGGGCACTTGAACTGTGCCTAGTCCAAAATGAGATGTGAAGTAAGTATAAGATACACACTGGCTTTCAAACATTTAATACCAAAAAATGAAGAAGAAGAATGTAAAATATCTCAACAATTATGTTATATTGATTACGTGTTAAATGATCATATTGGGCTAAATATATTATTAAAATTAATTTTACCTATTTCTTTTTACTTTTTTAAGGTAGCTATGAGAACATTTAGCATGAAGAAAGTTTAGTGACTCATTCTATGTCTACTGGGCGGTGCTGCTCTAGAAGCTATCAGAGATAGAAAGATGAGTGGCTTAGTCTCTGACCTTTAAGATGACTTTAGTATAGTGGAGAGAGAAATGGAGAGGAGGAATAGATCCAAAAGTAACCGATACAAGACAGAGCGACTGTGAGACAAAAGAATAGAGAGACAAAGTGCTACCCGAGTGAAGGGGAGGGGATCATTCCATCGCGGGGTTTTATTTGAAGGGGGATTCTGGGCGGGGTGGGCGTGGATTTCATACACAGAAAATCACCCTGCTGTGTTTCGGCATCATTTTTCTCACAGAGATTTGGGTATTATCACAATAGGCATTTGCTAACAGTTGCAGAGGAACCAGAGAAAACCAACCGAAACCTGGACTCAAAGATATCATTGTCCTTAAAATCCTCTGAGTACAAGAAAAAATCTTGTTTTTATTTCCTGCCTGCGGTGTTAAAATCTATGCACGGATGGGATGATACAAATTCTCCAAAATAAAGCACTACGGCTCGACTTTCCCTATACTGCTGTAAAAAGACAAACTGTTGCTCACAATGCAGTCTCTTGAATTGGCTAAATGGTCTTTCAAATAAACATATTGAGAGATGGGTCTCCCGGGTGCTTATAAATTTCTCCAGTCCCTTAATGAATGTTATCAGTGTGACTTCATGACAACTGGATGGAAAATGAAAAACGTGATGTGGAGCAGAGTTGGCTGGGATGGGTTTAATAGACATCCACTTTGTAATTCCAGATTCACAATGGTCTTACGCAATAGCAAGTGAGACCTACAGGCAGAAAACAGAATTCTACCTTTAACAATCCAATAGCTAACATGTAAAAGAATGAAATGAGAACATTCTCTAACACCATACACAAAAATAAACTCAAAATGGATTAAAGACCTACATGTAAGATGGATACTATGGAACTCCTAGAGGAAAACATAGGCAGAACACTCTTTGACATAAATCACAGCAATATCTTTTTGGATCCATCTCCTAGAGTAATGGAAATAAAAACAAACACAAACAAATGGGACCTAATGGGAGCAACCTAAATGCCCATCGACAGATGAATGGATAAAGAAGATGTGGTACATATATGTAATGGAATACTACTCAGCCACAAAGAAGAATGAAAAAATGCCATTTGCAGCAACATGGATGGACCTAGAGATTATCATACTGAGTGAAGTAAGTCAGAGAAAGACAAATATATGATATCACGTATATGCAGAATCTAAAAAAAAAAAGATACAAATGAACTTATACACCGTAGAAACAGACCCACAGACATAGAAAACAAAGTTATGATTACCAAAGGAGAAAAGGGGATGGGGGAGGGATAAATTAGGAGTTTGGGATTAATATATACACGTTACTATATGTAAAATAGATAACCAACAAGGACCTACTATAGAGCACCAGGAACTATACTCAACATTTTGTAATAACCTCAAAGGAAAAGAATCTGAAAAAGAATATATGTGTGTATATATATGTGTATACATGTGTTTACATATATATATATATGTATAAAACTGTATCACTTTGCTGCACACCTGAAACTAACACAACATTGTAAATCAACTACACCCCAATAAAAAAAAACTCAAACAAACAAAAGAACAACAATCCAATAGCTACTCCTTCTTTTCCTTCCTAACAGAATTCTGCTTTTGCTGGAAGAGGCAATATGCCCGGCTAAAAACTTCTTTCCCCAGCCTCTCTTGGAGACAGGATAACCAGATAACACAGTTGAGGCCAATGAAGCGTAGTAGGAAGTTGAGCAGGGCTTCTAAGGGAGCTCCTGCACCACGGCAGACTCAGACACGGCATCCTCCACCGTGCACTCTCTGCTCTGCCCTTCTTCATGCCTGCAATGTGGGCACAGTCACTGGGGGGCGGGGAATAGCTGATTACGGCCCCGCAAGCAGCAATCGCACACTGAGGATGGTTGAGGAAGGAGCTGGAGCCTGGAGCCGGGGAGTCATTATGGAGCCACCAGGCCTAGAATGTCCAACTCCAGACTCTTTGTTATGTGCAAAATATTAAATAACTATTTGTTTAAGCCACTTCGGTTGTGTACCCAACCAATGATTACAGCTTCTTTGTTTGGTTGGTGATTTTCACCAGATGGGTTGATGTGTGTGATCTACCAACGCAACATTAATGGCAATGGCAGTGTCCATCATTACTGATTAATGGAACATGTAACCTAAAAAAATAAAACACATAAGCTGCAAGAAAGGTTATACTGGGCGTGACCTGTGGTTTTTCTGGTCCAGTGTTGTCACGGACTGTATTCACTAACACATCTTAAGAGCCTGAGGACGATGATAAACTTGTATTGAGTACTTGCTATTGACCAGGCACTGTTTTCAATGTATTATAGATATTATGCCTTTAATCCCTGGACGGATTCTGTGGCAAACGTAGTTATTTTTCCCATGATACAGATGAGGGGAAGGGAGGGCATGTGGAATTAAATGATGTGCCCCGAATCCCAACTACTAAGTGGTAGATGCATCAGAATTCAAATCCATGTGAGCTGATGCTAGAGCATACCCCTCTACCACCTATATTTGATTGCCTGCGGCTCACAAAGAGCCCGAAATGCTTCCCTCAATGATTCTTTAAATGCCTAGGGTAACCATTCTTTTTTTAAAATTGAAGTATACTTGACTTTCAATATTATATTAGTTTCAGGTATACAATGTACATTATATCCGATATAAAATTATTATAAAATATCGACTATATTCCTTGTGGACCATTCTCTCTCTCTCTCTCTTTTTTTTTTTAAAGAGCTTCAAATGCTTGGCTTATTTATTTATTTATTTATTTATTTTTGGCTGTGTTGGGTCTTCGTTTCTGTGCGAGGGCTTTCTCTAGTTGCGGCAAGCGGGGGCCTCTCTTCATTGCGGTGCACGGGCCTAGCACTATCGCGGCCTCTCTTGTTGCGGAGCACAGGCTCCAGACGCGCAGGCTCAGTAGTTGTGGCTCACGGGCCTAGTTGCTCCGCGGCATGTGGGATCTTCCCAGACCAGGGCTTGAACCTGTGTCCCCTGCGTTAGCAGGCAGATTCTCAACCACTGTGCCACCAGGGAAGCCCTCTCTCTCTCTTTTTAAAAACACCTACCTAATGTTTTAATGTCTTGAACCTATTTACAATTTTATTCAATGCTACTGATACTTCTCCTGGCTTCTCATGGTATGTTTCAAAAGCATCACCACCACCACAAGCAGGGTCACCCAGGACGTATCTCCAGCTGATGGTGGGTTAGAGATAAAATAACGACACATACTCTTTGGTTTGGAACAGGCCAGTTTATATATCCACTGTCCCAGCATCTTGTCAAGTTTAGCATTTGTTCTGGATTTTTCATTTTTAATGAAGTGACATTATTTTTTAACAGCTTTATTGAGATATCTTTGTATATATTTAAAATATATAATATATAAAATTGTATATATTTAAGGTGTCCAATATGATGTTTTGATATACCTCTATCTTGTGAAAAGATCACCACATCAAGCTAATTAACATATCCATCATCTCTGCAGAGTTATCACTGTGCGTGTGTGGTGAGAAGATTTAAGATCTATCCTTCTAGCAAATTTCAAGTCTACAATACAGTACTGTTAACTATCCTCACCGTTCTGTACGTTAGATCTCTAGAATTTACTCACCTTGGAACTTCCCTGGTTGCACAGTGGTTAAGAATCCGCCTGCCAATGCAGGGGACACGGATTCGAGCCCTGGTCCGGGATGATCCCAAACGCCATGGAGCAACTAAGCCCGTACGCCACAACGACTAAGCCTGCGCTCTAGAGCCCACGAGCCACAACTACTGAGCCTGTGTGCCACAACTGCTGAAGCCCATGCACCTAGAGCCCATGCTCCGCAACAAGAGAAGCCACCGCAATGAGAAGGCCGCGTACCGCAACAAACATTAGCCCCTGCTCGCCACTACAGAAAACCCGCGCGCAACCAAAAATAAATAAATAAATAAATAATAAAAATTAGCTATTAAAAAAAAGAATTTATTCCCCTTGCATAACTGAAACTTTGTACCCTTTGACCAATATTGCCCCATTTCTCCCTTCCCTCATGTCCTGGCAACCATCATTCTACACTCTCCCTCTGCTATGGCCTCCTGCAGTAGTGTGCGACACCCAAAGGCAGCCAATAGAATTCACCTTTTAACAAGTGATTAAGTATTAAACATGGCTACTAATAACCAATCGCTTCTTTTCCAGTCTTTTCCAGATACAGATTTCTCTCCACCACCCTTTCAAGGACAGCATGCAGAGCACCAGTTGATAAAATGAAGTGCTCTCAGACTAGAGCATCTAAGGACAGGGCATCAGTTACCTGTTACTGTCTAACAAACCACCCCAAAACTTCATGACTTAAAACAACCACTGTTTTGTTTGCTCCTAAGTCTATGTGGCGGCAGCTTGGCCTGGTAGCTCAAATATCACTAAATGATCTAGACAGTGCTTATCAAACATTCTGGTCTTGGGATCCCTTGAGGACCACAAAGAGCTTTCATTTAACTGGATTATAGTTATAGATATTCACCATATTAGACAGAATTTTTTTTTAAACATGAATACATAAGCACACATTTTCTATTAACCATCAGCAGTGATGTCATCACACATCACACAACCTCTGGAAAATTCAAATACGCACTTGTGAGCGAAGGAGAGCAAAGAAGGCACTTAGGATTATCCCCATCTTAGGATAAGACGTCTTAGGATTACTATGCAAATAGTTTTGAACTCACAGACCCCCTGAAAGGGCCTCAGGGACCACCAAGAGTCATCAGACCACACTTTGAGAACTGCTGGCCTAAGATGATCTTGTGCACATGTCTGAAAATTGGTACCAGCTGACCCCCGGGCTTCTCTCTCATTATACTACAGTCTCCCATCCCCCCCCAGCCATGGTGATCTCAGGGCAGCAAAGAGAGTAAAAGAGGAAGCTACAAAGGGTCTTGACGTCTTGATCAGCAATCCCTCAAGAGTGCTTCCACTACCCTCTAATGGTCAAAACAAACCACGGGGCTATCCCAGGTTCAAAGGGAAAAGAAGTAGGACCCAGCTCTCGGTGGTAGAAGTGCAAAGATATGGCCTTCTTGGCAAACAATCTCCCTCGGACAGCTAACCCCTTCTAGAACGAGGTGGTTGTAGGGCAAATAGTTGACGCTGCTGACTCAGCTGGTCACATGAGCCATCTGGTAGTACATGGTCTGTTATCGGCCTGAGAAATACACAAATGAGTCAGGTCACCACTAAGTGGTGCTGGTGGGAACACAAGACAATTTAGGATAAGACTATGCGAACTACGTGTGGAAAATAAAGGCTGGGGCTTCCCTGGTGGCGCAGTGGTTGAGAGTCCGCCTGCTGATGCAGGGGACGCGGGTTCGTGCCCCGGTCCGGGAAGATCCCACATGCCGTGGAGCGGCTGGGCCCGTGAGCCGTGGCCACTGAGCCTGCGCGTCCGGAGCCTGTGCTCTGCAACAGGAGAGGCCACAACAGTGAGAGGCCCGCGTACCGCAAAAAAAAACAAAAAAAAAAAGGAAAGAAAGGCTGGACAACAATCCTGTCGTAGAGCATGCGGAGAGTAGTCTGAATGTTCTTTTTATAGTGCTCTTGTCATTTATCGTATGAGGTAAATCATAAACATTGATTTATTTTATTGTTTGGCAAACCTTTTTTTTTTACTTTGTAGCTAACAAAAAAGGTTTAATGAAATATTAAGTACTGAATTTCCTTTCCTCAAGCAAGGTATTGACACATTTATAATTTGCACAAAATATTTGTTAACATTTACCATCTACAGTGAGGGTATCCTTATGATATCATTTTCCACCTGAAAACCAGAAGACCAAACCTACTAAGGAGGCCTCAGCATCTCTTCAAAATTTGCCATTTTAAAACCTCTGTAGCTAAAGATAATTTAACACAAGCAGCTGCCGAAGTTCTGAGGATCTAGCCCTCCGCAGCAAGGCTGCTCATTTTGACCAGCTGACAACTCTTCATTTGCTCATTTTCAATTCCAAATGTTCTGGCGCACATAACATCACAGGTAATGTGTCAAGTCAATTAGCAGAAAAGAACTCCCCAATTAAATGAGGCCAGATTTATATCAATGGTTTCCGATGTTTCAAATGGAAAGTCAGTTAATACCAATGACAGTTTTTCCATCAGTTTCATGAAAACAAAGCAAAGTTCAAGTCATTCTGTTGAAAGTGAAGCAGCTGATGCTGTGAACACTAGTACACATTCAGTTATAAAGCTCAACACGGAAGGTAAAAGTACTTGTTTTTATGTGAAATATATACTTCTTATTTCGTGGAGGGCAGTGATACGGTACAAACAATGGCATTAGTTCATTAAGAAACCTATGGAAAAAACGGTTCTTGGAATTGGTTTGCTGCATACATTATTCATGATCTGATGGTGCTCAAACAAGCAGGAGTATTCCACCCATCAAAATAGAAGCTGTAGCCGTCAAAATTCCAAATGTGTCTATAAATACACAAAGCAAATGAACTTCAAAATTTTTTGAAAAAGACAGTGTTAAATGCAAATAATAATGATAATAATCAGCACGGCAATACATGCTTTCTTTCTTTGCTACCCTCATCCACCCGATTTTAGAAATGTTTGAGCTTCTGAGTCTTCCCACGGCACAGGATTTTTGCGAGTGTGCAAAGAGTTCTCTAACTTTTGGTTACATTTTTCCAAAATCTACTGAAAATCTTTAGTCAAGTATTCAACAACGGAGAACCAAAATATTTGGCTTTCAACAAACTGTAGTAATTGAAATGAAGCCTGTAAACAGAAGTCATTAAAACATCCATACAGGTTAAAACAGTTATCACCCTCATCTAAGCAGAAATTGCTTTCATGTATTTCCAAAGTAATTGTCTAATAGAGTTTAAATGATATCTAGTGTTAAATGACAATTTGTTCACACACACACACACACAAAAACATATCCATGCAGATGCAAGAGAGAAAGCAAACAATATAAATGATGAGAACTCAGATCATGTACATGATTTAACTTTGAGAGTCTATTACTGTGTTTTGGGATATGTTGTTGAGGAAGAGCCTTTAGATGGCGCTCCTCTCATTAACTGGGTTAATCCACAGATTCTTCACTAAATGAATTCAAATTGGTAAAGCTTACAATTTTGCAGCATCTAAATGTGGTGACATACAAAAGAATTAAAAAGAGACAATTTTTGGATAAGTTTTGTCTGTAAAATATTTCTTGAACATACCTGGAAGCAAAATGATAGCACCTGTAAAAAATTAGTTGGGCTTAAATGCTTACACATTTCAATATCCACAAACATAGAGATGAGAGGATCCCCCTTTAGCAGAATTTGTTCAGAATCTATAAAGAGGGTAAATTCTCAACTAAAAATATTGTGGTCTAAAGAGAAAGAGTTGATTGATCTGTCAACAACTTCAAATTATCAACCACAAAAATGCAACTTTAAAGAAAATTACAGCCAGTTTTATGAAAAAATGATTAAAAACAATAAAACCATATTAAAACACATTCTTTAGGACTTTCCTGGTGGCGCAATGGTTAAGAATCCGCCTGCCACTGCAGGGGACATGGGTTCGAGCCCTGGTCCGGGAAGATCTCACATGCCTCAGAGCAACTAAGCCTGTGCGCCACCACTACTGAGCCTGCGCTCTAGAGCCCATGAGCCACAACTGCTGAAGCCCACGCGCCTAGATCCCACGCTCAGCAACGAGAAGCCACTGCAATGAGAAGCCCGCGCACCGCAACAAAGAGTAGCCCCCGCTCACCACAACTAGAGAAAGCCCGCGCACAGCAATAAAGACCCAGCGCAGCCATTAAATAAATAAACAAATTTACCAAAAAAATACATTCTTTAGATAAACATCAGTGACACAGTTTCAATGCAGAAACACAGCTAAGAAACTAGTAAAAATGTATAAATTACAAACATTAACTCATTATGTTATATACCTGAAAGTAATATAATGTTATATATTAGTTATACCTCAACTTTTTAATGTATAAATATATACAATAATTGCTCTGCTTCTGTTATTCTTTAATGTCAAAGTTATCAATGTAAAAATGTTTTCATTTTGCTGTAATGTATACACATATATATTACTTTTATTTTGAAAGATTTTATTTCTAATAAAACTATTTTTAGATCCATCAGTATAACAAAACCAAATCATTTGTCAATAAATAAATATTTATTTTGATGGTCAATAAATAAATATTTATTTTAGACCTTCCCCCTTTCACTTTGAAAGCGTCCTGGTTTGGACTAACTTATATGGTGACCCTAGTTATAATCGTATGGTGTATGTTTCCGCAGGGCTATCTAATATTGGGTTAAATTGTATTAGGATAAGAGAAGCTTTGATGCTATCATAAGAGGGGCTGAAGAGATGCTCAATTTTCACTCAGCATAAAAGATCTTTTTTTTTTTTTTCCTCTGTCTTTTTCGCCTGATAGCTTCAGGGAGCAGGATTTGATGGTATATCATCCTGTTGGTTATATTTCTCATTCCTTCCTACTATATTCCATCTTCATGATGCTCAAGGAGGGGTTCTTACTACAGAGTCCCCAAGGGTTCTTCTTTTAAAGGTTAGGATATTTGCCCTAGGCCAGCACAGTGCCCCTTTCCTGAGTGGTCACACCCTGCATGACCTACTCAACCTTATTTGGATCAAGTTCTGAACCAGAAAAGCCACTGGAGAAAGCCAATTGTTATTCCCTTACAGCCCTTCTCTTCTTTCTTTCTCTTTCCTCTCCTCACCCCCACCACTTTTAATAAGTTACCACAGTAAGTAAAAAAGCAATAAAACCCTTCTGTCATTGAATTATAAATAGGAAAGTGTCCTTCTTCATTAATGAATGGTTTTTTGAACTGAAATGTTTTACATTCAGTTTGGTTATTATTTTCGTTGGTCCTTATTGAGGCCCCACTTCAGTTATTTGCCAGTATGTGGGCAGCTGCTGCATAATATTTTGAAAATGGACTGGCTCAGATCACTACAATGGGAGAGGTCGAGTGTGCCTACATACTTCTGTCGTTTCTATTTTTACAACTGTAACGATCATCACAATTCCCGTTTCTGTTGTTTGTCCATGTTTCTGTTGCTTCTGTTCTAGAGTGTTTTCATTCTCTACCCTGTACGTGAGTTAGGGTGATGCTGGTTGCCCAGAAATCTCAGTGGTCTAAACCATCAAAACTGATTGCTCTCACAAATCAAGCCCAGTCAGCTGGAGGCTGGGGATGCGGGTTGGGTCTCTGTTCCACAGTCTTCCAGAGACCCAGGCTGACTAAGACTTTGCAACTTTCAAGGAAGTTGTAAAGAGTCAAACCTGAAACTGAACCACATAGCTTCCGCCTACATTCCATGGACCAGCGCTCAGTCACTCCTAAAAGTACCTAACTGCAAGGGAAGCTGGGAAATGAAGTCCAGCTGTGGGCCTAGGAGGAAAGAAAACAAGTGTGGCGAAAAGCCCACTAGCGTTTGCCACAAACCAATGAGACATAGTCACTGTAGTTATTAGAACCTCAAAACAGGCTGAAGGAAAGCTTTCTGAAGAAAAAACCTTAAAGTATAAGCTCACTGCCAAATGCACGTTATGACTGCTTGTTAAATGATGAAAATTGCCTTTAATTACCAGGGGAACTGGTAATTCATTTTAAAAAGTAGCAACATAACTTGTTTAGGGACTAAAAAAGTTCGTCTCTGAAGAGAATGTGTGATACAAATCGACTCCCCTTTGTCTTACTATTGATACTTTTGAGTATCTGACTGCCCCATATGCCCTGACTGCCCATTTGAAAACAACTGGCAAAGCTACAGCCCTATGCCTCAGCCCTGCTGAACCTCTGGAACAAATTTTACACACAATTACACAGTGTTGGAATCTGGCGCTCTTTGGAATCGCTTGTCTACAACATCATAGCAGAATGGAATTCTCTAACGTAAGTCTGAAACTGCTTATCACTGCTACTGCAATGATAATTTTGCAAAATTGTATTTTGCAAGTTTGTTGCAATCATTGCAATCCTTCACCGACTTTGACAGAATTTCCATTCTCATTTTACAAGTGAGGTAGCAAATGACGCTCAAAATTCTCGTTTTGCAGTCCTGAACTGGGCCCCCTCTCCCGTATCTTTATCTGCAGATAGATGATAAGTAGATAGATAGATAGATAGATAATCTGCAGCTGTAGTTTCATCATCCTTCTTGTTAATGTATTTGTGAACATGTTTCATCTACAAGTGATAAAAAAAAAATTGACCACATCTGCTTTCATGAATCTCTGCCCTAATAAATGACAATCCCATTGGTAGAGCTTACTTCCGAAATTGTCTTCATAAAAGCATTTACATGATGGCAAAGGAAAATGGTATGATCCAAACTAGATTACTGTTTAAGCCAAAAAAATATTCATTTTACCTGTGTTAGCTCATTTGTTCATTTTTTTTCATTTCTCCATTCATTCCTTCAGTCAATCATTCACAGATATGGTTCCATCATTTTAGTCAACTGAAAAACAGCTACATCTGTGGGGTTCTTTTCAGAGGACACATTCTGAGCAACATGAACAGGGTTCAAGTTCCACAGACACAAAACTACAAGCAGAGAACTCTTGTTACTAAGTTGTATTCATGACATATTTGCACGTGCTGCACAGATACCCAGTTCACACATTCATTTATTTTTTCCAGCTGTACTGAGGTATAATTTTAAAAAATTGTAACATATTTACAGTGTACAGTGTCATGATTTGATATACACATATATTGTGAAATGATTAACATGATCAAGTTAATGAACACATCTGTTATCTTCCATGGTTACTTTTTCCCCCTTTTTTGAGAATGCTAAGATCTACTCTTTTAGCAGAGTTCAAGCATACGATACAGAATTAGTTAATATAGTCACCATGCTGTACATTATAGCCTCAGAATGTATTCATCTTATGATTTAAAGTTTGTACCCCCTTTGACCAGTATCTCCCAACCCACAGCCTCTGGCAACCACAGTTGAGCTCTCTGTTATTCTGTGAGTTTTTATTTATTTATTTTTAGATTCCACATATAAGCGATAGCATACAGTGTTTGTCTTTCTGTCTGGTTTGTTTCACTTAGTATATTGCCCTCCAGTTTCATCACTGTTGTTGCAAGTGGCAGATTTTCCTTCTTTTTCATGGATGAGTAGTAATATTCCATTGTATACATACATCACATTTTCTTTATCTACTTAGTCATCAGTGGACACTTAGGTTGGTTCCATAGCTTGGCTACTGTAAATAATGCTGCAGTGAACATGGGGGCACAGATATCTCTTCAAGAGAGTGGTTTCCTTTCCTTTTTATTTATACCCATAAGTGGGATCACTGGACCGTGTGCTGGCTCTATTTTTCTCAGGAGCCTCCTTACTGTTTTCCACAGTGACTGCACCAGTTTACATTCTCACCACCAAAGCACAAGGGTTCCCTTTTCTCTACATACTCGCCAGCACTTGTTACTTCCTGTCTTTTTGACAGGTGACATCCTTATTTATTCATTCATGCATCTGTTCTTCACTTACCTATTGAGCAGGTACCAGTGCTGGGCTCTGTCTTAGATGCTGAGGGTCCCAAGATGGATCCCAAGACAGACAAAGTCTATCCCTCATGGAACTTCCATTCCTGTAGAGAAGACACTCAATAAGCAGATATATGGATGGATAGATGATATATATATAATATTTATAGAATTATCATATACATCGTTAACAACCGTAGATAACAATGATATATATTATATCATGGGTAAAGCCAATCTGCGACTTTTCCTGTCTCGACAACAGCCCTATATAAACACCCACATTCTACCTCTGCCCTTTTAGCATTCAGCACTTCAGGAACATTCTGGCGATTGGTGAACAAAAGGGCTACAGCATAATAAAAGGTAACAAAGTTCATGAATGACCAGGATACACATACAAGGGTTGCGTTTTGCCATTTTTAAATTATATTATTTTAGAAAAGAAGACTCCAGGGCCCCAAGTTGTTGCTGGTTGAGTTGTTTCTCTTCTTCCCGTCACATGAACACAAATATATAGAATTCTAAAGGCACTGAGAGATCATCTTCGCTCACCATATTATGTTACAAATGAGGCGAGTTAGGTTCAGAAACATGAAGCAATTTGCCCGAGATTACAGAAGTAGTCGGGGGAAGAGCTGGACTGGATTTCTGTTCTAGTTTTACATCCCTGGGAGAGCACAATAATAACAATCTATTTTATAATACTAATGAGAAGGCAGACTCAGCTATATAAAGTGCGAATTTGAGGTTGTAAACTAGAAAATTGAAAAGTCTATTGAAAGTCGTTTTCTTTTCTTTCTCTCCCTGCCTCTCTTAGGGAATGAGACAGATTTTCTTCACAAAGTTGAATGACTTTCTGACATGGTTGGGAAACTGAATCGGAGCCGAAAATTGAGAAAACAACTCACTGGAGAAAAAGAAATTAAATTCAGGATTGTCCCCCTAAACACAAGCCAACTGGAAGGCACTTTTTCAGAAAAATATACCAGGAGTCCTGAAACGCTCACACCCTTTGACTCAGAAATGCACTTTTAGGAACTGGTCCTAAGGAGATAATCAGCGATCCAACTAAAGATTTATATTCAAGGATACTCATCACTGTGTTGTTCATGATGGCAATATATACATATTTTTAATACACATTTATATATTTATATAACAGACTAAACATCCAACAAACAAAGCCGTGAGTTAAGTAAAGTATGGTATGGATTTTTCTCTGATTATTCATGATGTGAGAGAAAACGCTCACAATGTAAAGTTACATCAGAGATTCTCAACTGGGGATGACCTGCCTACCAAGGGACACTTGGCAATGTCTGGAGTCGCTGCTGGGCACCACAACTGGGGGGAGGGGCACTACTGGCAGCTAGTGGGTAGAGGCCAGGGAAGCTGCTGGACATCCTATAATACACAGGCAACCCTCTCCGCCTACAGCAAAGGATTTTCCTGTCAATAGGGCCACAGTTGAGAAACTGTGTGTCCGATGGATAAAACACGCACCTTGTTGATTTATCTCAAGCTTTAAGAGGATAAAACAAAGACATCACTGGGTGATAAAATTAGGGATGAGGTTTATTTTCTTTACACTTTACTCTCCTAAATATTCTACCATGAACATGTATTATTCATAGAGTCAATTAAAAAATTGCAAATAATCCTTCAAAAGCTCTCTGCAGTCTCTCACATCAAATCAAACTCCTCACCTCCACCCTCAGGATCATGCGTAACTTGGCCCTGCCTGACCTCTAGGAACCTTCTTCCCCGCTTTTCATCAAGAACTCTCCACTTTAGACAGATTTCTCCTGCACCGCCAACCTACCCTTCTCATGTGTTCATCTCCTCGATCGTCTGTGCCACGGGGTAACTGCCCACCTCACGGGATTGTTGCGAGGATCAAATGAGCTAAAATGTGCAGAAGGATTTTATAATTGTCGAGTCCACAAAGGGCAGTTTGCACTGTCACCATGCCCACCTTCTCTCCAGCTCAACTAAACCCATCCACGATTCAGCTCCTCACCCATGAATCTCTTTTCCTATGATGTCTGTCCTGACTTCCCCCAGGCTGTTTTGGGGAACCGTGAACCCTACAACTTTGCCACCCTAGTAAAAGCAAGGTTGAAGTTGAAGCATAGTTTCCCAAAGTATACTCCTTGGAACGCTAGTCTCATATCAGTCGAGGTTATGTCAGGAAATACATGGTACTTCGAATTGGGCGATTTGAGGGAAGTTTAACAATGGGCTATTCACAGAGATGAGGACAGAGTGTAGGGAAACCACAAGAGATAGAGCAGGGCCCCCAGATCTAGTAACAGCAGGGAGCTGTGACCGTCCCTAGGGGAAAGAGGGTGGAACGATTTACCAAACCCATAACCAAGAAGGAAAGAGTCCTAGGGAGAAGGTTCCAGATAGGAGCTGGGAGTTCTGTCCACAGACACAGCCAAATATAAGTGACTCAGCGGAGTGTGATCCAGAGAACACCGTAACCTGACTCTCCTTCCTTCCTCTAATCACCTGCAGGTAGGCCTTACTGGCCAAACCAACCCAGAAGTTAAGGTGTGTATCAGTCAGGGTTCTCCAGAAAAACAGAATCAATACTGAGAAAGAGAGAGAGATTAACTGTAAGGAATTGGCTCATGTGATTGGGGTTGGAGTGGGAGGCTGAGAGTGAAATCTTGAACTAGAATTTCTTCTTCAGGAAACCTCAGTTTTTGCTCTTAAGGCCTTCAACTGATTGGGTGAGGCCCACCCACATTACAGAGGGTAATCTGCTTTACTTAAAGTGCACTGATTGTACAGGTTAGCCACATCTACGAAATACCTTCAGAGCAACATCTAGATTCACTGTAACCATGACAGAGGTCAGCCTCCCTCGTGAGCACACAGCAGAGGGAGGGAGGGCTGAGGGCAGACCTGGAGGAGCAAAGAGGAGACAGAAGCTCTCCAGCACAGTTTTAAAGGCCATCTTGTGAGCAACAGTCTTCCATGGGAAAATAAATTTGAGAAACACTGAGTTAAACAAAGTTAAACCAATTATATCCCTGGTAAAATGAAGCGGGGAAGCACTGTGAACAAGAGAGGTGGGATGTGCAAAGGCTCACAGTTAATAAGTGGGGATAAACGTACACTGCGGGTGTCAATGGTCTTATGAAGCTGGAGTAGGATGCCCAAGTGGAGGAGGGCAGGCAGGGGGCCATTAAGTGGAAGACTTTACAAGCTGAGGACTTCAGCGTATATAATTACGAGGTTTAATTTTATTCAAGAGGTAATTGAGAGGTATGCTGGGCTCCTTAGAATGAGAGTGACCTAATCCAAATAAAAGCCAAAGAAAGTATTCATGCTGCTATGTGTAGGATGCATTGGAATAAAGACAAGAAACTAAGAAGACAGAAAGGAGGCAGCTGATACACTGGGACCTAAGGTGGCCGTTCATTATTATGGGATTATGGTGGGAATGAAAAGGAAGCAGGAGAGCCAGAAAAGCTTCCAGAGGAAAAAATGCTTAGCGGCAGGCTTGAAGTAGAAAGGAAAGGAGGGAGATACTTCTAAAGGTGGAAAATAACTGCAACGTTATTTCATCATAATTGAAGGTCTAGGATACTCACGCAGTCCAGCCAACTCCAATCAGCAACCAGTTCTCTCATCCCCAACAAAAGTTAGAAGATGCTTTATGTGAGAGGTCAAAATAACACAACCCCCATCCACTCCATTGTGCCACCGGAGAGCCACTTCTTATAATAATAATATAATTGAGACGAAAACTGCAGAAGCTTCTTGAGGAAAAAGCTCAGAAAAGAATAAGCTCATAATGGGAAATAATCAGTGTAACTGAAGAAAACTGTGGAAGGATCGTGTTACCAGATGCAATAAGAGAGTGTCTTTCATGATTGCAGTCGATGAGGACCTCCACACTCCAGCAGGCAAAGAATCAGGAACCAGGGAAGAAAGGCCATGTGCATGTTTTCTACAAAATATTAGTCTCTCGTGCCGGCACCTGAGCTTTTCATGGAAATGCATAAAGCTGTGTCCCGTTCCCCATCACAGCCTCCAAGGAGGACACAGGTAAAGCCTCACTCTCTCCAGCCACCCAACCTGCCACAGTGGACAGGGAAGACGGTTTTGGCATATACCATGGCCCCAAAGTAATGGCCATTGTTCTGAGAGTTGGATGATACAGACCCTGGCTCTGCCACTCGACTTGAGCAAACCCCTTCACCTCTGCTTCCTCGTCTTTCGAACGGAAATAACTTAGAGTGATAACACGATTACATAAAATAATGTAAATAAAAACATTTCATGGACTGAAAACTATAATCCGGTTTATGGTATGACTGTTCATTGGGATCCTTTTGCTATCAGCAGTCACCACGACATCCACTGGCCCCACCTTGAGTAGAAAAGGGCATTTGGAGCTCGGGACTTGGGTGCACTGAAGACACAGAGAGACGCCATCCACAAACGGATTCTCTAGGGTCCCCAGTGAGTGGGAGAAAAGTACCAAGAGCCCAGAACTCGGTTTCCTCCCTCCCTTCTTCCTACCTGGTTGCCATGGAAACCCCTAGTCATACTTCCAAAGATTCATTTGACCTGCCATTTTGATGTGATAGAGACAGAAAAATAGGCTTTAATATAGTTAGAATTAAAGACTAGTGTTAATTGCTTCTACAGAATTTTTCAGCCATTTAATTAAGGAAAAAGCAAACAGCGGTAATTTTCCCCAAAGGTCAGTGAACAAGAACATAGAGGTAATTGCTCTTCTCTCAGAATGGCTTCAACTTGCCTGATAAAATACCGTCTCCCCTGAGTAAGAAGTTACTGTTTTCCCAGAAGACGTGGCAGAAAATTAGAAAATGTCAACTGTGATGACAGTTCCCATTACAGAGGGCCTGAGATTAAGAAGAAACCATGAGCTGTGTCCTCTTGCCACATCAACCATTAAAGATTAGAAGAGGGACTTCCCTGGTGGTCCAGTGGTTAAGACTCCATGCTCCCAATGCAGGGGGCCCGGGTTCGATCCCTGGTCAGGGAACTAGATCTGCATGCCGCAACTAACAAGTCCGCGTGCCGCAACTAAAGATCCCGCGTGCCGCAACTAAAGATCCCGCGTGCCACAACTAAGAGCCCGCATGCTGCAACTAAAAAAGATCCCACGTGCCACAGTGAATATCCCACACGAGGCAACGAAGATCCCACGTGCCACAACTAAGACCCGGCGCAGCCCAATAAATAAATAAAATATTTTAAAAAGATAAAGATTAGGAGGGATCCAAGACCCACAAGTTACCGACGATATCACGGTAGTCCAGTCAGCGGGTCATGTTAGCAACTCCAAGAGTTCTATAAAACTGAGAGAGTACATTTCAGACTGTGGATGTGATGACCACACAACGAGAGCTCACGTTTATTGAGTGCTGACAATGTACGCTAGGCACCAGGCAGAGCTCCTTCCCTCCATCAGCCCACTGAATCCTCACAACAATCTCTTAAAGTAAGTGTGATTATCTGCCTCCGCTCTACAAGCAAGGAATCAGAGGTTTAGGGAGTTAAGTACGTAAATAGCTGAAGCCCTCCAAGAGAATAAGGAGCAAAGCCACCATACCGGTGTGGACAAGTATAAGAATCCCAAGGGCAAAGCAGCCTGTCCATAAATTCAGGGTGATTACCATCAGCATCTCAAAGTTCTTGCATCTTCCTGCTCACACAGACCCTCAAAAAAAATCCTCCCACCCCAAAAGAGCAATAAAAGCCTTCACAAGATGCCTCTCCTGTGCCCATGGACCAGCTTGTCAGCCAGTCAGCACCTGCCATTTTCACAGCCCTTTCTCCTCCAGTTCCCTCCATCAATGTCTTTGCTAATGCAGCCACTAGGGGGAGACTCAATGCTGACATGGCTGACGGACGTCTTGGAACAACCTTGCCCATGTCTCCTCCTCGTCCAGAGTTGCCAGTTTTGAAAATGCCAGAGTGGTCCTGGGTGCCACGGAGAAATGGGGACACTGGCTCTCATCCTTTCACAGTGATGCCCGTTGTCACGTGGACCCTGAAGCAGCTCACTGAGTGTCTGAGTGTCTTCCTCATGAGGGTTCAATACCTGACCCGCCTTTCCTAGTTTTCCCCAGTCCCCTTCCCTGCACCTCAGGCACAGAAGCAAACACAAGAGAACAGAATATCGAAGTCAGTTTACACTAGGGTATTTTTCAGAGCACCTTTCATAATTAAAACTTCTATAATTCAAGAATAATTTTCCTGTAGGATTGACAAAGAATAGCATCATGTAGTTTTGTTTATCAGTGACCGTAGTAACAGCACAGAGTTTTCGATTCACTCAGTCCTCCAGTTCTAAACATATGTGATTACGGACTTTTTTTTTTCTCATTTGGGGAGGTTCACATTAGTTCAAATTTTGTTCCAGAAATAAGACTTTGTAAGTATATTTTTAACCACATTTATTTCATATTTACATAACCCAAATTCACATAAGGCTACATTAATACAGGAATATTTCAGCCCTTCCCACTTTCCGCCTGTTTCTAAAGAGGAAGTAATCTTACTTGTGAGTTAAGCGCCGAGTGTCTCCTATGGAGTGTGGAATCTGGGAAATGAGATGATTCTCAGAGAAATAAAACCAGATTACCCACCCCAGAGGCCCAAATGTATCACAGAGGGTCAGATACCGGCTAGCTTTAGGAAGGTATGACTGTATATGAACAACTTAGGGATGGAAAAGAAAGAGGTGGTGAATGAGGGAGTATCACCGTGATGAGGGTAGAGTTTAGAGGACAGGACAAGAAAGAGATACTTAGCTCTATACTTGATCGGGGACTCGTAGTCAAGAGACCAAAAAGCTGCGCCTTTTGGCTTCAGGGAAGAGTTTTCAAAGATTAAAGAGAAAACGGGAAGAGAACATTTTATTTTTTCATGAGCCACTTCCAGAGAGTTCTTAGGAGTGCTGTTATAAGGCATTATAGAAAGAAAGACTGAGAACAATAAAGATGTCTAAAGAAGATGCTCTTTGAAGCTCTGCTAGCATTAAGAATGTACTCCCCTCTTTGGCATTTTTTTTTTCAAGAGGCTGAGTACAGATGTGATTTGCTGTCAGTTATGTTTTTCTGCCACAATACTGTTTCTTTGAAGGCAACATTGCTCAGAGACTGAGCCATATAGGGCTTCAGTTGCACTCAGGTTATACAGAGTAACAAAGAACTCCCTCTCTTTTCCGGAAAAAAAAAATTGGCCCTCAGGCGTATCATACATATAAACAGATACCAACCAAGGCCACCAACTTCTGAATCTCAGTATGACATGAACTGGGACATAGACCATAAAAGTTGAATGCCTTCTAGAATCGGCGCTATCTTCCTTCATACCAGTAGGCGTGTTTAAGATACTCAGACCCATTCAAATACTCTGGATTTTTCACAGCAAATACTGCCAAGAGATTTGTGTTTTCTGGGTAGTTTTAGATACGTGCATCTCCATATCCTTTTTTTCTTCCCTTATTCTCCTCTTTGGGCCACAAAGTCAAATTTTACAGATCTCACTCCACTCCATTGCTGAATCCATCCCATTCTCCCTGTTTAAAACTAGGATCACAATCACCTCATATGACTGCTCATATCAGTTCCTAGTGGATTAAAACAACTACCATTTATTCAGCTCATGATTCTGGGAGTTGGCTTGTTGCTCTTCTGATCGGGGCTGGCTCAGTAGATCCCTGCTGGACTTCTCTGTGCTCCTGGCGTCAGCTGATGGACAGATGATGGCTGGATGATCTAAGGTGGTCTCACTCATATGTTGGGCGGTTGGCAGGCTCGAGTGACAGAGCCATGCGCCTTTCATCATCCAGCAGGATCGCCTGGGTTCCTTCACACAGTGGTCACAACGTCCCAAGACAAACAAAAGCAGAAGCCGCATGGCCTCTTGATGCCTTGGTTTGGAACTCACTTGATGTCACTGGTCACAGCAAGTCCCCAGGCCAGCCTCAGTTTCAAGGACCGGGAGATAGACTCCATCTCTTGATGAGAGGAGCCGAAAAGTATTGAGGCCATTTTTTGCAATGTGTTTTACTATTGCTGTATCTGAATGCATTCTACCCCACTGCAGAGAATGACACTGCAGCTGAAGCTTCATGCACTCTTCCTGCCATTTACTGGCCGCTCCTGAAGCGGGAGCAGTATTTTGGCAAAGCTCCTATCAAGACTACCAAAAGGTAACCACTTACATGGGTGTGTGTGTGTGTGTGTGTGTGTGTGTGTGTGTGTGTGTGGTAGTGAAAGACCTGCGTATGTGCTAAATTCCAGTAGAGCCGCTAGCGTTGCTACACGGCCTGCAGGGAGAATGTCCCCTCTTATGTATCTTCATTAACCGGTTAATCGAGTGGAAAGATGGCCCTTAGAAGAGGACTCTGCCGTAACAGAGTGGGACATAAGACATACAGACGAGACACATCGAAAAGGATGAATCCAGAGACTGGAGACAGAGATAGCCAAGGTCACCCGGTGGAGAATGGGAGTGGGGTTGGGAGGGAAAGGGCCCTTCACTAGTTACAGAGCGATAGAATGTCCTAGAAATTTGAGGAGGCTGCTACTAACAGATAGTAGGCACATGAAATGGTGATGGAAAATTCCAGTCACCTCACAAGTTTATCTAGCCCCTTTTTTCCTAGCCTACCCTCTCCCTTCCCACCTCCCCCATCCTCACTCCAATTCACTGATCCCCATTTGCAATTTGCTAAATGATGTCTTCTTTGTCTTAATACCCTGCCAGCGCCTGACACAGTGACCAACTCATAAAGGTGGTCAGCAAGAATGAATGATGCTTGGGGGGGATGAATTGGGAGACTGGGATTGACATATATACACTAATACGTATAAAGTAGATAATTAATAAGAATTACAAAAGATAAATAAATAAAATTCAGATCAAAACAAAAACCAAAAAAACGAATGAATGACGGCAAGACCCTGACCCTTGAAATTAGTGAGTTGATCGATTCACTTTTTCCCTGAAGTTTTCCCTAGGTCTGAGTGATTAGGTAATGCAGATCAACATCATTCCCAACTTCATCGATGCTTTTATAATTAACTTCTTATAAAGTGGTGCTCAACAAAAGCTTGTTGGATAGAAGGAGGGATGGACAAATGAACACCAAGGGTGGGAAGGAATTCTGAGGTCCAACTACAGCAGCAGTCAGAGGTGGAGCCTGGGACAGCGAGGTTGTCCAGAGGCTTTCACTGAAGAAGAGGCATGTGGAGGATGAAAACATTCCCCCAGCTGCTCTGGAGCAGCCAACTCACACAACAGCAAACCTGGTACTTTTATCCTCAGGATGTCTCTGAAAAGATCTGGCCTCGTGATCTTGGGTTGTTTTAGTTTTGAACCATGACTTTGCTAGGTAATGTTTTAAAATGCGAGCTTCCTTTGAACGAGTTTTTGCATAGTCCTTTGGCTACTCAATTAGTTCTCTCCAAAGTCTGATCCTCATTTCCACATCTGTGTCGTCCACAACATCGACAACATTTGTACACTGTGATAGAATAATAAAATCATGTAGCTTACAGACATCTGTAGCTCTCGGTGTTTTAGAAACGCAGACCTGTAGTATCAAAACTTTAAAGGATAAAACCTGTAGCCATCATTTTATTTCTCTGCCTATGCAATCCAACAACATTACAAAAATCCCGTCATACGACATAAACTGTGGCATCAAAAGATAACTTCAATAAATGAAATATTGTTCTGTCCTTTCTGTTTAATTATGTAGTCCCAAATCCAATTTTGGATTGAAAGCCACTTGATTGATTTTGAAACTATGTATGTCGGGAATAGTCTCTTCAAAATTATAACCAAATAAAGAAGTTAATAAAATCGACTTTTTTTAAAAAAAGCAAAACCTGCCCATATCTGGTATCTTCCTTCTGTAGAGTCTGGCATATTTTATTATTTTATTTCAATTAGTATTCAAGGAGAGCTTTTGAAACCATTTTGATTACCCTGACAGCTGAAATAAAATTTTTACAAGAGCAGCATATTTGGAGCCAAAGATCGGGTTGACACAATGAATGCAATGATGAAAATCATTTTACAGTAGTCCAGCTTAGCATATTGGCTTCATTTAAAATTTATATCACAAGGGTTTAAAAAAACAAAAAACAAAAAACAACACTTTTCCTCTAAAAGAAAACAGTAGCTTTCAATTCTTTCTGTTGGCCACAAAAAGTCCTAAAGCTTTGGAGACTTGAATAGTTATCAGAGTCCCAGAAACCCATTACCCAGCATCTCCGAATTATTTTCAGAGGTTTTGAAAAGGAAAGATACCTTGGGAGCTACACAATTAAGAAATGAGTCAATTACCAGAACAGTAGCCTCCTATAGAGACTTAATAAACTGTGCTTGAACATGTGAAGTGCTCCCAGTAAAAACCCGCCCTCTCAAAACTGTGTTCTAATGGACACTGACGCAGTAGTGGTCGCAGATTCAAACTGGCAATCAGATTCAAGACACATTTCAGGCTTTCGTCTCCATTTACATCCCTTTGTAGAAGGTTAGAGGACAGGGAACAGCATCTTCCTTTCATCAGGAACCTGTGGTACACAGAATCATGGCCCCCCAAAGATGCCCACATCCTAATTCCCAGACCTGTGAATATGTTATGTTAAATGGAGAAAGGGAATTAAAGTTGTAGATGGAAGTAAGGTTGATAATCAGCTGACCTTAAAATAGGGAGATTATTCTGGATTGTCCAGATGGGCCTAAAGCAATCACAGGAGTCCTTAAAAGTGGAAGAGTAAGGCAGAAGAGATTAGAGGGATACAATGTTGAGAAGGACTCAATCCACCATTGCTGACCTTAAAAACGGAGGGAGAGACCACAGCCAAGGAATGCAGGCGACCTCTAGAATTTGGAAAAGGCCAGGAAATGCAATCTCCCCTAGAACCTCCAGAAAGGAACACAGACCTGCTGACACCTTGATCCTAGCTCCGTGAGATACGTGACAGACTCCTATCCTACAAAACTGTAAAGTAATATGTTTATGTTGTTTTAAGGTGCCAAGTTTGCGGTCATTTGTCACAGCAGTGACAGGAAACTCATACGACACTCAACAGGTACCCAAGTGCACAGCTTATTTTGTCCCCACACCCACGCAGGAAATGCAAGGCTGCCAAAGAATGACACCCAGGGTGCGCATAGGTCACCTTGACACAGAGGCACCACAGCTACAGCTTCCCAACAATCTTTCATATGGGGCCAGTGATACAGGCCCCAAACCTGCATGCCAGCGCCCAGCAGCCCTGGTCCAGGAGCAGTCTCCCAGACCAAGGCCTCACAACAAACGGAACAGGCACAGTACGCCACATTCATTGATCGCTACAGCCCGCAGAGACACAGGACTGAAGTCCTTCTCACAGGCAGGCTGGGATCAGCCCAGGGCTGAAGTGAACCCTTTCCTCACAGTTATGGTCCCAATGTCATTATATCTACTACATTCTAAACCTGAGCAATCTGTCATTGTTTGAATCTTGGGTACAAGTAGGGCCCCCTCCCCACAGACATCAAAGGCCAAGGACTTGCTTTCCCTGGACACAGGCAGCTTGGAAGGACACGGCCGTGTTTCAGTGCTCACCAATTCAGTGTTCCATGTTACTTTATGGAACATCCCTACCACACGTGATGAGAATCAGCTGTGTTTACATCACCACGAATTGGGACTTCCCTGGTGGCGCAGTGAGTAAGACTCCGTGCTCCCAATGCAGGGGGCTCGGGTTCAAACCCTGGTCAGGGAACTAAATCCCACATGCATGAGGCAACTAAGGAGCCAGCGAGCTGCGACTAAGACTCGGTGCAACCACATAAATAAATAATCAGGGAAGGATTTAAAAAATAAATAAATCACCAAGAATTATGCAGGAATAGAGCTAGAAAGAATGACAGGCATTCTGAAGATACATTTTTGTCAAGGAAGAAGAGTGACACGCGCACCTGGAGATGAGCACAACACAGAGTAGCAGGTGGTAAAGTAGGATGCAATGAGATGCAAAGCTGGAGGACTGGAGGAGGGAGGAAGAAAATTCTGGAAGAATCAGTGAAGAGCAATTTAACACAAGGAATGGGTTAATATCAGAAATGGGAGACATCAGGGGCAGGTTTGTGACAGAAGTTTTTTTTTTCTTGGTTGTTGACTAGCTCTAAACCTCACCACGTCTGCAGTCACCCTTCCTCCTATCTGTTTGGGAGCCTGGCTTCTCTACCCTCCACACAAGGACAGTAGCAGGCCAACCCTCTTCTCAACCTCCACGCTGGGAAAAAGAAAAGATCAGCTGGCTGAGTACTGAAGCATAATTCTATCTTATGACTCAATATGTCACAAAATAGAATCCATTTTTTTTTGCTACTTCTATATAAACACCTCTATTATGTCCACAGAAGACAAAGGTTACCTTGTGAGAGAAATTATTCATGAGGGAAGAAATTAGAATTTTGAACAACCCTCTTAGGTGACCTATACAGACGTATGAAAATAGGACTTCAATCTATACTAGATGACGAATCCAAAAAGATGAAAACATAATCAAATTGCAGTAGCACTCAATTTAATTTAACCTTTGAGGGGCCTGGTCAATGGTCTCTTAAAATTAATTTCACCCAGTGATTCTCCAGGGAACAGAGAGAAAGAACTTATATTTAAATACATGCATGCACAGTTATAAACATACTTTGTTTATAAATGTAGTTTATTTGCCTTTATGTTTTTTCTCCCAACAAAGAATTCTAGATTGATTAAGGCTTCTCAGCTTAAAAAAAATCTCTGGAAAAGAGGCTTCATTCTGAAAAACTCCAGGATTAGTGTTCAATCCTGAAGTATTTCTGAAAAAACTTTCACCAAAAAATGTAAATTTTACACTGCCCTCATTATTAAGCCAACTTGTAATAGGTTTTTCTTAGGGTTTTTGCACTTACGAGATTCCTGATTAAAAATTCACCAAAAGTTTAATATCCAACAATAAGTTCAAAGAAATACTCAGACTTCCTTTTCTAAACTTTTGAGTTGGTCATTTAATTCCTGTAAAAAATATTAAAGTAGAAATCAATAATCTACCAATTTGACAAGGTTCTTCCACCTGTAGGAACAAGATAAACTTAATAAATTGTCGGCACTAACCAGAAAAGATTAACTATATAATTTACCCAAAGTTTAATGGAACAGCTGAATCAGGGGACGCTGTGGAGAGGTGTTTCATGGGAGAAAAAAATGAGCTAATTTATATAAGAATTATTAAAGCCATACTTGGAGCTGCTGCTCGATTAAGTTTAAGAAGGAGTAATACTACTGCCAAGGGCTGGCATTTAGGAGCAGGAAGCAGCATTATAAATTGGATCCAACTTTCTGGAAGGCAATTTGGCTATATATATATATATATATCAAAAGCCATAATAACACATGACCTCATTGAACAGGACTTCTGTTTCTTGGAATTTATCTTAAGAAAATAAAGGAAGGATGTAATAAAATTACACTATTCCTTTTACTTTATTATATTAAACAAATAATTTTATTATTGCACAACATGGATTACTCTGTTGTTTAAAACTAGAGAAAACTAGAAACGATGAAAATGCTTACCAATTAAGAATTGTTTAAATAAATGGTCTTTCTTCTCCTACCCTCGCCCCCTCCAGTCTATTTCCAACACAGCAGCCAGCATCATCTTATAATTAAAATGCAATGACTTGAATGTTAACTCGACTTACTGTGGTGATCATTTCACACTATATACAAATATTGAATCATTATGTTGTACACATGAAACTAATATAATGTTATATGTCAATTATACCTCAACAACAATAACAACAACATTTTAAGGCAATGACGATGGCCATGTCACTCCTGTGCTCAAAACACTCCAGTGGTTCCCCTCAATCAGGGTCAAAGCCAAATCTGTATTGTGCTCTAGGCCATTTAAGTGGCTCTTCCTTGAGCAAGTGTATGTGCCCCAAGTAACCTTTCATGTTCACTTTAGACACAGAAGAGCCTAGGATCTTAGCTCCCTTGTGAAGGACATCCCATTTGATATTTGCCTTGACACCCTCCTACATACATTTTTTTAAAAGTTTTCTCCAAAACTGTAATTATATTAGAGATACTGAGCAGAAAGCTGTTTTTCCCAATCACCACCAAGTGACTATCATCTCTCATCTGGACTACTGCAAAGCTGCCCACCCTAATTATTCTTCCTACTTAATTTATTCTCCACACTACATTTCTTTTTTTCAAAAATATGGTCACAATTTCCCTCAAGCTTAAAATGCCTTCCCATTTCTCTGCAAATGAAGATCCAAATTCCTGATGGTCAAGGTTCTGAAACAGTGCTATACAACAGAAACATATTGGGAACCATGTATTGAATTTTAAATTTCATAGTAGCCATATTTTTTCAAAAACTTTCAAAATGGTAAAAATAATACTATATTTAATTTTAGTCAATCTATCCAAAATATGGCCATCTCAATATGGAATCAATAATTCAAGTAGATCTTAAATGTTATCACTACAAAAACTACACAGCTATGTGAGGTGACTGATGTGTTAATGAACCCTACTGTGGTAATCATTTTACAATATATATACAGTGCGTCTCAAACTGGACAAGCCACATTTCACATGATCTGCAGCCCCATGTGGCTAGGGGCTGCCCTATTGGACGATGCAGCTCTGCAACAGGGATCCCCAACTGCCAGGCTGCAGACTGGCACAGCAGGAGGTGAGCGGCAGGCGAGCAAACGAAGCTTTATCTGCCGCTCCCCATCACTCCCCATCGCTCACACTACCAGCTGAACCACTCCCCGCCCACCCCACCCCCGCCAATGGCAAAAGTGTCTTCCATGAAACTGGTCCCTGGTGCCAAAACGGTTGGGGACAGCTGCTCTACAAGGTCAGGACTATGCCCACCTCTTCAGCCTTCTCAGGCTATAGACCTATTTAACCTTCAGGTACTCAAAACTCCAATTCTTTGAACTCTCCTAGTCCTTTATACATGTTGAGTTTTCATACAACAGATGATTTGAAAGAAGACAACCAAATTTTTTAAAGGACAAAAGATTTGAACGAGGACTTCCCTGGTGGCACAGTAGTTAAGAATCCGCCTGCCAACGCAGGGGACATGGGTTCGAGCCCTGGGCCAGGAAGATCTCACATGCCATGGAGCATCTAAGCCCGTGTGCCACAACTACTGAGCCTGCGCTCTAGAGCCCGCGAGCCACAACTACTGAGCCTGAGCCCTAGGAGCCCGCGTGCTGCAACTATTGAGCCCACGTGCCTAGAGCCCATGCTCTGCAAGAGAAGCCACCACAGTAAGAAGCCCGTGCACTGCAACAAAGAGTAGCCCCCACTCGCCTCAACTAGAGAAAGCCCACGTGCAGCAAAGAAGACCCAATATAGCCAAAAACTAAAACTTAAAAAAAATAAAAATAAAAGTAGGAGATTCAAGATGGTGGAGGAGTAGGTGGACGTGTTCATCTCTCTTCAAGGATACATCAGGAATACATCTATAGATGCAACAATTCTCACAGAACACCGGCTGAAAACTAGCAGAAGACCTTGGACACCGGAAAGGACTATAAAGATCCCTGCATAACCGGGTAGAATGGAAAAAAGGGAGGAGGAGGAGGGGAAGCGGGATGGGACCTGCACCCTGGGGCGGGGGAGCTGAAGCAGAGGAGAGATTCCCAAATTCGGGAAAACCCCTCTCCTACAGGGAAATCAACTGGGACAGAAGGGAAGCATTTGAGGCTGTGAGAAGAGGGTGACACGGCTGATCTGTGGCAGATGGGACAGAGTGAGAAACACACAGATGGTCCCTACCACAGCCCTCCATGTCCCGGACTGGGATGTGTGTTCACAGGTGTGCGAGGGGGCAGCGAGCTGGCGTGTGGGGATTGGAGAACAGGACCGGAGAGAGAACTGCTGTTGGCTGTGGGAAGATGGACTGAGGGGATGGGAGGGAATGCCTACAGAGGAAGACAGGACTGCCATGGAAGCAGGGCACTACTGCTGAGTCACACGCAAGGGGAGGAGCCACTACCGTAACCGCTCTCTCCCCACACGCCAGCGCCTGCCGATGACAATAAAAGAAGCCCACTCAGGGCTGGCTCTTAAGCGCCGGCTGCCGAGCAATAAAAAAGCCCCCTCAGAGCTGGCCCTCATGCGCCAGGTGCAGGGCAATGACAAAAAAAAAAAGTCGGGCCGGGGCTGCCCCTCATGCGACTTACACCAGGCACCAGAAAAGGCCCTCACTGGACATATCTCTTGCACCTGTGGCCGTTGGCTTCCCTGTGAATTTGGTGTCGCTGGGCCTCCCATGATCCAAGCAGTCATAGCATCTCTGCAGCCTGTCCTCACAAGGGCAGACCCAGAAGCTCCAAGGCAGCCTCAGGACCAGACTCTTCTGGGTGGACCACACGCAGAGGTGGGGATAAAACCAAAGCTGAACCCCAGGGATGGGGTGACTAAAGAAGAATATCAAAAATCTTTCCATCAGCTGTACGAGTTACAGACTGAACCCCCGTCATCAGCTAGGTAGACTCTGCATCTATGAAATATCTGAGTAGACAATGAGCGTTCCTGCAAATGAAAACGGCCTAGCTCTGGCAGCTGTGGACTTCGGGGGCAAGCACATGCAGAAACTGGGCCATATCAGAGTCTGAGTGGTGCCCACAGGGCCCACAGCAGGTCCAGAGACCAGCCCAGAGGCAGAGGAGAGCCTTTTGGGGAGGCAGAGGTAGGCTGTGGCTCATGGTGTGTGCAAGGACACTTACAGCAGAGACTCCCGAGAAACATAGTTATTACTATTAATTTTCCTACGTTTTGATTCATTCTGTTGTTGAATTTGGCTTTTTTTTTTGGTTTCTCTTTTTTTGTTGTTGTTCATTTGTTGTTGTTTTAGTATTTTTTTTAATTTAGTCTTTCGGGATCTCCGTGTTTTATAACATGTTTTTTTTATGTATTTCTATTTTTACTTTGCTTTTCTGTTATTCTGTGTTCTTTTCCCTTATTTTCTTCTTCTTAACATATTTTTCTTCTTTTCTTTTTAATATATGTCCATTTCTACTTTGCTTGTCTGTTGTCCTGTGTTTCTTCTATCATTATTTTTTTAAAATCATTTTTATTGGTTTGTTCTGTTTCCTTGCCTTATTCTTCAGTTGGCACACTGCTTTGGTTTTGTTTTTAGATTATGTGTTTTTGTTAGTTTTGATTCTAATTGTTTGATTTCGATTTTGAGTTCTTCTATTTGTCTGGTTGTTCTCTTCCTTTTTGTTTTATTTGGCTCTGTTTTTGCTTCTTCTACGTGTGTTTCCTTGTTTCTGTTTTTGTTTGTTTGATATTGTTTTTACCACTTCTCTGGGGTTTCGTTTGTCTTTTTTTTCTTTAATATATCTTCTACTTTATTTTTTTTTTATATTTCAATTTCTACATTGCTTTTCTGTTGTTCTGTCTTCTTTCCCCTTTCTCTTTTTCTTTTTTTAATCATTTTTGTCGGTTTGTTTTCTTTCTTTGCTTCATTCTTCAGTTGGCACCCTGCTTTGGTTTTGTTTTTGTGTTTTTGTCAGCGTTCTTTTTAATTGTTTGATTTTGTTCTTGGGTTCTTTTGTTTGTCTGGTTGTTCTCTTACTTTTTGATTTATTTGGTTCTGTTTTTGTTTCTTTTCTGTGTGTGTGTTTCCTTGTTTCCATCTGTTTGATTTTACTTTTCACCATTTGTCTGGGATTTTGTTAGTCTTCTTTTTTTTTTTTTAATCCCCTTTATTGCCAGGATGAGTGAATTGTGGGGTCTTGGTCCCTTGACCAGAAGTCAGGCCTGAGGCTCTGGGGTGGGAGCACTGAGTCCAGGATGCTGGACACTAGAGAATTCCCAGCCCAGGGAAGATTAACTGCCGAAAGCTCTCACGCAGGCCTCTATCTAAATCCAAGAGCCGGCTCCACCCAACTGCCAGCAGCTCCCAGTGCTGGACGCCTCACACCAAACAACAAACAAGACAGGAACACAAACCCACCCATCAGCACACAAACTACCTAAAGTCATACTAAGCTCACAGACACCCCAAAACACACCACCTGACATGGCCCTGCTCCTCAGAGGGAAAAGACTCAGCTCCACCCACCAGAACACAGGCACCAGTCCCTCCCATCAGGAAGCGTATGCAAGTCACTGAAGCAACCTCACCACCAGGGCAGAGAAAAGAAGCAAGAGGAACTATGACCCTGCAGCCTGGGGAAAGGAGACCTCAAATACTGTAAATTATACAAAATGAGAAGACAGAGAAATATCTTGCAGGCAAAGGGGCAAGATAAAAACTCATAAGACCAAATAAATGAAGAGGAAATAGGCAAATTACCTGAAAAAGAATTCAGAGTAATGATAGTAAAGGTGATCCAAAATCTCCGAAACAGAACAGAGAAAATACAAGAAACGTTTAACAAGGACCTAGAAGAACTAAAGAGCAAACAAACAATGATGAATAACACAATAACTGAAAGTAAAAATACTGTAGACGGCATCAACAGCAGAATAACTGAGGCAAAACAACGGATAAGTGAGCTGGAAGATAGAATGATGGAAATAACTACCACAGAGCAGAATAAAGAAAAAAAAATGAAAAGAACTGAGGACAGTCTCAGAGAACTCTGGGACAACATTCAACGCACCAACATTCGAATTATAGGGGTCCCAGAAGAAGAAGACAAAAACAAAGGTTCTGAGAAAATATTTGAAGAGATTATAGTTGAAAACTTCCCCAACATGGGAAAGGAAATAGTCAATCAAGTCCAGGAAGCACAGAGAGTCCCCTACGGGATAAACCCAAGGAGAAACATGCCGAGACACATAGTAATCAAACAAAAATTAAACACAAAGAAAAAACATTAAAAGCAGCAAGGGAAAAACAACAAATAACATATAAGGGAACTCCCATAAGGTTAACGGCTGATCCTTCAGCAGAAACTCTACAAGCCAGAAGGGAGTGGCAAGATATATCTCAAGTGATGAAAGGGAAAAACCTACAACCAAGATAACTCTACCCAGCAAGGATCTCATTCAGATTAGACAGAGAAATCAAAAGCTTTACAGACAAGCAAAAGTTAAGAGAATTCAGCAACACCAAACCAGCTTTACAACAAATGCTAAAGGAACTTCTCTAGACAGGAAACACAAGAGAAGGAAAAGACCTACAATAACAAACCCAAAACAATTAAGAAAATGGAAAGAGGAACATACATATCCATAATTACCTTAAATGTAAATGGATTAAATGCCCCAACCAAAACACACAGACTGGCTGAATGGATACAAAAACAAGACCCATATATATGCTTGCTGTCTACAAGAGACCCACTTCAGACCTAGGGACACATACAGACTGAAAGTGAGGGGATGGAAAAAAGATATTACATACAAACGGAAATCAAAAGAAAGCTGGAGTAGCAATTCTCTTATCAGGCAAAATAGACTTTAAAATAAAGACTATTACAAGAGACAAGGAAGGATACTATATAATGATCAAGGGATCAATCCAAGAAGAAGATATAACAATTGTAAATATCTATGCACTCAACATAGAAACACCTCAATCCATAAGGCAAATGCTAACAGCCATCAAAGGGGAAATCGACAGTAACACAATCATAGTAGGGGACTTTAACACCCCACATACACCAATGGATAGATCATCCAAAATGAAAATAAGGAAACACAAGCTTTAAATGACACATTAGACCAGATGGACTTAACTGACACTTATAGGGCATTCCATCCAAAAACAACAGGATACACTTACTTCTCAAATGCACATGGAACATTATCCAGGATATATCACATCTACGGTCACAAATCAAGCCTCGCTAAATTTAAGAAAATTGAAATTGTATCAAGCATCTCTTCCAACCACAACACTAAGACTAAATATCAGTTACAGGAAAAAAACTTAAAAAAAAAATACAAACACGTGGAGGCTAAACAATACGATACTAAACAACCAATAGATCATTGAAGAAATCAAAGAGGAAATCAAAAAATACCTAGAAACAAATGACAATGAAAACACGACGACCCAAAACCTATGGGATGCAGCAAAAGCAGTACTAAAAGGGAAGTATATAGCAAAACGATCCTACCTCAAGAAAGAAGAAAAATCTCAAACAACCTAACCTTACACCTAAAGCAATTAGAGAAAGGAGAACAAAACAACCCCCCAAAGTTAGCAGAAGGAAAGAAATCATACAGATGAGATCAGAAATAAATGAAAAAGAAATGAAGAAAACAATAGCAAAGATCAATAACGCTAAAAGCTGGTTCTTTGAGAAGATAAACAAAACTGATAAACCATTAGCCAGACTCACCAGGAAAAAAAGGGCGAACACTCAAATCAACAGAATTAGAAATGAAAAGCCAGAAGTAACAACTGACACTGCAGAAATACAAAGAATCATGAGAGACTACTACAAGCAACTACATGCCAATAAAATGGACAACATGGAAGAAATGAACAAATTCTTAGAAAAGTACAACTTCCCAAGACTGAACCCGAAAGAAATAGAAAACATGAATAAACCAATCACAAGCACTGAAATTGAAACTGTGATTAAAAATCTTCCAAAAACAAAAAAGCCCAGGGCCAGATGGCTTCACAGGCGAATTCTATCAAACATTTAGAGAAGAGCTAACACCTATCCTGCTCAAACTCTTCCAAAATATAGCAGAGGGAGGAACACTCCCAAACTCATTCTACAAGGCCACCATCACCCTGATACCAAAACCAGACAAAGATGTCACAAAGAAAGAAAACTACAGGCCAATATCACTGATGAACATAGATGCAAAAATCCTCAACAAAATACTAGCAAACAGGGGCTTCCCTGGGGGCACAGTGGTTGAGAGTCCACCTGCCAATGCAGGGGACATGGGTTTGTGCCCCAGTCCGGGAAGATCCCACATGCTGTGGAGCGGCTGGGCCCGTGAGCCATGGCCACTAAGCCTGCACGTCCGGAGCCTATGCTCCGCAACGGGAGAGGCCACAACAGTGAGAGATCCACGTACCGCCAAAAAAAAAAGAAAATACTAGCAAACAGAATCCAACAGCACATTAAACGGATCATATACCATGATCAAGTGGGGGTGATCCAGTTATGCAAGGATTCTTCAGGATATGCAAGTCAATCAACGTGATACACCATCTTAACAAACTGAAGGAGCAAAACCATATAATCATCTCAATCGATGCAGAGAAAGCTTTCGACAAAATTCAACACCCATTTATGATAAAAATCCTGCAGAAAGTAGGCATAGAGGGAACTTTCCTCAACATAATAAAGGCCATATATGACAAACCCACAGCCAACATCGTCCTCAGTGGTGAAAAACTGAAACCATTTCCACTAAGATCAGGAACAAGACAAGGGTGCCCACTCTCACCACTATTATTCAACATAGTTTTGGAAGTTTTAGGCACAGCAATCAGAGAAGAAAGAGAAATAAAAGGAATCCAAATCAGAAAAGAAGAAGTAAAGCTGTCACTGTTTGCAGATGACATGATACTATACATAGAGAATCCTAAAGATGCCACCAGAAAACTACTAGAGCTAATCAATGAATTTGGTAAGGTAGCAGGATACAAAATTAATGCACAGAAATCTCTGGCATTCCTATACACTAATGATGAAAAATCTGAAAGTGAAATCAAGAAAACACTCCCATTTACCATTGCAACAAAAATAATAAAATATCTAGGAATAAACCTACCTAAGGAGACAAAAGACCTGTATGCAGAAAACTATAAGACACTGATGAAAGAAATTAAAGATGATACAAATCGATGGAGAGATATACCATGTTCTTGGATTGGAAGAATCAACACTGTGAAAATGACTATATTACCCAAAGCAATCTACAGATTCAATGAAATTCCTATCAAACTACCACTGGCAGTTTTCACAGAACTAGAAGAAAAAATTTCACAATTTGTATGGAAACACAAAAGACCCCGAATAGCCAAAGCAATCCTGAGAAAGAAAAATGGAGCTGGAGGAATCAGGCTCCCTGACTTCAGACTACACTACAAAGCTACAGTAATCAAGACAGTATGGTACTGGCACAAAAACAGAAAGATAGATCAATGGAACAGGATAGAAAGCCCAGAGATAAACCCACGCACATATGGTCACATTATCTTTGATAAAGGAGGCAAGAATATACAGTGGAGAAAAGACAGCCTCTTCAATAAGTGGTGCTGGGAAAACTGGACAGCTACATGTAAAAGTATGAGATTAGAACACTCCCTAACACCATACACAAAAATAAACTCAAAATGGATTAAAGACCTAAATGTAAGACCGGACACTATCAAACTCTTAGAGGAAAACATAGGCAGAACACTCTATGACATAAATCACAGCAAGATCCTCTTTGACCCACGTCCTAGAGAAATGGAAATAAAAACAAAAATAAACAAATGGGACCTAATGATACTTAAAAGCTTTTGCACAGCAAAGGAAACCATAAACAAGACCAAAAGACAACCCTCAGAATGGGAGAAAATATTTGAAAATGAAGCAACTGACAAAGGATTAATCTCCAAAATTTACAAGCAGCTCATGCAGCTCAATATCAAAAAGAAAACCAAACAACCCAATCCAAAAATGGGCAGAAGACCTAAATAGACATTTCTCCAAAGGAGATATACAGATTGCCAACGAACACATGAAAGGATGCTCAACATCACTAATCATTAGAGAAATGCAAATCAAAACTACAATGAGATATCACCTCACACTGGTCAGAATGGCCATCATCAAAAAATCTACAAACAATAAATGCTGGAGAGGGTGTGGAGAAAAGGGAACAGTCTTGCACTGTTGGTGGGAATGTAAATTAATACAGCCACTATGGAGAACAGTATGGAGGTTCCTTAAAAGACTAAAAATAGAACTACCATACGACCCAGCAATCCCACTACTGGGCATATACCCTGAGAAAACCATAATTCAAAAGGAGTCATGTACCACAATGTTCACTGCAGCTCTATTTGCAATAGCCAGGATCTGGAAGCAACCTAAGTGTCCATCGACAGATGAATGGATAAAGAAGATGTGGCACATATATACAATGGAATATTACTCAGCCATTAAAAGAAACGAAATTGAGTTATTTGTAGTGAGGTGGATGGACCTAGAGTCTGTCATACAGAGTGAAGTGAGTCAGAAAGAGAAGAACAAATATCGTATGCTAACACATATATATGGAATCTACAGAAAGAAAAAAAGTCATGAAGAACCTAGGTGCAAGATGGGAATAAAGACACAGACCTACTAGAGAATGGACTTGAGGATATGGGGTGGGGGAAGGGTAAGCTGGGACAAAGTGAGAGAGTGGCATGGACATATATACACTACCAAACGTAAGGTAGATAGCTAGTGGGAAGCAGCCGCATAGCACAGGGAGATCAGCTCGGTGCTTTGTGACCACCTACAGGGGTGGGATAGGAAGGGTGGGAGGGAGGGAGACGCAAGAGGGAAGAGATATGGGAACATATGTATATGTATAACTGATTCACTTTGTTATAAAGCAGAAACTAACACACCATTGTAAAGCAATTATACTCCAATAAAGATGTTAAAAAAAAAGACCACAAAAAAAACCCCACCAAAATGAGATACCACTTCACATCTACTAGAATGATTATAATTAAAAAGCAGAGGGTGGGAGGGAGGTACAAGAGGGAGGGGATATATGTATTCATATAGCTGATTCACTTCACTATACAGCAGAAACACAATACTGTAAAGCAATTATACTCCAAAAAAAAAAAAAGACAATAACAAGCATAGATGAGCATGTGAAGAAACTGGAACTCTCATATATCGCTGGTAGGATTGTAAAATTTTTCACCATTTTACAATGGAAAACAGTCTGACAGTTTCTTAAAATGTTGAACATAGTCACCATAAGACCACACAATTCCACTTCTAGGTATCTACCCAAGAGAAATGAAGACATATGTCTACACAAGACAGATGTCCACACAAGACTTACAGAAGCAACCCAAATGTCCATCAACTGGTGAAAGGATAAAAAGTGGTCTAGCCATACAATGCAATACCATTCAGCAATAAAAAGAACAGAGTACTGATCCATGCTAAAACATGGATGAACCTCAAAAACATCATGCTAAGTGAAAAAAAGCCAGATACAGAAGGACACATAATGTATAATTCCATTTTTATGACATGTCTAGAAAAGGAAAATCTGTGGAGACAGAAAGTAAATAAGTGGTTGCCTAGAGTGGGGCATGTGGATGGAGGATGGCTGCAAATGGGCACAGGGACCTTTTGGGAGTAATGGAAACGTTCTAAAATTGGGTCGTGGTGATGGGGACACAACTGTATAAAATTACTACAAATTACTGAATTGTACACTTTAGTGAATTTTATGGCATAAAACACGTATCTCAATAAAGTTATTTTTAAGAAAAATGAAATATTCACAAGAATTAAAAAATAAAGTTGAGGGGGCTTCCCTGGTGGCGCAGTGGTTGAGAGTCCGCCTGCCGATGCAGGGTACACGGGTTCGTGCCCCGGTCCGGGAAGATCCCACATGCCGCGGAGCGGCTGGGCCCGTGAGCCATGGCCGCTGAGCCTGCGCGTCCGGAGCCTGTGCTCCGCAGCGGGAGAGGCCACAGCGGTGAGAGGCCCGCGTACCGCAAAAAAAAAAAAAAAAAAGTTGAGGCAGTGCGCTCGGCGGTCCCGTGGATCTGTCTCTTGCTTCCACAGTGTTTGGACAGAACAGACCCAGACACAGCCCTTCCTCCAGCCCCCGACCACCCTCCAACCTTTTTTTCCAGTCGTAACCTTCAGACCCGATCACTCAGCTATCCTTGGCCTCCGGACCAGCCAACACCATTATCTGAGCTCAGCTCCTTATTATCCATCAACCATGAGCTCCCAAATTGATCAGAATGATCCCATCCAGGTGGAGGCCACCATCAACCGCCTGGTCAACATGCATCTACGGGCCTCCTGCACCCACCTCTCTGGGCTCCAATTTCCACCGCAGTGACGTGGTTCTGGAAGGCCTGGGCCACTTTTTCTGCGAATTTGAGACAGGCTGGGATCCGGGCTCTGGGACCCTTTGCTGCAATACTGGCACCTGGACAAACGTCTCCTCGAGCAACAAAACACAAAGAAACTACAAGGAACTAAAAATAACCACGTGCGTGTGCAGTTGGGACAAGTTATGAACAATAAGATATAATACGACCAAAACCCAACTGCCACTTCTGAAGAGCTGGGAGCAAAAGCAGGGTGTTGGGTGAGCCATGGCCACTGAGCCTGCGCGTCCGGAGCCTGTGCTCCGCAACGGGAGAGGCCACAGCAGTGAGAGGCCCGCGTACCGGGGGGGGGGGGGGGAAGCAGGGTGTTGGGAGCAAAAGCAGGGTACTGTGCACGATCCCTGCACGCGGCACCACCAACTAGTGGGCATATCACCTCAGCCGCCCCTACCCCTGGACCCGCCCCTACCCTCACTCCATTTAAGGCTCCCCCTCAGGGAGGGGGAGCGACCAGGGTAGCCTGTGACCAGTTTTCCCTCCCCTCGTGCTGCAGCACAAATACCAATAAAGCCTTGCCTGAATTTCTTGTCTGGCCTCTTATCAACTTCTATTGATTAAAAAGTCTGAGGGTCTTCCCTGGTGGCGCAGTGGTTGAGAGTCCGCCTGCCGATGCAGGGCACACGGGTTCGTGCCCCGGTCCGGGAGGATCCCACATGCCGCGGAGCGGCTGGGCCCGTGAGCCATGGCCGCTGAGCCTGCGCGTCCGGAGCCTGTGCTCCGCAATGGGAGAGGCCACAACAGTGAGACGCCCGCGTACCGCCAAAAAAAAAAAAAAAAAAAAAAAAGTCTGAGAACCCAGGTCGGTAACAAATTAGCCAAGGAGAAGCACGAGAGCCCCCAGCATCTCTTGAAGATGCAAAACCAGCCCTCCAGTCGTGCCCTCTTCCAGGACGCGCAGAAGCTGTCCCCAAAGGAGTGGAATAAAACCCAGGACGCTATGGAAGCCGCCATTCTCATGGAGAAGAACCTGAACCAGGCCCTTTTGGATCCGCATGCCCTGGGTTGTGCCCGCACAGACTCGCACCTCTGTGACTTCCTGGAGAGCCGCTTCCTAGATGAGCAGATGAAACTCATCCAGAAGATGGCAACCACCTGACCAACCTCCTCAGGCCGGCTGGTCCCCAGGCGGGCCTGGGAGAGTCCGTCATCGAAAGGCTCGCCCTCCAGCACAAGTAGGAGCGTCCAGAGGCCAGCGGATTTGAGGAGCCCCTCTGGCGTCAGGGTGTCTGCCTGAAGCCCCGCTCTGCAGCCACTAGGCAGCTTGTTAACTACTCTGGAGCCCTATTGTTTTATGGAAACAATAAAGCTTTTTGCAGCAAAACGAAAAACAACTTGAATGTTTACATCGTGCTGTAAATGTTTCAAACCTTTTATATTCCCAGCCTCCTCCCACCAGATGGTTAAGTTCCACGCAGGGCCTCAGACAGCTCTTGAATATATTGTGGATAAACTGCTTGGGCAATTTCAAAAAAATCACAGACACATAAAAGTTTTTAAAAATCCTACTCAGCAATAAAACACACTCAACAACATGGATGAACATTATGAAAGAAGCCAGCAACCACTGAGTACATACTATTTGATTCCATTTATAAAGTTCTAGAACAGCTAAAACTAGAAATCTGAACAGTGGTTTCCTAGGGCAGTGGGGGGCAGGCATTGAGGGGGGAGGGGTACAAGGAAACTGTCACAGGTGATGGAAATGTCCTATATGCTAACCGGAATGGCAGTCATACAGGTGTACATTTGTCAAAATTCATCAAACTGTAGACTTAAAATCAGTGCATGTTGTATACAGATTATATCTCAATTTAAAAATGTGAATACCTCTGGTAAAAAATAAAATTAAAAAAATTACTTAATAAAGAAAGCCTCCTAGTTCTTTAGCAGGAAACGCAAGGCTTTCCATGGTCTGGTCCCTGCGTGCCACTCCAAACTCACTTCCAGAAACTTGCCCCACTGCCCTCCCCAAACTGCTCCCCTAAGCCCATCCCCACAAACCCTGGGCTCCAGTCTTACTGAACTGCTGGCATTTCCCCAAATATACCGTGTCCATCCATGCCTCTGTGCCCTTCCTTCTTGAAACTCCTTCCCCCTCCCTGAACCTCCTTCCCCCTTCCTGACAGCTGGGCACCTACTGATTTTGCAAAACTTCGGAAAGTTGAGTTGCCAATGGGCACTAGAGATCTTTTTGGGTGATGGAGCCATTCTAAAACTGGGTTGTGGTGATAACTGCACAACTCTGTAAACTGACTGACATTCATTGAATTATACACTTAAAACAAGAGGCTTTTATAGTATGGTAGATAAACCCCAATCAAGTAACTAAAAAAAAATTTCACAACATATGTAAATCAAACCACCACGCTGTATGCTTTTAAACTTATGAAGTGGTGTCTGTATGTCAATTTCTCAATAAAATCGGAAAAGGAAACAAAAACTTAGCTCAAAGATGACCCCTCTGTGAAGATCTTCCTATCCCCTCCCAAATCCCCAAACCAAACACCTCTTTTCTCTGTCACAGCCCGCTGTACTCTGTACCTACTCCTGTTAAAGGCCTCCACGCTTCAGTGCACTTTTTTCTCTAAATGTCTTTCTCTCCTCAGACTCCGAAGTCCCTGCGGGCGCTGCCTTAACCAAGCTTTTGCCACCCACGCCTAACACCACACCGGGCACCTAAAGCAACTTAATTGCTGCTTATTGGATAAACGTGTTGCCTTTTAACTTCATAATTCCTTGTACTACTGCAAAATTAAGCCTAAGAGTTGGGTCCTGGTTAAAACTGGATGTTTACTTATTTTGACAGGTGTGGCTTTGGCTCTCTCGAACTCAGCAGTGTTGCTGGTAGAAACACAACGAAGCATTCCCACAGCGTGCTTAGCTGTGACTCTTGCCCTTGGATTTGCACTTCACCCCATCTGGACTCCCCCTACCCCTACCTGCACTCAAAATACCCAGTTCATTTACATGGACTTAAAAGCCTGTCAGGAACAGAATTTGGAGAACACCGTCCAGTCTCACCAACTTGAATTCGTTGGCCCCCAGTTTGGTTAGCAGTAGCCCTGCAGGCTTCAGAGTGTCTCAGAAACCATACTGTGTTCTGATTCTTAGCTTTCTTGTCCTAATGAGGTCATCCTAATTTCACTGAAAACCCTTGAAAGGAGTGTTGGCCCCAAGTCTTCCCCAGGCAGCAGGCACTGTTTCTGGATCGTGTGAGATATTACAGGCAAGCGAGGAGAGCACTGGATTTCAGGTCAGTGGCCCTGAGCACAAGCCCAGCCCCACTCATCGCTACCCATGTGACCCAAGGGAGCCGCTGAACCGTTCTAAGGTGTGGCTTCTGCTTCTGCAAAAGCGGGTTTAATAACAGCTGCCCGTTTCAACTTACCGAGTAACCCTGCACATCAAGAGAGGCAGCGTATGAGAATGTGCTCTTCAGTTAAAAATGCTCCACGTAGGGCTTCCCTGGTGGCGCAGTGGTTGAGGGTCCGCCTGCCGATGCGGGGGACACGGGTTCGTGCCCCGGTCCGGGAGGATCCCACGTGCCACGGAGCGGCTGGGCCCGTGAGCCATGGCTGCTGAGCCTGCGCGTCCGGAGCCTGTGCTCCGCGGCGGGAGAGGCCACAACAGTGAGAGGCCCGCGTACCGCAAAAAAAAAAAAAAAAAAAGACAAAAAAAAAAAAAAAAAAAAAAAATGCTCCACGTGTCCAGAGTTGCTAATCACTGCCTTCCTTGCTGGTTTACTTTTGCACTTTGCCCTAATGGGTCATTAGGCCACTGGGACCTGCAAATTATCCCGCAGTTTCTGTAGAACAAAGAACCACTTGATCCCCTTCAACCCAACTGGAGAAATGTACACGGAGTAAAGTCTGTATAAAGGGCTTCCAAGTGGCTCAAATGATCTTTCTCCAACAACTGATCACAGTAGCTTGATTTAAAATAAAGTGTGTTATTGCTAGGTCAGCACAAAATCTAAGGGATGACATTTCTTCTCATGTTTATACTTTTCCTGTATTTTTTTCCAATTTTCCACAAAGAACAGATAATTGCTATTACATTTAGGGAAAAGTATTGTTTTTAAAAAAAGAAAAAACTTTAATTCTGATTCTATTTTGGATCAACCGTATGTAGCTAATACTTTCAAAATACTTACTTAGTAGGAGTCCCTATTAGAAGAACTTTGTATATATTATCTTCTTGACAACTCTGTGAGGTAGGTGTTGTTATTTCACTCCATTTCACAGATGAGGAAACAGAGGCACAAAGGTGAAGCAATCTACACAGGGTCACACAACTAGTAAACAATGGAACTGGGATTTGAACCCCAGCACTTGGGGGTCGGACTTCATGCTTTTGACTAGTATTCCAGGGGGAAAGAATGTGAGTGACTGGTATTACCATCTACCGTGGCTCTAAGAGTCCAGTTACACAAGCAGGCTCTCTCAGAAGAAATCAGTGGTTTACTAGACTATGGGACCCTGAAGGCAAAAACAATGTCTTATTCGTCCGTGTTTCTGAATGTCTTATTCATCTGTGTTCCTATACAGCTTTTGCTGCATAACACACCCCCAAACTTAAGTACTTAAAAACCACAGCCATCAGTTTCACTCACAGTTCTATGGGTTGGCATTTGGGCCGGGCCTTTCTTTGCTGGTCTTCCGCATGCTTAGCTGAGCCATGTCAATTAACTGCTGCTCTGCTAGACGTCCCTGCTTCTGGAAGTTGGCTGGCTGTCAGATGGGGCAAGAGAAGCCCCCCGGTCACAGGTCTCTGATCATCCAGTGGTCTAGCCTAGGCTTCCTCACATGGCAGCGGTGGCAGAGTCCCAAGAGCCTCAAGAGTGGATAAGCCCCAGTGAGCAAGAGCTTTTCAGGTCTCCGCTTACATCACATTTGCTATTGACCTACGGGCCAAAGCAAATCACACGGCCAAGCCCAGAGTCAGTGTGGGAGGGGAGGGGAGGGGAGGGGAGGGGAGGGGAGGGGAGGGGATGGGAGGGGAGGGGAGGGGAGGGGAGGGGAGGGGAGGGGAGGGGAGGGCCCACCCAAAGGCATGGATGCAGAGGGGTACATAACCTGTGGCTATTTATGCAATCTCCCAACATCTCCATAACCAAACACAGAACTTAGTAAAGAGTAGGCACAAAATAAATGCTTATTGAACTGAATGCTATCTCCCCTTCATGAAAAAGCAAAACAAGACCAACCATCTCTTCCCTCTCTACGTGAAGGACGCCATCTTCAGCAAATGGAAAAGGCTGACTGACACCTCCTCACAAAGGGGCACCTCACCCTGGGGGATGGAGCCTACCACTTGATGGTTACCTCCCAACACAGGGTCTTCTCAGCTCTTGGGGTGAGGGGTGTGTTCTTACTGGGGGCTGCTTCCCTAGAGCTCTTAGAATCTCAGGCCTTGCTCTCATCAATGGTTCCATCAAGCTTCCCAAGGGACCTCCCCTTCTCCCACAGCTTCTGTGGGGTCCCTCAGGGACACCTCTCTAAAGCTGCTCCAATTAGCATTGCTGCTCGCCCTCTAGCGGTTCCCTAAAGTTCTGCAATCCTTTGAAGAAAAGTGCTCAAAGCTTTCTACAAGGGCACCAGAAGAAACCATTGTGTGTGTTTTAGGTCAGTACTTTCCAATAGGGGGCAGTATTTCCCCCACGGGATATTTGCCAGTGTCTAGACATTTTTGCTTACCACCACTGGAGGAAGGGTGCTGGCATCTAGTGGGTAGAGGCCAGGGATGCACTTCACATCGTATAATGCACAGGACAGTCCCCACAGCAAACAATGATCCAGTTCAAAATGTCAATAGCCATGTTTGAGGAACCCTGCCTAAGTTCAGAGGGAGCCCTTCTTCATCCTAAGGATGCACCCACTGCCCCACCTGGGGTTGTTACATGACTGGATCCATCACCCCCTCTGAGAAGAATCACTCTCTAGGCAATAATGCTAAATTTTCTCTCTGCAACTTAAATCTCAAATGGTTCACAGGGCACCCCATAATTCCCCAGGTTAGACCGACCAACTAAGATGTAAATAGGAGCTTGGTTACATGCAAGATGATCTTATTGCCTCTTCCTATTACCTATGCTCAATCCTACTGATTCTGGGAGCAATTTTCTCAAAAAAAGAGGAGTGCTTAAAGGTTTTTATTGTGAGCCAGTTAATAGCCTCAGGAAACAGAAATGGCTTCCTATGGAGACGAGCATTGTGGGACTTCTGTGTGAACCACCTAAACCCGTTGATAAAATGCACATGAGTTGCAAGGAATAGATGACAGGCATTCAGTTTTAACAAAATGACATTTGTTCCACGGAGGAAGAGAATTTCTTACTGTCAGAGAGAACACCAAGATCCGGGGGAATAAAGCTACACAGACATCGATTGCTATGGGAGCTCCATGTACAAAAGCGTCAGGAAATGAAAGCCTTGGTTCTAGTAGCCCATCTCACTGTGGCACTGTAGCAATGCTAATTAGAAGAGAGGAACTGACATTTCCCTGGCATGAAAGATAAACTAAAATTTACCCAGGAAATTTACTTCTGAAGTTTTCACAGAAGAATTCTAAAGGTGCTTTTTATTTTATTTTATTTATTTATTTTTTTTTGCGGTACGCGGGCCTCTCACTGCTTTGGCCTCTCCCGTTGCGGAGCACAGGCTCCGGACGCGCAGGCTCAGCGGCCATGGCTCACGGGCCCAGCCGCTCCGCGGCATGTGGGATCTTCCCGGACTGGGGCACGAACCCGTGTCCCCTGCATCGGCAGGCGGACTCTCAACCACTGCGCCACCAGGGAAGCCCTAAAGGTGCTTTTTATTAACCCTGGACTTTATTCCTTGCCTATTCACTTTCTTAGACTCCTGTGTGCTAGTAGCTAGGAACATCCTCCTCGCTCATTCCCTGGAGCTCCTCATTCAACAGTGAGGCAGGGACGGGACTTCTTCCCTGGTTGTGCAGTGGTTAAGACTCCGCGCTTCCAATGCAGGGGGCGTGGGTTCCATCCCTGGTCAGGGAACTAAGATCCCACGTGCCGTGCAGCATGGCCAATAAATAAATAAATATGTAATATTTTTAAAAATAATTTTTTTTTTTTTTTAGCGGTACGTGGGCCTCTCACTGTTGTGGCCTCTCCCGTTGCGGAGCACAGGCTCCGGACGCGCAGGCTCAGAGGCCATGGCTCACGGGCCCAGCCGCTCCACGGCACGTGGGATCTTCCCGGACCGGGGCACGAACCCGTGTCCCCTGCATTGGCAGGCAGACTCTCAACCACTGTGCCACCAGGGAAGTCCCCTAAAAATAATTTTTAAAAATTAAAAAAAAAGAGGGAGGCAGAGAGTGGAAGACGGCAGTGAGGGTCCATGGCTCCAGCTACTCTTTGTTTTACTTAAAACCCTTCCTTTCTTCACTTCTTCCCAGGTCCTGAGGCTTCTGAACACCCTCCTCCCCCTGCCCTTCATCTCCATCTCCTCTCTTCTTCCTTCTGTTTCCCTCACCCCCACCTCTGGACCCCAGAGCCCCTGGAGGGCAGATGGGGACTAACAGAAATCCCAGGCATGGGGTAGAGATATGGCCAGGGCTGGGGGAATGTATATCGCTCCTTCCACACCCCACAGGGTTTGCAGTGTGGCTCAAAATAGGATTCGGAACAAAAGGCCCTCTACGTTGGTCATTCTCCTGATACAAGGCCAGTTCTGGGATCTAGACTCATCCAAGGAAGAGCCAGGAGTCCATCTCTAGCCCCATGCATTGTGAACCCAGCTTCCTATGTGGGCCTCATCCTCTAGCATCCTCTAAGCTAGCTGCTACCTGTGACTGCCTAGACTTCTCCAGGGTAAGCCATGGAGCAGCAGGAAAGTGTGCCGAGGAGTTTCTCAAGCAAAGTTCCCCTTTGGGTTCCTGATTAGGATCCCACCGCTACTGGTTCTCATGCCAAAGTCCTCTCACTTCAGAGCAGAAACTTTAAGGAACTGTGAGGCTGGGCTCCCCATCCAGGCCAGGAACCACTTTCGGCTGAACACCATTAATTTCCATTCTGTCACAGTGGAGTCAGAATCTGTGTCAAGTGGCATTATGGAGCGTAAAGGATAGAGACCGCTGACATGCTGGGACAAAAGGGTGGCCCAAATGTACATCGACAAAAACATGAGCTTCTGAGTCATAAGGTTCTTTATTAAGTGCCTATTCTGTACTAGACACTGCACTAAGCCCTTTATGTATTTTTTCCCACAGGCTGTGTGACTTTGGGCAAGGTGGTTAACTTCTTTGTTTCTGGTTGCATCGTCAGACAGAAATAGCTACCTTGCAGAGTTGTTTTGAGGACTACTTGAAACAGCATGTGGAAAGTTCCTGGCATGTGGTGGCTATCTTAGTCAGCTCAAGCTGCCATAACAAAATACCATGAACTGAGTGGCTTAAATAACAGAAATTTATTTTCTCACAGTTCTGGAAACAGTGAAGTCCAGTACTGGCTGATTTGGTTCCTGGTGAGAGCTCTCTTCTTGAGTTGTAGGTAGTCAACTCCTCACTATGTCCTCACATGGCCTTTCTTCAGTGCATGTGTGCAGAGAGGGAGAGAGAGCTCTCTCTCTCTCTTTCTTCCTCTTCTTATAAAGCCACTCATCCTATCATGAGGGTCCCACCCTCATAATCTAACATAACCCTAATCACCTCACAAAGACCCCATCTCTAAATACCATCACTTTGGGGGTTAGGGCTTTAACATATGAATTTTGGGGAGACACAAACATTCAGTACATAACAGTAAGCAGTAGGCATTAAGTAAGTGGTAACTGTTATCACCACTAAATTATTATTAACAAAACAGGTACTGACACTCAGGAAACAGCTACAATAACACAGCTTTGTCTAAAACAAAGGAAATCTGTCTTGCGCACCCACTCACCTGACTTGGTACTGGCAGAAAGTAACGCATCACTTTCTTAGTGCCCTTTCTCAGGATCCCAGTGCTGGAGCAGAGCCAAGCTATTTCTCCTTGCTGAATCTTGAGGTTTCTGGTGACGCAGGGTCCCTCAACACTGGTTGAGCACCATTGATCTGGGCAGGTTGCAGCTGTGCCACGATCATTTCCACCATCTACTGTGCATTAACCATGATCATTTCCGCCATCTACAGCGCATTCTCTGTGGTCCTCCCACATCTAAAGTGCTATATTCCTACGTGTTCTGCTTTTGTCCAGTTGCGGAACTTGCAATCCTGGTTGCTCTTCCTTATTCTGAGGGTCCACAGCACCCAGGATTAAGCTCCTCCCCTCCTGGTTAATTTCCAAAACACACAAATAGCTCATACAACTCAATTTAAAAAAAGGGCAGAAGACCTAAATAGACTATACAACTCAATTTAAAAAAAAGGGCAGAAGACCTAAATAGACTTTTCTCCAAAAAAGACATACAGATGGCCAACAGGCATGTGAAAAGATGCTCAATATCAGTAATTATTAGAGGATGCAAAGCAAAACTACAATGAGGTATCACCTCACACCAGTCAGAAGGGCTATCATCAAAAATTCTACAAATAATAAACGCTAGGGAGGGTGTGGAATAAAGGGAACCCTCCTACACTGTTGGTGGGAATGTAAATTGGTGCAAACACTATGGAAAACAGTATGGAGGTTTCTCAAAAAAGTAAAAATAGAACTACCATATGATCCGGCAATTCCATTCCTGGGTATATATCCAGAAAAGATGAAAACTCTAATTTGAAAAGATACATGCACCCCAACGTTCATAGCAGCACTATTTACAATAGCCAAGACACGGAGGCAACCTAAGTGTCCATCAACAGAAGAATGGATAAAGAAGATGTGGTGTATATATATATACAATGGAACATTACTCAGCCATAAAAAAGAATGAAATACCATCATTTGCAGCAACATGGGATGGACCTACAGAATGTCATACGAAGTGAAGGAAGTCAGACAAAGACAAATATTATATGATGTCACTTATATGTGGAATCTAAAAAATAATACAAATGAATCTATGTACAAACCAGAAACACATAGAAAACAAACTTATGGTTACCAAAGGGGAAAGGGAGAGGGGGAAGAATAAACTAGGAGTATCCTAATTATTTAACAGATACACACGACTATATATAAAGTAGGTAAGCAAAAAGGATTTACTGTATAGCACAGGGAACAATGGTTAATATCTTGTAATAACCTATAATGGGAAAGAATCTGATTATACTGAATATATATAACTGAATCATTTTGCTGTACACCTGAAACTAACACAATACTGTAAAGCAACTACACCTCAATAAAAAAAAAAGATGTACAAGTGGGGAAGAGCAAAAAACAAAAGCAAAACAAAAAAGAAAGATTCTCCCCTCTTTAAACCTCTAAGTAGAAGTCTCCACCCTCCGCGTCCTCACATTCTTTGATAGTCCAACCCAGTTGTAGGCTGTGTTCAGGGAAGCTTTCACACCTCCCAGTAAATTCTTCCTTTTCCATCCTGAGAAGGGTGAAAAGTATGTTTATTTCTATCTTCGTGAATCTTCAAGCAAATAAGTCAAAAAGTAACTTCTCAATTATTTTCTACATGATTTTCAAAAGGACATTTGCTGATGGAGAGATAAGATGCTACAAGATTTCAACAAATTCAGTTAAAGGGGAACTAAGCATCCTCATTTGTTTTCATGGATATGGAATATGGACTTTCCTAAGTTCTTAGAGGCCATTTAATCAATACTCAGATGAAATATTAAGTTCTCTCTGTCAGTTACACCTTTTATTCCACCAATGCAAGCAGAATGTCTGATGAAAAGAACATCAAGTTAGACCTCAAAAAATCTGGGCTCTGGACGAAACTCAGTCTCTATTGGGGGTTTCAGCTTCCTCAACTTTAAGGTTCCTTTCATCATGAGCGTTCTGCATTGCTTTAAGAAAATTTCCTGAACCCCAAAGTGGTTACATTTAAACATGGCATTCTGTTCTACAGTGAGCCCCCTTTCCAAACGTCCACTGTATTTCAAAGAGCAGAGAGAACCATCACTAACCATTTAATCCAGCAAACACTGATAGAGTGCCAACAGAATTCTTTGCACAGGCTCCGGACGCTCAGGCTCAGCGGCCATGGCTCACGGGCCCAGCCGCTCCGCGGCATGTGGGATCCTCCCGGACCGGGGCACGAACCCGCGTCCCCTGCATCGGCAGGCGGACTCTCAACCACTGCGCCACCAGGGAAGCCCCAAAAGAATTCTTGATAGGTTCAAATATTTCAAAATTCCTTGAGCACCCACTGGCTTGAACCCTTAACCAAGCTTATGTGAAATACACTCGTCTGATTTACCATTGCCTTCTTAGGCATCGGTCTTCTGCTGTCGAACCACAGTGGAAAAGGGATAAAATTTCAATACAGAGAGACTAAAGTTTACTGTCTTTGAGGCAAATATTGCCCCCTGTCTTATCACCCAAACATAATATATAATCTGTGGGCTGAAAAGTGAAAATGGGGCACAAAAGTGAAGGCTATATGGTGGCAATGTGATCTGTGCATTCTGATATAAAGTAGAAGACGGTATCTGGCATAAATCCTCTCGTGCCTCTCCTACAGCGTGCAAGAATCTGGGGAACAGAAGAGTGTGATTCTTCAGACTCCCATTTATCTTATGTGGAAAACGGGTAAAATTGTGGGTCTCAAAAGGAAGTTGTCAAAATGAAAATATATTCAAATCAGAAAGATTTATTGAGCATCTAGCCTGTGTCCCACGCCATGCAGGGCCAAGAGGAAACAGATCGCAGCCTCTGTTCTCTCGACACAAGCAGGACTGAGCAAATCTTTGCAGATGCCATGAAGGATGCATTTGCACCAAAGAATTCATGAAAATTTTACTGATTGTCTCCAGAGGAAATCAATAAGGAATTTCCATTGCATAGCACACAATATTGTCCTAAAAAAATATTGATTTTTTTTTCATTCCTATAAATAACTCTTCCCACGTCTCTTCTCTGAGCCATGTAATTCCACGGTCTTCTTCCTCCATCTTGGACACCACAACCCACCCTACTTGTGAGAAGATTTTAGCCCTGTCCCGCCTTCTCTCTTCAGTCTCGTGTATCCCACCCAATAGAAGTGGTTTATACTGAAGTAGCAAAACCGAAAGCACTTTTATAAAAAAATCTTCCATTCTCTCCATAACAGCAGGCTGGGGGTGGGTGGGTGTGCAGAGTCGGAGGCACCCCGGATGCCTTACCCTCAGTAATACGGCTTTTCCATGTCTGAGGAATACTAACTGTTGAGTGGGAGTACACAAGACTGGAGAAAGGTGCTGGGACAGCAGAAGAAAGCAGAGGAATGGAGGAAGGGGAGTAGCCTGGAGCCATAAGTGGGGTGGCTGGTAGCATCTGGGCTGAAGCTGGGGAATTGAATGGCTGAGGACAGACTTGGCAGGAGATATTAATAGAGAGTTTTTGAGACGGAAGCGCGTTGTACAATGTACACAGAGCCCTGGCATAGAGTGCGGACTTTACGCAGAAGGAGGGGCAGTAGAAGTAAGGGCAAGTGCCTAAGTGTGAAGCGTGAGGGCGTACGTACGGGTGGTAGCGGGGAGTATTCTGAAATCAGAATAAAAAATATTTTGTCTAAATTTTTATTGCTTTTCTAACATGGCTAGATAACAATTCGTAAATGTCTCCCACCTTAGAATGACCCTCTCATCCCCCTCTCAATCTTCTTTGCATCTTTCAAGACTCAGATCAATTTCCATTCCGTCCACGAAGCCTCCTCAGATCTTCTGGCCACAGCAACTCTTTCCTTCTCTCAACTTAACACGTACAATTTGCATTGTTGAGCTGCTTTCTTTGGGTTCTCCCTCTCCTGCCATCTGTCCAATTTATTATTATCTAAGTAATCCTTAACCACAGTTTTCATCATCATACCTCTACTCAGAAAACTTCACTGGCTTCTTTCTGCCAACAGGACTTTAAAAATGGAAGGAAATCAGCCACTTATGATCACAAGCAACATATTCCACAGACACAGGCCCAGTACCTCTCATGTGAAAGCATCTTCCCAGGGCTTGAGTGAAAGTGGCAACCTGTCATAATTCATTCCTTTTTCATACTATTTTATAGCCTGTGGTCTGGCCTGCTCATCTACATGCCGATTCAATACAGCTTCCAGAAATTCAGAGCCAGAGGGGACAAAACTTAAGGCAATACCTTAGTGGTTTTCAAAGCCTGGCATAACTTAACAATCAAAGACTTATCCACCGTATCATGCCCAGAAACATGCAAATGTTATTAAAAGGATTCTAAAGCCCCTTTGGAAGGAATCATTCTGAAACTTCCATTGTTACGCCGTTGTAATGCTATTTAAATAGTCCCAAACCTGTTGCCCAAATCCAGTCACGTGTTCCTCATTAGACAGTTTTCCTAAAAGTTTATCCTAACTTCGGGTGAATGTTCAAAGGGTTGGAACAAAAATTATAACTGATTCAAGCGATGTTTTGAACCCTGGCTGTGCATCAGAATCCCCAGTGCTCCCTCCAGGCCAATTAATTCAGGACCTCCGGGGGTGCGCCGCACATCGGTATTCCGATTCTGCTATGTGGTCAGGGTTGGAGCCACTGCATTAAAGGGGCCGCCTCTTGCTCTCTCGGCAGAAAAGGGGGCATTCCTAGGTCAGGTGGAGTGGCTTCAGAAGCCATGTCAGTGCACCAGTTCTTGAGAAGGCTGGCAAGAGCGAAGAAGGATGCCAGCTTCGGAGAACCCGGGCACCACGCAGAGGACTGAGGCAGGGACACACCCAAGAGGACCAGGACACCTGGCGGCACAAGAAGGTGGGCAGCCTGGCCACACATGCTGCCCCTTTAAGGAATCAGCCACATTTCTACAGCGAGCTAGATACGCAGAACCTTGCCGGTATTCAGAGCATCACACAGCAGTAAGGAGAACTGGTTAAACTTTCCTACGACACTCTCTTGATTCTAGAGAAAACAAATCTGTATGATCTGTAATTCTGCAGAGAAACCCTGTTGTCCTCTGACTTAATTTGAACGATTATTAAACCACTTCTTAATAGATTCTGAAGACGGAAAAGACAGAATGGCCTTATTTTAACACTGATTTTTGTACCAACCACTCCTCACTTTGGGACCAACTCCCAGACTGAATTTTCAGGGAGATTCAGGGTAAAGATCAATGAACAAACACAACCTCAAATGATAAAATTGGGACTATGTGTCAGGCTCACTTTAGCTCAATACTAGAGATGACATAGAAAGCGAGAGACCAGACATGACGCATGGTAATTACCATTACATGCATGTAATTACATGGTAATTACAAACAACTGCAATCTTCACATAATATTGTATTTTAATCCTGATAGGGTAACGTTCTCTTTTTTTGGACATTTATTTATCTAATTATCTATTTATCTATGTACCTATCTATCTACCTATCTTTTTTTTTTTTTACAACATTTAGATTTTACGGCTTCCAGATATTTCCAAAACTTGAATCCACTTGTTGACAAAGTACAACAGAGCCTTTACATTCTGGAGAAATATGAATCCTCGGAGTAGTCAATGCTGCACAGGTGACCATGTCTTCCATAATATATAATAAAAACTAGCTGGGTCCTGTAAGTCAGTCTCCTGGGCTCCACGATTAAGAGAGAAAAACAAAACCTCGTGGCCCTCCTTGTCCCTAAGACTTGGGGTCCCAAGACCCTCAATCCCTTATTTCTGTCACACTTGTCCAACCACTCAAGCCACACCCCAAACACCCACCATGCTAGCCTGTCCTCTCCCTCAGGCTGGAGTCCATGTTCATCCCTGGGTCTCCTGCCCTCAAATTCAACTCCATCCTGCCCAAATGGTGAAACGTTCCTGCTCTCTTCTTCTTAGGAGGTCAGCACTGGGAATTTGAAACAGGGGTGTGCCTCCCGCCATGGGACCACTTTGTCACCTCCGCTCTCATTCTCTTACCCACCAGCCTCAGAGAAAACGAGAGATATATGTGTAGATACATGCAAATATATACGTGTGTGTATGTATACTCGTGTGTATGGATGTGTATGTTCATCATTGTGATCAGTGAAAGAAAACAGAGGATCCCCCCCACACACCAGCTTCCTTATCATCTCAACCCACTCCTAGTGTGTAGCTGTGACAAAGAGTTCAAAGGAATAAGCATGTGTGCACAGACCAAACAGGACGCCTCACTCCAGCACCCTGCGTCAGCCAGCCAGCCCACAGTCTTTGAGACCTCAAGACTCCAGAGACCCGTAATTCAAACCCTTACAGCCCCAAACACTAGGCTGTCAACTTGCCACTGTATGGAACGTGCAGGACGGCGTATGCATGAAAGGAGTCCCCAACTCGCAAAGCAGGAGGCAAGCCCCTCCCTGCCTCCACCAGCCTTGCCGTGCGAGAGACGGACAATCCGTCCACAGCTTTATCCACTCTGTGACTCTCCTGCTTAGAATCATAGCATTTCCCAATCCCACTGTAAACTTCTGACAGTGTTACCTTGGAAATGAATGGTGGGATTAAGAGAGTGATGGGGAATGAAAGGTGACTCCAAAGAGAAGGAGGGAAGGTACTTTCCTGGACTCAGAGAAACTTGGGGCTGGAGGCTCTGGTTGGAGTTTTGTGGCTCATAATGACCTCAGATACGTGGCCACCCAACCTATGATCAATACCTTCTGAAGCAGCCCATTCTATTTTCTGACCGTTATAATCATCAGACCCATGAAAGTAAGTGTAGAGACAGTAAGCTCTACAGAGCGTGGATCTTAGCCTGTGTCGTTCACTGATATGCCTCGAGTGACTGAACAGTACCCAGCATAGAGCCATCACTTAACAAATACTTGTTAAGTGAATGAATGCCTTCCAGTGGCTCCCCACAGTGATGGCCTGGCACATATTTTAAGACAACTATTATGTTTACCCCCCCACACACACAACTTTTTTCTTTTCCAAGTTTAACCTCCCTGGGTTCGTTGAGCCATTTCTTATAGGGTAGATCACCAGTCCCCCCCCCAACAAAGATGTACTGGATGCCTGCTGTGCAGTCATCACCAGAGAGAGGTGGGACCCTCAAAGAATTCTAGGTGTTATCTACTCCATTCATCAGAAGCCAACCCTCTCATCCCCCCATGCTGTTCTCATTTGTCCATCAGGACACCAATTAAAGGCTTTGGCAAATGGCCCACGTAAATCCAGGTGAACTGTGGCTACTATTCTGCCCCAATAAAGCTCTTTGGCTGTTTCATCCAACAGGAGAAGGAGAAGGAGGAGGGAGAGGAGGAGGAGGAGGGGGAAACAGGGTTAACCTGGCACTACCTTCATGGCTACATGCAGTGGTTCTCAACCTTGGCTTCATGTTGGAATCACTTGGGAAGCCTTGATAAAAGATGGACTCCTGGGACACCATCTCAGAGATTCTGATTGAATTGGTCTGGGATAGAGGCTCGGCACCAGAGTTTTTCAAAGCTCCCCCAAGTGCTTCTTCTATGTACCCAGGACTGAGGACCACTGCATTTCTGCAAACCCCTGGGGATCAACACATCTCTTTTAAAGAGCTCAAAATCTTTTTTTAAAAGCCCATTCAAGGAGCCATCTGGCTTTCCACCCATTTTTAAAAATAAAGTTTAGTTGAACCACAAGCACCCTCGTTCACGTACACACTGACCATGGCTGCTTTCACCCTTCAACAGCAGAGTTGGGTAGTTGTGATGGAGACCATGTGGCCGGTAAAACCTAAAATATTTACTATCTGGCCCTTCAGAGGAAAGTTTGCTAGCCTCTAGCTTAAAATCAATGTCAAATTCACCAGTGTATAGTTTGAGGAATTTACAGCTTTTCCCTTGAAAAATCAAGGCACCATTATTTGTCTGTTTTTAATACTGGGCCTTCCCACCTAGTATGCTCCAAGACCTGCTACTACTTCCCATAATTAATTCAGAAAAACTGGCAGGATTTTGCCAATATCACCTATCACAACTCTAAATGAGAAGCAATAGGTTCTATTCTGTTGTATGAATGTATGTAGTAGAAAACCTAAGGTTGCCGATGACTGCATTGAATAATTCCCATGAACACAAGGTTATTGACCAGAATGAGTATGCATTTTATAAGTGTGTACATATTTTCTATCTGAGCAGACTGTGCGCAGCCAAGCTTCCTACTCCATTCTCTGAACCTGCAGTCTATTAAAACCTAAGCTTGGGCTCCCCTGGTGGCGCAGTGGTTGAGAGTCCGCCTGCCGATGCAGGGGACAAGGGTTCGTGCCCCGGTCCGGGAGGATCCCACGTGCCGCGGAGCAGCTGGGCCCGTGAGCCATGGCCGCTGAGCCTGTGCTCTGCAACGGGAGAGGCCACAGCAGTGAGAGGCCCACGTTCCACAAAAAAAACCCAAAAAAACCCTAAGCTTATAATATACGTCCCACACCATATTTGACATACAACGTTTACTATTTAGTATATACCATATACCATAGATACTAGGCAAGATCTATCTACGAGGCAGATAGCCCTGCTGTTGCACGGTCTCTTGGGCATTTTTGGATCCCACCCTGCAGATGTTTCTAAAGCTTATGATTAATGATCCATGGGAAATGAGCCCTAAAAATGAACGTGTTTCACTGAAATTTGACGCATGAAGAATATGCAGGAAGACACCTGTAAGAACATCCACCTCACCCAACTGTCCCTAGATGGTTCCCATATTGCACAATAATCTGAATTTTGATATCACGCAGCACCATCTGCTGGTGGGGCGGCCTGAGCATTTATAAGTTAATCATGACACATGCACTTCCGCCCCAGGAGAATTAGAATTAGTGATATTTTCTCTGTCTTTTTTAGAGACTTGTTTTCCATGGGACATTGATAAATCCTAAAAATTGCCACAGCCAGAGAAACTGCATTGAGGCCTGGGCCTGCCTCACTCCCAGCCTTGCTGCGATCCTGGGAGCCTGCAGGTTCAGAGGATGCAGCGCTGAGCTGGGCTGCTGGCAGTCCTCAGAAATTAAGTGTGTAATCATGTCTCCTGTGTGAGAGTCACTCTCGTTTCAGTCAATAAGCCTGCGAAGGAAATGGAATCATTAACCGGAATAGTAAAATCTGAGAAAGCACTTTAACGCATTTACTATATGAAATGCTTTCACCGCTAGAAAGCCCTTTGATGGAAGGGTAGAAAATTGCTGAGAATTTACAAAGGCTGAATGATCTTCAGAGCTACTTCTAAGCATTATACCAATTTGATCTCAATCACAAGTAATGAGTGGCTGTACAGTGGGCCCCACACACGAATATACACAATTTATTAACGTGTGTTTTGACGAGAAGATATAGGAACCTGTTTTGATTAAAATCATGACTACGTATTCAAGATACCCAACTGCACATGCACCTGGTCCTCGAGTGGCTGAGAAACCGCCTCCCAGCTCTACCTCAGCAGAACTGTCATCTCATTACTCAGAGGTGGCTGGCCCTGCTTCCTGGTCCCTCAAGTTGTAACCGTCTACATCATCACTGATTTCTGGAAATCCATTTCAAATGATCACAAAGAGCTGTTGTACTTTTACTGTCAAGTATGTGTTTTTTTGTCATCTAATTCTTTTCAAAAGCAATCTATCCATGGTAGATCTGTGGTATATCTCTCTCCACCAGAATGTGGAAGTAACCAGAAGACCCCATTGTCACATGTAGCATAACGTAGTCTAGTACACCAAGTCACAGAAAAATAATTGTTCTGATTCCAGCACTGAGCAGGGAAGACCATACTCTGTTCTTTCCCTTATAGAATATCCCATGTCTCAGCCAACAATGGTAGAGAAAGGATTTGACCCCAGCCCATCACTTCTGAGCAGGGAACATCATGCTCTGTTTTTCTCTCCCTCTCAGAGTGGCCCACATCTCAGGTGAAAATGGTGGAGGTGGGAGCTGACACAGGCCAGATTGGCTCTAAAGCCCACATTATTTGCTCTTCACAATAATGCTTCAGATTATGTTTTCAATGTACCAAGGCTGCTTACTAGTTAAAATAAGGATGGGATAAATCTTTTAATAAGTCAATTAGTCACCTGATACTTTCTCTGCTGGTCAAATCCAAAGTTAAACAGAGTCACCATATGACCCAGCAATTCTACTCCTAGGTATATACCCAAGAGAAGTGAAAACAGAAACTTTAAGGTCACACAGAAACTTGTGCACGAACTTTCTTTCCAGCATTATTCATAACAGCCAAACAGTGGAAACAACCCAAATTTCCATCAACCGATGAATGGATAAACAAGATGCGGCATTTCCATATGATGGAATATTATTCAGCCAGGAAAAGGAATGACGTTCTGATTCATGCTACAACATGAATGAACCTTGAAAATATCAGGCTAAGTGAAAGAGGTCTGACACCAAAGACTGCACACCTATGAGTGTATTTATATGAAATGCCCAGAAAAGGCAAACCTATAGAGACAGAAAGTAGATTAGTGGCTGGCAGAACCTGCGGTGATGGGGTGGGGAATGGGGAGCGGCCGCTAATGGACATAGGGTTTCTTTTGGAGCGGATGAAATCATCTGGCTTAGATTGTGGTGACAGTTGCCTTACTTTGTGAATGTACTAAAACCCACTGAACTGTAAACTTTGACAAGTGAATTTTATGGTATGTGAATTATATATCAAATTTTAGGTTGTGGTCATCCATTTACAATGCTTGGTGTCAGTTTATTTATCACTTGTAAAAATAAAATAGTGTGTGTGTGTGTGTGTGTGTGTGTGTGTGTGTGTGAGTTGTGAAGAAAAAAAAAAGAAAATTTTCAAGATGAGATTATAAATAGACATCTCCAGAAGTTAGTAAAAAAAAATCTAAATTCAAAATTTCAAGCAATAAGCATGAAAGATGATTCTTCAGTAAATTAAAATTCATTTTCTAACCATGTTGGAAAACATCTACTTATACATATACACATTTATGCATATAACATTTTATTATGCTTTAAAGAAAGCCAATTGGAGGAATCAATATAAATGTATCATGTCTTAATATTCCCAAAGTTTAACTCCATCTAAATACTGACAATGAAAATATCAATTTTAATGTAACCCATAACTATAAGTTTGCTTTAGAATCTACAGAAGTGTTTTAATTTCTTAACTTGTCAGAATCCACCTGCCCTCCACTCCTGCATTTAGCTGCTGGTTTCAATTTCCATCCTTTTCTGCCCTGCAGTCTTCATGTTTTTTCAGTTAGACTCTGGACTAAATATCAGCAGAGGACACAGACACCCCCCTCCCCCCCCAGCTGGAAGAGAGGAGGTGACATTTACATTCTTTATTGAGATGTGCCTATAAACTCATAAAAAGTATCCAAGGAATAAACAAAAACTGAAAGAAAAAAAAAGAAAATTTTAGGAAGGGAGGGAGGGAGGGAGGGGGAGGGAAGGAAGGAAGGAAGGAAGGAAGGGAGGAAGGGAAGGAGGGAGGGAGGGAGGGAGGGAGGAAGGAGGGGAGGGAGGGGAGGGGAGGGGAGGGGAGGGGAGGGGAGGAAGATAGCCCTAAGGACTAAAAGGGAATACCAAGGAAGAAACAAACTTGGAACGGCGTGAGAAGATGGCTCTCCAAGGCTGAGATTCAGCCCTCACTGGAGAGAGTGTGGCTGTAGCGCACCGGGTGGCAGAGAAATTTGCTAGGTTGCCCTGGGCCAGAGCTGGTCTGTGAAACAAGCCAAGAGCCATGGCCGGGACGTGTGGACCAGGGCTGGCAAGCTGAAAGTCCCCAGCCAGGGGCAGGCGGTGGGAAGAAAACTGCCCCCTGGGTGCTGATGAAATTCACTGGAAAGCTGCCCTTGGGGCTGCTGCTGAATTTGTTGGAAGCTGGCAAGGGTACTGGCTGGACTCTCCAGAAAGCCACAAGGGTGCCACACACAGGAGGTGCCACTGAGTTCAGGGAGAAGCCAGCCGAGGCATCCACGGAGGGGCTGCCCCTGAGCCCCATGGCTGAGACACCTGCCAAACTTGCCATAAAGCTGCCTGCAGGGGTGCCACTGACAGACGCTGGGGGGGCTCCACCAGGTTTCCCACATGCCCACCCACACCGCAAGAACGAGAAGAAACAAGCGCACAGAAACCCCTCCTACTCCAGGGTCTCCCCTGCACCCCTACCCCGAAGCTTAACCTTGGGCCAGCTGGCAATGGAGTTACATTCCAGGACGACAATCAGGGCAACAAAGAGTGGATCTGGAGCTGAGAGGCAAGAGACCGATCATGGGCACACATACTAATGGCTGTCCTTCAAAGAAAAAAGTTCACGTTCAAGTGAGTTTGGAAAACACTACTTAACATACCACCCTCAAAATACACATTAGCGTTTTGGCAGCGCTGAGGCGTCCTATGGGGAAGAACCCCCTTGAACTCTGCTCCACGTATCATTTCCAAAGCTCATTTGATCACACAACTCTGTTTCTCCTGATAACTGACACCTGCAGAATCCTCGCTGGGAAACTGCCCCGGGCATGGTGTGGGGAGACGGGCATGCCACACCCAGAATAGGATAGAAGCAGCGTGGCCGGCGAGCGGCTTGTGCACCTTCGCCGCAGCACACGGAGCCCTTCCGCTGTTGAAGGGACTCCTCTGGAACAGAATGCACACAAATGGAGTCATCTGGCTGGGCTCCTTCGTGGCATTTCCATTGCTTTATTTACTGCACAAAAACCGTAAGTCTGCAGACACTGTGGAAATACAGTTTATTTAGGTAACTAAAAATATCCCCCAAATGGCATTTGGCCACTGCTGCATTTCCCAACACCTCCTGCTCGCCCAGTGTTGGCTCTAAATTACCCCTAGATGGTACAATGGAAAGAGGATGGGATTTAAAAGCTGGAATTGATGGCATTAGGGTCAGGGGCCTTGGAATGCCATAATCCTGCCTGGCCACTCACCCCATTTTCCCTTTTGGGGTTCCTGAGGGAACTAGAAACACAAAAAGGAATGGGCATGAATCAAACCAGTGTTTATTATCTGCCCACTGGAAGGGGCAGAATGCAGCTAGGGAACTAGAAACACAAAAAGGGGGCTTCCCTGGTGGCGCAGTGGTTGAGAGTCCGCCTGCCGATGCAGGGGACACGGGTTCGTGCCCCAGTCCGGGAAGATCCCACATGCTGTGGAGCGGATGGGCCCGTGAGCCATGGCCGCTGAGCCTGTGCGTCTGGAGCCTGTGCTCCTCAACGGGAGAGGCCACAGCAGTGAGAGGCCCGCGTACCACCAAAAAAAAAAAAAGGAATGGGCATGAATCAAACCACCGTTTATTATCTGCCCACAGGAAGGGGCAGAATGCAGCTAGGGAAAAGGTGTGCATAGGTGGGCTGTGTGGGGAGAGAACCCCTACATCATTCAGTCTTGGGTTAAAACCCAGTTCACCCCAGTTTTGGACAATGTAGGGGAGGAAAAAATAATCTTCCCTCTACCCTATCGTGTTTTCATCTGGGGCCCCACTAACCAAAGACAGATTAGCAAGAGAAAATGAACAGATTTATTAACATGTATACATGGGAGAGACCTCGGGGAAAATGAGTAACTTGCAGAGCTGGCTTAGAATTCAGTCTTAAACACAGGCTTAAATCAACTATACTTCAATTTAAAAAAAAAAAGAATTCAGGCTTAAATACCATCTTCAGCTAAAGACAAGAGAGAAGGGTGTGAGGGGGAAGCCAGTTATGGGGAAGTAACAGGAAAAGTACAATGAACAAGAGTAAGTGCTGATATGCAGATTTAAGCCAGGGCCTCCTCCTTGGATAAGGGGACATAAGTGGCACTCCAAGTTACCAGAAAGATTCAGATTATCTATATAGAATGTACAGGATTCAAGGCTTCTCTTGGATTACTTGCTCTGGGAGAAACCAGATGCCATACTATAAGCTGGCCTATGGAAAGACTGATGTTGTCAGAACTGAGGGAGGCTTATGACCAACAGCCATTGAGTATCTGAGACCTCCTGACAACAGCCACGTGCGTGGGCCATCTAGGAAGCCACTCCTCCAGCCTCAGTCAAGTCATCAAATGACTGAAGCCTCGGCTGACAGCTTGGCTACAACCTCGCGAGAGATCCCGAGCCAGAACCCCTGGCCAAACTACTCACATATTCCTGACCCTCAGAAACTATGTGATAAGAAATTTTTGTTAAGTCACTAAATTTTGGGGCAATGTGTTACACAGCAACAGATAACTAAGACTCTCCAAATGTAATTCTGAGTAAATGATTCTGAACTCTGGGATTCCATCTCATTTCGAAACACACACACACACACACACACACAAATAGCCTTGAATACAATTCTCTGGTCATGATATCTGGTGAAACCAGGATTAAGATCTCCCAATTCTATTATATCACAACTGCATTTCCTGCATTTCTTCCCATATTCATTCATTCAGCAAACATGATCAAGCACTTGCTATGTGCCAGGCAATGTTCTAGACACTGAGGATACAGCAGGAAGCAAGACAGGTGAAAACCTCTGCCATCATGGGACTTCCATACTGGTGAAGGAGAAACAAACAATATATAGAATGTTAGGTAGCAATAAAAGCTAAGGAGGTAGAACAAAGAGTGAGTTCAGTCAATCAAACTTCACTTCTAGCTCTCGAAGTAGTTTAGGGCAGTTTCTCTCTGGGTGGTGATTCAGAGACAGGCTCCTTCCATCTTCTGGTTCTACCTCCGCAGGGTCTCAGGATCCTCTGAAGATGACCAGCCAATGAGGACGGGAAGGGAGGAGAAGGTACCCTTGTTTCTCAATCGCCTCCAACCAAGAGTGGCCACATCCTTTCCACTCACAAACCGCAACAGTAAAATGCTACGCTGCCCCACCGGGATGCAAATCACTCTGGGAAATGTAGCCCCAACGAAATCTCTTTGCTACAGATGGGAACCAAATCTCTACTAGGAGCCATTTTTCTCCGCTCCAGCCTCATGGATCTACTCCAGCTCTGCCTGTTCTACCTGCTGGGCCAGCCTTACGCCCACAGTCACGCCAAAGGGGGAAAGTGTCTCCCACCTTGATATCGAAAATCCCACCACAGAAAATTCAATTCTTTTTCTGAGTCATGTCCCTATTTTTTAACACCTTGCCGAACACGCAGTCACCTGGAGTGGTGATGCATGGCATTCTCAATCCTTAGAGAGGCTTATCGGATTTCCTTCTTCATTCCCTGAGATAAGAAATACCAGCTTAGCTGGGAACTCCCGTGAATTTTAATGAGGGAAGAGAACAGAGGCAGAGTGGGCCAGCGCCGATAACCACTCACAGCTTTGCTGTGAGTGAGTGGTTGGGTTCTCATCACAAACTCGAAAGTACTCCTGGCATCATCTTAACTGCTTAGCCACAGCTCCTCTCCCAAGTCAAGGGAACACTTGACAAACGTATATTAGCTGCATAGAGTTCTCCTCAAAGAGAAAAGAAGGGCCCCAGTTAATTGCACAAGAAGCTAAATGTCAACAGTAATCACTGAGATGAGAGTGGTTCATCAAAGCAAGCCAGGGAAGGAGTCTATTTAAAAGCTAAATGCGATTTCCCGGCAGATTTTATTTTAATGCAAAGATCCATTCTTTCCTCTCCCTCCCTATGATTATTTTTGTACAAATCGTATTACATCAGTCGCTTGGGAAATACAGGTGTAAGCTTCATTTCCACTTCCTGGGACTGAAAATGACTTTGAAGGGGCCAAATCGGATTTTTTTTGCTTTAACATTCTTTAAACCTTCCTATGTTCTGCAAGTAACAGATGCAAACACAGAGACGCATTGCCTTAGGTGACAGTCTCAGTGTTTCTAACTTCACCCTGTAACCTTCTATGCTAAAGAAATTTGTTCACCCAAAACAACTTACCAACTTCCCCTAGAAAAGGCAAATCATCAGCCTATTTCTATAAACGTGAATTAATTTGTTAACCCACAAGAATAAAAAAAACCACCCTGGGTTTGTATTAGCAATCACATCTGTTCCAATTCTGTCTTGGGAACTGAATGCGTAAAATGTTACTACACAGACAGAACACTGTAGTCATTTTAACCCAGGCGACACTAGAATACATGCTGGTCTTGGCGTTTCTGTCTGTGACATTAGAATCAGACGCTCCGTGAGGACAATACTCTCATCCCAATGATGCTTCTTCAAGCCATTCAAGGGCTCTTCCTTGGAAACCAGTTTCAACTTGGTCAGGACTGTGTTTACCACTGACGAAGGCTTCAAGAGGAGATATGTCTAAAGAATGAGGCTGCTTTTCTTTAGGTGACTTCAAAACCATCTTTGAAAATGTATTAGTTTTCTAGGACTTCTGTAAAAAAAAGTACCACAAACTTAGTGGCTTTTTTTTTTTTTCAATCAAAGTACTGTAATGGGAGCCATTGTAAAGCAGATGTAATCCTACGTAATTGAAACTGCCAACAAAAGAACATTCCAAGTTCTTCATGCTCAAAATCATGTTATATTTTGGTGTTCAATATGTAGTCTACGCGTTTCTTCTTCAGCGTTTTGTTCTCTAAAGAGTTTCTAATTGTATTTCTTATCACTGGCAGCAAAACACCCCCTTGGTGGCTTTAAACAGCAGAAACTTATTCTCTTCCAGTTCTGGAGGCTAGAAGTCCAAAATCGAAATGTCAGCAAGGCCACGCTCCCTCCGCAGTCTGTGGTAGCATCACTCCAACCTCCGCTTCCATCTTCACCTGGCCGTCTTCTCCCCGTGTCTTCGTTCTTCACTCATTGTTTTCCCCTTCTTATAAGGATGCCAGTCCTAATGGGTTAGGGCCTGCCCTAATGACCTCATCTTAACTTCCTTACATCTGCGAAGAGCCTATTATCCACACATTCCAAACCCTATCTCCTCACAGTCACATGTACCAGGGATTAGGACTTCACCCTATCTTTTTAGGGGGACACAATTCAACTCAGAAGGTACTCCAGAGAAGGGGTTCAAAGCAATGTTGAAAGATCATAAGCCCCTCCAAGCTAGTACAAGGACTTGGTGAAGTAAAATTTGCAGAGCCTGGAAGCAAGAATACAAAAGGAAGGCCACATTCCATAACTCTAAAGAAACAGCACTTACAAACCAAGCTAGAGCCACAGCCTGGCCCACGTTCCCACCCAACGCCCCACAGCCTGGGGGCCTCTTTTTACCTCAGGGAGGCTGACGGAGCTGAGGCTCCTCCAGCAGCAGCCCTACTGTCTGAATCTAGACAACACGATGGTTCTCACGGGGGGTAGGGCGCAGTGGAAGCCAGACCCAGGGCTGACTGGACCTGCTCCAAATCGACCAGGTCCCCAAGGAGCCAGAGAGCCGTTCTAAGAACTTCCCAAAACTCCACCAGCTGAGCAGAAGGGAAGGAGGGAACACAGTTACCTGGGAAACCCTGTTTGCCTAGTCACCCACATGGAATGACTGAGGATGGTCAACTTTAAATGAAAGCAGCCACCCTTCTTCAGGTTTCCTGGGGCAGAGGCAGTGTTTCCCACATACACCCCAACACACACACACACACACACACACACACACACACACACACACACACACACACAGGCTCTCAGCCTACCATTCTCTGGCCCGGGGCTGCGGTGGGGGGGGCGGTCTTTCTGGCCTGGGGAGCCTGGGTCAGCCAGTGCATCTCTCCCATAATTCCCAGTAACTTAATCAGTTACCACACTTTTTTAAATGTTCTTAAACCTGTAAAATTCATAAAACTTGTTTCAATTTTCAAATTTTATGAGTTCAGAAAAATTCCAAAAGTCATTGCCTTTCATTGCTTATGATGTGTGGCCCAGAGCAGGGGCCCCTCGTGTCCTAGTCTGAGGGCAGCACTGAGGCCCGGGAGGTATGCCTTTGTTTAAAAGAAGAATCCTCGGGCTTCTCTGGTGGCGCCGTGGCTGAGAATACGCCTGCCAATGCAGGGGACACGGGTTCGAGCCCTGGTCCGGGAAGATCCCACATGCTGCGGAGCAACTCAGCCCGTGTGCCACAACTACTGAGCCCGTGCTCTAGAGCCCACGAGCCACAACTACTGAAGCCCACGCGCCTAGAGCCCGTGCTCCGCAACAAGAGAAGCCACCACAACGAGAAGCCCGTGCACCACAATGAAGAGCAGCCCCTACCCGCCACAACTAGAGGAAGCCCACGCGCAGCAACGAAGACCCAACGCAGCCAAAAATAAATAAGTTTAAAATATATATAAATAAATAAAAAGAACTAGGCTAGGCTTGATATAGTTCACTGTAAGGAAAAAAAAGAAGAATCCTCGTTCCTTTATAAGCCCCAGAGGGAGGTACAAATCCTGCCAGGCCCCCACTTTGGGGGGAAGGCAGGCCACACTCATCTCACCACTAGGAGGTGAGGTGGCTACTGAGGCACTTCTGACTCCACTGACAACTGCCACCAGCCAAGCCGGCCAGGTTCTTGGAGCATCCAAAAGCAAAACACCTGTTCCACTTGTTTCCTGGGCAACCCCGGTTGAAACACTTCAGTGGAGGCAAGAAAGTTCAGACTGGGCTAGGTTGTGAGGCCGTGACATCCGAGGTTGACAGAAGTTATCTTTGAGGGGACTTTCGGTTTTCCTTTGGTTTCTCTCTTAACCAGCCCCAGCATCCTGCTTCCTGCTCCCGAGCTCGTTTCTTCTCCCCCAATTGCCACCCCTTCCTGGGTCCAGAGGCCTTTTGGGCTTCTCACCTCCTGTCAGGAAAGTACGCTATCTGATAAACACATTTGTACTGACATGTTAGTAAAGTTATACATTATTCTTTCCAAGGTTAATGACTTTTAAAGTGGAACATGGGAAGAGGGGCAATGTTTAACCCCAGGGGAAAATTCTGGTAATTGAATTGTAGACATCAGAAGATGTATTATGTTTATATTGGGAATTTTCCCAGCACTTCTCCCTTTATGGCATGTAAATCATTACCCACTCCACTGGAGGTAAAGCCTGTCCTTGTTTTATTATTATTATTTCAGTATTTATATAACATATTAACTAACTGATTATATTATTATCATATAAGCTTGAATTTATTAGGCTTAGAGGGTAAGCCATTCTAAAACTCTAACTCCTTAGAGGAAGTTATATCTCTTTAACGACAGCTACAAAATGTTACCCAACACACACAGGGGATGGTGTAAGAACAGAAGCAACAGTTCTTCTTATCTAATAAACCTTGCATTTCTAGTTTACACTTGGACATCTGATCCTGGGAGCAGCCCTGTATAACATATGCTGGATAGTTAGTATGACCTGTATTCCCATTTTACAGAAGAGGAAACTGAGGCTTAGGGAACTTAAGTGCCTTGCCCAAGTTCATATACCTTAATGCGGGGAAGAGGTGAGGTAGGGCTCAAACTGGTCTCTTCACTTCAAGCCTGGGAGATGTATACTAGCATACAGACAAGAAGGGAGAAATGAGAAAATATGATGTAAATAGGTAAGTCCTAAAAAGTAGGCATCACAATGTGAATACTGTAGACAGGATTTTCAGAGGCCTAATAATATCTCACAAAGAAACTGAGGCATCGTTTTGAACTTTATCTGAAAGGAAAGTCTTTCCAGTTATAATAAAGTTACAAACTAGAAGAGCTCAAAAAGTTCTCCAGCTTTGTAAGCGAAAACAGATCTGTCTTTAAGTGGCACAGGCCATGTCCTCCTCTCTCAACTCAAAGTACTCCAGGACAAGCAGAAAAAAACGGATCTGCAATCTGATTACTTTTTTTCAAAAGAGAGAAAATCAAAAAGAAATGTGAGAGTAGCTTGCTGGGAGTCCTTTACAGAGTAGTTCCTCTTAGAGATGGAGAATGAGAAGAAAGTCACTGTCATTTGACACACATTAGCTTAGACCAGGCACAAATCAAAGTCCTGCTCCTCCTGAAAGGTACATTTCACCTACAGTGCCCTCAGCCACACGATCAGAGTCTGTGGCAGACTGACTGCACCAATTCTCCACGACTTTTGTCATGTGGTTTTGTAGTTCATCTCACTAAAGACACAGAGTCTATTTCCTCACTCCCTTCAATCTGAGCCCACCCAAGGGCTTTGGACAATAGATGAGGCTTAGACCACAAACAGGAAGGCTTGCGTGTTCCCACTTGCTCTGAAATTGCCACGAGAACCTGCCCAGGAGAGCCTGCTGGAGGATGAAAGACTTATGGAACATAACCACAGTCCACCTGGCTGAGGTCAGCCTAAAACAGCCAATAGTCAGCAGAGCCCCAGACAAGAGAGCAAGGTCTCAGAACGCTCAGACATACGGGTGAGCCAAGCCCGGCCTACAGGAACCTACAGCCAGCCAAGCTCCAGATGTGGGAGTGACCACAACCAAGAGCAGGACAGACCACAACCAAGAGCAGTGACCACAACCAAGAGCAGGACAGCCACCTGCCCAACCACCCCAGATGTGTGAGCAACAGCTCTTCTTGTTGCTTAACGACCAAGGTTTGGTGGTGGTTTGGCATGCAGCATTACTGGAGGAATAGATAACTGATACAGACTCCTAGCTTTTTGGCTCCACTCTTGTTAGAGGAGAGTCTAGAAAGCCAAAGACAGCTTCATGATACCTGACCACTCAACAGTTTCATGGGGCAGCCAACCAATCCACTTCTTGTTTGTAGCATCCTGCCTTTGTCCCTGAAAGGATGCAAGCCTGTGGGTAATTCTGTAGGTAACCTCCCTTGGTATATTCCATTAATAGGCCAGCCCTGACCATATGAATCATGTAGATATAAAAGAATGAGGAAAGTCTATGCCTGTTAAAGATACTTGGTGGTAGCATAACATGGTTTCATTTATGTAAAAAAATTATAAAATATATGCATATGCATAGAAAAACACCTCATACGACCTTACATACTGAGGCTTCCAAAACGTTTTTTTCCTGGGAAGCTAGGTGGGATTATAGGTTAACATTTTTCTTTTGCTTATCCGTAATATCTGATTTTCCTGAAATGAACATGAATCTGTTTATAATTTTAACAGGGAGAAATATAAACCATGACAGAACATTAAAACTTTAAAAGAAAAAGAACAAATATTTAAATTTATTTTCAGGGGTTGAGCAGGTTATTATTTATAGTTTGGCAATTATGCAGAATTGTCAGATGAAAATTAGCTGAGACTTTAAAAGCAGAAATCGGGGAAATTGTGAAAGACAGACAAAATTACTTGCAGACATATAAATAGTTGCCAGGTGCACCCAAATTAGCAATGCTAAAAAAAAAACAAAAACAGGGGCTGGGTATAAGCCTTTTCCCATAAATTTCTGCCTAGAGCGGGGGTGAGAAAACTATTTCTGTAAAGCGTCTGATAGGAAATATTTGAGGCTTTGTGGGCCAGACTGACTGTTAAAACTACTCTGCCACTGTTCCACAAAAATAGCCTCAGGCACTCTGTGAATGAATGAACGTGAATGTGTCCAAATAAAACTTTACTTATAAAAGCAGGTGGCAGGCCGGATTTGGCCTTCCGCCATAGTTCGTCTACCTTTGGCGTAGATAAACCGCTGTCATAACAGTAGTAGCTAATGATCATATTGACCATAACTTACTATGTCATCGTGATAAAGTGTTCTCTGCACCGGCAGGCCCTGACCACCTTTGCCTGATGTCAAATCCTTTTCCTTCTTTATGTCTCAGCATCCTCTTCAAGAAGCCTGAGACTGCTTATCTTAGAAGAATGTTCTAGTCACCTATTTACTTGTCCTTCTCCTCCATTAGGCTAAGAGTACCTAACAGCAAGATAATATCTAAATCACTTTTATATCTCCAGAGCCTTGTGGAGAACCTGGACCACAGTAGATGCTCAATAAATGAATGTGAAGTGAATGATTCAGCAAAACAACAGTCAGATCAAGAGAATGAGAAGACAAGCCACAGCCTGGGAGAAAATACTTGCAAAAGACATCTCAAGTAAGACTGTTATCCAAAATATACAAAGAACTCTTAAAAGCCAACGATAAGAAAATGAACGACCCAATTAACAAATGGGCAATAGATCTGAGCAGACACCTCACCAAAGGAGATAGACATATGGCAAACAAGCATAAGAAAAGATGCTCAACATCCTATGCCTTTAAGGAATTGCAAATTAAAACAACAGTGAGATACCACTACACACCTATTAGGATGGCCAAAATCCAGAACACCAACCACACCAAATGCTGGTGAGGAAGTAAAGCAACATGAACTCGCATGTATTGCTGGTGGACATGCAAAACGGTACAGCCTCTTTGGAAGACAGTTTGTCAGTTTCTTACAAAACTAACATACTCTCCAAACAATCCAGCAATACTCCTTGGTATTTACCCAAAGTATTTGAAAACTTACGTCCACACAAAAACCTGCACACAGATGTTTATAGCAGCTTTATTCATAATTGCTAAAACTCTGAAGCAACCAAGATGTCCTTCAGTAGGTGAATGGATAAACTGTGGAACATCCAAACAATGGAATATTAGCACTAAAAAGGAATGAGCTATCAAGCCATGAAAAGATATGGAAGAGGCTTAAATACATATTACTAAGTGAAGGAAGCCAGTCTGAAAAGGCTACATACTACATGATTCCAACTGTATGACATTCTGAAAAAGGCGAAACTATGGAGACAGTAAAAAGATCAGTGGTTGCCAGGAGTTGGGGACAAGGGGGAAGGATGAATAGGTGGAGCACAGAGGATTTTTAGGGCAGTGAGAATATTCTGCATGATACTATAATGATGGACACATGTCATTATACATTTGTCAAAATCCATAGAATGTACAACACCGAGAGTGAACCACAATGTGGACTATGGACTTTGGGTGATGATGATGGATCAGTGCAAGTTCAATGATGGTAACAAATGTACCTCTCTGGAGGGGGATGTTGATCATCGGGGAGGCTGGGCATGTGGGGGGAAAGGGGGTCTATGGGAAATCTCTGTACTTTCCACTCAATTTTGCTGTGAACCTACAACCAGTTTAAAAAATAAAATCTACTTAAAACACACACACAATCACATCATTATTGCAAGTGCTTACTCAGGTTCTTCTATGTCCTTTAGGAGACATTGAAAGCTAATTACCTGTAGGAAATGGTTTTGTAGATCTGACACCAAAAGCATAAATAACAGAAGAAAAAAATAGATAAATTGGACTTCATTAAAATTTAAAACTTTTGTGCTACAAATCAAGAAAGTCAAAAGACAACCCATAGAACTGGAGAATATTTTTTACAAATCGTGTATCTAAGAAGGGACTGGTATCCAGAATATGTAAAGAACTCTTACAACTCAATGATAAAAAGGCAAATATGTCGATTTTAAAGTGGACAAAGGATTTAAATAGACATTTCTCCGAAGGTATACAAATCCATATTTCCTAGTACAAGAGTGAAATACCACAATAATAATAAGGACTGATAATACTATGAATTTTATGTTAAAAAGCAATTATTAAAATCTTTCAAATAAATAAATAGGGAAAGGGATTGACAATAAAACTGACTACTGGGAGAATGCATTAAGTGGATACATTTAAGAAAACCCTTATAATGGTTTATCCCCACCAATGTTATACAGTTTTAATAGTGATTAGATTATATGTAATTCTAATTTTTGCAGAATTGTTTGATGGACATTCAGTCATAACATTAATCGAAATAAGCTTTAAGAATTGGATGTAGGGACTTCCCTGGTGGTCCAGTTGGGCAAGACTCCTGCTCCCAATGCAGGGGGCCCAGGTTCGATCCCTGGTCAGGGAACTAGATCCTGCATGCTGCACCTTAGATCCCACAGGCCGCAACTAAGACCAGGCACAGCCAAAATGAATAAATATATATTTTTTAAAAGTTGTATTTAATATTTTCTTATTTAAATGACGTCTCAAACCACTGCAGATATGAAAACACAGTGGGGAACGTCCAGGCCAATTTCTGCACAAAAGCTTGACATGGAAGAGGTAAGCGGAAAAGCAAAGCCTCAAGCTGATTTAGTCCTTTGGCTCCTAATAACTAACACAAACACTTGCCCTCAATCCCAAGACCATTCCAGTCCAGGTGAACTGAGCCGGAGCCCCGGGCACAGAGAAAGGGGGACTTGTGGTAGGTAGGAGTGGAACTTGCCTGTCCCTCCCTTGCCCTAAACCACCGTCACCAAACTTCTGCTAACAACATGCATCTGAGCCAGAGCAGGAGAGGGAAGACATCCCAAATATTAAATCAAGATTGGAGGAGCCAGGTCTGGGGGATAATCATCTACTTAAAATTTTTGATGTTTTAACAGTACCTGAAATTAAATTTATCACCGATAATCCCTTCTCAGCCATCTGTAATCCTTTATGGACTAAGACAGGTTTAAATGGATCATTAAAATAAAAATTGTTCCTTATATATATATTTTTTTTAATTTTAGAAATGACAATATCAAAAGTTCAACTTTTGGAGAGGAACCAAGATGGCGGAGTTGAAGGACGTGCCCTCACTCCCTCTTGCGAGAACACCAGAATCACAACTAGTTGCTGGACAATCATTGACAAGAAGACACTGGAACTCACCAAAAAAGATACCCCACATCCAAAGACAAAGGAGGAGCCACAATGAGATGGTAGAAGGGGCACAATCACAGTAAAATCAAATCCCGTAACTGGTGGGTGGGTGACTCACAGACTGGAGAACACTTATACCACAGAAGTCCACCCACTGGAGTGAAGGTTCTGAGCCCCACGTCAGGCTTCCCAACCTGGGGGTCCGGCAACGGGAGGAGGAATTCCTAGAGGATCAAACTTTGAAGTCTTGTGGGAATGGATTGCAGGACTTCGACAGGACTGGGGGAAACAGAGACTCCACTCTTGGAGGGCACACACAAAGTAGTGTGTGCATTGGGACCCAGGGGAAGGAGCAGTGACCCCAGGGGAGACTGAACCAGACCTACCTGCTAGTGTTGGAGGGTCCCCTGCAGAGGTGGGGGGTGGCTGTGGATCACCGTGGGGACAAGGACACTGGCAGAAGAGTTCTGGGAAGTACTCCTTGGTATGAGCCCTCCCAGAGTCTGTCATTAGCCCCAACAAAGAGCCCAGGTAGGCTCCAGTGTTGGGTTGCCTCAGGCCAGACAACCAACATGGAGGGAACCCAGCTCCACCCATCAGCAGTCAAGTGGATTAAAGTTTTACTGAGCTCTGCCCACCAGAGCAACACCCAGCTCTACCCACCTCCAGTCCCTCCCATCAAGCCTCTTAGATAGCCTCATCCACCAGAGGGCAGACAGCAAAAGCAACAAGAACTACAATCCTGCAGCCTGTGGAAAAAAAAACCACATTCACAGAAAGACAGACAACATGAAAAGGCAGAAGGCTATGTACCAGTTGAAGGAACAAGATAAAACCCCAGAAAAACAACTAAATGAAGTGGAGATAGGCAACCTTCCAGAAAAAGAATTCAGAATAATGATAGTGAAGATGATCCAGGACCTCAGGAAAAGAATGGAGGCAAAGATTGAGAAGATGCAAGAAATGTTAACAAAGACCTAGAAGAATTAAAGAACAAACAGAGATAAACAATACAATAACTGAAATGAAAACTACACTGAAGGAATCAACAGCAGAATAACTGAGGCAGAAGAATGGATAAGTTACCTGGAAGACAGAATGGTGGAATTCACTGCTGCAGACCAGAATAAAGAAAAAAGAATGGAAAGAAATGAAGACAGCCTAAGAGACCTCTGGGACAACATTAAACGCAACAACATGCACATTATAGGGGTCCCAGAAGGAGAAGAGAGAGAGAGGACCAGAGAAAATATTTGAAGAGATTATAGTCGAAAACTTCCCTAAAATGGAAAGGAAATAGTCACCCATGTCCAGGAAGCACAGCGAGTCCCATACAGGATAAACGCAAGGAGAAACACAGTGAAACACATAGTAATCAAATTGGCAAAAATTAAAGACCAAGAAAAATTATTGAAAACAGCAAGAGGAAAACAAAAAATAACGTACAAGGGAACTCCCATAAGATTAACAGCTGATTTCTCAGCAGAAACTCTACAAGCCAGAAGGGAGTGGCATGATATACGTAAAGTGATGAAAGGGAAGAAACTACAACCAAGATTACTCTGCCTGGCAAGGATCTCATTCAGATTCAATGGAGAAATCAAAAGCTTCAGAGACAAGCAAAAGCTAAGAGAATTCAGCTCCACCAAACCAGCTCTACAACACATGCTAAAGGAACTTCTCTAACAGGGAAACACAAGAGAAGAAAAGAACCTACAAAAACAAACCTAAAACAATTAAGAAAATGGTTATAGGAACATACATATCCATAATTACCTTAAACGTGAATGGATTAAAGGCTCCAACCAAAGACACAGGCTGGCTGAATGGATACAAACACAAGACCCATATATATGCTGTCTACAAGAGACCCACTTCAGACCTAGGGACACATACAGACTGAAAGTGAGGGGATGGAAAAAGATATTCCATGCAAATGGAAATCCAAAGAAAACTGGAGTAGCTATACTCATATCAGATAAAATAGACTTCAAAATAAAGAATGTTACAAGAAACAAGGAAGGACACTACATAATGATCAAGGGATCAATCCAAGAAGAAGATATAACAATTATATATGCACCCAACAGAGGAGCACCTCAACACATAAGGCAACTGCTAACAGCTATAAAAGAGGAAATCGACAGTAACACAATAATACTGGGGGACTTAAACACCTCACTTACACCAATGGACAGATCATCCAAAGTGAAAATAAATAAGGAAACAGAAGCTTTAAATGACACAATAGACCAGATAGATTGAATTGATATTTATAGGACATTCTATCCAAAAACAGCAGATTACACTTTCTTCTCAACTGCGCACAGAACATTCTCCAGGATACATCACATCTTGGGTCACAAATCAAGGCTCAGTAAGTTTAAGGAAATTAAAATCATATCAAGCATCTTTTCTGACCACAACGCTATGAGAATAGAAATGAATTACAGGGAAAAAACACAAACACATGGAGGCTAAACAATACGTTACTAAATAACCAAGAGATCACTGAAGAAATCAAAGAGGAAATCAAAAAATACCTAGAGGGCTTCCCTGGTGGCGCAGTGGTTGAGAGTCTGCCTGCCGATGCAGGGGACACGGGTTCATGCCCCGGTCCAGGAGGATCCCACATGCCGCGGAGTGGCTGGGCCTGTGAGCAATGGCCGCTGGGCCTGTGCGTCCAGAGCCTGTGTTCTGCAACAGGAGAAGCCACAACAGTGAGAGGCCTGTGTACCGAAAAAAAAAAAAAAAAAAAAGAAAACCTAGAGACAAATGACAAAGAAAACACGACATTCCAAAACCTATGGGATGCAGCAAAAGCAGTTCGAACAGGGAAGTTTATAGCTATACAAGCCTACCTCAAGAAACAAGAAAAATCTCAAATAAACAATCTAACCTTACACCTAAAGGAACTAGAAGAAGAAGAACAAACAAGACCCAAAGTTAGCAGAAGAAAAGAAATCATAAAGACCAGAGCAGAAATAAATGAAATAGAAACAAAGAAAACAATAGCAAAGATCAATAAAACTAAAAGCTGGTTCTTTGAGAAGATAAACAAAATTGATAAACCATTAGCCAGGGTCATAAAGAAAAAGAGGGACAAGACTCAAATCAATAAAATTAAAAATGAAAAAGGAGAAGTTACAACAGACACCGCAGAAATACAAAGCATCCTAAGAGACTACTACAAGCAACTCTATGCCAATAAAATGGACAACCTGGAAGAAATGGACAAATTCCTAGAAAGGTAATAACCTTCCAAGACTGAACCAGGAATAGAAAATAGGAACAGGCCAATCACAAGTAATGAAATTGAAACTGTGATTAAAAATCTTCCAACAAACAAAAGTCCAGAACCAGATGGCTTCACAGGTGAATTCTATCAAAGATTTAGAGAAGAGCTAACACCCATCCTTCTCAAACTCTTCCAAAAAATTGCAGAGGAAGGAACACTCCCAAACTCATTCTATTTGGCCACCATCACTCTGATACCAAAACCAGACAAAGATACTACAAAAAAAGAAAATTACAGACCAATATCACTGATGAATATAGGTGCAAAAATCCTCAACAAAATACTAGCAAACAGAATCCAACAACACATTAAAAGGAGCATACACCATGACCAAGTGGGATTTATCCAAGGGATTCTTCAATATATACAAATCAATCAATGTGATACACCATATTAACAAATTGAAGAATAAAAACCATATGAACATCTCAATAGTTGCAGAAAAAGCTTCTGACAAAATTTAACATCCATTTATGATAAAAACGTTCCAGAAAGTGAGCATAGAGGGAACCTACCTCAACATAATAAAGGCCATATATGACAAACCCACAGCAAACATCATTCTCAATGGTGAGAAACTGAAAGCATTTCCTCTAAGATCACGAATGAGACAACATGTCCACTCTCACTACTATTATTCAACATAGTTTTGGAAGTCCTAGCCACGGCAATCAGAGAAGAAAAAGAAATAAAAGGAATACAAATTGGAAAAGAAGAAGTAAAACTGTCACTGTTTGCAGATGACATGATACTATACATAGAGAATCCTAAAAATGCCACCAGAAAAACTAGTAGAGCTAATCAAGAATATGGTAAAAAAAAAAACAAAACTGTAAAATAGACAGCTAGTGGGAAGCAGCCACATAGCACAGGGAGGTCAGTTCGGTGCTTTGTGACCACCTAGAGGAGTGGCATAGGGAGGGTAGGAGGGAGGGAGATGCAAGAGGGAAGAGATATGGGAACATATGTATATGTATAACTGATTCACTCTGTTATAAAGCTGACACTAACACACCATTGTAAAGCAATTATACTCCAATAAAGATGTTTAAAAAAAATAACTCAATGAGATATCATTTCACCAAAAAACAAAAAGAATTTGGGAAAGTTGCAGGATACAAAATTAATGCACAGAAATCTCTTGCATTCCTATACACTAATGATGAAATATCTGAAAGAGAAATTATGGAAACACTCCCACTTATCACCACAACAAAAAGAATAAAATACCTAGGAATAAACCTACCCAGGGAGACAAAAGACCTGTATGCAGAAAACTATAAGACACTGATGAAAGATATTAAAGATGATACAAACAGAATATACCATGTTCTTGGATTTGAAGAATCAATATTGTGGAAATGACTGTACTACTCAAAGCAAGCTACAGATTCAATGCAATCCCTATCAAATTACCAATGGCATTTTTTACAGAACTAGAACAAATCATCTTAAAATTTGTATGGAGATACAAAAGACCCCAAATAGCCAAAGCAGTCTTTTAGGAAAAAAATGGAGCTGGAGGAATCAGACTCCCTGACTTCAGACTATACTACAAAGCTACAGTAATCAAGACAATATGGTACTGGCACAAAAATAGAAACATAGATCAATGGAACAAGATAGAAAGCCCAGAGATAAACCCACACATCTATGGTCAACTAATCTATGACAAAGGAGGCAAAGATATACAATGGAGAAAAGACAGTCTCTTCAATAAGTGGTGCTGAGAAAACTGGACAGCTACTTGTAAAAGAATGAAATTAGAACACTCCCTAACACCATACACAAAAATAAACTCAAAATGGATTAGAGACCTAAATGTAAGACTGGACACTATCAAACTCTTAGAGGAAAACATAGGAAGAACACCCTTTGACATAAATCACAGCAAGATCTGTTTTGATCCACCTCCTAGAGTAATGGAAATAAAAACAAAAATAAACAAATGGGGCCTAATGAAACTTCGAAGTTTTGCACAGCAAAGGAAACCATTAACAAGACGAAAAGACAACCCTCAGAATGGGAGAAAATATTTGCAAATGAATCAATGGACAAAGGATTAATCTCTAAAATATATAAACAGTTCATGCAGCTCAATATTAAAGAAACAAACAACCCAATCCAAAAATGGGCAGAAGACCTAAATAGACATTTCTCCAAAGAAGACATACATATGGCCAAGAAGCACATGAAAAGCTGCTCAACATCACTAATTATTAGAGAAATGCAAATCAAAACTACAATGAGGTATCACCTCACACCAGTTAGAAGGGGCATCATCAGAAAATCTACAAACAACAAATGCTGGAGAGGCTGTGGAGAAAAGGGAACCCTCTTGCACTGTTGGTGGGAATGTAAATTGATACAGCCACTATGGAGAACAGTATGGAGGTTCCTTAAAAAACTAAAAATAGAATTACCATATGATCCAGCAATCCCACTACTGGGCATATACCCAGAGAAAACCATAATTCAAAAAGACACATGCACCCCAATGTTCACTGCAGCATTATTTACAATAGCCTGGTCATGGAAGCAACCTAAATGTCCATCGACAGACTAATGGATAAACAAGTTGTAGTACTTATATACAATGGAATATTACTCAGCCATAAAAAGGAACAAAATTGAGTCACTTGTTGAGACATGGATGGATCTAGAGACTGTCATACAGAGTGAAGTTAGTCAGAAACAGAAAAACAAATATCGTATATTAACGCATGTATGTGGAAACTAGAAAAATGGTACAGATGAACCGGTTTGCAGGACAGAAGTTGAGACACAGATGTAGAGAACAAACACGGAGACCAAGGGGGGAAAACCACAGTGGGGTGGGGATGGTCGTGTGCTGAATTGGGCATTTGGGATTGACATGTATACACTGATGTGTATAAAATTGATGACTAATAAGAACCTGCAGTATAAACAAACAAACAAACAAAAAACAACTAATACTAAACTTTCTTTGGGTTATTTGTATGGAAATATGTTAATATAAATGTTTCAGACACTACATGAAGTTTCTAAAAATCTTGTATGTTCTGGTATAATGTTATAAGTCGTAATTCTAGTTATTACTTTAAAATGTATATCTCAGAAATAACTAAATTTCCTTGTCAATTGTATCATTATGAACTTTCATCAAATCTTTAACCGTGGTCATTTTTAAGTCTTGTCATTTACAGACAGTTCTGGGTGTACTCTGACGCTTTTGCAAAAATGTTCCTATAAAAGGGTTTCATCTCAAGGAATTCATGGAAAAGACTCTGACAAGTACAGGTTTCTGGTAACTGCCTATACTGTTGAACTGAATGAATAAGCATTTTCAGAACTCTAATGGAAAACTGATGAATTCATAAAAGTGCTAACAAAAGATCAAAATGAAAAAAAAATTAATTACATGGGACTGAGTGAACTGATGAGGATGAATATAATTTTTGTGACTTTCTGTTTGAATAATAATTAAAAAATCCCAACAAGGACTCAGAGGCAAAAAATATACAGATCAATTTTCACTGCAAAGTAAAGGAGCTGTTACAGTGGAGGATTCCTGGACTGAATGTCAATATTATGACATAGTGTGAGTGTGTTTTGTGTTTGGTAATTGCAATCATTGTTGCTTCTGTTGTGGTCATCCACTTACAATGCTTGGTGTCAGTTTATTTATGCCTTGTAAAAATGAAATACAGTGTGTATGTGTGAAAAAAAAAAAAAGTTGATGTTGGAATGTGTTCAGATTTGGGGGAATGTTGGGATGGGGTGACTGTATTTTGCATGTGAGAAGGACATGGTTTTGGGGGGCGAGAGGGTGAACTGTTATGGCCTAATGGTGTCCCTCCAAAATTGTATATTGAAGTCCTAACCCCCAGTAGATGAGAATGTGACTGTATTTGGAAATAGAGTCTTTAAAGAGCTGATTAAGGTTATCTGAGGTTGTTAGGATGGGCCCTAATCCTTTATGTCTCGTGTCCTTATAAGAGGAGGAGATTAGGACAGCGACACATACACACAGAGGTCCATGTGTGAAGACACAGAGAGAAGATGGCCATCTACAAGCCAAGGACAGAGGCCTCAGGAGAAACCAACCCTGCCCACACCTTGATCTCAGGCTTCTAGCTTCTTAGAATTGTGAGAAAATAAATTTCTGATTTTAAGCCAAAAAAAAAAAAAAGTTCAACTTTTCCTACCTACTTCATAGGTTGTGGGTTCCATTTCTCAACAGACATCCACTAATTAATTTTTGCCAATCTCCATAGCAAAGTGAATAAATACAGAATTGTAAAAAGAGTGCTCCACCGTTTTTTCCGAGTCTGTCTCAAAAGTCCTTTTATTTAAACAGAAGAAGAATTGATTTCCTTTAAAAAGAAAGAGCACTTTGAAAAATCAAAAATTAGGAATGAAAAAGTTGTACTAAATCCAGTCAACCAACAGCCAGGTTTTGTTTCCAGCTAATTAAAAAGTAGAAAAGAATCTGGCTTCCATTCAATTATAATTGTGTTCCTTTCAACAACAGTATGATAAGCTAAGGGATCATGACAAAATGCTATTACTTACTTCTAATATTTTCAATCATCCATATGTGTTTGATTATATTCTATACATTTCTAAAAATATTTGCCTTACTCCCAACATTTTAACTTTATTATTGGGGACCTCATAATTCCTAAAGCATTGGTTTCTGGCTTAAGTGTGCATTTTGCAAATATATTTTGTCCATATTAACTAGAAAAGAAAAAATAATCCTATTACAATCACTTAGGACAGTAACAAAAGAATACACAAAGATGCTCTTAGGAAAACTTGTTGAAGACTTGGAAATGGGCAAAAGATAACTGAATGTCCTTTCAGTGGAGTGCTGGGTATTTTCCAGCTGACCCTCCCAGGATTATTTAATTCTATAGGGGTGTGCACCTTTGATTGAATGCCATTACATTGATTAGGCTATTTTACAACTCTGTAAGGGTAGAAGTTGTAGAAAACTGTAAGTAATGCAAATTAATTGCTATCCATTGAAATGCATATTAATTTTGTCTAGTAGAAATATAATGAATTTCTGCCCTGTGGAAAGAATGACCTCAAACATTACATTTTGTTGCCATATAGGATAGCCCTTGTTTTATATCTATAAAACAAGCCATGTATATAATCTTACATTTTCTAGTAGCACATTTAAAAAGGTAAAAAGAGGTGAAATTCATTTTAATAATATATTTTATTTAACTCAATATATCCAAAATATTATCATTTCAACAAGTAATCAACTTTTAAAATCCTGAGATATTTTATATTCCTTTTTTGTATACTAAGCCTTCAAAATCCAGTGTGTAGTATTTTACATGTACAGTACATCTCAGTGCATACTAGCCACAATTCCAGGAGCCCATTATGGTTAGTGGCTACCATACTGGATGGTGCAGCTACAGTTTTTTTGTGTGTGCATAGGTCTGGATGGTTTGACTATTACATCTTCCCATGCAACTATTTTCTAAAACACTTTTGGCATTAGCCCTAGATACTTCTTTTGCACCTACTGTGTGTCTGGCTGTTCACTGCTTACTAGGACAGGTATAAAAACTGTGTAATGGATTTCCTCTGCCCTTAAAGAGTAAGGTGAGATAGGACATACAATTATTAAAAAATTAGAAAACAAGACATTATAGAAATGAATTCTTGAATTTAGTGGATAATAGAGAAGCAAAAAATCAATCCAGATAGGCATAGTCAAGGAGGAGGAGATTTGGAAGGGAAGAAAGGAGTCAAGGATATTCAAGCCTTAATAAACAGGATGAGAGAGGAAAGGGGTAAGTTGGAGCTTAGACAAAACAGGAAGTTACTGGCCTGATTTTATCAAAGACTCTATTTGTTTGCCTTAGATCCTGGTTTTCATAATGTATGCTTGCTCTTTCGTGGCTTGGCCCTTGGGTGGCTTGGCCCTTGGGTGACTGGATTGATTATGGTGGGGTAGAGGATGGTCGTGCTTCTCTGAAGTTTCTTACACCTTTCATTTTTTTCAATAATCATGTGACATCTTTATAATTGGAAAAAAATATTTACTGTTTATAATGTGGAAAAAAAGTTGCACTTATCTCATGGCTCCAGAAATTCTGAAATGAGATTGAACAAATAGGTATGTCTTAACCACTCCAGGATGATCTCCTGAGGTTTTAGAAACTCGAACAAGAGTCCAGGGCTTTTCTTATCACATAGTTCAGAACCGAGGGCTATTGGACTGATACACAGGGGAGTAGGCTTTCCTCCATTTTCCATGAACGTTGTCTTGCAACTACGAGAAAAGTCAAGCACTGCTGAAGGTAATATGTGGCCATCTACGGCTGGTTTTACTTTTGGACAAGCGGTTTGCTAAAGGTGATTGCCTCACTGTTTAATAAGGTTCATGGCTAATGGTTTTGACAGGGATGACTGTTGAACTGCCTGCTGGCCGTGAAACTGATGGGGATTTTAAACACAGCTTTCAGTCTTTGACCTTCATCTTTATGATGTAGCTCACAGAGCACACTGTTGCCTTATTTTCCAGTCAACTTGATCAAACAACCCTTGAAGAATCACTGGATCATTTCCTTTCACTTTGCCCACCTTACCTCTAGCACCACATTGAGTATGTCTTATCCTTATTTGCTTTTGATATTTACTAATTACTATTAACCATTGCCCTGTGTCTACTTCATTCTCTCATTCTGACTCTTTCCACCTACTCAGCTATTTCTCGTCCTTCCCATGTATTCTCCTGCTTTAGCCCAGTAGTTTTGAGTTGACTTCTTGAAATACACCTGGCACATTTTCAAAATGTTAGGACACTTAGTAGACTCATAACGAGATGGCTGTTGAAGTGTAATAACTCCTTATCAATTAACAAAGTTAGCAATTTTTACTGACCAACCACTGTATTTATGGTTTTGTGGTGCTATAGAGACTTTTTTTTAAGCAAATGTGGCCCTAAAGAAGTTCTAAATAGCTTGCTTGTACTCATGGGGTCAAGCAGAGAAAACGACAAACTATAGCAAATAGCATACAAATATATATATGTGTTCACTATAGTGCTCTCTATGCTAATGAAAACACTGGAAACAACCTAATCATCCAATAGGGGAATGACAGGGGAAATTATGTATATATATATATATATATATATATATATATATATATATATATATATATATATATTACAGTGAAATATCATGCAACTATTTGAATAGTGATTATGATATCATTTGAGTAAACAGTTACTAAGAATAGCCTTTTAACATGACTTGCTTTAATATATATGCTCCCACTCACTTTCCCGTCTCTGGATCTTTAATGACCCTCTGTTACCTGGATGAGATACCTTTCCTCTCCCCTCCCTGCCAATCTCCATGTCTCCAAAGCCAAGTGCTACACGTTCGTCAACAAGCATTTATTGCGCACCCTGCCAGTTGGCCATTGCTCTCACGGGGCTCATGGTCAAATAATTACGTAAATAAATATACGATTACAACTAGAATGAGTGCTGTGAAGTACAGTAAGTCCCCTACGTATGAATGAGTTCTGTTCCGAGAGTGCATTTGTAAGTCTAATTTGTCTGTAAGTCCAACAAAGTTAGCCTAGGTACCCAACTAACACAATTGGCTATATAGTTCCGTACTGTAATAGGCTTCTAATACTTTTCACACAAATAATACATAAAAAACAAACACACAAAAAAATAAAGGAAACATTTTTAGTCTTACAGTACAGTACCTTGAAAAGTACAGTAGTATGGTACAACAGCTGGCATCCAGGGGCTGGCATCGAGTGAACAGGCAAGAAGAGTTACTGACTGGAGGAGGGAGAGGAGGTGAGAGATGGTAGAGCTGAAGGATCGTCAGCAGTAGGAGACGGAGGGCAAGATGCAATTTCACTCATGCCTTACGTGACTGGGCACGGGAAAGCATGTTCCCATCTTTGAAAGTTCGCAACTTGAATGTTCGTATGTAGGGGACCTACTGTAAAGTAGTGGGTGTAAAAGGCGGTAACCTAGGGAAGTCTTCCTTAGGCAACTGACACTTGAGCTGGGACCTAAAGAACAAGTAAGATTGGGACTTCCCTGGTGGTGCAGTGGTTAAGAATCCACCTGCCAATGCAGGGGACACAGGTTCGATCCCTGGTTCAGGAAGATCCCACATGCCGCGGAGCAACTAAGCCCATGTGCCACAACTACTGAGCCCACACACCACAACTACTGAAGCTCGTGCGCCACAACAAGAGAAGCCACAGCAATGAGAAGCCCGTGCACTGAAACCAAGAGTAGCCCCCGCTCGCCGCGACTAGAGAAAGCCTGCGCACAGCAACGAAGACCCAACGCAACCAAAAATAATTTTTTTTAATTAAAAAAAAAAGAGCAAGTAACATTTATGAGGCAGTGGGGGTGGGGGTGGGCGGATCAACATGTGCAACGACGCTATTACAGAAAATGCATGGTGTTTTCAGAGAACTGAAAAAAGGTCAGTGTGGCTGCAACACAGGGAATGATAAGGAAGTACTTTGAGATGAAGTGGAGAGGTAGACAAGACCGTGACTATATAAGACTGTGGTATTTAACCGAGCGATGGGAAGTTACTGAAGAATTTGAAAGTCGAGAAGTGGAAGGATGATGTTATCAAATTTGCACTCTGAAAAGCTCATACGGCTGCATTGTAGAGACTGGATTGGAAAGGACCTGGGTGGACACTGGGAGACCATTTACGAGTCTGGCACATTGATCTGGGTGATAGTTCTAGCTTGATCTAGGAAGCTGGCTGTGGAGAGAGAATAAAGGAGACAGACCTGAGAGGTATTTAGAGATACACTTAGTAGGGCTTGATAACAGACCAGAATGGAGGATGAAGGAGAGAAGGGGCCGGGATGACTCATAGGTTTCTGGCTTATGGAACTGGATGGACAGTGGTGTCATTCATTAGAAGATAAGCTTCAGGATCGATGATCATGAGTTTGGTTAAGTGTGACCCTCCCATCACGGACTTAAAGATAATCACTGAAGCCGTGGGCATAGATGAGACTGTCTAGGAGGAAAGGATACAGTGAGAAGAGAGGAGGGTCTGAACTGAACCTAAGGGAACTCCAGCATCAGATGGAAGATGTGACTGCAGAGGCAGAGAAAAAACAGAGAGGGAGCAGCAAAACCACGAAAGTGTGGTGTCTCAAAACCGAGAGAGAGTGTGTCAAAAGTCTGCAGTGGTGATTCGTCAGCTCCAAAACTTTAAGCACTTTTTAGAGCACATTTTCCTTTTTACTGTATATTCCTTTCCACATATATATTATGGCTACCTGTGTGCACATCATATTACCACCATTACAGTGTAGGATCCTTAAAGGCAGAGGCTGTGCCTTGTTTATCTTTGTGTCTACAACAAATAGTGCAGAGTATTGATGATGTAGTATGCTCAATAATTATTTGTTAAAGGAATGAATGAATTGTGGGATGGTAAGCCATTCAAAATTTAGTCAAAGAACTTTTGTAGCATCCAGTGATGTTAATGGCTCCCTTGGAAGTGAAGTCTTAGAGATGCACCATATTGCACCCTCCTGAGAGGATCTAAGATAAGATGCTTTAGGATGTGCAGTATTTTCAACAATTCTCATCAATGTCAGGGAAGTAAAAGGAAAGCCAAATCTGTACTCTACCTATAATGAATATAGTTATGGTCCACGACACTTTCTGAAATGGACTTCTCCAAGGTTGTTGGGACCAACAACACTGATAAGGTGCAGTGGAAACGGATTGGAATAGCCATGTGGTCAATTTACATAACATTCCCTTCATTAAGAAACTTCGAAAATTGTGGTGGGAAGGGATTTCAGAAGTTGTTTGGGGTGGGGGGGTGGGAATTGTTCAAATCACTGGGAATCTATGTCCAAAGCACTGATGCCACTAGATTAACTAAACTATAGGAAGTTGTCGATGGGTTTCCATATAAAATAATCTGTTTATTTTTCTACATTCCCGGCCTTCTCTCCCCACTGCTGGCTCCGCTTAACTACCATTCAGAAACAAGGTCCAATCAACCAGTGTGGCTGGAGCATTTATGGACAGCTCCATGAAACAAGAAGGACCTGAGGGGTCCCTGAAGAATGGGAAAACCTTTGATACGTGGTGTATGAAGGAGAAGAGTCAAGCACATGATTGCTGAGCAGTGGGACTGAGAAGGAGTATGAGGGGCCTGGTGTCCAAGAGACCCTGACCTGGCCACAGTCATGAGTTCAGCTGGGAGGCAGTGCCAGGTACAGTCTGGGCAGCCACATTAATAAGGTTCTTATGGACTTCCCTGGTGGTCCAGTGGTTAAGAATCCACCTTCCAATGCAGGGGACGCGGGTTTGATCCCTGGTCAGGGACTAAGATCCCACTTGCCATGGGGCAACTAAGCCCACAAGCCACAATTAGAGAGCCTGCGTGCCACAACTACAGAGCCCACACGCTCTGGAGCTGGCACGCACCACAACTAGAGAGAAGCCCTTGCACCGAAACGAGAAGCCTGAGTGCCGCAACTAAGACCCAACGCAGCCAAAAATAAAATTAAATAAATTTAAAAAAAAAGAAAGTACTCTCGAGAGGGTTGACTGCTTATCCACCAGTATTTATTAAAAAAAAAAAAAAGAAGGTTCTTAAATGTTTGATGCTTGAGTTTAAACGTTATTCTGAGTCAGTGGCAAATCCGTGGTGCAAATGGATATGAAGGGGGGGGGAGAGGAGAATATGAGCATCACACATTCAACTCTTTCAAACTGCACTCAGTCTCCCTCGCTGCAGCTGCGAACTATCGCTATAAGAACACAGCACTCAGATAAAACCCTCAATAGCACAGAAAAACTCTTGCCAACTGTGATAAGAAATTAACCTGCTCACCCCTGAGCTTTGTATTCACTTCCTGTTCCCTCATTCTGATGGCCTCTGTACCTCCCCCCGAGGTAGCCTTCTCCCTCATACTCTAGCTGAAAAGCAACTCAGGGAAAATCTTTTTCTTTGTATTTCCATGCAGAGTGGAGACAGACTGACATTTTCCAAAATTACATTAGCAATCACTAAGAGAAATAAAACAAAAAGATAAGAATAACACAAGAGAGTCAATTTCCCAAGTAAGGATTTGGGCTCCGAAATTCCCCAGGCTAAGTAACGTCACTGGAGCAGTGAGCGTGAGGGGCCCTACTGTTTAAGGAGCACCTTCCAAACAGGAACCCCGATCCCGACATAAGGGAGTCCAACTCCATACAGAGCATACAACTCTTATTAAAGCCCTCTCTTCTCTCCAATTTTCAGCATCCCCAAATTCCCAGGAGCTTTTCCCTATCTAACCTGAGAAGTTACTCTCTCATCCACGCCATCCAGTCCCACCATCCTGCTCCCTTGACTATTTCTCTTCCCTACAAACCATTCCATATATCACCACCCCCACCCCCCACCCCCCAGATATCACCAAGTCTGTGCTACAAACTCTGTTGCAGGCAGGCAAAGACCAAAGGCTGTGAATGCCTGAATGTCATACTTTCACCTGAGAGCCATTCTTCCCAGTTACTCGTCTGACCCTAAGTTCTGTGGTGATGAAGCTCTGCATGTTCTTCAGCACCCAGGAAAAATGTCAATGTTCACAAATCCAACCTTATTCTCTTTCAAACCTCCCTTATCTGCTTGAGGCCTGTTGCTAAGATCCAGGTTCCTGCCGGAGGTACCTACTTACTTCACACCCAAAGAAGGGCAGTGGTGACCAGCACCCTTGAGCACCCAGTAAGTGACATAGAGCATGAGTCCAAAACTACTTGGTCTGCCACCCTTGAAATGACCCTCTCGACGTACTCATCCTCCTCTACTCCCAGGCCCCCAACACTCCTAGCATGTACCTGGAAAAGATATTCTCATAGACTTTCACAGTACAACCATTTTCTTAACTTTATTAGAGACTAAGATAGATTATGAAAGAAAGCTGACAAACATTAAGAGGAAGGAAAAGGAGAGAGAAATTTAGGTAACAACTAGTGGCAACGGTCTGCTTTGAAAAGGCCCTAAAAGTGTTTATGAACTTCCCTTTCAGTAGACTTGCTCGGCAAAATATATTAAAAGTTATGGGTACTACGATTCCCTCAGGAACTCTTAGCATTCACCTGGAAGTGAGGACCAAGCATAATACCCTGCTCAGAGTGTCCTGCAGAAGACTGCAGTACGTGCAGCCCAGCCGAAAAGAGAAATCAACTCTTGTGGTGGATCATTTCCAAAGATGGCCACCAAAAATTCCCTCCATCCCTGTACACACACGCCACTCCTCCCATGAAGAGGTGGACCCCTTTTCTCCTGGACTGGTCTTGTAACTTGCTTTGGCCCAAGTGACATTCTAGTACTCCTAAGAACTACAAGAACTTTAAGGCCTTAATAAGACTTGTCATTTCTGCTTTTGCCTTTTGGGGAATCAGTTGACAGGTTAAAAAGCTCAGGCTAGGGCTTCCCTGGTGGCGCAATGGTTGAGAATCTGCCTGCCAATGCAGGGGACACGGGTTCGAGCCCTGGTCTGGGAAGCTCCCACATGCCGCAGAGCAACTGGGCCCGTGAGCCACAACTACTGAGCCTGCGCATCTGGAGCCTGTGCTCCGCAACAAGAGAGGCCGCGATAGTGAGAGGCCCGCGCACCGCGATGAGGAGCGGCCCCCGCTCGCCGCAACTAGAGAAAAGCCCTCGCGCGCGGAAACCAAGACCCAACACAGCCAAAAATAAATAAATAAATAAATGTAATTTAAAAAAAAAATAAAAAGCTCAGGCTAGGCCACTAAATGAGAAGAAAGAGGCCTAGCTATCCCCCAGCCATTCCACCTGAGGCCAGACTTGTATGTGATACTGTCTTAGACATTCCAGCCACAGCTGAGCTCCCTGCTGAGTACAGGAACACCATATCTAGCAGAAGAACTACCCGGCGGAGCCCAGCCAACTCAGACAATCCATGAGAAATACTAACTTGCTGTTGTTTTAAGCCACTAAGTTTTGAGGGAGTTTGTTATACTGCCATAGAAAACTGAGATCTGTTTATCAATTCAACCCATCTCAGTCAAGGATATCAACAAATCTGGATCCCAGATAAGCTCTTAGTTCTCCTAGTTTTTATGTTTGAACTGTCCTTTTGTTACTTGAGTGTTCTATATTGATCTCAACCATGCATTCCAGACAGTTTCAATTTCAAATGTTATGCCCCATCATTCCCATAAGAACAGTGTAAGTTATTAGAGCTTACTTTGAGTTCAGAAACTCTGACCATTTTATCTGTATCACTCCTTTAATATAGTTAATGCTTTAACTTCCTCTTTGATTCTGAAGATACTTTGGATTTTATTATTGACATGAATTTTAAATTTTACTTTCAAAATGTCCTGTGTCTATATTTGCTGTGATGATGTCCTTCTGAATGTGTTTAGCAAGTTTATTCATGCTTTTCAAGTGTAAATTCAATGATGTGAGAGCAATGTGTATTCAGACAATAGCATTCCTCAGATGTCACCACTGAAATGAAAGGATTCTCCAGAGATTCAACTCTAATCCTTCTCTCTTCCTTACTCTACAGAATCTCAGCATGACTTGACCAATGTCAATGACTTCAATTAGCATCTGTAAAATGCTGACTCACAAATCTAGACTTCCCATTTGGACTTCTCTCCTTAGATTCAGATATCCTTCCAACTGCCTACCAGGTATCTCTACTCGGATGCTCTACAGGCTTCCCGAACTCACCATCTCCAAAGTGGAATTCGTTATCCCCCAAAACTTATTCTTCCTCCCTTAATCCTTCACTCAATGAACGATAGCAGCATTCTTCCAGAAATCTGGTGTCAGAAAGGAAAAAATCTTCCTCTACCCTTCTAGGTTCTTCTGGCTGGTCTAAGAACTAAATTGACATGAGACAGATTAACAGGAGAAAATTAAACAGAAGTTTAACAGCATGTATACGTGGGAGAGACCCAGGAAAACTGAGCAACTTGCCAAAACAGCTGAAACCCTTAAATACCATCTTCAGCTAAAGACAAAAGAGGATTTTGGGGGTATGGGTTTTGGACATCAAAGTGGGGGGAAGGCAATTGACATGGAGATGGAAAAGCAAACGTTTAATAAACAAATGTTTGCTGGGCCATGCGGAGACATTGGGACAGAGAGAAGAATTTTAACAAACAGACTTTGCTTGGGTTCCTCCCTGTCTACACACCTAGTTCATATTACATTTATCTATGGACATAGCTCCCTTCCTGGAACAGGTCCTCTATCTACGATATTTAGGCAGCCAGGGGGAAGGTCAAAAGTTCTTCCTGAGTCTTTTGAGCCTTGATTGTTTTCACCTCAAAATGATCCACATGCCAAAGAGACATTTTGGGGTGGCAAGTTTTTCCCCTACAAATGTGGGTCTCCCCACCAGACCAGAAGCCGTAAGTCCCATTCATTGCTACATCTCCAAATCCTAGCATAGGACCAAGTATACTGTAGTGTCCACTAAATGTTTTTTCAATTAATAATGAGTGAACAATGTTTCATTCTGGTTCTATTAATCCCAATAGGAAATATAACCCCTGTTTAAGCCAGCTACATGTGCCAATACTTTCAGCACCATCTAGTCACGTCTAAGGTAAGACGTCATGAGGAACCTTGTCACCACTAGCAAGAGAAGTAGGAACCAAATTAGCCACCACAGGCCACATATGCTTGGGAAAATCTTGGCCTCCACATGCTATGATATACAGCCTTCCTTACCAGAACTGACAGAATTCCTTTGAACAAGTTGCATGATAGACCCACTGTCTCAGTTCCTAAGCCACTGTTGAACTGGAGCTCCATTCCGAGCAAAACACACCACCTTCCTAATTACAGGAATGAGACCTCTTTCCAGTCATTCATGCTGCCATGCCCCCATGGTATTCCTGTACTTCACAGCTGCACAATATCACATGGCTCTACCTTTTAGAAAACAAGATTTTAACTTTTTTTCCTCCTGATTACAGAAGTCCAGCCAGTTCTAAGTAGTTTAATGTCAACTCACTTCAAATCTATGGTTTCTTTAAGGCACCATGTTGCAGATGTTATTCCCTCTTTCCTGTTGGGTCACGTATACAAACCCATGTCCTGCCTGGTTCATTGTGCCCCACTTCCTCTCTGTATAGCTCCTGGAGTCCTGCCTGCTTCAAATCCAAACCAGTCTGGGTCACAGGCATTTTGAGCCTGTCTTTGTGACCTGAATGTCTTTCATTCTCTTGGTAGGATCATGACTGAGAGTTTTGTGGAAAATATTTTTAAGATTTATGACTGGGGTCTTCCCCGGTGGTGCAGTGGTTGAGAGTCCGCCTGCCAATGCAGGGGACACGGGTTCGTGCCCCGGTCCGGGAGGATCCCACATGCCGCAGAGCAGCTGGGCCTGTGAGCCATGGCCGCTGGGGCTGCGCGTCCGGAGCCTGTGCTCTGCAACGGGAGAGGCCACAGCGGTGAGAGGCCCACGTACCGCCAAAAAAAAAAAAAAAAAAAAAAAAAAAAAAGATTTATGCCTAAATTAACTGCTTTTATACTCAAGATTAATTTATAGCATCTTAATTATTTGATCTGGCAATTTCTTTACGAAATCAAGCACAATCACAGTTATACATGAGATATCCTCTGGGTTTATAATTCTACACTCTTAAAAGTAACTCTACTTTTTTTTCATTGAAGCACATTTGCTTTTCTAGAGTTTGGGGTGATTATAATGGGTTCATTCAAAATAATCTTTATTAAAACAGCACTTCCCAATTTCATAACATCTGAATAAAAAAGCAATTTAATTTCCCTGAAAACAATTTTTGGCATTAAAATTCACTATATCTATTTACATAATTATAGCAAAAGCTCAGTGAAAACTAGCAATCTATTTAACATCTAGTGCTTTATGAAGCACATAAGAACATGAATATACAGTCAAAAGACAGGTTCTTTAATTACCAGCTGTGTTACACTACTTCCTATAACAAATCTTATCACCCCCTACCCATCCTTTGCCTTTCTGTACATAGTCTATAAAATTAGTCTATTAAAAGTTAAACTAAGGACGGGAGATTTAACACACTTGTGAAATGTGGATTATAAATAAATCAATGCCAATGTGTTATCATTAAAGGTCTTAACATATCTATTTTACTTAATAAAGTAAACATATTAACAGTTTGCAAGAGAATGGATAATGCTCAAATATAAAAAAAAACAATTCAGTTCGGCAAATCTTTTCACTTAAGCCTAAAAGTAATCTTTGGATTTATAAATTCAATGCACTCCCTATCAAAATTCCAGCTGCCTTTTTTTTTTGGCAAAAATTAACAAACTGCTCCTAAAATTCGTATGGAAATGCAAGAGACCCATAATAGCCAAAACAATCTGAAAAAGAAGAACAAAGTTGGAGAACTCACATTTCCTGATTTCAAAACTTACTGCAAAGTTACTGAAATCAAGACAGTGTGGTACCGACATAAGGGCAGATATACAGATTAACAGAATGGAATTTAGAGTATAGAAATGTACCCTTACGTTTATGGTCAACTGATTTTTTTTTTTTTTTTTTTTTCCGGTACACGGGCCTCTCACTGTTGTGGCCTCTCCCGTTGTGGAGCACAGGCTCCAGACGCGCAGGCTCAGTGGCCATGGCTCATGGGCCCAGCCGCTCCGTGGCATGTGGGATCCTCCCGGACCGGGGCACAAACCCGTGTCCCCTGCATCAGCAGGCAGACTCTCAACCACTGCGCCACCAGGGAAGCCCTGGTCAACTGACTTTTTACAAGTGTTCCAAGACAATTCAATAAATGAAAGATAGTCTTTTCAACACATGGTGCTGGGACAATATGCAAAAGAATGAAGTTAGACCCCTACCTCACACTGTACAGAAAAATTAACTTAAAATGGACCGTAGACCTACATGTAAGAGCTAAAGCCATAAAACACTTAGAAGAAATCATATAAATACATCTTCATGACTTTGGATTAGGAATGATTTCTCACATAATGACACCAAAAACACAAACGACAAAAGAAAAAACTAAGTTAGACATCATCAAGATTAAAAATTTTGTGCTTCACAGGACACCATCAAGAAAGGACACCAACCCATGAAATAGGAAAAAATATTTGCAAATCACATATCTGACTGGTATCTAGAATTGTAAAAATCTCTTACTACTCAATAATAAAAAGACTAGTAACTCATCTAAAAAACGGGCAAAGGATTTGAATAGACATTTCTCCAACGGAGACAAACAAATAACCAGTAACTATATCACAGAATGTTCAACATCATTAGTCATCAGGGAAATGCAAATCAAAACCACAATAAGATATCACTTCATACCCACTAGGATGGTTAATAATGGTTAATGGTTAATAATGGTTAATAAAAAAAACAGACAATAACAAGTGTTATAGAGGATGTGGAAAAATCGGAATGTTTATACACTGCTGGTGGGAATGCAAAATGGGATGGCTGCTTTGGAAAACAGCTTGGCAGTTCTTCGGGAAGTTAAACGTTGTGTTACCATACGACCCAGCAATTTCACTCTTGGGTATATACCCAAGAAAAATGAAAACATATGTCCGCATAAAAACTTTTACACAAATGTTCATAGCAGCACTGTATCAAATTAAGCAAAGAGTGGAAACATCCTAAATGTCCATCACCTGATGAATGGTTAAAGATTTGGTACATCCACTCTTTCAGTATTCTTGGACCACTTCCAACGTGTGTGTCTGGGTGGGTTTCCCACACAGCACCAAGCAATTCTTGGACACGAGCAGTGTGTTTGAGAATTCAACTCAATTCCATCACTGGCTGCCCAGAGATAGCTTCAGAGTCTACAGGTTAGAGGTTCAGTCCTACAAGAATGCCCCGTCCCCCACTTCAGACACCATCTGCAAGCCCAGGTTATCTGCGCTTATGACCAACTGACTATAAATCAGAAGTCTCCATGACCCCCTCCTTGGGTTCAATTAGTTCGCAAGAGCAGCTCACAGAACTCAGAGGAACATTTTATTTACTAGATCACCAGTTTATTATAAAAGGATATAATTCAGGAACAGCCAAATGGAAGAGTTGCATAGGGTGAGGTATAGGGAAATGGCACGGAGCTTCCATGCCCTCTCCAAGCATCATCCCACTCTTCCCAAATCTCCATGTGTTCACCAACCCAGAACTCTCCGAACCCCATCCTTTTGGGGTTTTAAGGAGGCTTCATTACATATGCATGAAATTAACTAAATGATTTAACTAAATCATTGGCCATTAGCAATTGATTCAACCTCCAGCCCCACTCCCTTCCCAAGAGGTCAGGGGTGAGACTGAAAGTTCTAAACCTCTAATCACGTAGTTGGCTCCACTGGAACCAGCCCCCATCCTTAGGTGCTTTCCAAAAGTCACTCCATTAACATAGTAAAGACACCTTTGTTACTCTCATCACTTAGGAAATTGCAAGGGTTTTAAGAGCTCTACGCCAGAAACCAGACGAAGACCAAGTATATTGTTCTTATAAATCACGATATCACATCCATGCAATGGAATGTTATTCGGCAATAAAAAGAATGAAGTACTGATGGGTGCAACTGCTAATGAAAAATCCAGTCACAAAACACCACATACTACATGGTTCCATTTATATGAAATGTCCAGAATAGGCAAACCTATAGAGACACAAAGCAAATTAGTAATTTCTTAGTGCTGGGAAGGACAGATTGGGTTGGGTAATGGGGAGTGACTATTAATACAACCCAGATTTCTTCTAGGAGGGATGAAAACTAGATTGTGATTATGGTTGCACATTCTGTGAATATAACAAAAAAATTTAATTATACACTTTAGGTGAATTGTGTGGTATGTGAATTATATCTCAACACAGCTGTTAAAAAATAAAAAGTAATCTTCATCCCGCCTCATGTCAAAATCATTACAAAATCTGAATTAGGAAATGTGAATTAAGAAAGTTTTATGAACTTCCTTTTTCTCCCTTAATAGTTTTGATCTGTAGCCGAACATTTTGTAACTGAACTGTCTGCTGAATTGATCCTATTCCTCTCCCCAGTGCTAATCTCATCAAATTTCTCTTCGACTGTTCTTTCCCCCATTGAGATCGGTACTCTTGTACTTAAAAGATGCAATCCCAAATGACTCTTCATTTATCTCTTGAGTGGCAAGCAGTGTTGCCACAAGAAACCATTTTTCTTTTGAGTCAGAAGACTTAGCCAGTCTGCAATCTACATTCTGCTTCCTGATACACTGCTCAGAGATTATTTCTTTACTTCTGTCAGGAAAACTTGTGAAAGACTTTGAAACGGAGGAAAGAAAAGTATTTTCTGGGTGTCTGGATGGTGCATCTTCCCAGGTTCTCTGATTCTATAGGGGCTTGTGCCTTTCAGTGTTTGAGCTATTTTACAACTCTATGAACTATAGAAAAATGATAATGATGTAGATGATTCGCATCCATAGAAATGCAAATGAATTCAGTGGAATGGAAGGGATTATTGCCAGTGGATATTGACTAGTTTTGCATCTATTTCTAAATCCTTGGAAGCATTCCTGATTGCCTTTATATGTGTATTCTTTTAATTCTCCTTTGAACTGGTTGTACCATCTTACTGGTTCCCTCAGTAATTAATGAGATAGATATTTCATATGTGTTCATTTTATATTTGTCGTGGTCCCAATTTTAACATTTTTTAGTATCCTTTAACGCTTCTACTTTACACACGGTATAGTGAAATTTGGTTTCCCCCAGATTAGTCCCTAAGAAAGTGACAGATAATAAATAAACGAATAATCCGTAGTTCAGTACTAATGCAGTTTCACTGTATCACAGGTGGGCATATAATGTTAGCACAATACCTAATATACAATTGATGCTCGATAAATTTTTGTTAAATAATCCTTTTTCTCTTTTGCTACATATCTGGAAGTCTCGTCTATTGTCAGAGAAGCCCCTCATGTGCATTTAGTTCACGTCTTCCTAAAAAAATCAGCTCTCTCTATGATGTCGGCACTGCCTTTCACCAAGAACGTCGCACACAGCAGATCTGGCCCCAATTCGTGTGATTTGAGGACTTGCATCCTCCATGCCAACCCCATTATTTTCAGTCTCAGTAAAAATGCACCAAAACTAGGGAGAAAAGATGTCAAAATAAATAACTCTGTAACTGAAGAACACACCTGTCAGCCCACCGCCCAACTCCCCAGTTGTCACTAGCAAGGATGGGAGAAGGGTACAATTTCCCATCTAAGAACTTCATTGTGCCTTTGTAGGTGAATTTCCAGTCCTCATGAAGCTAAAGGAGTTGTCATTAACAGGCTCAGTGATTCAGCCTTTTCTCATTCTTGGCAGGTCTAAGGGGAGAAAAGAAGGCAAGGGGTGGATGCATAATAAAATGAGGTGCTAACTCTATTATAAATAAAGAGGAGCAGCCTTACAACTATGGGGCAGTTAAGGAGAAGCCTATCTTCCTCATCAACGAGTTTTGACTGTAGTCTGAGAACTAAGGCTTGTCCTTAAATGATGTGTTTATTCATTCATTCAATCAACATTTATTAAGCACCTGCTACGGGTCTGGCCCCTTGTTGGGCAATGTAGCAGACACTAAAGGTGTCCTGCTCACAGCCCTCAGACCTTCCCAGAGGTCACCTGCAGAGAATTCCCTCATAAGCTACAGGACTGCCCTGATGGCCACTAAAGGAATGTGCTCAGTGGGTAGATGAAGACCCCTACTTTCTACTCCTACTCCTCAGGGGACTGTGCCACAGTCTCTCTCAAAGTCCCCAGAGGGTTTGAGCCTCTGTTGCCCACAGTGGTATCCTGCTCATTCATGCACCTCGGTACCCCCTTTCTACCTTCCCTGTCTCTCTCCCTGGAATCATCTGTACCCAAATCCTTGCCTTGGTGTCTGTTTGGGGGAAAACCCCAACTACAACAGGAAATGTCTGTACGTGTGGTTGTTACCAAACTGCACTTGGATGGGCTCACCCGCAGGCCAGTAAAGCCAATCTACTGACATGGGGTTGTGCTGTGAAGGAAAGTATAGCGTTTGTTGCAGGGCCAAGCAAGGAGAAAGGGCAGCTCATCCTCAAAAGACCCAAACTCCCCGATGGCTTTCAGGAAAGGATTTTTAAAGGCAACATGTGGGGTGAGTGTTGCAGCTCATAGATCTTCTTCTGATTGGTTGGTGGTGAAGTAACAGCGTGATGTTTCTGGAATCCTAATCCCAGCCTTCTGGTTTAAAAGTCCTTCCTTCACGGTTGTAATTCCCTTTAGTACTCTTTGACCCTTCAAAGGTACCCTTTGAAAGCCTGATTCACCTACAGATTTTTGTGAGAGGGTGCTGTGAAGGGCAGTGAGGGACAGGGTCATGAGGGGAGGTGAGTCCTGACCATATCCCCCCTTCTCCCCTCTGAGGACACTCTGGTTAGAGGAAGCCGTGAGGTTATATCCAGGAAGACTGCACCTTAATGCAAATCAGCAGCTCACGCCTCGCCCAGCTATGGTCCACGATGGCACGTCAAGCCACACAGCCCTTGGAGGATAACAAGGAGGGACCAAGGGAGGCTCCCTCTTTCTCAAATGCACCTGAGCAGCACTGCCCAATAGAAATATACTGTGTGCCACAAATGCAAGTCACAGATGGCATTTAACGTTTCTTGTTAACATATAAAGTAAAAAGAAACAGGTGAAAATAATGGTTTCATTTATCCAAAATATTATTTCAACATGTAATCGATATAAAAATTGTTAATGAGATGTTTTCCTTTTGTTTCCTAAGTCTTTGAAACCCCGTGTGTATTTTACACTTAGAGCACATTTCATTCCCACCTGGCCACAGTTCAAATGCTCACTAGCCACGTGAAGTTCATGGCTACAGTACTGGATGTCACTGACCTAAGGGAAGGTGACCCTGACAGAGAACAGTCCCTTAGATAATAACATCTCATTCACTATGTTTCATGTAGCAGCTGAGCTAGGGCTCTCAATAGCAATCAGAGACCAAGGCGAGCAGGAGTGAACCATGGCAGAGGAATAAGGAATGAGTGGGAAGCCAGCCCTCCTCTGAGAGAGAATTGTGTGAAGGCAGCCCCATTGTCTGGGCCACATCTGCTGTGTCAAAACCCAATTTGGATTCTTACTTTCTACTGTGTCAGGAACAAGTTGTACTTCCTGGTCTCTTTATTTCCCCCTATTATTCCTTCTATAAATTTCTCTTTTAAAATAAGAAAAAAAAAAAACCCTGGCTCATTCTACTTTTGTGCTGTGTGTCATAAAGTCCCCTGTCTCTGCTCTCGGGATCTTATGTGCTCTGCCAGCATCCATGGAACTGTGGCGGGCTAGCTTGTTAGGAAGGGTAAAATTCCAGACCTGCTACAGTTCTTGACATTATCATCGCATCCTGCAATGTCTAACCAAGGTCTAACTCCTCCAATGTGACTTTACTAACCTGTCAGGGCTCTTAACACTTCTTGTTTCTACTTAGCCTTTAGCATTTACCATAGAGAGAATATTTTGTTGTAATTTTGCATGTGTCTCTATTTTAACATCTCCAACTCCCCCGCCACACACACACACACACACACTGCTCTATGCACAATATTCCTTTAAATATTTGCTTATTAACTCATTAATTTTTGTCCCATAAATGTGAACCATCAGAAAGCTTTGGCACCATGTGACGATGGTGCGTGTCCTCCTCTCCTCCCTCATATACTCTCCTTCCCTCGTCCATCCCCTCCCCTTCAGCATCCCTTTCCCCTATAGTCACTTCCGGTGCTTTCCTTCTCATAATGCTAAAACCCATCAACTCAGCGAAATCCAGCCCGCTGAATCTGGAGTCATGGGACACAGGAGCTAAAGAACATCACTTTTTAATGGAATCAATGAATGCGCAAAACACATTTGTCTTCAGAAGGCCTCAGGAAAAAAATTCTTCCCTTCACCAATGCAAATCCCTTTGGAAGGAGGCTGCACTAACGGGACTAAAGTTAATAGATCTCTGGTCCTTTTCCTCATAGGAAAAGGAATCATTACGGCATGAGTCCACCAACAGATGCAGGATATTAACCATTTTACTGCAAATAATTACACCACAAAATTCCAATTATTTTAACCTACCCACCATTTAACATTTAAAAAGGTACAGAAGTAATCGTTCACTCTCTAGACTTAAGTGATCCTTTTCTCTCTTTCTTCCCTTCCTACCTTCATTCTTTCTTTTTTTCCCTCCCTTTCTTCTTTTTTTCATGTTTGTTGTTTTCAAGCCCATAGCATTAAACATGCATTTTTCAGAGCTTTTCAAATTGCAGTGGGCAAATGTCTAATGATCCTTACTACCTAGGTGGGGTACACGGTAAGCAGCTCAGATTAATCTGTAATATCAAAATACTATAGCTTATCTTAGTGGCATAGAATTGCTCTCAGACCACAAGATACGTCTATAACCTGATTAAAGGTCGAAGTATCTATGTGAAATGGAGTATTGTCAGCTGTAGAGGGAGTGGGAAGATAAGGTGGATTGAAGTGAAACTTCTTCCCCACACTCCCTTCCCTCCATCATCAGGGTTCGAGGTAGGAAGAACACTGAACTTTGGAGAAGAACTTCACCGCGGTGCCGTTCACTGTCACTGTCATGGGGAAGTTGCATCCTGAAGCTCAGGACCAGTAAGCACTGAATAGAACACTAGCACGTTAAGGATTAGCTCCAGAGCCATGTTGCCAATACTATGCAATTTTCAAATCGTCTTTGGAAGGCGATTAGTGCCCTAGGTGACGAATGGTGCTCAATTCTTAGGAACCTAAGAGGGAAATCATCTGTAGCTTGCCATTTTTTGCCCACCCCATTCATAAAACCAGAGCTTCCCACACTGTAGTACCAGCTGAAGTGAAGGGAAAAGGTCTTCACATACAGTAGCCTACTGGGAGGTTTGAATTCAAAACTCCCAAGAAGAGATAGGGGCTTTATTATTCTACAGGGAGGGTTAGCGATGCCTGGGCATGTGCCAGAAAGGAGCGCTTCAACGTGGAAGCTCTTAAAGAGAGAGGACTTGAGAGGTGGGAGAGCTAGAGAACAAGGGGACATTCACATACCCCAAGGGCTTGGACAGTGAGGACTTTGCCTCTATGTATAAAACAAAGGACCAAGGAAGCCTTGGTCACAGCACTTGATCTCAATCCCTCCCCATCTCACACCATCCCCCAACTCTAGACATTGGGATCATTTCCTGAACCACAGAATAAAGAACTGCTCACACCTCCATAGGATGCTGTATTTGTTTGCGGGAAGACAGAAAGAACAGGACCCAGAATGGACAGACGATGACCCCGCTCAACAGTCATCTGACCACTGGCTCACCATCACCGGGAGGAATCGCAACCAGCCAACCTAGATGGACATAAGGCTATCTCCCCAACCTCTCCCTTCCCCAGAGCGCAGCTAGATACCCACCCTGTAGAAAAGAAAGTAGCAGCAGAATCAATATCACGCCCAACCACCAGCCAGGCGAGAGTGCGTCCAGAACCACAGGACTCACACGTTCCTGGTGTGTCTCTAGGCTGGAGTAGGAGGCAACAGGCTTACTCAGTCTGATCTCATCTGTGGTGAACATTTGTTGTTTTTTGATTACAGGACTTCCAAATACCCTTCCATTTGTGGCGAGCCCTCTGATGGCAGGTCCTCCCACCACGGAAGTGCTGCTCTGTTTAGCACCACACTGTTTGGTTAGGCTGACACTTTTTCCAGAGCCAATTTTTCTCGATGGAGAAAGCACTAAATTGATTAATGTTCGAGCACAAGTTCTTTACTTCATCACAAAATAAAAACAGTTAGTCCATAGCCTGGCACCAGTCTGCAGACTACGCTTTGTGAAGCACGGATCTGGGGCCATACATTACCTCTCTTAGTATTCAGCCAGGTGTGCAGATGCACATGACCTAAATTCAGTGACCAGGTGCTCCTACCTGGGTCTTTGGATCTCGAAGGAGAGAAACAGACGCAGGGACAGTTGAGAAGCTACACACGGTGGTGTGAGCATTTTCAGAAGACCAGCAGGAGTATCAGCCTTGAAAGTCCACAGGTAGCAGCAGCATTAACCGCTCAGAGTTGGGACAACAGCGACACCGTAAACAGACGACAGCATGCCCTGCCATGTTCGCCACTTACAGCCTCTCTTGGTTTCCATTTTTCTGAGCCTGGTTCTCCAGCCTGTCCATCATTTCTGTGAGCTACCCAAGAACTTCCAATAAATTCTTTTTCTGCCTAGGTGAGCCAAGAGAGGATTTTGTCTCCTGCATCCAAGAAATTTGATTGATAAACTCTCTCACATTCCAATCAGATGACTGGTGATACCTGTGTGCGTACCAAGGTCACCAAGCAATTTTCTGATTGTAATTTGGCCTCTCCTATGTTAACTAGAAAACTCTGGGCTTCTTGGTAACTATAGTTCTCATTGAAAATTAATTGATTGGCATTTAGGTCTTAAATATCAGGTGATAAGTAGGGATAATGTGAGTCCACTCCAGAGAGAAAGATCGATACTCTGTAAGTTGATAAACTTGGACTTCATATGCTACCATGGTGACACTCAGAACATGGGTTGTGGCAAATTGACCACATGTGTATCTGTGAAGACCTGGCCTGCGGACCCCTTCTGCAGAGTTACAACTCCTACTCTACCTTCCACCACCCTACGGCTTTCTTACAGTTATTGAAGATTAAATCAGACTTATTTACAGTCTTCTAAGTCTGAAACAGGCAATAGAATGAACAGGTTCAAATTAAGCTCTTAGAAGTTCATAACTTGCCAGCAAGGCAACTTATGAATCCTTTTTCTTATATAAATTTATTTATTTATTTTTGGCTGCGTTGGGTCTTCGTTGCTGCACGCAGGCTTTCTCTAACTGCAGCGAGCGGGGGCTACTCTTCATTGCGGTGCACGGGCTTCTCATTGCGGTGGCTTCTCTTGTTGCAGAGCACGGGCTCTAGGCGCACGGGCTTCAGTAGTTGTGGCACGCGGGCTCAGTAGTTGTGGCTCGCAGGCTCTAGAGCACAGGCTCTGTAGATGTGGTGCACGGGCTTAGCTGCTCCGCAGCATGTGGGATCTTCCCGGACCAGGGCTCGAACCCGTGTCCCCTGCAGTGGCAGGTGGATTCTTAACCGCTGCACCACCAGGAAAGCCCCAACTTATGAATCTTGAAATAAACTTGTCCACGTGCATCACATTGGCACAGTTCCCCATTTATCACCCGTAAGCATCCCATACCAAAACCATATGGAAAGAAATTATTATCAGAAAGCAATCTGGGGCTTCCCTGGTGGTGCAGTGGTTGAGAGTCCGCCTGCCGATGCAGGGGACACGGGTTCGTGCCCCGGTCCGGGAAGATCCCACATGCCGCGGAGCGGCTAGGCCCGTGAGCCATGGCTGCTGGGCCTGCACGTCCAGAGCCTGTGCTCCGCAATGGGAGAGGCCACAGCCGTGAGAGGCCCGCATACCGCAAAAAAAAAAAAGCAATCTGTGAATTTTAAAAAATAAGTCTTTTTTAAAAAGCAGCCAACTGTAAACCCATATTGACTACATCTCGTTAATTTCTGGCTTGATTCTAATTTGTATCATTAAATATTTGCTTGTTGGTTTCATTTCTTTAAACATGAGTAATAATAATTCTACCTCCTTATACTTAACAATTAATTCATAACAATTCTATATTACACAATCATTGCTTTATCCAAAATATCTGGATGAAGGTACCTGCAAAATATTCCAATATTATCCCACCACTGTCAACAAAGGTACTGGACAAATAAATCAGTGCTGTCATCTCACTTCTAAAAACAATCAAATAATTTTCTACCAGACAAATCTTAAACCTACAAATAAGTAAACTTTGGATCCCCAATAATGTTATTAATAAATCAACCCTCAGTTTGATGTTTTATACTCTCCTGATTCTACAGGACCAGCTCTTCATTATCAGGAAGTATCACCTGTAGGACCACGTACAGCACTTGACAGCTTGCACCGCGCTTCTATGTGCATCTTATTAATTCTTATGAACACCCAATGGAGTGGTACAGCACGCAAGCATTTTTATCTCCATTTCACAGATGAAGAAACCAGGGCTCAGGGTGAGCCAAGGCCTTTCTCAAAATGACTCATCTCAGAACTGCCAGGGCCAAGACTGGTTCAAATCTCAGAACCACCACCCTTCACCACCTGCATATAAAGTATGAAGACCTTCACATAACCCCCACCGGGCATATCCTTTCTTCTCTGAGCAACAGATGGCATGACCTTACTGCCTTCATACAGGCATCCGATTTTTCTCTGAGTCTCCTTTTCTTCACAGTTGCCTCCTCCAAAGGATTAGCGCAAACCTGTTCTTAATAGATCCTTTGCTTCCTGCTCATTTTATGGGCTAGTTATGCAGATTAGATTTTTAAATGTCTGTAAAAGGACTTTGCAATCATGTGCAGCACCAGCGTGTACAGCAAAGTGTCATTATAATAATTACCACTTACTCAGAAGCCAACGAGAGCAGCTCTCCTTCCTCCTCCCTTCTCCCCCTCCTTCCTCCCTCTTCCCTCTCCCTCCCTCCATCCTAAATACTTCAGAGCAAAAAGCAGTAATTCATCGAATCAACAGCCAACATAGACACCACAGGACACAAAATGCCAGGAATATAAAAGATCACAGTCTCCTGAGGGAATAAATGGCTCTGAGATTGGCCTGAGTTCAGGGCATGGCTGTGGCCGCATTAATCTGAGTCCCCATTTTCTGCCCTGTTTTGGGGATAAGCTAAGGGATGAAAGACAGTAAAATAAATATAATATGCTTAGATATCAATGAAGTATGTTGCACACTGTTCCACCAAATATTAAATTTTAATGTGATCAAGTTAACTCAGATAAAACATTAGAGAAATCATGAAATACACACTTTCTCTCTAGAGGACAAACGCAGCCTTTATCTACACATCTCAGCTTTCGAACATCCCAGAAAGAGAAGGTCCCCAAATTTTGGCTTTGCCAAGGGCAAAACAAGTATGACCGTAGAACAAGAACAAGCCCTTCTTGAGCACAGATTATGACGTATTCTTTTTCCTATGTTAATTTGTACCTCAGTACAGGTATACCTTGGAGATACTGTGGGTTCAGTTTCAGACCACAATAAATTAAATATTGCAATAAATCGAATCACGAATTCTTTGGTGTCCCAGTGTATATAAAAGTTATGTTTATACTATACTATAGTCTACTAAATGTGCAATAGCATGAGGTCTAAAAAAAAGAGGTACATACCTCCATCACAAAATACTTTATTGCTAAAAATGCCAACCGTCATCTGAGCCCTCAGCGAGCTGTAATCTTTTTGCTGGCGGAGGGTCTTACCTTAACGTCGATGGCCGCTGACCGATCAGGGTGGTGGTGGCAGAAGGTTGGTGTGGTTGCAGTAATTTCTCAAAATAAGACAACAGTGAAGTTTGCCGCATCGATTGATTCCTCCTTTCATGAACGACTTACCTGTCTGCTGTCTTATATGGATGCAATTCACGGCGCCCAACACAATTCCAATAGTAACATCAAAGATCACTGATCACAGATCACCATAACAAATATAATAATAACGAGAATGTCTGCAATATTGCAAGAATGACTAAAATGTGGCACAGAGACACAAAGTGAAAAAACGCTATTGGGAAAATCGTGCCGACAGACTTGCTCTACGCAGGATTGCCACAAACCTTCAATTTGTAAAAAGTGCATTATCTGCAAAGCACAACGCAACAAGATATGTCTGTACATACGACAGTGTTAAAAAGATGTTATTCTTACCTCACACATTAGAAAAAGTGAGGCACAGAAAGGGAAGTTACTTTCCACTAGCCTCTAATGCCAAAGCCAAGGTCAAACGGTGATAAACAGAGTGAAGTGGAAAATCAAGAACGGAAGTGGGAACAGAGGAGGCAGTAGAAGTTTTCGGGTTTGCCCGCAGGAAAGTCCAAAGCAATGTCAAACAGCAAAATTAACAAGCTAGAAGGCCCTCCACGCCGTAGGAGTAGCAGGAGCCATCTGCAACCCACCATATCCCCACACTTACCATTTCCACGCACACCCATCTGGCTTCCAATGTCAGCGCCTGCAGTTCTCTTCTGCGGACTTTCTTTGGCTGCCAGAGCAGGTCTTTCCACTGGAGGTGCTGAGGAACTAGCATCGCCCTGGGAATAACAAGAGTGGGTGGATGAATACCGCAGCTCTCATACCTCTCAGGAGAGATGACTCTTAGCTGTGTGATCTACACTGTTTCCCAGGGTTTCCCCACTGATATTGCACACAGGTTGCCCACAGTACTAACTGACTTAATAACCCACCTTTTATTTGCTACCTTCTTTTCCCTGTCTCGCTTCCCCACTCCCTACCAGTGTTTCTTGGAATTAACTCAGCAATGAACTATTTGCATAGAATTTTGGTCTCAAGGTCTTCTTCTTGAGGGGACCCATACTAAGAAAACAGCCTATCTTATGAACCTAGAACAGTGACAAACTTGTATTGGAGTCATCTCAGTCCAATAAATTCATGCAATAGAATTCATTCAAGGACTAGTCTGGAAAAGATGAGTTTCTACACCACACATTTCCTGAATGTGTCTCATGTATGCTGCAAACAAACCAATCAGGTTCCTGCCACTTGAGCTGGCTCTATCCCCTGCCCACTGCCCTCAGTAAGGGTCACCATCACAAAGGAGGCAAGAATACACAATGAGGAAAAGACAGTCCCTTCAGCAAGTGGTGTTGGGAAAGTTCGACAGTCACATGTAAATCAATGAAGTTAGAACACTCCCTCACACCATACACAAAAATAAACTCAAAATGGCTTAAAGACCTAAGTATAAGACACCATAAAACTCCTAGAAGAGAAGGTAGGCAAAACATTCTCTGCCATAAATCATACCAATGTTTTCTTAGGTCAGTCTCCCAAGGCAATAGAAATAAAAGCAAAAATAAACAAATGGGACCTAATCAAACTTAGAAGCTTTTGCACAGCAAAGGAAACCATAAACAAAATGAAAAGACAACCTACTGACTGGAGAAAACATTTGCAAATGATGTGACCAACAAGGGCTTAATTTCTAAAATATACAAACAGCTTATACAATTCAATAACAAAAAAACAAACAACCCAGTCGAAAAATGGGTAGAAGACCTAAATACACATTTCTCCAAAGAAGACACACAGATGGCCAACAGGCACATGAAAAGATGTTCATCATCTCTAATTATCAGAGAAATGTAAATCAAAACTACAGTGAGGTACCACCTCACACCACTCAGAATGGCCATCATCAAAAAGTCTACAAATAACAAATGTTGGAGAGGGTGTGGAGAAAAGGGAACCCTCTTACACTGTTGGTGGGAATGTAAATTGGTACAGCCACTATGGAGAGCAGTATGGAGATTCCTCAAAAAACTAAAAATAGAGTTGTCATATGATCCAGCAATCCCATTCCAGGGCATATATCTGGACAAAACTATAATTCAAAGAGATACATGCAGCCCTATGTCCACAGCAGCACTATTTACAATAGCTGAGACATGGGAACAACCTAAATGTCCATCGACAGATGATTGGATAAACAAGATGTACATATACAATGGAATGTTACTCAGCCATTAAAAAGAATAAAGTAATGTCATTTGCAGTAACATGGGTGGGCATAGAAACTATCATACTTAGTGAAGTAAGTCAGAAACAGAAAGACAAATATATCACTCATATGTAGCATCTAAACTACGACACAAATGAACATATCTATGAAACAGAAACAGAGTCACAGACATAGAGAACAGACATGTGGTTGCCAGGGGGAGGGAAGGATTGGGAGTTTGGGATTAGCAGATATAAACTATTATATATAGGATGGATAAACGACAAGGTCCCACTTTATAGCACAGGGAACTATATTCAATATCCTGTGATAAACCATAATGGAAAAGAATATGAAAAATATATATGTATAACTGAGTCACTTTGCTGAAATTAACACAGTGTAAATCAAATGTACTTCAATAAAATTTTTTTTAATTAAATTAAATTAAAAAGTAGCGGTCACCATCCCTTCTCCGGGGTTCTTATTGCACTGAGGTTACACTGAGCTCCATAGGAAGGGAGAAGAATGTCCTCTTCCCTGCCTTGGTCACGCTTTGTCACATGGGCACCTACATGGTATTGTTTGTGCTCCTGAGTCACATAAACTCTTTGTGAAAAAGCCTCTCTGGCATCTGCTGCCTGCAGCCCCTCCAACCAGTGACCTCAATCATGATCCCATAGGGCCATTTTGGAGAGCATCTCCAAGACAGGACCATGCTGCGCTCTCTAAAGTCTTTTCCCATAGTCTTTTCCCATAATCATCCCTGAGCTCCCTTGATCTTACTCCTCCCCAAACTCCTCTGCCCTTAGACCCTTGATGCCCCATTAGTTACCTCTTCCCAGGTATATATGAATTGCAGGACTGCTCACAGCTTGGGCCTCAGCAGGAATCCATACTTCACTTACTATCTAACACAGACACATACACATCATCCACACTCTCTATCTTTACTCAGTTGACCTAAAAAATCAGAGCTAAAATGACTTTGGACCTGGAATCAATTGGATACAGTGATGAATTGGTCTGATAATCCACATCATAAAACCAACTCTATAAAGTGTGGTCATGGACTCAGTGGCTTTCATTCTGTTCCGTCTGAAATTCTATAACCTTTTCTAAAGAACATACTGTACCTTTACTTTGCCCTGGAAATTTTACAAAGGCTATTGGTCCAAAGTCATAAAGTTCTGACCTGATTAGACTTGGGTAGCTGATGGGAGAAATCAGAGGTCCAGGAGTTCTGAAGTATTTCAAGCAGAGTATAATTGGAATGTTAAGAAAAGATCAAGATGTAATGAATTGAACATAGAAACACATGAAATCAGGAAGATGCTCAAATGCCACATCCTCTTTAAATCCCGTTCTGTTTCCTGCATACGCACGCACGCATAGTCACGTGTGCACACAAGCGATCGCTCGCTCACTTGAATAGGCACATAGCACTTGGGTCAACACAGGCAGGGTAGCATGCCAATTCTGAGACTGGACTCTCTGGGATCAAATCCCAGATCTGCCACTTATTACTTCTGTGACTTGGATGAATTACTTAACCTCTATGTGCCTCAGTTTCCCCATATGAAAATGAAGGTAGTAATTGTCTAAAGTCCTAATGAATTAGCTATTTTTAAAGTGCTTAAAAGAGTGACTCACAGAGTAAGCACTCTGTATAATGGTATTTGCTATCTTGTTTTATTTTTAGTTACCTGAGCATTTGTCTTACACTTTCTCCTAAATTTTAGATGACGGAGAACAGAAATCACATCTTCATACTAATATTTCTCCTGCATTTGCAAGACACTTGATGACAAATGCTTACAGAATTTGATATGATTTAGTGCCCACCAACACTGAGGCCTCCTCTAGGCCCATAGGGAATATTTTTTATCATGACATGATGTCACAATGATGAAATTAACTCAGTATAAAAAAAGTAAATAGAAAAGAAGATTGAAATGATATGCAAATGAACAACTAAGATGAGGAATCAACTGACACTAAACACAAGTAATGGTAAGGACCAAGTCTGAAGCCACAGAGATCCCCTAACAATCCCAATAATGCTTGAGGAGACCCGGCTTCCTTGTATTTCTCACAAGATAAGCCAGAATCTTCAAACTGAATATTCATTGCAAAACTAAGAGGAAACAAAGAATCTAAAAATCCATTAAAGCATGAGAAATGTATGTATTTTGCATGTACCAAGAGAACAAACTCTTCCAAATTTATCAAAGGTCTCTCATACCTTGGAACGAAAGAAATATACTCATTGATTCCTACAGCTCTACCACGACCACCTGCAATAACAATAGCTACCATTGATGTTGTACCTATTCTGCGTCAAGCACTTTAAATTATATATATTGGTACCTTCCAAGCTAAAGTGACATATTAAATACACATCTAACCTTGTTCCTTCCCCAAATTCACACTAATCTTATCAAAAAGGGAAGTTTTTTTTTTTTTTTTTTTTGAGTAGGGGGAAAGGAGAAGAGAAAACATCAAATTTTTGAAAGTTGGCCAAGCAAGGTACTGGAGGACCTTTTTAAAAATCCTACTATTCAGAGTGAATTTGAGTGAATAGGCTGGGTAACCAAACTTTTACATTTCTGATTTCATTTGCAGTGAAATGGTCTATGGTGTGGAACAAAGTTTTCAATGCCTGAACAGAAAACTAATATTTAATGGCTTACCAAAAAAAGTTAATTTAACTATGAGTGAAAGTAATTATCTTTCTGTCAGCATCAGTACATCATTTAAATATCTTTACACATCTGTGAATTGCAGATGCAAGGTTCACAGCTTAGGGAACCATTTGTAAACTTTCCTTAGCCAAGGATCTAATGGACAGTAACAGAATGATAGTGGGGGACTTTAACACCTCACTTACACCAATGGACAGATCATCCAGATAGAAAATTAATAAGGAAACACAAGCTTTAAATGACACAACTGACGAGACAGATTTTTTTTTTGCAGTACACGGGCCTCTCACCGTTGTGGCCTCTCCCGTTGCGGAGCACAGGCTCCGGACGCACAGGCTCAGCAGCCATGGCTCACGGGCCTAGCCGCTCTGCAGCATGTGGGATTTTCCCAGACCGGGGCACGAACCCGTGTCCCCTGCATCGGTAGGTGGACTCTCAACCACTGCGCCACCAGGGAAGCCCTGACCAGACAGATTTAATTGATACTTATAGGACATTCCATTTGAAAACAGCAGATTACACTTTCTTCTCAAGTGCACATAGAATATTCTCCAGGACAGATCATATCTTGGGTCACAAATCAAGCCTGAGTAAACTTAAGAAAACTGAAATCATATCAAGCATCTTTTCTGACCACAAGGCTATGAGGTTAGAAATAAATTACAGGAAAAAAAACTGTAAAAAACACAAACACATGGAAGCTAAACAATACGCTACTAAATAACTAAGAGATCACTGAGGAAATCAAAAAAATACCTAGAAACAAATGACAATGAAAACACGATGACCCAAAACCTATGGGATGCAGCAAAAGCAGTTCTAAGAGGGAAGTTTATAGCAATACAATCCTACCTCAAGAAACAAGAAAAATTTCAAATAAACAATCGAACCATACACCTGAAGGAACTAGAGAAAGAGAAACAAAACCCAAAGTTAGCAGAAAGAAAGAAATCATAAAGATCAGAGCAGAAATAAATGAAATAGAAACAAAGAAAACAATAGCAAAGATCAATAAAACGAAAAGCTAGTTCTCTGAGAAGATAAACAAAATTGATAAACGATTAGCCAGACTCATCAAGAAAAAAAGGGAGAAGACTCAATTCAATAAAATTTGAAATGAAGGAGAAGTTACAACAGACAATGCAGAAATACAAAGCATCAGAAGAGACTACTACAAGCAGCTGTATTCCAATAAAATGGACAACCTGGAAAAAATGGACAAATTCTTAGTAAGGTAAAACCTTCCAAGACTGAACCAGGAAGAAATAGAATATATGAACAGACCAATCACAAGCACTGAAATTGAAACTGTAATTAAAAATCTTCCAACGAAGTCCAGGACCAGAAGGCTTCACAGGTGAAATTCTATCAAACATTTAGAGAAGAGCTAACACCCATCCTCCTCAAACTCTTCAAAAAATTGCAGAGGAAGGAACACTCCCAAACTCATTCTATGAGGCCACCATCACCCTGATACCAAAACCAGACAAAGATGCTACAAAAAAAGAAAATTATAGACCACTAACACTGATGAATATAGATGCAAAATCCTCAACAAAATACTAGCAAACAGAATCCAACAGCACATTAAAAGGATCATACACCATGATCAAGTGGGATTTATCCCAGGAATGCAAGGATTCTTCAATATACGCAAATCAATCAACGTGATACCATATTAACAAATCGAAGAATAAAAACCATACGATCATCTCAATAGATGCAGAAAAAGCTTCTGACAAAATTCAACACCCATTTACGTTAAAAAGTCTCCAGAAAGTGGGCACAGAGGTAACCTACCTCAACATAATAAAGGCCATATATGACAAACCCACAGCAAACATCATTCTCAATGGTGAAAACCTGAAAGCATTTCCTCTAAGATCAGGAACAAGACAAGGATGTTCGCTCATGCCACTATTATTCAACACAGTTTTGGAAGTCCTAGCCATGGCAATCAGAGAAGAAAAAGAAAATGAATATGAATTGGAAAAGAAGTAAAACTGTCACTGTTTGCAGATGACATGATACTATACAGAGAGAATATTGAAAATGCCACCAGAAAACTACTAGAGCTCATCAATAAATTTGGTGAAGTTGCAGGATATAAAATTAAGGCACAGAAATCTCTAGCATTCCTATACACTAACAATGAAAGATCAGAAAGAAAAATTAAGGAAACAATCCCATTCACCATTGCAACAAAAAGAATAAAATACCTAGGATTAAACCAAACTAAGGAGGTAAAAGACCTGTACTCAGAAAACTGTAAGACACTGATGCAAGAAATCAAAGATGACACAAACAGATGGAGAGATATACCATGTTCTTGGATTGGAAGAATCAGTATTATGAAAATGACTATACTACCCAAAGCTATCTACAGATTCAATGCAATCCCTATCAAATTACCAGTGGCATTTTTTACAGAACTAGAACAAAAAAATCTTAATATTTATATGGAGACACAAAAGACCCTGAATAGCCAAAGCAGTCTTAAGGGAAAAAACAGAGCTGGAGCAATCAGCCTCCCTGACTGACTATACTACAGGGCTACAGTCATCAAGACAGTATGAGAAATGCAAATCAAAACTACAATGAGATATCATCTCACACCAGTCAGAATGGCCATCATCAAAAAATCTAGAAACAGTAAATGCTGGAGAGAGTGTGGAGAAAAAGGAACCCTCTTGCACTGTTGGTGGGAATGTAAATTGATACAGTCACTGTGGAGAACAGTATGGAGGTTCCTTAAAAAACTAAAAATAGAACTACCATATTACCCAGCAATCCCACTACTGGGCATATACCCTGAGAAAACCATAATTCAAAAAGAGTCATGCACCAAAATGTTTATTGCAGCTCTATTTCCAATAGCCCGGAGATGGAAACAACCTAAGTGTCCATCATCGGATGAATGGATAAAGAAGATGTGGCACATATATACAATGGAATATTACTCAGCCATAAAAAGAAACGAAATTAAGCTATTTGTAATGAGGTGGATAGACCTAGAGTCTGTCATACAGAGTGAAGTAAGTCAGAAAGAAAAAGACAAATACCATATGCTAACACATATATATGGAATTTAAGAAAAAAAAATGTCATGAAGAACCTAGGGGTAAGACAGGAATAAAGACACAGACCTACAAGAGAATGGACTTGAGGATATGGGGAGGGGGAAGGGTAAGCTGTGACAAAGCGAGAGAGAGGCATGGACATATATACACTAACAAACGTAAGGTAGATAGCTAGTGGGAAGCAGCCGCATAGCACAGGGAGATCAGCTCAGTGCTTTGTGACCGCCTGGAGGGGTGGGATAGGGAGGGTGGGAGGGAGGGAGACGCAAGAGGGAAGAGATATGGGAACATATGTATATATATAACTGATTCATTTTGTTGTAAAGCAAAACTAACACACCATTGTAAAGCAATTATAAAAAAAAATAAAATAAATAAATAAATAAAAGACAGTATGATACTGGCACAAAAACAGAAATATCAGTCAATGGAACAGGATAGAAAGCCCAGAGATAAATCCATGCACATATGGTCACCTTATATTTGATAAAGGAGGCAAGAATATACAATGGAGAAAAGACAGTCTCTTCAATAAGTGGTGCTGGGAAAACTGGACAGCTACATGTAAAAGAATGAAATTAGAACACTCCCTAACACCACACACAAAAATAAACTCAAAATGGATTAGAGACCTAAATGTAAGACCAGACACTATAAAACTCTTAAAAGAAAACATAGGAAGAACACTCTTTGACATAAATCACAGCAAGATTTTTTTCACCCACCTCCTAGAGTAATGGAAATAAAATCAAAAATAAACAAATGGGACCTAGTGAAACTCAAAAGCTTTTGCACAGCAAAGGAAACCATAAACAAGATGAAAAGACAACCCTCAGAATGGGAGAAAATATTTGCAAATGAATCAATGGACAAAGGTTTAATCTCCAAAATATATAAACAGCTCACACAGCTCAACATTAAAAAGACAAACAACCCAATAAAAAAATGCGCAGAAGGGGCTTCCCTGATGGCGCAGTGGTTAAGAATCCTCCTGCCAATGCAGGGGACACGGGTTCAAGCCCTGGTCTGGGAAGATCTCACATGCCGCGGAGCAACTAAGCCCATGCACCACAACTACTGACCCTGTGCTCTAGAACCCACAAGCCACAACTACTGCAGTCTGCGCAGCTAGACCTGTGCTCCGCAACAAGAGAAACCATCGCAGTGAGAAGTCCACACACTGCAACAAAGAGTAGCCCCTGCTCACCACAACTAGAGAAAGCCCGCATGCAGCAACAAAGACCCAGCACAGACAAAAATAAAATAAATAAATTTATTTTAAAAAATGGGCAGAAGACCTAAATAGACATTTCTCCAAAGAAGATGTACAGATTGCCAACAAACATATGAAAGGATGCTCAACATCACTAGTTATTAGAGAAATGCAAATCAAAACTACAATGAGGTATCACCTCACACCAGTCAGAATGGGCATCATCAGAAAATCTACAAACAATAAATGCTGAAAAGAGTGTGGAGAAAAGTGAACCCTCTTGCACTGTTGGTGGGAATGTAAACTGACACAGCCACTATGGAGAAAAGTATGGAGGTTCCTTATAAAACTAAAAACAGAATTACCATATGACCCAGCAATCCCACTACTGGGCATATATCCAGAGAAAACCATAATTCAAAAAGACACATGCACCCCATTGTTCACTGCAGCACTATTTACAGTAGCTAGGTCATGGAAGCAACCCAAATGTCCACTGACAAATGGATAAAGAAGATGTGATTGGGCTTCCCTGGTGGCGCAGTGGTTGAGAGTCCGCCTGCCGAGGCAGGGGACACGGGTTCGTGCCCCGGTCCGGGAAGATCCCACATGCCGCGGAGCGGCTGGGCCCGTGAGCCATGGCCGCTGAGCCTGTGCATCCGGAGCCTGTGCTCTGCGACGGGAGAGGCCACAACAGTGAGAGGCCCTTGTACCGTAAAAAAAAAAAAAGATAATGTGATATATATATATACAATGGAATATAAATCAGCCATAAAAAGGAATGAAATTGGGTCATTTGTTGAGACGTAGATGGACCTCGAGACTGTCATACAGAGTGAAGTAAGTCAGAAAGAGAAAAACAAATACCGTATATTAACGCATATATGTGGAATGTAGAAAAATGGTACAGATGAACAGGTTTGCAAGGCAGAAATAGAGACAGAGATGTAGAGAACAAATGTATGCACACGTAGAGGGGAAAGAGGGGGGTGGGGTGGGATAAATTGGGAGATTGGGATTGATATATATACACTAATATGTATAAAAAGATAACTAATAAGAACCTGCTGTATAGCACAGGGAACTCTACTTCACTTTGCTGTACAGTAGAAACACAACACTGTAAAACAACTATACCCCAATAAAAAAATTTTGCACTAATGCCAGGCATATGATACATATTTAATAAATGAAATCTGCTCTTCTCTCTAAAAAAAAAAGAAAAGTAATATTTAATGGCTTATAAAAAATGTTAATTATGAGTGAAAGTAATTATCTTTCTGTCAGCATCAATACATCATTTAAATATCTTTAGACATCTGTGAATTGCATAGGCAAGGTTCACAGCTTAGGGAACTATCTGTAAAATTTCCTTAGCCAAGGATCTAATCTAGTATGTCCAGCAAGTTTAAATGATCATGAAGATTAGGGTGCAACCCCCAAATATATTTGCCAGTAATGAAATATAATTTTTTATCTTCCAGTTTTATTGAGATATAGTTGACATATAGCACTGTATAAGTTTATGGTATACAGCATAGTGATCTGACTTAATACATCATGAAGTGATTATCACAGTAAGTTTAGTGAACATCCATTGGAAATACAATTTTTAAATAGCATAACAAATTATCTGATCCCCTTATGTTTAAAATCCATATATTGCTGTGGCCACTAAAATCTGAGAAATACATTATCTATGAATTAACTTAATCAGGTTTCTGGATGGCGAGAAATTTTCCCTCTCTTCCATGGATAAATTTGTAGAAAGTAGTTTATATTCTAGAAAATAAGTTGACCTACTTATAAATATATGTTTAATTTCTTAGTTGCAACTCCATCGTCCCCGGTAAGTTAGTTGTCTACATATAAGACTTTGAGATAGAAGTGGAGCAGAATGTGCTAGCCCAAAATATGCCTCTTTGGCGTAAGAATTATCTTGAAGCCGATTATTTTTAAGGACCAGCAGACAGAGAAGAAGCTCTGAACACAGAGCAGAAGTTACCCTTTAGTAAGAGACATTTACATTTATAGGGGAAACCTCTATTTGTAAGGGTGTCTCCCTCTCTGTACCAGGAAAAGGAGGATTACTAAAACTCTAGAAACTCTTATCAATGGAGAAGGCTTGGAGCTAAATCTGTATTAACAACCTTACTCTTGTTTGCTATGTTTTCCTGACATCCTCCCATAACTGGTTCCCTTCTCCCAACGCTTACTTTTGTCTTTAGATGGAGCTTGTATTGAAGGTGGTGGCTTGGGCCATTTCAGGGAGTTACTCAGTTCCCCTGGGTCTCTCCCATCTATACAGCAGGTGTACATGTTATCAAACTTCTGTTTGCTTTTCCCCTGTTAATCTGTCTTTTATTAAAAAGGAGAAGGGTAAAGGGAAAATGACTTTTCCTCCCCCACAAGACAATATTTATTAAATATATATGTGTTGTGTCAGTAAGGACATTTCTCATCACTAGTGATAATAAAACCAACTCAAACTCATTTTTATTAAAAAGGGAAATTATTGGCTTGATTAATTGAAAAGTAGAGGGAAGGAATTCTAGTTTCAGGCACAGTTGTATCAAACAATGGCATCAGGACTCACTACAGTCCATGCCTTGACGTCCTCACATCTATACACACCTTTCTTTTCATACACAGTTTTAAAAGTGTCTCCTTCCAACATTATGCTACTATCTGATGTCCCACCAAAACTGCACTCACTCCTTCCCAAAAGGATATAGCCCAATATTAAGTCTCATTAAGTTATTATACTCAAGATGCCTGGGTGATGTCTCCCAGGCAAGTCTGTATGTAGTGCCTTGTTGTCCAGAAGTCTATGGACAGTATATTTAACCACCCCAACAGACCCAGTATACAAAGGGTGCAGGGAGAAAAGAGCAAAAAACAGGACCACTGTTAGACAAACAACCCCCATTTGAAAAAAAAAAAAAAGGAAAGGAGAAAAAAACCCACAATGATCACGAGTAATACATCGTACTTGAGAGAGATCTCAACAATGTCCTTATGTAGAAACCCAGCTGCCCTGGGTTTTGCTCTCTGGGAAAAGCCTCCTTATTCATTGTCCTCTATATATGCAACTGAGATGCGCTTTGGTGGGAGAGCCTCCTCTTAGGGGGCTGCTGCTTTTAGTAGCTTGATCCCCACTGTTGCAGGTTTGGGAGACTGAACATGACCTTTCAGGTTAAACAGGAGATCACAGATTTTTGCTCACAGAATTAGGATTTTGCCCCCAGTACAACCTTCTTAAAAGCTTGATTAAATTTTTGCTTATATTCATTCACTCAATTTTCTGAGCTAAGAACGTAAGTCAGAGATCTTGTCAAGTCATAGCCCATGAATTTAGACCCTAACCAAAGAATTACTGTCTTTCAGTAACAAATCTCACTGCTCTGCCTAGTCTCTAGTCTTCAGCTTAATGGCCTCCATCTTGATATCTGATTCAGAAAAACATAAAACAGTAGCAGGATTAGAAAGGCACAGTTATTCTGCATCCCCAGGCTGCAGGATCTAAACCTTTATCAGGCAGGAAACATACTGCAGAAGATGCCCAGGAGAGGCAGGAATATGGAGTGTTTCCCAGGCCCCAATTTCATTACCTACTTTGTATCCTGCCTCTGTTTTCACTTTAGCCTCAACCAGAGAACTCACCTTTTCCAATCCTGCATGGGTCATGACACACCAACTCTCAGACAACTTGGATTGCTGGCTGTAGGCAGAAAGGCCTCTAATAGTAAATATCCCCAAGTTGAGATGCTTTTCTCTTTCTTGAACTATCGGAGACCACACAAAGGCACCAGCATATTCCAGCCCCCTGACTTGTTTTCCTACAGATTCCCCCCAAACTTCAGCCTTGCCACATAGAAGAGCTGAGACCCAAGATGCCATGGGCAACAATTTAACCAATTTCTTTGCTAACACAACAAGAAACTACCAGCTTCCCAGCCAGGGATGGAGAATCCCTGCAGCCACGCTCATCTTGATCATCCAATTCCACTTTGAGGATCTGTCATTCATAGTCCCCATTTACTGGTGCAGCACTGACTCTTACTCTGGGTAAAGTACTCAAGGGGGCTAAATAGAAACCTCTTGACATGCTAATTTACCACAAACAGTTCCTGTTTTAATTCAACGTTCCCCCCATTTTCCCATTTCAAAGAAATGTGGGAGAGCCCCAAGAGCCATCAGTTTGGGAGCAGGTTCTTAAAGCCCAACTTACTTTTTCCTTGCAAGATTTCTTCTGATTTTCCCAAGTTCACATCCCTCCCACCACCCCATCACACTTCTTCTGCATTTAAGGTCCTCCATGAGGCCCGTAGGCAACAATCACTGTATTCCCTTCCCTCTTCACCCCCCCACCCCCCCAAACACACAGGGAATGTAAAACCACACTTCAATCCCAGTATGTAATGACCTATTTATTATTTTAAGTGGCTTCCAACCCTCATAAATAGATATCTAATGTGGTAGTTCAAAACAAAAAAATTCAGACAAATTTCTTTAAAATCAATAAGATAGACAGAGATCTATGCTATTTTTTAATTATTAATATGTAGCTGCAGAGATTGGTTCAACACGGGGGAGTAGAAGGACGTACACTCACTCCCTCTTGCGAGAGCACCAGAATCACAGCTAACTGCTGAACAATTATCAACAGGAAGACACTGGAACTCACCGAAAAAGATACCCCACATCCAAAGACAAAGGAAAGACACAATGAGATGGTAGGAGAGGTGCAATCACAATAAAATCAAATCCCGTAACTGTTGGGTGGGTGACTCACAAAATGGAGAACACGTATACCACAGAAGTCCACCCACTGGAGTGAAGGTTCTGAGCCCCATGTCAGGCTTCCCAACCTGGGGGTCCAGCAACAGGAGGAGGAATTTCTAGAGAATCAGACTTTGAAGGATAGTGGGATGTGACTGCAGGACTTTGACAGGACGGGGGAAACAGAGACTACACTCTTGGAGGGCACACACAAAGTAATTTGCACATCGCGACCCAGGGAAGGAGCAGTGACCCCAAGGGAGACTGAACCAGACCTACCTGCTGGTGTTGGAGGGTCTCCTGTAGAGGCAGGGGGTGGCTGTGTCTCACCGTTAGGACAAGGACACTGGCAGCAGAAGTTCTGGGAAGTACTCCTTGGGGTGAGCCCTCCCAGAGTCTGCCATTAGCCCCACCAAAGACCCTGGTAGGCTCCAGTGTTAAGTCGCCTCAGGCCAAACAACCAACAGGGAGAGAACACAGCCCCACCCAACATCAGACAAGCGGATTAAAGTTTTACTGAGCTCTGCCCACCAGAGCAACACCCAGCTCTACCCACCACCAATCCCTCCCATCAGGAAACTTGCACAAGCCTCTTAGATAGCCTCATCCACCAGAGGGCAGACAGCAGAAGCAAGGAGAACTACAATCCTGCAGCCTGTGGAACAAAAACCACATTCACAGAAAGACAGACAACATGAAAAGGCAGAGGGCTATGTACCAGATGAAGGAAGAAGACAAAACCCCAGAAAAACAACTAAATGAAGTGGAGATAGGAAACCTTCCAGGAAAAGAATTCAGAGTAATGACAGTGAAGATGATCCAGGACCTCGGAAAAAGAATGGAGGCAAAGATTGAGAAGATGCAAGAAATGTTTAACAAAGACCTAGAAGAATTAAAGAACAAACAAACAGAGATGAACAATACAATAACTGAAATGAAAACTACACTAGAAGGAATCAATAGCAGAATAACTGAGGCAAAAGAATGGATAAGTGACCTGGAAGACAGAATGGTGGAATTCACTGCCACAGAACAGAATAAAGAAAAAAGAATGGAAAGAAATGAAGACAGGATAAGAGACCTCTGGGACAACATTAAATGCAACAACATTCACATTATAGGGATCCCAAAAGGAGAAGAGAGAGAGAAAGGACTGGAGAAAATATTTGAAGAGATTATAGTCGAAAACTTCCCTAGCATGGGAAAGGAAATAGCCACCCAAATCCAGGAAGCGTGAATCCCAGGCAGGATAAATCCAAGGAGAAACACAGCAAGACACACAGTAATCAAACTGACAAAAATTAAAGATGAAGAAAAATTATTGAAAGCAACAAGGGAAAAATAACAAATAACATACAAGGGAACTCCCATAAGATTAACAGCTGATATCTCAGCAGAAACTCTACAAGCTATAAGGGAGTAGCATGATATATTTAAAGTGATGAAAGGGAAGAACCTACAACGAAGAGAACTCTACCAGGAAAGGATCCCATTCAGATTCAACTGAGAAATCAAAAGCTTTAGAGACAAGCAAAAGCTAAGAGAATTCAGCGCCACCAAACCAGCTCTACAACAAATGCTAAAGCAACTTCTCTAAGTGGGAAACACAAGAGAAGAAAAGGACCTACAAAAACAAACCCAAGACAATTAAGAAAATGGTCATAGGAACATACATATCGATAATTACATTAAATGTGAATGGATTAAATGCTCCAACCAAAACACACAGGCTCGCTTAATGGATACAAAACAAGACCCATATATATGCTGTCTACAAGAGACCCACTTCAGACCTAGTGACACATACAGACTGAAAGCGAGGGGATGGAAAAAGATATTCCATGCAAATGGAAATCAAAAGGAAGCTGGAGTAGCAATACTCATATCAGATAAAATGGACTTTACAGTAAAGAATGTTACAAGAGAAAAGGAAGGACACTACATAATGATCAAGGGATCAATCCAAGAAAAAGATATAACAATTATAAATATATATGCACCCAACATAGGAGCACCTCAATACATATAGCTAACAGCTATAAAAGAGGAAACTGACAGTAACACAATATTAGTGGGGGACTTTAACACCTCACTTACACCAATGGACAGATCATCCAAACAGAAAATTAATAAGGAAACACAAGTTTTAAATGACACAACAGATCAGATAGATTTCATTGATATATATAGGACATTCCATCCAAAAACAGCAGATTACACTTTCTTCTCAAGTGCGCATGGAACATTCTCCAGGATAGATCACATCTTGGTTCACAAATCAAGCCTCAGTAAATTTAAGAAAATTGAAATCAGATCAAGCACCTTTTCTGACCACAACACTGTGAGATTAGAAATCAATTACAGGGAAAAAGAAGTAAAAAACACAAACACATGGAGGCTAAACAATACATTACTAAATAGCCAAGAGATCACTGAAGAAATCAAAGAAGAAATAAAAAAATACCTAGAGACAAATGACAATGAAAACACGACGATCCAAAACCCGTGGGATGCAGCAAAAGCAGTTCTAAGAGGGAAGTTTACAGTAAAACAAGTCTACCTCAAAAAACAAGAAAAATCTCAAATAAACAATCAAACCTTACACCTACAGGAACTAGAGAAAGAAGAACAAACAAAACCGAAAGTTAGTTAAAGGAAAGAAGTCATAAAGATCAGAGCAGAAATAAATGAAATAGAAACAAAGAAAACAATAGCAAAGATCAATAAAACTAAAAGCTGGTTCTTTGGAAAGATAAAATTGATAAACCAGTAGCCAGATGCATCAAGAAAAAGACGGAGAGGACTCAAATCAATAAAATTAGAAATGAACAAGGAGAAGTTACAACAGACACCACAGAAATACAAAGCATCCTAAGAGACTACTACAAGCAACTCTATGCCAATAAAATGGACAACCTGGAAGAAATGGACAGATTCTTAGAAAGGTATAAACTTCCAAGACTGAACCAGGAAGAAATAGAAAATAAGAACAGACCAATCACAAGTAATGGAATTGAAACTCTGATTAAAAATCTTCCAACAAACAAAAGTCCAGGACCAGATGGCTTCACAGGTGAATTCTATCAAACATTTAGAGAAGAGCTAACACCCATCCTTCTCAAACTCTTCCAAAAATTGCAGAGGAAGGAACACTCCCAAACTCATTCTATGAGGCCACCATCACCCTGATACCAAAACCATACAGAGATACTACAAAAAAAGAAAATTAAAGACCAATATCACTGATGAATATAGATGCAAAATCCTCAACAAAATACTAGCAAACAGAATCCAAGAGCACATTAAAAGGATCATACACCATGAACCAGTGTGGGGTACCAGGGATGCAAGGATTCTTCAATATATGCTTATCAGTCAATGTGATACACCATATTAACAAATTGACAAAGAAAAACTATGTGGTCATCTCAATAGATGCAGAAAAAGCTTTTGACAAATTCAACACCCATTTTTGATAAAAAAAGGAACTCTCCAGAAAGTGGGCATAGGGGTAACCTACCTCAACATAATAAAGGCCATATATGACAAACCCACAGCAAACATCATTCTCAATGGTGAAAAACTGAAAACATTTCCTCTAAGATCAGAAACAAGACAAGGATTTCCACTCTCGCCACTATTATTCAACATAGTTTTGGAAGTCCTAGTCACAGCAATCAGAGAAAAAAAGAAATAAAAGGAATACAAACTGGAAAAGAAGAAGGAAAACGGTCACTGTTTGCAGATGACATAATATTATAAATAGAGAATCCTAAAGATGCCACCAAAAAAACTACTAGAGCTAATCAATGAATCTGGTAAAGTTGCAGGATAAAAAGTAATGCACAGAAATCTCTTGCATTCCTGTACACTAATAATTTCTCTTTCAGAGTTTTCATCAAGGAAACACTCCCATTTACTATTGCAACAAAAAGAATAAAATGCCTAGGAATAAGCCTACCTAGGGAGACACAAGACCTGCATGCAGGAAACTATAAGACACTGATGAAAGAAATTAAAGATGATACAAACAGATACAGAGATATACCCTGTTCTTGGATTGGAAGAATGAATATTGTGAAAATGACTATACTACCCAAAGCAATCTACAGATTCAGTGCAATCCCTATCAAATTACCAATATCATTTTTCACAAAACTGGAACAAAAAATCTTAAAATTTGTATGGAGACACAAAAGACCCTGAATAGCCAAAGTAGTCCTGAAGGAAAAAAATGGAGCTGGAGGAATCAGACTCCCTGACTTCAGACTATACTACAAAGTTACAGTAATCAGGACAATATGGTACTGGCACAAAAACAGAAATATGGATCAATGGAACAGGATAGAAAGCCCAGAGATAAACCCACGCACCTATGGTCAACTAATCTATGACAAAGGAGGCAAGACTATACAATGGAGAAAAGACAGGCTCTTCAGTAAGTGGTGCTGGGAGAACTGGACAGCTCCATGTAAAAGAATGAAATTAGAACACTCCCTAACACCATACACAAAAATAAACTCAAAATGGAACAGAGACCTAAACGTAAGACTGGACACTATAAAACTCCTAGAGAAAAACATACGAAAAACACTCTATGACATAAATCACAGCAAGATCTTTTTTGATCCACCTCCTAGAGTAATGGAAATAAAAACAAAAATAAACAAATGGGACCTAATAAAAGCTTTTGCAAAGCGAAGGAAACTATAAACAAGACGAAAAGACACCCCTCAGAACGGGAGAAAATATTTGCAAATGAATCAACGGACAAAGGATTAATCTCCAAAATATACGAACTGCTCATGCAGCTCAATATTAGAAAAACAAACAACCTGATCTAAAAATGGGCAGAAGACCTAAATAGACATTTCTCCAAAGAAGACATTCAGATGGCCAAGAAGCACATGAAAAGCTGCTCAACATCATTAATTATTAGAGAAATGCACTTAAAACTACAATGAGGTATCACCTCACACCAGTTAGAATGGGCATCATCAGAAAATCTACAAACAACAAATGCTGGAGAGGGTGTGGAGAAAAGGGAACCCTCTTGCACTGTTGGTGGGAATGTAAATTGATACAGCCACTATGGAGAACAGTATGGAGGTTCCTTAAAAAACTAAAAATAGAATTACCATATGATCCAACAATCCCACTACTGGGCATGTACCCAGAAAAAACCATAATTCAAAATGACACATGCACCCCAATGTTCATTGCAGCACTATTTACAATAGCCAGGTCATGGAAGCAACCTAAATGCTTATCAACAGACAAATGGATAAAGAAGATGTGGTATATATATACAATGGAATATTACTCAGCCATAAAAAGGAATGAAATTGGGTCATTTGTAGAGACGTGGATGGATCTAGAGACTGTCAGAGAGAGTGAAGTAAGTCAAAAAGAGAAAAACAAATATCGTATATTAACGCATATATGTTGAATCTAGAAAAATTGTACAGATGAACCGGTTTGCAGGGCAGAAATAGAGACACAGATGTAGGGAACAAATGTATGGACACCAAGGGGAGAATATGGCCGGGGGGTGGTGGCAGTGGGATGAACTGGGTAATTGGGATTGACATATATACACTAATATGTATAAAGTGGATAAGAACCTGCTGTATAAAAAAATAAAATAAAAATATGTAGCTGCTGTGTCCCTAGATTTAATCAACTTCTCAGCAGCCCCTAAACTGTAGTTTCCCTTCTAAGATATGAATAAAGAGGCAGATAAGTAGACAGAAGGACTAAATATATGCCCGAATAGCAATGATTATCCATAGGCTGTGGAATGAAGAGAAGTTTTATTTTCTTCCTTCTGCTTTTCTATATTTTCTAAATTATGTGAAATCACTTTTTTTGTAAAAAGAAAAAAGGTACAAAAATTTAATAATTCAGTTAGCCCAGGAGGCCTTTGGGGGTCATGGGAATGTTCTAAAATTGTACTGTGGTGATGGTTACACAACCCTATAAATTTACTAAAAATCATTGAATTGTATACTTAAACTGGATGGATTTTATGGTGTGTAAATTATACCTCAATAAAGCTGTTAACAAAGAGAGAACTTCCATAAGGCTAAATTTAAGGGGCAGTAATCCCATGAGAATGGCCATGTAACAACCTCAGAGTGGTGGGAGAAAATAACAAGGAGAGGTCAGAGGAGCAAGTAATATGGACAAAGAAAGGAAGAAAGAAAGGCAGGAAAGAGGGAGAAAGGGAGAAAGAAAGAAAGAGCAGGAGAAAAGAGAGAAAAACAGAGAGAAACAGAGAGAGGGAGGAAGGAAGAAAAGAGAAACAAAGAGAGGGAGAGAGGGAGAAGAGGGAGAGAGGGAGAAGAGGGAGAGCAGGAGAAGAGAGAGAGAGAAAGACAGACAGAAAGAGAGAGAAAGAGCGAGAAAAGGAGAGGGAGGGAGGAAGAAGAGAGAGAAAGAGATAGAGAGAGGGAGGAAGGAAGGAAAAGAAGAGAGAGAAAAAAAGAAAGAAATGAGAAATGGAGAAAGAAAGAGAAAGAAAGGAAGGGAGGGAGTGAGGGAAGGAAGGGAAGGAAGGAAAGGAGAGAAAGGGAGGGAAGGAGAGAGGAAAGGAGGTGGGAGAGAGAAAGTTGCTCAGAGATTAAACAGTTGTCCCACTATAGCATAGCTAAAGACAGCCTAGTTGTACAGCTCCATCATTCCCACTTTGTGGGATATATGTGGAACATCGACATGATGGTAAGTGAACTTTTCTTGCCCCTCCAACACAGCAGCAGAAGGCTGGTACTTTGAAGATGCTGATATAATTTGGAAATTCTACCACCAATTCTGTTAGGTTGTCCCACATACAGCAATTCTGGCTTTGTGTCTTTGAAAGACAGAGCGTATGCAACAAGCAAAATGCTCTTATGGTGTTGCTGTATACCACATGGACACAAAAAACTCAGTGTGTTTGTTTCGCCTAAATGGAGAAGTGCTGTCTTTATATAATTCAACTCGACATTTGTTGAACATCTGTTGGGTACAAGGAAATCTGCTTCTTATTTTGAGGGATATAGAGATGAACAAGGTATGGTTCTTGTCCTCCAGGAACTTAAAATCAAAGAAAGTAGATACATCCTATTTGTGGGGAGCTGCCACAATTTATGAAGGAGTCAAGGCTGGAATTTTGAAGAGAATTTGAAAACAAAGAGATAAGGGGGCACCTTCCAGCCTGGGAAACAGCATTCATGAAGGTACAGAAAATGGTAGATTTAAGGTATGATTAGGAAATGGGGAATCATTTGGTTTGATTGCATGCAGATTCATAAACAAATGGTAGAAAATACGTATTAGGGCCAGATGATGAAGGATCTGGGGAGTTTGATCTCTTCTATAAAGTGGAGTCAGAGAAAATATTCAGAACAAAGTTATGTCTCAAGATACCACTTCCTGTGAAGGCTGTATGGTAGTTTTAAAGATATGTGAAGGGGGCTTCCCTGGTGGCGCAGTGGTTGAGAGTCCACCTGCCGATGCAGGGGACACGGGTTCGTGCCCCGGTCCGGGAAGATCCCACATGCCGCGGAGCGGCTGGGTCCGTGAGCCATGGCCGCTGAGCCTGAGCGTCTGGAGCCAAAAAAAAGATATGTGAAGGTCCATAAATTCTTTTTTTAAAATAAATTTATTTATGGCTGCATTGGATCTCTGTTGCTGCGCGTGGGCTTTCTCTAGTTGTGGCGAGCAGGGGCTACTCTTTGTTGCGGTGCGCAGGCTTCTCGTTGCAGTGGCTTCTCTTGTTGCGGAGCACGGGCTCTAGGCGCACGGGCTTCAGTAGTCGTGGCACGTGGGCTCAGCAGTTGTGGCACATGGGCTTAGTTGCTCCGTGGCATGTGGGATCTTCCCGGACCAGGGCTCAAATCCCCTGCATTGGCAGGCGGATTCTTAACCACTGTGCCAGCAGGGAAGTCCCAAAAATTCTTTGATATGAATTTTGCATGTGGGAGGAAGATAAATTATTTGTGGCCAGAGGACAACTTGTGATGGCTTTAAAGATACATCCAGATTCTTCAATAGTGCTCTCCTGAAGGGATGGAAATTAACTCCCTCACCTGGACTGTGGGCTGTACTTAGTGACACTCTTCTAACCAATAAAATATGGCAGGAGTGATGGATGTCACCTTCAATGTTAGGTTATAAAAAGACCGCAACTTCCATCTGGAGAGAGCACTCACTCCATCCCATTGCTCTCTGTGGGAGGAGTCAGCTTCCATGCGCTCTGTGCTAAGCAGCGTGTTGGAGAAGCCCATGTGGTGAGAAACCGAGGCCTGCTAAAAACCCTATGAGTGAACTTGGAAGCAGATCTTTCCACAGCCAAGCCTCAGATGACTGCGGCCCTGGATAACACCTTGATCGCAGCCTCACATAGAGCTCTCCTGATCCAGATCCACCCAGCGAAGCTGCTTCTGGGCTTCTGACCTATAGCATTTGCGAGTTTGAAGCTAAGTTTTGGGGTAATTTGCTACGCAGCAGCAGGTAATACAAATGGCCTACAGAGAAGAGGGAGTGGAGAAGGCAAAGAGATGCATTAGGAGAGGTGGCATTAAACAAGAAACCATGAAAATGGACATCAGAACAGTAATAATGAGTAGAGAAGAAGGGATCTATGCCCAGGGCCTGAGAAATTTAATTGACAGGATTTATGGGCTGATCAGATTGGGATGGGGGCGGGTGGGGGGGGGGGAGTGGTACTGAGAGAGAAAGATGTTATAACGCACTTCCCATGTCCAGTTGAGAGGATCAAGAAGACGGCAATGTCATTCATGAAAAATGGACTACAGAAAAGGAAGCAAATGAAGGGGGTAATGGTGACTTGATTGTGTGTTGCCATGTCTCTGTGTGTTTGGGTTTTAAGCATGTTGGCTCTGATATACTAGCTGACACCTGCACAGACATATCCAAAAAGCTATTGCAAAACCATACCTGGCATGCCGAGGGCACAGCTGATTCAGACTAGAAATGGAGATGCCAAGTTATTAACGGAGATGGGGCACAATGATCCAGACTTTGAGCAGCAGGGTTCTAAGGCACCTTCCAGACTTTCAATTCTGCCATTCCCTGAAAATGAGGGAAGATTGTTCAATATAATAAAGGTTCAGGGGGTCCGATGGAAGGGGATTTGGAAGGCAAACACTGAGATGAGTAACACGCAAGTTCAGAAAATGATCCTTTGTCACTGGGATAATTACGGCTGGAAAAATCCTTCCTATATATACATCAACGGGGTTTTCTTTTTCTAATTTGTTTGTATGTGATGTAGGGAATGAGGAAAATTAAACAAGGAATGCTTCAGGGCATTTAGTCCCACTACTAACAAGGTATTGGTATAAATAAATGATTTAACAATAATGTAATCAAGAAGCCAGAAGACAGAGAGGAAATTTGCATGACTTTCCTACAACACTTTATATTATGAACAACTTCCTACAGAAGTTTGTTTTACTTGCTTGAAAATACATATTTGTACATTAAATAGGATACATCTAGACAGCCAATTTATCCACTTAAATAAGAACCTGTGATGCTTGAAGCCAATATTTGAAAACATATCAAAGATCCAAAGTCAATATAGAGGACTCCAAGGAAAGATTCAAAGCCTCAGGGAAAATCATGCTGCCAAAACTAGAAGGATAATGAGCTGAAATTTCAAATTTTATTCTTGCATTTGTTAATGCATTCAGGCAGAAATGTTGCTTAGAATACATTTCTTTCAGCGCTTCTAATAGCCGCATGTCTTCAGTTCTCAGCCTCTGCCTATTGCAAAATCACAGATCTCTCCAGGGCCCTTCTTAGGTCAGATAACCCTACAAGTTTGCTTTCTTGCCACAAGGATCTTTATGTCTCTGCTTGCTCTGCAGTCAGAAGCGGTCACATCCGTCCTGGAAATCTGGTGTATCCGACCATTTCTGCTTCAACAGCTGAGTCCCTCAGCACACTATGCCACATTTGGGGAGCTGGATAATTATGGACAGTCCCCACGCTGAAAGCTACAATTGGACACTTAATAGCAAACAGGTGTGGATCTCAGCTTAACTGTGCAACGAAGGCCACATTTCTTTGTTGTCTGGAGGTCAACCTAAATTGGACTCTGAGCCCTAGCTCCTCCTGGCTGGCAGGAAATCCAGTCTTAATCATTTGAGTCTACCTCCCTTCCCTCCCCTCTGGGTTGTAAAAAGTCCCAATTCCAAATCAGTCATCAATCAGTAGTCCGCAGTGGTTATAGCTGAAAAGTTCAGTGACCATCAGTTACAATTATTTCCTCTCTGCTGGGATGCACACATTCATCAGTGAGTAATAAGGATTAGAGGAAACTCCCTTCGCCCCTAGAAACTACCTCAATGACAGCACCATAATCTTGTTCTAACTCATACGTTACATCTCAGCCCTCTGCCTGCCCTGACGCCACATTTCCACCCAGGAAACTATCCAGATTCCTAAGCCCTTGTTGCCATATCATGGGGAATGTAGAGAACCCTTGCCTGGAATCATGGGAGCTGAGGCAAGACTGAGTATAAAGGACAGGGTTAAGGAACCATCCACACCTATACAAGGACCCAGAAGTTCATACTCAAGGTGTAGGTAGCAGTCTTGAGCAATTTAGTGGTGGGTGCCGGAGACTGCCAAGAGTCCAATGGATTGAACAGTTAAGAAGGTCATTTGGTCACTTTGATAAAAGCCATTTCAGAGTAGGAATAGGAAGGGAAATCTGAATGAAATAGGCTTGAGTCTAAAAAGTGTAAGATGTATACAAGTTTAGTCTGTTCTTTTGAAAATGTGAGAGCTAGAGGTGATTTGGGGGGTCTGCCAAGGCATGTTATAGTTCTTGTTGTTGTTGTTGTTTTTAAAAGATAACAGCAACTTGAGTATCTTTAAAAGTTATAGTGTAGGAGCCAGGTTGAACATATAAGACAAAGAAGTATCAGAGGAAGCCATATCTTTATTCTAGTGGAGATGGGAGGGAAGAGACTCAAAAGCACAGAGAAAAGGGTTTGTTTGTAAAAGCAGAAGAGAAAAGGATGCCCTGTATGAATACAGGATAGGAGGCAAGGGTGGGGGCTGACTAAGGTCAGTCTGAGGTCATGAGGTGGGGAAGTTGTGGGAGCTCACACCTCAGAGCCTCATTCTTCTCTGAAGTACGAGACAAGGTCACCTGCCGCGTGATGCGGTGGACAGTGGGTTTGAGGCATGAGGCAAAGATTTTAGTTTTATTTACATTTTTGTTTTTCATATAAATATGCAGGACCTCACAAAATCTACTTATTAATTCTAAGAATTTGAGGATTCTTTTGGATTTTCTAGGTATACAATCACAGAACCTACAAGTAATGAGCTTTTTATCTTCCTTCATTAAAGTTGTGCCTCATTTCTTTTACTTGCCTTACGGCATTGGCTACAGCTGGGTTTATATTAATTCTTTGGCCAGGGATTTCCACACATGTGGAGACTAAATTCGGGCTCCACACCTTGTACGAGGCAGGTTTGGGGTTTTAGTTTCTCACAAGAGATTTATTTTTCCTCACTTCAAACCACAACTGGCTCTCAACATGGCTTCTCTCCTAGACCCATAGGCAGAGTTTTCTAGTTACACCTCCACACAGGGGCAGCCTTTCCTGAGGGGGCCAGCTTTAGTCTGGGATTCCAATTCCCACTCCCCACCTCAACACAGACCCAAGGACATCTCTCTGTGTGTACATGGACTAGCCTTCTGTGGCCCCAGGTATTTTTCTAGCCTGTGGATGTTAAACTTCAGCTCCTTTATCTGGGGTTCACATCCAGTCCTTTGGGACCCAAGAACATCAGCTTGGATGTTATCTTGGATGCTCATCTCCCCCACCGATACAGAAGAACACATCTGGCATGTGGTGATTTTGTACATCACATATTTTGCAGTCTTTTAACTTGGGAATCCTGTGCTAAATAAACGAGTCCAGGCAGCTTAAGAGAGCACGTGCACTAGGTGGACAAGGTCACTTTGATTCTTATTGAATCACAGAGAGCACAAGCACCCACAGTTACCTGGTGGCTGAGCCAGGCCTAGACTTCAAGGCTTGTGGCTCTCAGTCCAGGGCCCTTTTGTGTGTCCCACATTGTGGCATCAATCTTAGAGCTGTGATGGCTTGCTGGAGTAAATAACTGCTCAGCTGGTAGAAACCTCAGAGGATAGACAATTCCATGTCCAAAGAAAACGACCTGGAGAGCTGAAATCCACATCCATTCTCCCACGTCAATTAGCTGATCTCACAGTGGAGAAGCAGCACTACGTGGCCTCGCCTGTCTGAAACTAGGAACTCTTCTACAGCAGCACATTTTGTTTAGAGTGAGATCTTTTTTACTGAGCACTCACAGAGTCCTGATCTAATTTTCCAAAGCGTTCTCTCTCAAAACATCATCAGCTGAAAGAAACTTCTCTTTCCATAAATTAATTTTGTAAACAACTTTTCATGAACACCTACCTTGAAGGCTAATACTAAATGAGATACACTTATGCTGGCAACTACAAATTATCTTGCTTAGGGGGCAGTTTTGCTCCCTGGGAGGGAATTTTAATCCTCGATAGGAGCAAAGCAACTTGGGAGTGAGGAGGTATGTCAAGCTGTCAACAAAGAAAAGGACCAAAGAAACCAATGTCAACTAATCCAAGGACACAAGCACGATGAGAAGCACTGGACTAGGTTGCCACCTGCTACAAATTTTTAGCTCTATCCTTGTGATTAACTCTATGTGTTATCCCCTAACGTATAACCCCTTGCCCTTCTATTTGTCAATTTCTTTGCTTATTGTGGTAAGTGATATCTCCTAGCAGAAACCAGAAATCCCACCAACCAGATTCACCAGGAAGATCTCAAAACTAGGTTGTTAAATTCAGAAGTGCTCTCATGCTGACTGGAAAACAGCTGCTGCCCCCAGCTCCTTGAGGTCTGCCTCCCACACTGACAGGACCACCCCAGGTCTGGGGAGGCCTACGTGGGTGCTGCCTGGGTACCTGGTGCCCACTGGCCTTCCAGCTAGCACACCACAACTCCCATGCACCAGCACCCATCCTTACTTGTCCTTCCAGCCAGAGAAGGCTTAGTCCTCAGCTGGGAAGATGCCACCCCATTCGGTGGTGCTGGCTGACAGTGGACAAATGCCCAAGGCCTCTCTAGTCCCTGAGGCTCTGGCCAATCCTTATAGGCTCGTACTCCCCATACTGAACCATCACATTAATCTGGTCCAACTGTAACTTCAGGTCTTCTGGTTATTTTTACTCAGCATATAACATACTAAAATAATGTAGCTTTTGACACTCAAATATTAACATTAACTACTTAAAAAAAAACCTGATTGCTGAGCAGTTTTTATATAGTGTGACTCCCAAACTATTGTTTCTCCTCAACAATAATTCCGCAATGATTTTGATTTTGTTCTTCATCTACAATCAATACGCAAAACAGTATTTCAGAAATGGAGTTCTTTGCTGCAATCATTGCCCAGACATTTATTAAGTTCCTGGCATACTATTCATACATATGGTACAGGCAGACCTCAGAGAGATGGCAGGTTCAGTTCCAGACCACCGCAATAAAATGAATATTGCAAAGAAGTGAGTCACACAAATGTATTGTTTTCCCAGTGCCCAGACTACACTGTAGTCTAGTAAGTGTGTAATAGCATTATGTCTAAAAACACAACGTACAAAGCTTAATTTAAAAATACTCTGTTGCCATGGATGGACCTAGAGATTATCATACTAAGTGAAATAAGTCAAAGATAAATATCATATGGTATCACTTATTTGTGGAAACTCAAACATGACACAAATGAACTTATTTACGAAACAGAAATAGACTCACAAGCATAGAAAACAAACTTCTGGTTACTGAAGGGGAAGGGGGGGTTTGATAAATCAGGAGTTTGGGATTAACATAGACACACTACTATATATAGACAACCAACAAGGACCTACTCTATAGCACAGGGAACTATACTCAATATTTTGTAATAACCTATGATGAAAGAGAATCTAGAAAAGAATATATATATATATATGTATAACTGAATCACTTTGCTGTACACCTGAAACTAACATTGTAAATCAACTATACTTCAATTTTTAAAAAACGCTCTATTGCTAAAAACTGCTAACCATCATCTGAGCCTCCAGTGAGTCAGTAATAACACCAGAGATCACAGATCACCATAATAAAACAATTAAAAAGTTTGAAACATTGCCAGAATTACCAAAATGGGACACGAACACAAAGCGAGCAAAAGCTGTTAGAAAAATGGCACTGATAGACCTGCTCGATGCAAGGTTGCCACAAAACTTCAATTTATAAAAAACGCAACATCTGTGCAGTGCAGTAAAGCAACGTGCAATAAAATGAGGCATGCCTGCATAAGAATCAAGAAATTTAAATAGCCTCTGAACCCAAGAACACAGATAGGCAATAATGACATAGCAGAAATACTGATAACCAAAAAAACCCCTCCTATACATTGACCTACGAACTATTTTGATGCAATATTATTCCCATCCATATATATAAATCGTGTGGAATTGGGGGAGCATTTTTACTGTCTTTGCATAAGAGTTGAAGGGTCATGGTTTCCAAGATCTGTACTCAGAGATGAGAGGGACAAACTCACCCAGAAGTAAACCCACACACCTACGGTCAATTCATCTTCAACAAAGGAGGCAAGAATATACAATGGGGAAAAAGACAGTCTCTTCAGCAAATGGTGTTGAGAAACCTAGACAGCTGCATGTAAATCAATGAAGTTAGAACACACTCTCACACCATACACAACAATAAACTCAAAATGGCTTAATGACAAGCATTAGGGCTTCCCTGGTGGCGCAGTGGTTAAGAATCTGCCTGCCAATGCAAGGGACACAGGTTTCAGCCCTGGCCCAGGAAGATCCCACATGCCATGGAGCAACTAAGCCCGTGCACCACATCTACTGAGCCTGAGCTCTAGAGCCCACAAGCCACAACTACTGAGCCCACGTGGCTCAACTACTGAAACCCGCGCACCTAGAGCCCGTGCTCTGCAACGAGAAGCCACAACAATGAGAAGCCTGCACACCGTAACGAAGAGTAGCTCCCACTTACTGCAACTAGAGAAAGCCCACACACAGCAACGAAGACTCAATACAGCCATAAATAAACAGGTAGATAGATAGACTTAAGCATAAGACATGACACCATTGGACTTCCCTAGTGGTGCAGTGGTTAAGAATCTGCCTGCCAATGCAGGGGACACAGGTTCAATCCCTGGTCAAGGAAGATCCCACATGCTGCAGAGCAACTAAGCCCGTGCACCACAACTACTGAGCCTGCACTCTAGAGCCCGTCAGCCACAACTACTGAAGCCCACATGCCACAACTACTGAAGCCCAGGGGTGCCTAGAGCCCGTGCTCTGCAACAAAAGCCACTGCAATGAGAAGCCCGTGCACCGCAATGATGAGTAGCCCCCCTCGCCATAACTAGAGAAAGCCTGTGTGCGGCAACAAAGACCCAACGCAGCCAAAAAAAATAAAAGATGTGACACCATAAAACTCCTAAAAGAGATCATACGCACAACATTCTGACATAAATTGTACCAATGTTTTCTTAGGTCTCCCAAGGCAATAGAAATAAAAACAAAAATAAACAAATGAAACCAAATCAAACCTATAAGCTTTTGCACAGCAAAGGAAACCATAAACAAAATGAAAAGACAACCTACAGAATGGGAGAAAATATTTGCAAATGATGCAACTAACAAGGGCTTAATGTGCAAAATATACAAACAGCTCATACAACACAAAAACAAAAAAGCAAACAACCCAACTGAAAAATAGTCAGAAGATCTAAATAGCCATTTCTCCAAAGAAGACATACAGATAGCCAAGAGGCACATGAAAAGCTGCTCAACATTGCTAATTAATAAAGACGTGCAAATCAAAACTACAATGCGGTACCACCACACAGCAGTCAGAATGGCCATCATTAAAAAGGCTACAAATAACAAATGCTGGAGAGGGTGTGGAGAAAAGGGAGCCCTCCTACACTGTTGGTGGGAATGTAAGTTGGTGCAGCCACAATGGAAAACAGTATGGAGGTTCCTTAAAAAACTAAAAATAGAGTTACTATATGATCCAGCAATCCCATTCCTAGGCATATATCCAAACAAAACTGTAATTCAAAAAGATACACGCAGGGCTTCCCTGGTGGCGCAACGGTTGAGAGTCTGCCTGCTGATGCAGGGGACGTGGGTTCATGCCCCAGTCTGGGAAGATCCCACATGCCACGGAGCGGCTGGGCCCGTAAGCCATGGCCGCTGAGCCTGCGCGTCCGGAGCCTGTGCTCCGCAACGGGAGAGGCCACAACAGTGAGAGGCCTGCATACCGCAAAAAAAAAAAAAAAAAAAAAAAAAAAGATACATGCATCCCAATGTTTACTGCAGTGCTAGTCACAATAGCCAAGACATGGAAACAACCTAAATGTCCATCGGCAGATGAATGGATAAAGAAGATGTGGTACATATATACATGGAATACTACTCGGCCATAAAAAAGAACGAAATAATGCTATTTGCAGCAACACGGATGCAACTAGAGATTATCATACTAAGTGAAGTAAGTCAGAAAGAGAAAGACAAATACCATATGATATCACTTATATGTGAAATCTAATACATAACACAAATGAATCTATCTATGAAACAAACAGAATCAGGGACATAGAGAATAGACTGGTGGATGCCAAGGGAGAGGGGAGTGGGAGAGGGTTGGGTTAGAAGTTTGTGATTAGCAGATGCAAACTGGTATATATAGAATGGATAAACAATAAGGTCTGTATAACACAGGGAACTATATTCAATATCCTGTGATAAACCATAATGGAAAAGAATATGAAAAAGAATGTGTACGTATGTATAACTGAGTCACTTTGCTGTACAGCAGTAATTAACACAACATTGTAATTCAACTATACTTCAATAAAAAAATTTTTAAAAAAGACTGACAAACTCAAATGATATTCAAACACTTGGGATCCTTGTTCTTCTCTAAAAATATCAATAGAATTTTTTAATAACTACCATGTGTTGGGCAAATATTATGTGACAGATATAATGCTACAGACTCATTGTCTCATTTATTCTTCTCACAAGTCTATGCTTAGATGTTATTCTGATCAGAAAGGTTAACTAACTCGTCCAATCACTATCCTGCCTCAGGTTTGTCTGACTCTTAACTATTCTGCTATGTTGGCGTGCGTCCTGCTCCTATTCTGACGTCTGACACCAATGCCAAAAGGAACAGATGCTCTGAACAAAGACTGAAATTTGACCTTGATTAGGGTACCCGAAAAAAGACACAGCCTTGTTCTCAAAAAGGAAGATTTCCTCAAATAAAAGCTCGTTCACTTGACAAATATTCCTTGAATCCCTATTGTGTGCCTGCCTTTCTTCTGGGAGCTGATTATTGAAGTAAAATTGAGATGGCCGCTACTCACTGGGTAACTCAGCACTATACTAAGGATGATTGATGAAAAGGAGGGAACATGTAACTTATACTGTTCTCCTTAAGTATAGGAGGGAACTCAGCTTGAATCCAAATTTTGTTCACCACAGAAATCAGGTATGTTTATGGCCTTGGGAGGTAGAATATGGGATCCTTGGGCATGTAAGGAAATATACCATTAAAAGAAACTCATTCTAGGGACTTCCCTGGTGGCCCAGTGGCAAAGAATCCACCTTCCAGTGCAGGGGACTCAGGTTCGATCCCTGGTCAGGGAACTAAGATCCCACATGCCATGGGGCAACGAAGCCCGCATGCCACAACTACTAAGCTCGCATGCCTCAATGAGAGAGAAGTCCGTGTGCCACAACTACAGAGAAGCCTGCGTGCCACGACAAAGAGCCCATGCCGCAATGAAAGATCCCACATGCCACAACTAAGACCCGACACAGCCAAAAAGAAAAAAAGGAAAGAAAGAAACTCATTCTAAGGGAAGAGAAGTGTGAGAACAATTTGGGCACCAGGACAGTGGACAAGGTCAAAGAAGAAGGTTGGCCATCCAGATCACATGGATTGACGATGCAGTCCCAGAACCAGGGGCCCAAAGCAAAGGAGTGAACAAAACCCACAAGAGCTGAACCACCAGGTGCCAACCGTGGCAGTTCCATTCACAGGCAACAGGACCCACTGCCCATGGATCTTGCAGCAATGGGAAACTGCGCCCTCCAGGCAGACATCAGTGCCCTCAGCTTGGAGGTTGGGCAGCTTCAGGACAAACCTCGGCTCTGGCCTCATCTTTGAAAACCACCAACAGTGAATGAACCAGCCGCTATCTTGGGCGTTAACAGTGTGAAGAGACTTTCCCACAGAGGTCTGCAGGAGGAGAGGGCACAAGCATGGGCGCCACAGGGCGGCCAAGGGACCTCTTTCCTGGAGCCTTCATGAGATCCCTGCCTGAGACTCCCAAGACCATCTGGAAGGAACTGGAGGGACCAGAGTTCCAACAGAGTGCTGGAGGTGGAGGCTGAGCATGGGAATTTAAGGGAGTGCTCATCGTCTGCCAATTTGTATTAAGCAGATTTGTAATACTGCAGTGTGAGAAGATTAATGAAGTCTCACTGTACGTGCGAAATGTGAAATGACTCATCCATAACTTTTAAAATTCAAGGATCTCTTAATCCAACAGCTGCGTGACCAAGTGAATTTCATATCGAATTTATCCTATTATCACGTGGCACAGGCACCTTTTTTTTTTTTTAAGGGTTTGTTTATTTAATACATCTGAAAAGAATGCATATACAAAGAATTGAGACACGAGAAAGCATTGGTTCAACACTAATGACATCTAGAAGAATTCGGATTTGGGAAAGGTGGGGAAGATTACCTAACATTTTTAAGACTTGGACACTGCAACCAAGAAAAGTGTTAACAGGGATTTTATCAGCTTATGAAGAGTCTTCATAAGACCCTCCCCAGGATTCTTATTAAACTAGAGAGCCTCACCTGGCTGCTCTAGGGTTCCTCATATGCCAAACAGAAATAAGGGGATTCCCCTGACGGGTCTCCATGTGGTTAAATGTTCTCCCCACCCCGACCCTACCCCACCCCACCCCCAGCTTCTTAATGAAGGTCTCTATCCTCGTAACTTGAAAGAGGATGTGAATCACCCCATAGACATCTGTCTTCTAGCACCACCCCTCGGATTTCCTCTATATACCAGGTCTTCTGCTATGTTTTAGAACACTATCATACACTCTTAAGCTGCACATCTATGCTCAGCAATATTAAGACAATGATTGACAGGGAAAAATTGTTTTTTCATTACATACTCAATCCATTTGCTGTATTTCAAAAGGTGCAATACTTTTCTTCATTTATCAGTGAAAGAAGTTAGAAATTAACTTCAAAAAAAAAAAATCAGCAAATGGCAAACAAATTTCCTTGAGAGTCAGTCACATATATAGTGCATCCTAGAAAAGAGGAGGGGCAAGACAGGTTCCACCCACTTTCATGAGTTTCATCAAATACTGGACCTACTCAAGGGTGGGGAGAAAAGGCAACTTTCATATAGGAGTATATTATTAAATGAGGCATTTACTATACTCCTTCCTAAGAGCACCAGGTGGGGAACACGTTTTCTAAACTAGATCTAGGAAGTGGGATGTGGAATCAATCCATCCTCCTCCCCTTAAGGGCTGTCCAATGGTTAATGAATTAAAAAAACATGACTAAATAAAAAATCCCACACACACTCCCCCACCCAGAAAAAGGAAAAAAAAAAAAAAAACCCAGCAACTAGATGTCCCAGATTACTCGCCAAAGTGGAACCCGGAAACAGCTTCAACAACCCAAATTAGTCTGCTACAGAGTCATCACAAGCATGCCTTGCTTTTAAACAAAAAATAATAATTTTTTTGAAACAACAAAATAAAAACTAGTACTGATCACTTTTCTGACAATACATTATTACTCAAAATTAACTAGTATTGAGAAGGGGAAGGGGGCCATAGCTATGGGCCATGTCTCACACGAGTGCGTGTGGGTAGGTGCAGGGCATTTGTCATTATTACAAAAATGAATTTTAATTTTTAATCTTTAGTTTGATTTAAACATTGCTTTTAGTATGATGCCGACACCAGCTGTGCAGAAAGGGCTCTGGAGAGACGTTCGTAGCAGCACACACCTGCAGCTCTTCTTCAGCTCTGGAGGCTCCAGGGCAGCCAGGGTTGTTTCGTCAAAACACATTCTTCAGGCCTTTCTGTGTAAGTGCAGAACACTCCACATACTTGACAGCCTTCAGGTCACAGGCCAGTTTTTCAGCAGTCTCTGGGGTGATAGGCTTCTGTTTATTCTTAGCAAGTTTCTCAGTAGAGGGGTCATCTCTGAGATCAATTTGGGTCCCAACAAGCAAGAAAGGGGTCTTTGGACAGTGTTATCTCAGGCACCCACTTTTCTTAACATTTTCGAATGAGGATGGAGAGACCACTGAAAAACAGACTAGAAATACATCTGTTTGTGGATAACTCAGCAGTCGTAATCTGTCCTAATCCTCCTGCCCCGCAGTATCAAAAAGTCCAAGAGTACGAGGCTGTCCACCAGTCGTAATTGTGACTGCATAGTTGTCAAAAACAGTCGGTACATATGGACACTGCAGGTCTAACTCTTTATACTCCATGATCACTAAAATAATTCCAAAGCTTTTCGGAAAAAAAACAAACGGAACTTGCTGTAAGAGCCTCCTTATCTCAATGACTGCATTTATCTTTGCCGTAAAAAAGCAAAACCAAAATTCCATTATAACACAGAGTCTCTTGATTTCAGAAGACTGTCTTTACGAAAGGCTCATAAACTGCTCATGGCCATGGGCGACTTCGGAGTGGGTGGACAGAATGAAGCCCATAGACAGCTGAAAAAATGTGTGTCGTCTTTAATTTCTTTCATCAGTGTCTTATATAGTTTTCTGCATGCAGGTCTTTTGTCTCCCTGGGTAGGTTTATTCCTAGGCATTTTATTCTTTTTGTTGCAAATATCACTCATGATATACTAAAAGCAATGTTTAAATCAAACTAAAGATTAAAAAATTAAAATTCATTTTTGCAATAATGACAAATGCCCTGCACCTACCCACACGCACTCGTGTGAGACAAGGCCCATAGCTATGGCCCCCTTCCCCTTCTCAGTACTAGTTAATTTTGAGTAATAGTGTATGGTCAGAAAAGTGATCAGTACTAGTTTTTATTCTGTTGTTTCAAAAAAATTATTTTTTGTTTAAAAGCGAGGCATGCTTGTGATGACTCTGTAACAGACTAATTTGGGTTGTTGAAGCTGTTCCCGGGTTCCACTTTGGTGAGTAATCTGGGACATCTAATTTTTGAGTTTTTTTTTCCTTTTTCTGGGTGGGGGAGTGTGTGTGGGATTTGTTTTTATTTAGTCATGTTTTTTTAATTCATTAACCATTGGACAGCCCTTAAGGGGAGGAGGATGGATTGATTCCACATCCCACTTCCTAGATCTAGTTTAGAAAACGTGTTCCCCACCTGGTGCTCTTAGGAAGGAGTATAGTAAATGCCTCATTTAATAACAATAAGTCCGTGCACCACAACTACTGAGCCTGCGCTCTAGAGCCCGCGAGCCACAACTACTGAAGCCCACGTGCCTAGAGCCCGTGCTCCACAACGAGAAGCCACTGCAATGAGAAGCCCGCGCACTGCAAGGAAGAGCAGCCCCCACTCGCCGCAACTAGAGAAAGCCCACGCACAGCAATGAAGACCCAACGCAGCCAAAAATAGATAGATTAATTAATTAAAAAATAATAATAATGGGCTCTGGTTCCACTCAAGCTGGAGTAAGGACACTCCACACCATCTAAGACAGGATGAAAAGAGCACAGCCATTTTGGAAAAGGACTAGGGAATGGCCTTGGGCAAAACAGGCCTTGCAAGCTAAAGAACAAAGGCCCTGGAGGCCTGAGCCCCAGAGACAAAAACCAGGCCCCCGGGAATAGAAAATTAACTTTGTCTCTGTTGCACTAGCAAGTATACCTAGTTGCCATAAGACAAGAAGCTCAATTTTTTTTTTTTTTTTTTTTTTTTTTGCGGTACGCGGGCCTCTCACTGTTGTGGCCTCTCCCGTTGCGGAGCACAGGCTCCGGACGCGCAGGCTCAGCGGCCATGGCCCATGGGCCCAGCCGCTCCACGGCATGTGGAATCTTCCCGGACCGGGACGAACCCGTGTCCCCTGCATCGGCAGGCGGACTCTCAACCGCTGCGCCACCAGGGAAGCCCTCAACTATAAATTTTAACCTTATCTACTCCTGTGCTTTCTTGCAGAAAACTCTGAGGCACTCCTTTCCCCTCCCAGAAGCGCTCCCAGAAGCGCTCCCTATTCCCGATAGCTACTGTGGAGCCATCTGCTGCTAATCAAAAAGTTTGACGACTTCTCAAAACTATCAGTTATAATGAGAAAACCCTCCCTTTTGTTATAAAAGCAACTCGCCCCTTCTACTCCGGGAGCTGGCATTTTTTTCCTGCCTTCTCCCTTGTGCACAAGCTCTTTCTTTTAATAAAAAGCTTTGCTTGCCTAAGAGTCTTGTGGAAGCGATATTCATTTATATCTATGGTAATGCTGTCCAAGAATCTAGAAAGGGCCCGGTAACACATCTCTCCCTCTGATTGTAACAAAAAGCCCTAGACAAAATCCATAAAGCAACTACCAGATGACTCCGAAAGGTGGATGAATTAGTTTTCTTTCGCTGCTTAAACAAATTATCACAAATTTAGTGGTTTAAAATAACACAGATAAGTTCTCTTACGGTTCTTAGAGGTCAGAAACGTAAAATGGGTCTGCAAGGCTGTGTTCCTTCCGGAGGCTCTAGAGAATCTTCTGTTTCCTTGTCTCCAGCTTCCAAAGGCTGCCTGCATTCCTTGACTCACAGCACTCCTAATTCTGCTTCTGTTACCACAGCTCCACTACCTCTGACTCTCTTGCCTGTTTCTTATAAGGGCCCTTGTGATTTCATTGGCCCACCCAGATAATCCAGGTTAATCTCATCGCAAAATCATTAAGTTAATTAAGTTTGCAAAATCCCTTTTGCCAGGTAAGGTTATATATTCACAGGTGCCAGGAATTTGAATATTGACATCTTTTTCTGTGGGGAGGCATTATTCTGACTACTACAGTGAATAAAGAGCAGCAGGACTGGGTAAGGAACCCAGGTCTTAAATGATGACCTGGAAGAGAGTTCCTAGGTTTTCTTCTCTCTGTATATCTCAGCTCAAGCTCGAGGGTAGCCCGCAACTCAGGAGAGAGGGAGAGGGCACAGACACAGGGAGCTCTAGGAAAAGCCTGCTTTCTCCAGCCATGGGTGAAGTTGGGGGCGGGGGGGCGTGTATGGTGGGGCTGTCCTGCAGGACAGAGCACTTGGGACTTTTCCTACTCTATGTCAGGGGAGAACCAGCCATGAAGCAGCATCAGGAAATCTCCAAATTTCTAAACATAAATGTTTTTTTGGAGTCCAGCATCAAATCAATCAAAAACAACACCGATAGAGAAGAGAACACCATTGAGTCCTATAGCAATGGTCTTAGAGGACCAACATAAATTGTTGGGATATCACGGGTGGATAAAAATCGAGTTCTAAGAAGGCTCTTGGGAAATTAAAAACAAGAAAGAAAAGGAAAGACTCTTCAGGCTGAAAACAAGGATCACTCATGGAAAATACAGAGCAATATCACTCATGAATTTCAGATACAGGCAGAAAATGAATATTTAACAATTATACAGGAGACAAAATAGAATTAGGCAGTAGCTGAATAAGATGCTGAAAACAGAACCCCTAGTCAGCTAAAGTCTTGCCCATTTCCTTAGAATTTTTCAAGAAAAATTTTCAAGTAACCAACAACTGCACAATTTCAGGCTCCTTTTGAAACAGGAGGGAAGGGGGCAGGGCACAACCCTTAAAGAATGACATAGCCGTTGAGGATATGACATAACTGGTTAGAACTAACTAGGTCCAAGATGGTGAAAGATTCGACTTCCAGTAGACCTTGAGCCTCATTATACGCTCATTGTAATACATTAGCTAAAAGACACACCCACAGCTGCCATGACAGTTGCAAGGCCAACCATAAAAGGGCAAAAAGTGGGCAGTGGCCCAATTCCTTGAAACCCCAACCCTTCTCCAAAATGGTTGGAAAAATCTTCCCACTCATTAGCCTATGAAATTACCCAGCCCCTAAAAACTAACCACCCCGTATTTTGGAGGCTGTTGCTTTCTGAGATGGCCCACACTGTCTGTGGAATGTGTTTCTCCCAGGGTCACTCTTGCCTTTTGAGATGGACCACATTCTATGGAATGTGTATCTCTCTAAATAAATCTACTTACCTATCACTTTGCCACTGGCTGAATTCCTTCTAAGTTGAAATATAAAGGACCTGAGCTTCATTAAGTCCTGAGACCAGGTGTGTGATTTCAATTAAAAGACAGTGGGTTCAAGACCCAGTCTGGGTTTTGGCTGGGTTCAAGTCCCATCCAAGTTGTGCGGTTTCACTTTCACGGTCGTAAATCAAACCAGAGAACATTCCAAAAACCACTTAAACCAGTTATCTGTTCCAGGAAGGAGTAACACTTAACTGACTCAAAAGGAAATTTTAAAGGCATTTTGGAAGGTCAAGATATGACTTCAAACAATGACAAATGTGAGGGAATGATGTTCATTTGATGGAAGTATTATTTCAGTATGAAAAGTCTAACTTAGAAAAAATAGCCCCCCAAAGTTAACTAGCAGGACACTGGTTGTTCCCTAATAAATAAGCTAAAATAGAGGTTTACTATCATACTTTCTATTGGCATGTCACTTTGCAATCTCCTGCCAAATCTGGCAGTGATTTTGTTTCACACATTGTTAAAAAAATACTGATCCTCCCAAACCCTTGGTAATTTCTCCAAAACAGTGTTCTCATCACTGGCTCCACATTAGGACTTACTAGGGGTTTTAAAAAAGACCCAGGCCCAGGCCAATCCTAGGCCAATTGAGTAAGAACTTGTTGAGGGCTGAGCTGAGGCACTAGCATTTTCCATATCACCTCAGGTGATTCTAATGTGTAGCCTGGGTTGCGATCCACTGTCACAAAGGAGCCCCACTCCACCTGTGTGACTAGAGCCAACTCACGTCTTGTTTCAATTAAAATATACTGAAAAGTAACCCTGTCATCCCTTCCCCCCAAAATACCATATTTAGATTTTCCCCTTGTATTCTCATGGCTGCTTCATTTTAGATAAAGGCAACAAGAAAAATATTTTCCCAAAATAGTTCCCTTTCACAGTTTTGCAGTTTCTGGTTTGGGCACTGTCTTCACTAAATACGAACGGATTTGGGACTTCCCTGGCAGTCTAGTGGTTAAGACTCTGAGCTTCCACTGCAGGGGTATGGCCCAAAAAAAGGGCTTCCCTGGTGGCGCAGTGGTTGAGAGTCCGCCTGCCGATGCAGGGGACACGGGTTCGTGCCCCGGTCCGGGAAGATCCCACATGCCGGGGAGCTGCTGGGCCCGTGAGCCATGGCCGCTGAGCCTGCGCATCCGGAGCCTGTGCTCCGCAACGGGAGAGGCCACAACAGTGAGAGGCCCGCGTACCGCCAAAAAAAAAAAAAAAAGGATTTGTCTTTGGCAAGAGAAAGGAGAGTGTTGATTAGTTCCCCTTCACTTACCTTCTATGTCCATCTCCAAAGATCCTCTGCCTCACGTAAGGATGCAAGCCTGTTGGTGTTTCCAGAATCATTTCTGTAGGGAAACCCAAGTAATAAGTAGGGGCTGCATCTGTCATCTTACCCTGCTAGACGAGAATCTCACTGAAACATAAAAGAAAAATAACTGCTCGTGTTGATAACGCCTTTTGATCATTCCCACTCATTGGGAGTCTTGCTATTTGAAAGTAGTCTCTTTCCTCTCTAAGCATCACGGTGGTGGTTACAGGGGGAGTGGAGGATGTTAGATGTCCATGCACCTTCTTTATTGACTGTTGAATAATTCTGGATGAACTTGTAAACCTGATTCACTCAGAAACTATGAAGATAACTTGATTCAAATCCCAAACTAATCCCCTGTGTCTTTGCTACATGATGAAATGAAAAGCTGCAAAGAGGCATCTGTAAAAGAGACAATGGTGCATAACATATTCAAAAGTTACACATGACTGTCTGTTAAGTTATATTAAGTTGATTAGTCTAATTTTATTATTTTTAATAATTTTTATTGGAGTATAGTTGATTTACAATGTTGTGTTTATTTCAGGTGTACAGCAAAGCAAATCAGTTATACATATACATATATCCACTTTTTTAGATTCTTTTCCCATATAGGTCATTATAGAGTATTGAGTAGAGTTCCCTGTGCTATAATTAGATCCTTATTAGTTATCTATTTTATACGTGGTATTGTGTATGTATCGATCCCAACCTCCCAATTTATCCCTCACCCCTACTGATTAATCTAAATTTAATACTTTTCCTTCTCTTCAACCTAATCACGAATCAGAGGTTTTCAGTAATTCTCAGAGCAAGAAGAATTTCCATATTCAAAATGACATACTTGAAATGTTGGAAATGTTTAGACTATTAAGGGATTAACTAAATGAGCACTATTTGCTTGTTAAAGTGCATAATGTAAAATGAATATTACTTTCAAATATTCAAGTGAAAGACATAAAATGCTGAACATAATTACAGTCAAGTTCTGAAATCTATATTCATGGCAAAGAAAAGGTGACCTGAATAAACGGAAAGTTAGAACATGTTTCTGGAAGGGAAGACAAGTGTCAATTCTTCTAAAATTAAAATACAAACGCCATTCCAATCAGCGTGAATATCAGAATTTTTTAAAGGGTAAAATTATTTTAAAGCTTATATAGAAGAATAAATGTAACAAAATAAAACCAAGGAAAAATAAAAGAAAAATTCTGAGGGGAGTAATTTATCTTCCCAGATATTAAGACTTACTGTAAAACCTGCTGTACAGTATCTGCATAGGAGGAGACAAATTCATGGTAGAACAAAGAATGCAGAATTCAGAAACAGATTCAAGTAAATACAGAAACTTAATTTACAAGGGTGGTATTTCAATTTATTTTTAAACGAGTTGTATTACGTTAAATGGTTTTCCATCTGAAAAAAAACACCATAGCTCTACCTCCTACTATATATTTTTAAATTCCAGACGAAGATTACAGTTTTAAGTGTAAAAATAAAACAATAAAAATATTAGAAGGCGGGCTTCCCTGGTGGCGCAGTGGTTGAGAGTCCACCTGCCGATGCAAGGGACACGGGTTCGTGCCCCAGTCCGGGAAGATCCCACATGCTGCAGAGCGGCTGGGCCCGTGAGCCATGGCCGCTGAGCCTGCGCGTCCAGAGCCTGTGCTCCGCAACGGGAGAGGCCACAACAGTGAGAGGCCCGCGTACCGCAAAACAAAAAAATAATAATAAATAAATAAGTATATATATATATATATATATATATATATATATATATATATATTAGAAGAAAAGTTAAGACAGTAAATGGATAACCTTAGAATGTGAGTGTCATCCCTAAGCAAGACTCTAGTCCCAATAAAAGCTACATTACATCTTACCTGGATTACAGCAATAAACTCTTAACTACTCTGTTTGCATTCACTCAAGTTCCTCTATAATACATTCCCCAAGCAGGGTGATCTTTGGAAAACAAAATCTGTACAGGTAGACATGGTTGAACTTCTTGTAGCTATGTCCTCCTTTTTCATCCTTAAAGTTGTTTATATGTGCTTTTTCTCTTTTTTTGTTTTCTTGATCAACTTTTGGTCTTTGTTGAGTTTTTTAAATTGTGTCTGTTTTCTATTCCATTTATTGTTATTTCTTTCTTTATCCTTTTTTTAGAAAAGGTTTTATTGCTATATTTGGACACCACACATATTTATAAGCTTTTCTTCTTTTCCAATGTAAACATGTAAGACTATAAATTTCCCTTATAGTACCACTTAACCTGCAAGTTTTGATATGCAGTATTGTCATTATTAAATTTCCATCATGATTTCTTTTCTTACTCATGATCATTTAGACATGTGTTTGTTAATTTCCAAACATATGGCATTTTCAAGATAGTTCTTTTTTTTTTAAATATTTATTTATTTGGCTGCGCCAGGTCTTAGTTGCGGCACATGGGATCTTTAGTTGTGGCACGCGGGATCTTTTTTAGTTGCAGCATGTGGCATCTTTAGTTGCGACCTGCAGAGTCTTAGTTGCAGCATGCAAGCAGGATCTAGTTCCCTGACCAGGGATCAAACCCAGGCCCCTGCATTGGGAGCTCAGAGTCTTAACCACTGGACCACCAGGGAAGTCCCCTCAAGATAGTTCTTACTGAAGAGTACATAAGTACCAGAAGTACAGAAATCATAAGTACATACTTCATTGAACTCCCACAAAATGAATTCACCCATGTACTCATTCTCAGAACAAGATAAAGAATATTATTAGTCCTGGATGCCCCCAGTATGTCCACTCCAAGTCATCACCTTCCCCGAAGCTAACTAATCATCCTTACTTCTATTACCATCAGTCAGTTCTGTCCATTGGGGGATTTTATATATATATATAAAAAAATACAGAATGTTCTTTTTTGTATCTAGTACCTTTCATTCTTCCCCATAGTTGTGAGATTCATCCATTTTGTTGCAAGTATATACAACTTTTGATGGACATTTGGGCTATTTTCAGTGTTTGATTCTGATGAATAATGCTATTACTGACATTTTGTAGGGATTTCTTCTGGGAATGGAATTGTGTGTTACAGCTATGCCTATGTTCAGCTTTAGTAGACACTACCAAGTTTCCAGTGTGGTTGTACTGAGATACATGACCACCAGTAGAGAAAAAGAGTTTTTGGTACTCCACATCATGGCCAACACTTAGCAAGATCAGTTTTCCTAGTGCTAGGATTTGGGGAGTACGGAGGAGGCTTCTCATTGGGTCTTAAATGTGCATTTCCCTGAAGAACTAATGAGCGAAGCACCTTTTCATATGTTTATCGGCAACTCAGAAATCCTTTTTTATGAAGTATCTGTTCAAGTCTTTTGCCCACTTTTAAAAGTTGAGATGTCTGTATTTCTCTCACTGATAAACTGAATATCAGTCCTTTGTTCAATATATGTGTTGAAAATTTTCTTCTTATATTATGTGTCTTGCCTTTTCACTCTATTAATGTTATGTTTTCATGATTAAAGGTGTTTAGATACGGAGCAACAAAACTAATACACTGGCAATGGGGAGTGAATATTAGAACAACAACTTTGGAATATAGTATGGTATTACCTTGTAAAGTTGAAGATAATCACCATAACCCAGTTTCTTTCCTTCCAGGTATCTGGCCTAGAGAATCTCTGGCACAAATGCACACAGAAATTGGATAGCAATACTATAAAGAGGTAAAAATGACAAATGTCCATTGACAGTAAAATAAACAAATTCTAGTATATACACACAATGGAACACTATACAGCATCAAAAATTAAATAAAATACATCTACTTGGATGAATCACAAAATTATAATGTTAAGTATAAAAATCGATTCTCAGAAGTCTACATGCAAACTACACAAATACATTTGAAACTACATAAATGCCGAAGTCATACAAAGTTTGACAATATATTGTTTAGGAACACATATATATTCAGAAATATTATAATGAAATTATTATCACAAAGGAATGATAATACAGTTTAAAATAATGGTTAACCTTCATTCAGTGGAACTGGGAAGGCACCCACAGCAGTCCTGAAGTTTGGGCAGTGTTCTAGTTCTTAAGCAGGGTGATGGGATACACAGGAGTGTCATTCATTAATATATTTATATTATATAAGTGTAACATCTATGTAAGACTATTTCATAGTAAAAGGCTTTTAATATTATGCAGCCATCAAACTGATATTTTTGGAAGACTTTGAAATATCATGGAAATTACCAAGAGCACCATATATGCTTTTGTATGCATAGCATATCTCTGGGAGGCTATATAAGAAAGTGGTAACAATAGTCGTTTTAGATACATTATATGGAAAGGCTCCATTAGCCCTTCGAGACCCACTTTTCACCTTTCTCCATCCTGCTCTGTATCCCAGACTCTTTAAAGACTGCCTCCACTGGCTCCCTTGCTCTAGAACTTCCAGGCGAGTTCAACCAATTGGAGGCACCAGGGAGAAGGGTGAGATTTAAGTATTCATTCCTTCAGCTCCTTCCCTGCCTATGATGTCTTCCCTGACAGGATGTCTATATGTCTAAGAAAGGCCACAGCACCAGTTGCCTTGGCCTTTGTATTAGTCAGCGTCCTCCAGAGAAACAGAACCAATAGGATGTGTGTGTGTGACAAAGAGAGAGACGAATAGAGATTTATTATAAGGAATTGGCTCACATGATTATGGGGCTGAGAAGTCCCAAGATTTGCAGGGTGAGTTGGCAAGCTGGAGACCCAGAAGAGTTCCAGTGTGAGTCTGAAGGCTTGAGCACAAGGAGAGCCCATGAAGTAAGTTCCAGTCCAAAAGCCAATAGGCTCAAGACCCAGGAAGAGCTGATGTGTTAGGCCGAGTCCAAGCCCAGAAAAGACTTGTCCCAGCTCAGCAGTCAAACGGGAGGAGTTCCCTCTTACTCAGCCCCTTTATTCTACTCAGGTCTTCAACAGATTGGATGACGCCCACCCACATCAGGGAGGCCAAATGTCTGGCTATCCTATGGCCCAGTCACTCTCTCCTATACCTGTAGCTGCTCTCTGGGTCTCCTCCCTCTTGCTCATTCAAGTCTAGAATATTACTTCACTGAACCTTGTTTTCCTTAACCCATGCTATTGGAAATAGTCCCTTAAGGAACCATTCCTCAATTATCCTATTTGAATATACCATCTCTCTCCTGCTGGGCCCCTGACTGATACTCGTATTTTTAAAAATTACAACCTGTGGTCAAAATTCCTAACATATAATAGATTCTGTGGGCTTATTGGTAAAGAGTCTTTTCAAACACATTGCAATCACAGGCCAGCTGAGTGGTTCAGAAGGCCTTTGACGTCCAGTCTCTCTCTCTCTGGTCTTCCACTCTGAATTCCCAAGTGAAACCAAGGGCCAGAAGAAACCTCAAATGCTAACACCTCGACAGCGCTTACTGTCCACAGTATCGGACCCAGGATCTTTCAACTACGGTCTGGCCTTATCTCCTCCTCCAGGACACAGCTGGTCGCTGACAAGCAGTCCAATGTGAAATTTAAAATTCAAAATGTGAAACACAGAATAATGAAGCCATCTGGTTCATATTATGTTGTCCAACAATTATACGTAATGTGAGCTATAAATACAACAAGCAAAAGGAAGCAAACAAGAGACCATTAATCAATACAGACAATTTGCATGAGATATGATGACACAAGTGTATTTACACAAACACAGAAAATCCTTTTTCAGGAGAACCTTTACAAATGGTGCACTAAAGCAGGTCTACATTGAAAAATATGACCTGCTAATGCCCTTCAGTCACATAACTTCTCTGAAGTCAACAAAATCTGCATGGGAATTTCACACAGAGAACCTTGATGTTGACGTTTAACAACCCACAGAGTCATATATGAAAGGTAAGAGGACCAGTCTTGGTTCAGAATACAGAAAAACTTAAGAGTTACAGCATAAGGACAACTTAGCGGCCTTCAGTCGAAGAAATTAGTAACACTTGTCATCAGCCCCACTCATAAAACCTGTAGGAACTTGAGTGAGAAAATAACCACAATAGTTTCGATTTGGATCTATATAGCCAACAGTCTCCTCATCTCTCTGACTATCCCATAGTCAGCTCAAACTCAATATATCTAAAACTGAACAAATGCTCCTTCCTTCCCAATCTGGAACTTCTCTTATACCCTAGGCTTCTAACATGAGCAACTGAACAGATAACAATGTAATCTGTGGAGAGAGAAAACACATTGAAATCACATGGTTGATTTCTCAAAAGAAGAGGGAGTGTAGAAGAATGGATTATTTGTTCTCAATTCTTCCTTCCTTCCCTTCCTTTACCAGGGTTTACTGTGGGCAGAGAATAAGTCCCAACCGTCGCTGATTTAGCCAATGGCATTACAGCAGACGCTTTACTTGTGTTCGCAGGGTTTGGCTTGGCCTCTCTTGCACTTCTGCCACTGGCCATAAGAACAGGCCTTGAGTAGCCGCTGGGGATATATGGAGCAGACCAGAAACCAACCTGCAGACAGAAGCCAAGTGCTGCAAAGCCACAACTACTTGCAGACCCATGAGTAAGAAATAAGTGCTTGTTTTTGTGAGCCATTGAGATTTGGGGGTGTTAGTTGTTAAGTAGCTTTATCACACCAGAAACCTGACTACAGGTTTCTTCACTGGGAAGACAAAACAACAAGTGTATATACCACAGTCTATCCTTGGTAGTTTATTGTGCGTATACACACACACACACGTGCCTTCATTCCTATGCATATTTTTAAATGCTACCACCTACTACAGCTAATCCAAATACAACCAAAAATGAACTGACCCCCTTCCCAATATGAGGCAACTCAAAATCAGTCTCCCCATCCAGCTTCCAAGGCAAGTATCACTTGGTGATGTCCATGACTCAAGCAGGATGAGATGTGACGTCTCATGGTCTTGCAACTTGTGGCCTGAATGATATCTGTTATACAACATGAGCAGGGAGGGACCAAAAATGTTCAATAAAAAGGAAAAAAGAAAAGCAACATGTCAAGCATGGACATGATCCTCCTGGAACGTCCTTAGAGTCTCCTTGTCAATTCACCTCCCTGGCCGTGGAGAGAGGTCCTTGATCAACTCAGGTTGTGTCCTCTGGATTTCCTTCACCCAGTGTCTTCCAAGACCCCACCCGAGCGAAGTGGTGGGAGGGTTCCCCTGCCGCACACGACACCATCTTAGCAGACTGCTTCCTAAGGGAGCGTGACCAACAGATTCGTACGTCGGATCATCAGCCAGAGTATATGCTTTCTTAATGATGCTGTACACCAAAGCTTAGTGCTTTCTGGAAGCACCTTGAGAAAGGCAGAAAAGTAGCCCACCCTGGGAAACATCCAGACATTTTATACGTAAGGTGCACAGTCCCAGGAAAAAAAAATGAAGCAAAGTCTGATCAGCAGTTTTGCTGCCCTTTATTATAAAAAACAGGGCAGGCTCTGCCATTCTCAATCAGTTTCACATTCTAGGGTCTGTTCCTTGCAAAAATCCCTCCTGTATGTACAAATTTATGACTTAGTTTTCTTTTGGTTGTAAGCAAACAGAAACCAATGCTGGCAATAAGCACAAAGCGAGGGAGTGGGCTGTGGGAGAATTCATCGGAAGGACACACACTCAAAAGCAAGCTGAACGACCAAGCTGTGGAAGGCAGAAACCAGGGCCTCAGCAACCGGAGTCCACGGACCTTTCGTTCAGGCCTGTGGGATCAGCAAGGTCACAGGGAGTGCCCAACCTAAACACGTCTCCTGGAGCTCAAGGAACAGCCACTTTGGGAGCTGAGGAAAATGGTCTAAAATGGATCATGGTGATGGTTGCACAACACTGTGAGTATACTAAAAAGCAATGAATGCTTTTTAAGTGGGTAAATTGTATGATGTGTGAATAAATAATAAAGCTAGTATAGATATAGATAGATTTTTTTTTAAGTCAGGAAATCAGAGAAACAAAAACAAAGATTAAGAAGAGGCAATGCACAAAGGTGGAAGTCAGAATGCTAACATCACCAGCAATCAGAGAAATGTCAAAACAACAAGATACCACTTTGCACCCATCAGACAGAGAAAAATTAGAAAGGTGGGTAATACTTAGCAGGTGGGGGTGGGGGACCTGGCCCATGCCTGACCTGCTGATGGAAATGTGGACAGGCTGCTGCAGCCACTTTCCAGAAAAGCAACCTGGCTGCCTGTGTCTCAGTTAAGTGTGCCTGTTTCCTATGGCCCAGCAATTCTGCTCCTGGATCTGTGTACTCCAGAGAAACTCGCAGATAGTTCCACTAGGGCACAAGTTCAAAGGTAACCTTTGCAGCACTGTTTGTGGTAGCAGGAAAGTGGATGCAACTCAAGAAATACAAAAGGAAACGTAATGAATGCAGACTGAGGAATACTACACAGCAACCCAAAGCAACGAACTAAACGTACAAATGGCAGTGGGGATAGACTTTAAAATCATGGTGCTGAAAGATAGCAGTAAAAAAACAGAATAAGAATTGTAGCACAATGCCATTTATAGAAATGAGACATAAACACGTGCATAAAACAACACTGTCAATGTTTCAGGGATTTGTACCTTTTCAAGAACATGGTGGGGAGAGGGGATACCAAAAAAAAAAAAAAAAAAAATCAGGGGCCTTGGACTGACCACAGAGGATAGCGAGCCGTGAATGGAGATTCATGATGAACTAAGCTCTCTGTCAGAGATTTTTTTTAATTAAATAAACAAAAGTCAAATGTTTCACTGACTCGTTCCAGATGACTCTTCAAAAATAAAGGAAATTAGAACAAGGAAAAAATTCACCTATATTTCCCATCACCCAAAGATAACCATTGTTAATATTCCCAATGTTTTCTCAAAGAATTGCTTCTTTTAAAGTGATTTCATACAGCTATTTTACATATTAACAATTTATACTTTTCCTACTTTTCATGCAGCTCTAATACACATAGGCGATTTATAATTTTACCACTTTGATTGCTATCATAAAATAGGATTTCCAATGCTTAAATAAGGTACGGCAAATGTGCTTTACAAGTTTTCAACAGCCAGATTTGCTGCCTTGCATAATAAGGTCACTATTAGGTATGTCTCTTAAGGGAAAAAAGAGATATTAAAAAAAAAAGACATTTTCAGTTACATGATGAGTATATGCCACCATATTTACCTACTTTGCTATTTTCTTTGCACATCAAATGACTTAGCGCTAAAGAAAACCTCAGGTGTGGACAATAAATAAATTATCTTGATTTGGTTGTCAATTTGTAGGCACTCCACATTTTCTCACAGCTGTGGAATCCCACCAAAGGGAGTTTGGCCTTCACAATAAACCTTATTTCTGGGGTTTAAATTTTAAGTGATTTAACCCCTGAAGTACTATCGTAGTTGCCTTGCTGACTTTCTATGAGTGGCGTAAGAGCGAAGTTGCAATCAAGGAGTCAAAGAAAATAAGACAAAAAATAAACAGACCTGGGCTTCCCTGGTGGCGCAGTGGTTGAGAGTCCGCCTGCCGATGCAGGGGACGCGGGTTCGAGCCCCGGTCCGGGAAGATCCCACATGCCGCGGAGCGGCTGGGCCCATGAGCCATGGCCGCTGAGCCTGCGCGTCCGGAGCCTGCGCTCCGCAACGGGAGAGGCCACAACAGTGAGAGGCCCGCATACCAAAAAAAAAATAAAAAATAAAAATAAATAAATAAACAGACCTCAAGAGTTTTCCTGACTTGGACTGTATTTCCATTTGGTATCCTAGGTAACATGTTACTTTTCCTTTGACGCTCTTTCTCAATGTTTTCTGCCTGGGACCAGAATTGAGATTAAACCGGGCTTTTCTATAAGACCAGAAACATATCAAGAGTGAATAACTACCATTCCCAAACTAGCCAATCCACGTTGTATGGCTCCCAATTAAACACAGACAAAATGGGTGTCGGAAAATGCTACCACACGCTGATCGAGAGGTAGTTCGCCAGGGCTGCCACCTTGGCCAGGCCCTTTACCCTTGTCTAGACCAGCGGTATTCTGTGTGAGAATTCAGCCCCATTTCTCTTACACAGAAAAGTAGTACTTCTCCATGAAGGGGCTTTGGCTGTTTGGTGAATCCCAGCTTTGCATGATACAAACTGGAAGTTCAGGTTAGTCTTGACCTCAATTTCCTCTGGCTCATAAAGGTGGAAGTAACATTATACATACATTTTTACTAAGGATTATTCTGGACACCAAGCTTCTTGTTTCTGTGTGGCCAGCCACAGAGTCTGGCATATCACAGAGAACCACTGCCGAGCACTGGAAATGTGGCTAGTCTGCACTGAAACATTCTGTCGAGATCAACAGACCCAGAGTATATGCTAAATTTAAAACAAATGCCCAATAAACATAAATCTCACTGCTAAATTAAGCAAGACATCATTTATGCAGCCACTTGAAAAATTTTCTAGTCCAAAATCATCGTTTTCCTTTGTTAACTGCCATTTTAAAACTTTGATTGGGTCAATAGCATTAGGGGTTCCCTTCCCTCGACAGGCTTCCTAGCTTGCTTTCATTCTGTTTTAGATTAGAAAAGAATTGTACTAAGATGCAATTATTTATTATCAAGCTAGAAACAGACATGAATCATGAGAGCCATGGAAAGGGATTCTAGTGCAATTTATAAATTTAATAAATTTCCAACTGCAGAGTATGACTGCATTTCCAAATGTTTATCATTCAACAGCTGAAAACATGTCACAATCCCATAAATCTACCCAACTCTACCCTAGGTTGGAGGAAATCATCCTTGTGCATGTTCACATGTGTGTACAGCTTCTCTGAGTAAAGCAGAAAGCCTCATGTACATGTCATCACCTCCCAAGTAATATGCCATGACACGATTCTATCCCTCCATTAAAGAACTCTTGAAAGACTCAGATGTTACTCACGTGTAAATCTCTTCCTATCTGCCCTAACATCAGACTGAATTATCTGAATATCTGAACATAGGGCTTGAAGTCTACTGTCTAGCACCGTACTGGCAAAGTTGACTCAAAAAAATGTTTGATGGATTGAATTATCCATGTGTCTCAAACTTTCTTTCTTAAGAACTCCATTTTCTTCAGTCCTAACGATTAAAAGGGCCAAATTTGCTGATCAACAGTAGCTTCCACCCGAAGCTTTGACAGGGGGTCTGGCTATTTTCTAACCTATACCCAAATCAAGGGCAAAATGTAGAAGTACAACACTGGCAATCAGCAGATTTTGCTGTAAATGTTTATTTTCCTTTGAATGCAGAAAATACTCATTACTTACAAGTATTACTAAGGGGAATCTGAAAGAACCTGCCAAGTAAATTTCCCCTACGATGGTCCTGGGTAGAGAGTGGAAAACGCTAGAAAGCAAAACCAACTAACCTGGGACTTCCCTGGTGGTCCAGTGGGTAAGACTCCGCCCTATCAATGCAGGGGGCCCAGGTTCGATCCCTGGTTGGGGAACTAGATTCCGCCTGCCGCAACTAAAAGAATCTCACATGCCGCAACTAAGATCCAGTGCAGCCAAAATAAATAAATATTAAAAAAACAACAACAACTAACCTGCATTTTTCCTCTCTTTAAGAACACTCTTCAGTATCTGGAGACTTCTAAGGAAGAGAGAAGCAAGCACTTCCTCAAAAAACGGAGGCAGGGGTAGGACTCGGGTACCTGGGGAGCCATCAGAAGAAACCAGCCAGATGACCAACTGCCAAACCCAACAGCAAGCCTCACACGTGGCTATACTATACTGGTTTCACCCCAAACACAAAACTATGCATAACTAAATAGGAGATGCTTTATGATTTTAATACGTATACTTGTTCTCTCTGAATTACACCCAGGGATTCCACCATGAGCAAGTGGTGGATGGGAACGTCCCCTTTATACAGCATCTAGAGCTGTGCTATCCAATACCACAGCTACTCCTACATGTGGCTACTGAGCACGTGAAATGTGGCCAGTCTGAATTAAGATGTGCTTGTAAATGTAAAATCCACACCAAATTCCAAAGACTTCACATAGCAAAAAAGTATAAAATATCTCATTAACAATTTTATATTGACTGCATGTTGAAATTATATATTACTTATATATTGTACTAAAATATATTACTAAAATTAATTTCACCGGTTCCGTTTCACTTTAATATGGCTACTAGAAATTTTCAAATGTGGCTCACATTTTTTGGACAGCACTGGCTAATATTTGCTTTATGTATTTACGTGCTCCTGTGTTGGGTTCATATATATTTACAATTGTTATATCTTCTTGCTGGATTTATCCATTTATCATTATAAAATGTCTTTCTTTTAAAGTCGATTTTGTCTCATAGAAGTATTGCTACTCCAGCTTTCTTTTCATTTCCATGAAATACTTTTTTGTATCCCCTCACTTTCAGTCTGTGTGTGTCTTTAGATCTGAAGTGAGTCCCCTGTGGGCAGGATATATGGATCTTGTTTTTGTTTTTGTTTTTTGCAGTACATGGGCCTCTCACTGTTGTGGCCTCTCCCGTTGCGGAGCACAGACTCCAGACGCGCAGGCTCAGCGGCCATGGCTCACGGGCCTAGCCGCTCCACGGCATGTGGGATCTTCCTGGACTGGAGCACGAACCCGTGTCCCCTGCGTCGGCAGGAGGACTCTCAACCACTGCGCCACCAGGGAAGCCCTGGATCTTGTTTTTGATCCTTTCAGCCAGTCTATGTCTTTTGATTGGAGCGCTTAGTCCATTTACATTTAAAGTAATTATTGATAGGTATGTACTTATTGCCATTTTGTTCATTATTTTCTGGTTGTTTCTGTAGTTCTTCTTTGCTCCTTCCTTCTTTAGTGCTCTTTCTTTGTAATTTGATGACTACCTTTAGTTTCATGTTTGGATTCCTTTCTGTTTTTGTGTGTATATTATCGGTTTTTCATTTCTGGTTACCATAACATTCATATATAACAACACACACACACACACACACACACACACACACACACAGTTATTTTCAGTTGACAATTTCTTAAGTTCAAACACATTCTAACAACTCTACATTTTTACTCCCCCCACGCACCTTTAATGTTTTTGACATCATATTTTACATCTTTCTGTTTTGTGTATCCCTTAACTACTTATTGTGGATACAGATGATTTTACTACTTTTGTCTTTTAACCTTCCTACTAGATTTATAAGTGGTTGATTAATTACCTTTACTGAATGTTTGCCTATACCAATAAGATTTTTCCTTTCATAAGTTTCATATTTCTAGTGTGGTCTTTTCTGCTTAGAGAAGTCCCTTTAACATTTCTTGTGAAGCTGCTTTAGTGGTGCTGAAGTATTTTAGCTTTTGCTTGTCTGTGAAACTCTATCTCTCCTTCAAATCTGAATGATAGCCTTGACAGGTATTCCTGATTGTAGGGTTTTTTCTTTCATCACTTTGAATATATCATGCCAGTCCCTCTGGCCTGCAGAGTTTCTGCTGAAAAGTCAGCTGACAGTCTTATGGGAGTTCCCTTGTACATAACTAGCTGCTTTTTACTTGCTGCTTTTAAGATTCTCCATCTTTAATTTTTGCCATTTTATTTACTAAGTGTCTTGGTGTGGACCTCCTGGGTTCATCTTGTTTGGAAGCCTCTGTGCTTCCTGAACCTGGATATCTGTTTCCTTTCCCAGGTTAGGGAAGTTTTCAGTCTTGGCAGTATTTATAATACAAACATGCATTTACTCAACTCCTACTCATGCATCAGGATTTGGTTCCAGCACTGTAGTAGGCCACTCCTCAGCTAGACCACATCTTACAGGTTTTTCCATATTCTCTGCTGCATCAATTCAGGGTGGGCCCACAGCATGTACACAATATCTGTGACAAGCTGAACTAAGAATTGACCTTTCCCTTGTACATTTTTTCTCATAATTACTCTTTTTAAAAAAATTTATTTATTTTTGGCTGTGTTGGGTCTTCGTTGGTGTGCATGGGCTTTCTCTAGTTGTGGCGAGCAGAGGCCACTCCTCGCCACAGTGCACGGGCCTCTCACCGCTGTGGCCTCTCCCGTTCTGGAGCATGGGTTCCAGGCATGAAGGCCTCAGTAGTTGTGGCATGTGGGCTTCAGTAGCTGTGGCTCACAGGCTCCAGAGCGCAGGTTCAGCAGTTGTGGTGCATGGGCCTAGTTGCTCCACGGTATGTGGGATCCTCCCAGACCCGGGATCAAACCCATGTCCCCTGCACTGGCAGGTGGACTTTCAACCACTGTGCCACCAGGGAAGCCCCGTCTTTTTTTTCTTACTAAATAGAGAAATATAACCACAACTGAAATAAGAATGCTGCTTCAACATAGTAAAACAATAATCTTTGCATGATATGTCTCTGGAAGAGCCCAGAACCATTTGATAATATGTTCTCCAGGGAAGGGAACAAGGTGGCTAAGGACAGAGGTTGAAGAGAGATTTTTCTGTAACCTTTCAATTTGTAACCTCATGTCAAGAAGTTTTTTAAAATCTTTTTAAGAGAATATCTTCACTATATAGAAAAAAAGATTTTTTTAAACTTAGGTTCCACTGGAGACTTGCAAATATTATTTCTTGCATTGTACCTTTTAGATCAGCAGTCAACAAACTTTTTCTGTAAAGTGCCAGATAGTAAATATTGTAGGCTTTGTGGATCTCTGTAGCAACCACTCAACTCTGCTGTAGTAGCATGAAAACAACCATAGACAATATGTAAAGGAACATGTGTGGCTGTGGGTCAATAAAACTTTAATTTAAAAAATAGGCAGGACTTCCCTCATAGCACAGTGATTAAGAATCTGCCTGCCAATGCAGGGGACACAGGTTCGAGCCCTGGTCCAGGAAGATCCCACATGTTGCGGAGCAGCTAAGCCCGTGCACCACAACTACTGAGCCTGCGCTCTAGAGCCTGCAAGCCACAACTACTGAGCCCGTGTGCCACAACTACTGAACCAGTGCTCTAGAGCCCGCGAGCCACAACTACTGACCCACCTGCCACGACTACTGAAGCCTGCGCAACCAGAGCCCGCGCTCCGCAACAAGAGAAGCCACCACAATGAGAAGCCCATGCGCTGCAACGAAGACCCAACACAGCCAAAAATAAATAAATAAATTTTAAAATAAATAAATAAATAATAAAAAACAGGCAGAATTTAGCCTGTGGCCAGTTTGCCACTCCCCCTACAACCACCCTGCTTTAGAGAGTGCCTCCTTTGAACAATAAAGAATGTGTAATCATATTCTTTACTTTTTCATTCTTAAACATGTTAAAACAAATCTCCCTTCAACTCAAGCTAAAAATTATGCTAGTAATGTTGGAACAAAAAGATAAAGATAGGGCTTCCCTAGTGGCGCAGTGGTTGAGAGTCTGCCTGCTCATGTAGGGAACACGGGTTCGTTCCCCAGTCCGGGAGGATCCCACATGCCGCGGACTGGCTGGGCCTGTGAGCCATGGCCACTGAGCCTGCGCGTCTGGAGTCTGTGCTCTGCAATGGGAGAGGCCACAGCAGTGAGAGGCCCGCGTACCATAAAAAAAAAAAAAAAAAGATAAAGATAATGTGGAACAGAAGAAAAACATCTAGTTTATGATATCAAACCATAAAGTTGTAATACTCACTCGGAAAAACAAAGGTGTTTCAAAAGCCATGAATAACTCTCATCCTATCAGAAATCTTCTGGGTAAGAATCAATGGTGGTAACAAAGAAGTCACATTCTGGGTTGAAAATTACTTCTGAGTCTTCATACGTCTCAAGTTGGACACTAAAATAATACATACTTATGCAAATAAATTCAGAAATTGCTACTCCAGAAATGTAGATAATCTAAATTAACTAAATATTGACTGCTTACCATTAGATTCTCTACAGAAGCGACCATTATAACAAGTAGTCTTGGACCTTCAGGACGGAGGAGGAGCAAGACATAGAGGTGACCTTCCTCCCCACAAATACATCTACATGTGGAACAACTCCTACAGAACACCTACTGAACGCTGGCAGAAGACCTCAGACCTCCCAAAAGGCAAGACACTCCCCACGTACCTGGGTACGGCAAAAGAAAAAAGAATAACAAGAGACAAAAGAATAGGGATGGGACCTGCACCAGTGGGAGGGAGCTGTGAAGAAGGAAAAGTTTCCACACACTAGAGAACCCCTTCACTGATGGGGATGGGGGGTGGCGGCGGGGAAGCTTCGGAGCCACGGAGGAGAGCGCCGCAACAGGGGTGCAGAGGGCAAAGCAGAAAGATTCCTGCACAGAGGATCACTGCCAACCAGCACTCACCAGCCCGAGAGGCTTGTCTGCTCACCCACTGGGGCAGGCGGGGCTGGGAGCTGAGGCTCGGGCTTCGGTCGGAGCGCAGGGAGAGGACTGGTGTTGGCTGCGTGAACACAGCCTGAAGGGGGCTAGTGCGCCACAGCTAGCCGGGAGGGAGTCAGGGAAAATGTCTGTGCCTATAGAAGAGGTAAGAGACCATTGTTTCAGGGTGCACAAGGAGCAGGGATTCCTGCTCCGTGTGCCCACAGAAGGCAGAACACCGCCTAAGCGAGTTCCAGAAACAGGTGCGAGCCGTGGCTATCAGCTCAGACCCCAGAGATGGGCATGAACCGCTAACGCTGCTGCCGCTGCCACCAATAATCCTGTGTGCAAGCACAGGTCACACTACCAAACACCCTCGGAGCCTGTGCAGCACACCCCCGCCAGGGTCCCGTGATCCAGGGACAACTTCACCAGGAGTAAACACGGCGTGCCTCAGGCTGTTGCATCTCACGCCAGCCTCTGCCACCGCAGGCTCACCCCGGATTCCAATTATGACTACCGTACACCTCCCTGTCCCTGGCCTGAGTGAGCAAGAGAGCCCTAATCAGCTGCTGCTTTAACCCCCTCCTGTCTGGGCAGGGAACGGATGCCTGAGGGCGGCCTACATGAAGAGGCAGGGCCAAAACCAAACCTGAATTCCAAGAGCTGTTCGAACAAAGAAGAGAAAGGGAAATTTCTCCATGCAGCCTCAGGATCAGCAGATTAAATCCCCACAACCAACTTGATAAACCCTGCACCTGTGGAATACCTGAATAGACAATGGATGTTCCCAAAATTGAGGTGGTGGACTTTGGGAGCAACTGTAGACATGGGGTTTTCTTTCCGCGTCTCACTTGTTTCTGGTTTTATGTTTATCTTAGTTTAGTTTTTAGTGCTTGTTATCATTGGTGGATTTGGTTATTGGTTTGTTTGCTTTCTTAATTTTTAAAAACTTTTTTATTTTTTAATTATTTTTTTCCTTTTTTCTCTTTTTGTGAGTGTGTATGTGTATGTTTCTTTGTGTGATTTTGTCTGTTTAGGTTTGCTTTTGCCATGTGTCCGAGGCTTCTGTCTGTTCATTTTCTTTGTTTTTTGTTCTGCTTTTCTTTCTTTTCTTCTGAGCCGTGTGGCTGGCAGGGTCTTGGTGCTCCGGCAGGGTGTTGGGCCTGAGCCTCCGAGGTGGGAGAGCCGAGTCCAGGACACTGAACCAACAGAGACCTCCTGGCCCCACGTAATATCAATTGCCAAGAGCTCTGCTGGAGACCTCCATCTCAACGCTAAGACCCAGCTTCACCCAACGGCCAGCAAGCTCCAGTGCTGGATGCCCCATGCCAAACAACTAGCAAGATAGAAACAAGCCCACCCATTAGCAGAGAGGCTGCCTAAAGTCATACTAAGTTCACAGACACCTCAAAACACACCACCAGACGTGGCCCTGCCCACCAGAAGGACAAGATCCAGCCCTACTCACCAGAACACAGGAACAAGTCCCCTCCACCAGGAAGCCTACACAAGCAACTGAACCAACCTCACCCACTGGAGGTAGACACCCAAAATAATGGGAACTACGAACCTGCCACCTGCACAAAGGAGACCCCAAACACAGTAAGTTAAACCAAATGAGAAGACAGAGAAGTATGCAGCAGATGAAGGAGCAAGATAAAAAACCCACCAGACGAAACAAATGAAGAGAAAATAAGCAGTCTACCTGAAAAAGAATTCAGAGTAATGATAGTAAAGATGATCAAAATCTTGGAAATAGAATGGAGAAAATAAAAGAAACGTTTAACAAGGACCTAGAAGAACTAAAGAGCAAACAAACAATGATGAACAACACAAAAAATGAAATTAAAAATTCTTTAGAAGGAATCAATAGCAGAAGAACGGATAAGTGACCTGGAAGATAAAATAGAGGAAATAACTGCTGTAGAGCAGAATAAAGGAAAAAGAATGAAAAGAATTGAGGACAGTCTCAGAGACCTCTGGGACAACATTAAACACACCAACATTCGAATCATAGCAGTCCCAGAAAAAGAAAGGGCCTGAGAAAATATTTGAAGAGATTAGAGCTGAAAACTTCCCTAACATGGGAAAGGAAATAGTCAATCAAGTCCAGGAAGCAAGAGAGTCTCATACAGGATAAATCCAAGGAAAAACACGCCCAAACACATAGTAATCAAACTATCAAAAATTAAAGATGAAGAAAAACATTAAAAGCAGCAAGGGAAAAGCCACAAAAAAACATACAAGGGAATCCCTGTAAGGTTAACAGCTGATCTTTCAGCAGAAACTCTGCAAGCCAGAAGGGAGTGCCAGGACATATTTAAAGTGATGAAAGGGGAAAACCTACAATCAAGATTACTCTACCCAGCAAGGATCTCATTCAGATTCGGTGGAGGAATTAAAACCTTTACAGACAAGCAAAAGCTAAGAGAATTCAGCACCACCAAACCAGCTTTACAACAAATGCTAAAGGAATTTCTCTAGGCAGAAAACGCAAGAGAAGGAAAAGACCTACACTAACAAACCCAAAACAATTAAGAAAATGGTAATAGGACCATACATGTCGATAATTACCTTAAATGTAAATGGATTAAATGCTCCAATCAAAAGACACAGACTGGCTGAATGGATACAAAAACAAGACCCGTATACATGCTGTCTACAAGAGATGCACTTCAGACCTACGAACACATACAGACTAAAAGTGAGGAGATGGAAAAAGATATTCCATGCAAATGGAAATCAAAAGAAAGCTGGAGTAGTAATTCTCATATCAGACAAAATAGACTTTAAAACAAAGACTATTACAAGAGACAAAGAGGGACACTACATAATGATCAAGGGATCAATCCAAGAAGAAGATATAACAATTGTAAATATTGATGCACCCAACATAGGAGCACCTCAATACATAAGGCAAATACTAACAGCCATAAAAGGGGAAATCGACAGTAACACAATCATAGTAGGGGACTTCAACACCCCACTTCCACCAATGGACAGATCATTCAAAATGAAAATAAATAAGGAAACACAAGCTTTAAATGATACATTAAACAAGATGGACTTAATTGATATTTATAGGACATTCCATCCAAAAACAACAGAATATACTTTCTTCTCAAGTGCTCATGGAACATCCTCCAGGATAGATCACACCTTGGGTCACAAATCAAGCCTCAGTAAATTTAAGAAAATTGAAATCGTATAAAGTATCTTTTCCGACCACAACACTATGAGACTAGATATCAATTACAGGAAAAACACTGTAAAAGATACAAACACATGGACGCTAAACAATACACTACTAAATAACCAAGAGATCACTGAAGAAATCAAAGAGGAAATCAAAAAATACCTAGAAACAAATGACAAGAAAAACACGAGGACCCAAAACTATGGTATGCAGCAAACGCAGTTCTAAGAGGGAAGTTTACAGCAAAACAATCCTACCTCAAGAAACAAGAAGAATCTCAAAAAAACAACCTAACCTTACACCTAAAGCAATTAGAGAAAGACGAACAAAAAAAAAACCCCAAAGTTAGCAGAAGGAAAGAAATCATAAAGATCAGATCAGAAATAAATGAAAAAGAAATGAAGGAAACGATAGCAAAGATCAATAAAACTAAAAGTTGGTTCTTTAGAAGATAAACAAAATTGATAAACCATTAGCCAGACTCATCAAGAAAAACAGGGAGAAGACTCAAATCAACAGACTTGGTAATGAAAAAGAAGAAGTAACAACTGACACTGCAGAAATACAAAGGATCATGAGAGATTACTACAAGCAACTATACGCCAATAAAATGGACAACCTGGAAGAAATGGACAAATTCTTAGAAATGCACAACCTGCCAAGACTGAACCAGGAAGCAACAGAAAACATGAACAGACCAATCACAAGCACTGAAATTGAAACTGTGATTAAAAATCTTCCAACAAACGAAATTCCAGAACCAGATGGCTTCACAGGTGAATTCTATCAAACATTTAGAGAAGAGCTAACACCTATCCTTCTCAAACTCTTCCAAAATACAGCAGAGGGAGGAACACTCCTAAACTCATTCTATGAGGCCACCATCACCCTGATACCAAAACCAGACAAGGATGTTACAAAGAAAGAAAACTACAGGCCAATATCACTGATGAACATAGATGCTAAAATCCTCAACAAAATACTGGCAAACAGAATCCAACAGCACATTAAAAGGATCATACACCATGATCAAGTGGGGTTTATTCCAGGAATGCAAGGATTCTTCAATATATGCAAATCAATCAACGTGATACACCATATTAACAAATTGAAGGAGAAACACCATATGATCATCTAAATAGAGGCAGAGAAAGCTTTTGACAAAATTCAACATTCATTTATGATAAAAACCCTGCAGAAAGTAGGCATAGAGGGAACTTTCCTCAACATAATAAAGGCCATACATGACAAAACCACAGCCAACATTGTCCTCAATGGTGAAAAACTGAAACCATTTCCACTAAGATCGGGAACAAGACAAGGTTGCCCACTCTCACCACTCTTATTCAACATAGTTTTGGAAGTTTTAGCCACAGCAATCAGAGAAGAAAAGGAAATAAAAGGAATCCAAATCGGAAAAGAAGAAGTAAAGCTGTCACTGTTTGCAGATGACATGATACTATACATAGAGAATCCTAAAGATGCTACTGGAAAACTACTAGAGCTAATCAATGAGTGTGGTAAAGTAGCAGGATACAAAATTAATGCACAGAAATCTCTTGCATTCCTATACACTAATGATGAAAACTCTGAAAGTGAAATCAAGAAAACACTCCCATTTACCATTGCAACAAAAAGAATAAAATATCTAGGAATAAACCTACCTAAGGAGACAAAAGACCTGTATGCAGAAAATTATAAGACACTGATGAAAGAAATTAAAGATGATACAAATCGATGGAGAGATATACCATGTTCTTGGATTGGAAGAATCAACACGGTGAAAATGACTCTACTATCCAAAGCAATCTACAGATTCAATGCAATCCCTATCAAACTACCACTGACATTTTTCACAGAACTAGAACAAAAAATTTCACAATTTGTATGGAAATGCAAAAGACCCCGAATAGCCAAAGCAATCTTGAGAATGAAAAACGGAGCTGGAGGAATCAGGCTCCCTGACTTCAGACTACACTACAAAGCTACAGTAATCAAGACAGTATGGTACTGGCACAAAAACAGAAAGATAGATCAATGGAACAGGATAGAAAGCCCAGAGATAAACCCACGCACATATGGTCACCTTATCTTTGATAAAGGAGGCAGGAATGTACAGTGGAGAAAGGACAGCTTCTTCTATCAGTGGTGCTGGGAAAACTGGACAGGTACATGTCAAAGTATGAGATTAGATCACTCCCTAACACCATACACAAAAATAAGCTCAAAATGGATTAAAGACCTACATGTAAGGCCAGTAACTATCAAACTCTTAGAGGAAAACATAGGCAGAACACTCTATGACATAAATCACAGCAAGATCCTTTCTGAGCCACCTCCTAGAGTAATGGAAATAAAGACAAAAATTAACAAATGGGACCTAATGATACTTAAAAGCTTTTGCACAGCAAAGGAAACCGTAAACAAGACCAAAAGACAACCCTCAGAATGGGAGAAAATATTTGAAAATGAAGCAACTGACAAAGGATTAATCTCCAAAATTTATAAGCAGCTCATGCAGCTCAATAACAAAAAAACAAACAACCCAATCCAAAAATGGGCAGAAGACCTAAATAGACATTTCTCCAAAGAAGATATACAGACTGCCAACAAACACATGAAAGAATGCTCAACATCACTAATCATTAGAGAAATGCAAATCAAAACTACAATGAGATATCATCTCAGACCACTCAGAATGGCCATCATCCAAAAATCTAGAAACAATAAATGCTGGAGAGGGTGTGGAGAAAAGGGAACACTCTTGCATTACTGGTGGGAATGTGAATTGGTTCAGCCACTATGGAGAACAGTATGGAAGTTCCTTTAAAAACTACAAATAGAACTATCATATGACCCAGCAATCCCACTACTGGGCATATACCCTGAGAAAACCATAATTCAAAAAGAGTCATATACCAAAATATTCATTGCAGGTCTATTTACAATAGCCAGGACATGGAAGCAACCTAAGTGTCCATCATCAGATGAATGGATAAAGAAGGTGTGGCACATATATACAATGAAATATTACTCAGCCATAAAAAGAATCAAAATTGAGCTATTTGTAATGAGGTGGATAGACCTAGAGTCTGTCATACAGAGTGAAGTAAGTCAGAAAGAGAAAGACAAATACCGTATGCTAACACATATATATGGAATTTAAGGAAAAAAAATGTCATGAAGAACCTAGGGGCAGGACGGGAATAGAGACGCAGATCTAGAGAATGGACTTGAGGATACGGGGAGGGGGAAGGGTATGCTGGGACGAAGTGAGAGAGAGGCATGCACATATATACACTACCAAATGTAAAATAGATAGCTAGTGGGAAGCAGCCGCATAGCACAGGGACATCAGCTCAGTGCTTTGTGACCACCTAGAGGGGTGGGATAGGGAGGGTGGGAGGGAGGGAGACGCAAGAGGGAAGAGATATGGGGAACATATGTATATGTATAACTGATTCACTTTGTTATAAAGCAGAAACTAACACACCATTGTAAAGCAATTATACTCCAATAAAGATGTAAAAAAAAAAACGCAAAGAAAGATGGCAATACAGTGGTTTTGTTCAAGTGCAGTGTGAGTCACAATAGAATGAGCTGTTTTTCAATATGGCTCACCTATTGATTATGACTGATAATAGAAGAAGCAGTGACATGCAGAATGGCAGCTCATCATTGTATCTGGCTTATTAATAAACCCATATTCAAATGTAAACACAAATCAAATAATGGTATCACACAAGAAAAGCCTACCTCCGAAAGAACTAAGAGGCTGGTCACTTCCCCAAAGTTGACTTTCTGGCTAGCACTGACTGTGCTGCTCAGATTAACGATGAGTATAGAGCCTGCTTCCTTACCATTGACCCTGAGAATACAAGTGTGATTCTATTTTGCAGACTTGAAAGAACCCCACATCTCCTCATCCACAAGTGAAACAGAAGAGTTAGAAGGGAGACTCTGAGAAGGGCTTGGCGGCCTAGGGAGAGAGTGATGCAGACCTGTTGCTGCTACACGATCTTGAGCTCTTTCTTGCTCCGTTCAAGAAATTCAATCAAACCCCAAAGACACTAGCACAGAAAAGAACCCACAGGCAACATTTCACTAACTCTGGATTTCTGGTGTTGTTTCTGCGTATCTCCCCTCAACTTGTACGGCATCTTTGGGGTGCAGAACTTCAACTCTAGGGGAAAACTGTGATGAGTGTCAATGTCTGGCACTGACCTTATCAGAGCACAGATGTGCATATAAGTGGTACTTTTTACTTCAACAAAATATAAAGTCCAAGTAAGAAGTACAGCAACAAAAGTGACAATTGGGAATGGAGCTGGAGAGCTTATGGAGAAAACAAAAAAGCTGAGTCCCTTCAGCTTTAGTCCAAATTTCAACCAAGGGAAGGTGTGGGCCGATACCAAGCAGGTGATGACACCAGTGAAACAGTGTCACCACTCACCCAATTGCCAGCCAGTCTGGGAAACCACAGCCCACTGGTTCTCGGAGCTCTTTGCTCACCATCTTTGCGTTGTGTGACCACAGGCACAAATCTGTGTGAAACATTTACCAGCTTTGCTCAGAAGGCCTTCCTTGGCTGCCCAGTTTGTCAGAGGATCCCACTTTACACTCTCTCACAGTCTCTTTGTCCTTCTTCTTTAACACTCATAGCTCCCTGAACATCTCACAATTATGATTAAATGCTTATTTTCCTACAGATTTGTTTAAAGCCTGCCTTCCCCCGAGAGACGGTCAGGTGCAAGAAGGTAGGTTGCTTCTGTAGGGGAAGAAAAATCATTTTCCCTCTACCCTTCTAGGTTCTTGGCTGACACCCTTCTGTAATAAAAGACAGATGAACAGGAGAAAAACAAACAAGGTTTGTTGTTGAACCCAAGATTGTGTGCCTGTGTGTCCTGAAGCCAAACAAACCGAAATGTTGGAGTTCTGAGTAGAGAAAGGTTATTGATTGAGAGGGCGCCAGCCGAGAAGATGGGAGATGTAGGCTGATCTCAGATCCATTTTACTGGCTGGCCTGGGGGTAAGGTTTTTAAAGGCAAAAGGGGCAAAAGGGTGTGTGACCGGTTCGCGCACAGTTCTCTATTGGTGCGTGGGGAGGTGACGGTAATGTTTTGGGAGTCAACATCCTCAACCTGGTTCCAACCAGTCTGATGTCTACTGCTTGTGCTCAGCACGCAGTCACCATCCATCACGAGGGTGCGGGTTGTAGTTCCTGCAGAACAACTCAAAGATATGCATCAGACTGTCATATACATCCCTTGAGGAGGAACTAGGGCTACGTATTATCACTGAACTATTGTTTCTCGACTGCTTCTCCTTTGTTTCTGCATCTTCTCACTTCCACAATTAGTAACTGCTTGAGTCTGCTCTTTGGAACTCAGGGAAAGCTTAGGAGACTAAAGCCTTTTTCTACAAACAAGAAACAGAGGACATGGAAAGGCTTTTGTACCCGGGAGGGCCCTGCAGGGTCCTGCTTGGTTTCAGTTTAATAACATGTGTACCTGCTGTATACATGGGAGAGACGCAGGAAAACTGAGTAACTCTTCAAAATGGCCCAAGCCACCACCTTCAATACCATCTCCAGCGAAAGACAGAAGATGTTTTTGTGGGGGAGGCAGTTATGGAAGGTGACCAGGCGAAACACAGTAATCAAGGGTGAGGTTGTTATACAGATTTAAGTCCCTGCCTTCTCCACTGAGAAGAGGTTCCAGAGATGTAGAGCCCTCGGTCTTTCCCTGGTACAAAGAAGGACTCAACTTTACAAACAAAGGTTTCCCTTATAAATGTAAATGTCTCTTAAAAAGGGCAACTTCTATTCAGTTTTCAGGGCTTTTCCTGTATCTGCTGTTTCTTTAAAATAATCCTTATGCCAAAGAGACATATTTGGGGGGCAAATTCTGCTCCCCTTCACTTCCCCCAGCACCTGACACCATGTGTCGCGCATCCTGGGGGCTCAAGATACATTAGTCGAATGACTGATTTATAATACCTTTCTATGTGCTCCACTACCGTAAGCAGCCATGCTATTACCATTCCGCACTTCGCTGAAGTCCAAGTTCAACAGGTGTCTCCAAAAGAGGAAATCTCGTGCAGCAACAGCGAAGAGGCTGCTTTGCTGCTTCTTAATCATTAGCCCGAAGGTAAGCACTCTGTTATAAGTAACTTTACAAGTCATAATTACTACAATTGAAAACTCCCATTTAAGCCGATTACCTCTTTGTGCTGTTCAAGCATCCCCTCTCCTGGAGGCCTATACCAGCTTTTAACCTATCTTGTGGGCTTTTCATTTGGAGCCTCCTGTGATCTTCAAGCTGTAATTTTCACAAGTGGAGCCCTAGCGTTCTTTAATATTTTTGTTTACCAGAATTATTCATTGCATTTCTGCATGCGTTTGGTAGATACATTTTCTGTAGCAGTTCACAAAATAATGCTTTACAGCATTAAGAGAAAACAGTTAAAGGCCAAAGACAACCACAAAAAAATTAACCGAGCAGTTAAAATATTTAAATCAGTTTCAGAAGGCTCAAATGTAAGCAACAACTAAGTCATCTCAAGTACATTCAACAGGGAAATCAGGAAGCATACTGGATGAGAACGTTGTACAACTGGCCCAGGACTACGGCCGGTGAGGGAGGGGCAGGGCTGGATCCTGTCCTTATTTTAAAATTTGCTATTTTGCTCTTTGTAAATATTTTTTATGAATTTTGGTTTTTTAAAATCTTATATTAAAATATTACTGATGCTTCCGCCAAAAGTCAAACAGAATTACCACGTGACCCAGCAATTCCACTCCTAGGTGTAACCATTTACCAAAAGAGTTAAAAACAGATACTCAAACAGTTATTTACAGGAATTCCCTGGCAGTCCAGCGGTTAAGGACTCTGTGCTCTCACTACCGAGGGCCCGGGTTGGATCCCTGGTCAGGGAACTAAGATCCCACAAGCTGAGGCACGGTGTGGCAAAAACAAAAAACAAAAACAAACAAACAAACAAAATTTATTTACACATGAATGTTCACAGCAGCGCTATCCAAAAAAGCCAAAAGGTAGAAACAACTCAAATGTCCATCAACGGATGAATGAATAAACAAATTGTAGCCTAATCCATACCAGGAAATTCATTCAGCCACAGCAAGGAAGAACTGACACAGGCCACAACGTGGATGAACCTTGAAAACATCAAGCTCAGTGAAAGAAGCCAGACACGAGAGGCCACGTATTATATGATTCCACTAATATGAAATATCCAGGATAGGCCCATCCATAGAAATAGAAAGGAGATAAGTGGCTGTGGGGGCGGCTGGGAAGAGGGACGGAACCAGATGAAGGTGGTGGTTGCACAGCACTGCGAATGGACCCAGTGCTCCTGCACTGTTCACTCTGAAATGGTTAATCTATGTTATGTGATATTTCACCCCAAGTAAATATATATACATATGTTACCGATCTTGATTCCTGAGTTTTTTTATGCCCCCTTATATTCTGTGCCTGAGGCCAGGGCCTTACTTACCACCCCCAGTCTTGGACCTGTTTCATTTTACTTTTTACTACAAATAAACAGAGTGACAAACTGAAATAAACTTGGGCCACATGCAAATCTGTGGCTGAATTCCAGGTAACAGAATGACTCATTTTTGACACAAAATTAGTTGTTGCGTGTGCCCTGCCGGCCTTCCCATATAGCCCAGAGAAGGCTCAGTTACCTGGATCCTTCCTCACCACCTGGACGTCTCCATACACCAGACAAGACACCAACACACTTTCTGCCCGCTGAAGTTGCTGGGAAAAGTTTAATTGGCTACAGAAATTTGCAAGAACCAAAGGTCACCTCTGGAGGAAAAAGAAAACTACCCCTTTGATTCTGGTTCATGGAAGTGCATATTATTAGATTCCCCTCGAGGCTGTACATCCCATGTTTGGTGGAGAAAAGAGTGATTCTATGAGTGTGGTGATTTCCTTAGATACTTCCTTCATCTTGGCTTCGGTTACTTCAGAGCCTTAAAAAAAAAAAAGAAAAAAGAAGTATTAGCCACATCGAAAGCTGAATAATATGTCTTACAAGTGCCTCCAACTAATCTTTGCACCATTTTGGTTTGCTTCTGAAGGTCTCCATGTCTGAGGCAAACCTAAATAGGCCCGGATGTGCCTTCCCTGGTGAACAGGAATGTTCTGCCCCCAAGTGAAATAAGAAGAGAAATCACACTGGAGCGATGGACTCCGCACGAATTTTCCAAAAGCTGCTGTCCCTGCTAAAGAGCAGGGTTGTCCAGGCAACACCTGCCTCTGAGCATGAATGGAACAAAGCCATCCAGGCTGCTACCTTCTCTAATAAAACCTCCAGGAGCCGTGAGGGACATAAGCTGCCCTTGGAAGCCAAGCCAGTCTCTGGCATCTCCCTACAAAGAAAGAAAACATTATTTTATTTTCTACAAATCCAAGGAACTCTGCTTTTCCATGAGTGACCTAGACCAGGGGTCAGCACACTGTGTCTGGAAATCAAGTTTTACTGGGACACAGCCCTGCCCATTTATGTACATACTGTCCAAGCCTGCTCTCCCTCTCCAACGCACTGGAGGGCCCACAAAGCCGAAAACAGTCACTGTCTGGCCCTTTACAGAACAAGTTTGCTGACCCCTCAGCTACACTATCAGCCTCCACATATCCATTTAGAGGCGCCCGGATATGTTTATTCCCGGCCTCAGGCTCATTCCTAACTGCCTGCTTTCTCAGGTGCATTCCAGATTCCCAGAAGCACCGTCAGCTGTCAAGTCTGTCCGGCTAACTATGCAAACAGGAGCGTCCCAGGGGAGCAGGATCCTGCGGGACCAGTCCTGTGATGCTCCCTTCTACACCAAGAAGACAGCCTGTCTGGGAAACAAACAAGAACTTAAAGGTTCCATCTCACCCTCTCAGGCAGTCCTGGTGATTCCAAGTCACGTATCAGTTTCAGCTGATTTCCAACTCAGCTATCGTTTGCTCTGAAAAGCTGTCATCACTGGCATCGCTGTATCTATCACTAGAGCAAAAGACGGATTAACTTAGCAAGGTGTAAAAAAACTCTGGGCAATTATCCTATTTACAATCCTAAACACTTTCCATAATTAACCCCCACTAAGAGAGGATACTAAGGAATATTCTATTATTACTTCCTAGTCACTCCAGGAAGACGTGAGTCCAACCACAACCAACGGTCTCCTTCTTTTGTCAGAGGAACTGATCATTTGCTTGTGTCTTAAATTGGAAGTACCTTATTCAGAAAATTTATAAAAGCATTTCAATTTAGACTGAAATTTATAACCTTCTGAAGACCACTAGTATAGGTCAACAGCATGAAAGTTTTCCATTCCAATAAACATTCTCATAGGTCCAAGGGTTTGAGAAATAATTTGCACAATTTTGCTATTCTCAAATTAGAAACTTTATGTGATGATCCAACTACCTCAAGTTACATGTAGTATTCAAAGTAGGACTGATTATTGACATAGATGCCGCCATCTTGGGTTCCCGAAGAAATACACCTTCTCCATGAGATAGGCCTGTAATTGTACTTTCACTTTGAGCCACAGACTCAGTTTGGGGTTCCTCTTGCTTGGTTCCAAGTAAGTCAGCAGGTTGATCAACCCCTCAAGAGTTCTACTGATCTACGAAGATGACATTGTCAGGAAGTAAGTGTTTTATGCTGACCCGTTCCTAGCCTTGGCCAAGTTTTTGCTGACTTATAGCGATAGAAGTCTGAATTCCATAAGAGGTGAAAATCCACTTTTTTTTAAAGAGAGGAGAGGGAACAATTGGAGAAACCCTATGCTGACAGGCTAGAAAACAAAGATTTACCCTAAACATATGGAGTAAATATCAATAAATACATAAACAAAATCATAACAGACAACCTCACTCTCCTCCCTGACTTTTGGACAAAATACTGGAAAGGGGGAGGGTGGGGCTAGAGTATGGAGAAGACACAGAAAAAGATCAAGAATTGGCAGAAAAGACAGATTACTTAGGTGAACAAAGAAGTCAACATATCCTTAAAACCAATCAAGTAGAAGATACCTCCTAGTTAGATTTTAATTCAGGAAAACCACTTCTGTTACAAAAGGGTTTCCAATAAAGAAAACACAGGAATAACCAAAGAAAATATATTTTTAAAAAACAACCCCCCAAAATTGATATATCCTTATCCATGCACTCTTACTACGCAAACGTCGACTCCTTCCTGGTTCTCTGCAACTAAAGGGAATTTGGAAGATGCACTCAACTCCCCATGTGAGAAGAAATGAAGGTCAAGGATGTTCAAGCGACTCGCTAGGCACACAGCTTGTTCAAGGTGGGACCAGGATCCCCATCGTGCTAACCCAGGCCACAGGCTCAAATCGAAGGTGTGTGCTGCAGTGGGCCCCACAGGGCATGTACCCTGACACCACAAGCGAGAAGGGCCAAAGGGCCAAGGGAACTCCATTTTCTCAAGTATCTCAAGCTTCCTTCCCCACCTCCGAGCCCATGGAGGAGTGGGGTGGGCCCACATCCTCGCCCTCACACTCCTGGTTGTACTGGTTATTAGCCACATGCCTGAGAGTCTAGAAAAAAGTAGTAACAATACCTACCACCTCATCAAAATGTTATGAGGGCCGAAAGAGAATGCCTAAATGTGCTCTGAAATTATATGAAAATAGGAGCTGTTGCTGTTTATGGGGGCTATGTGTTTACAACATGGCATCTCTCAAAAAGTCATGGAAATATAAAGAAGCGGCGAAAACTGCCAAGTGCATGATTTTCAGAAGTCTTTCCTGTACCAAGAGTAATTCCCTACCCACTTCAGCAGGTGGACTCGGGTGGGTCTAACCTAATGGCTCTCATTTCCTGTCCGCTGGCTGTCAGCCCCAAACTCTGCCAAGGCATCAAAATGGCACAGGTTGAGTCTAACGAAGGGGAGCTCCAAGGCAAATGACGGTTCACTAAGTTTCTTCCATATGTGTTCAGGGGCGGAGGTGGAACAACCACATAACCACAACACTCAAGAACAGAATTCTCAAAATAGGCAATGCTGCTCAATACACATGCTGATTTTACGGCATTCATGCTCCAGCAAAACACAAGTGCTAGAAACACAATTCCACACGCAGGACAGCAGTGGTTCCTGCACATCCAATAAAATGTGGGTGCTGCTCTGTGCCATGTAAGACTTAGGGCTTCATTTTCGTTTCACACAGAACGGACTTAAGTCATAAGATACTTATCGGGGCATATTTTCACTTAATTCGAGACATCTCAGCTCTATCTTAAGACAACCTGTCTTCTTAAATAACCTCTGTACACACACACACACACACACACACACACACACACACACACACTTCTCAGTGGGGAGAGTTATTAGATATTAGGGTCTTACATGTTAAATTTTTTGAAATGCCGCAGAATACGGAACTATTCGTGTGTGCCTTGTTACTTTTGAGGAGCAGAAAATTTTAAACCTGCACTGTCCGATGTGGTAGCCACGAGCCACAGTAGCTATCTAAATTTAAATCAACTAAAACCAAATAAAAGTTAAAGTTCCATTCCTCACGTGTACACACGGAGCCACACTTCAACTGCTCAACAGCCACCTGTGGTTGGCAGCTACCATATTGGACAGTGCAGATTATAGAACATTTCCATCACGGCAAAAAGTTCTATTGGACAGCATTGATTTAAAAACAAATGAATGATGATTTAAAAAAAAAAAACCATAATCACCATGCAGTGGTTCTCCTTATCACTCCCTAAGAAAGGTTTTTTTTAAGGTCTGGCTATGTACAGTCAAAATCACAGCAACTCTCTCTCATACATGCATGTACCCCCCAAATAACGGAAGCACTCTTTCTAAAAAAGTTTTTTACTGTACTATTTCTTACAAGACAAAATCAAAATCACCAGCAGCAACGCAAGGGAATCGCTATCCTTAAACACTGGCTGGACTTACAAGACTTGACCGCCATGGTCTACATGTGGTTCTTTGACAGACAAAAGGCTTGTCATAGTCAAGTTTGTTTGTCCAAGACTCCTGGTTCCTAATAAATTCCCAATATAAGAAAACATATATTCCAAGGCACCAGGGCAAGGGTAGAGTAATGTCTCATATAGTCCACCTTCTTTGCTACCCTGATGCAGCCATTAAACCATTTCTTCTCCATTAACAAAAAGAGGTGGTCGGAATTAAAAAAAAAATTAATAGCATACTTAAGATTCCCAGCATGCATACATTCCTGTAACACTTTATATCAAAATCCATCTCATATGGAGAAAGCATATTTTAAAACAGGTTTCCATGCACACAGTTTCCCCCAAAGCATTGTTATTGCTATGCTTCCTTCCTTCTCAAAGAGCCCCTGGAAGCCATAAAATATAAGAGCAATGGAATAAAAACTTAGTATGCTGTGAATGAGTTTTGCATTGAATAGTAAACGGTAGAACACAACCCCAGCGGGGTGTTAAAAGCACAGTAGTCTATGTCTCTATTAACTCCGTCCCTGGCTGGTACCACATCATCTGCAGGCAGTGAATCACGATCAGTAAAGAGCACCTTTTAAGCAACGTTTAATCCCTGACGGAAGGCATACTCAAATGGGGTTTATCAGCAGTACTTTACGAGAAAAAGTCTCCAGGTATGGTTTTGGAGTCCAACAATAAGGGAGGGGGGCTGTTTTAAAGATGTTTAAAAGAACTGTCAAAAAAGAAAGCAAAAAAGAATTTTTTTTCCAGTTCACTTTTGCTTGAAATGTAACAAAGGAGGAAAAGTAGTATTTTTATATCAGTTGAAAGTTTACAAAGCACCATCTCAACTGTTCCTCACAGCAACCCTAAAGGATGAAGATCCTGAGGTTTAGGACTGGGGACTTGGAAAAAAATTACCCAGTAAGTGGCAGATCCAGAAAATAAACCCATAGCACCCGCTCTACTTGCCCACACTGTCCCCACAAAAATAAAATATTTGCACCTTATCCTGCAAGAATGGCCCCTGGCAACATCAACCATGTAGCCCAAGAGTTAAAATAAAAAGGAAGGTGATTCCAAGTTCAGAACAGTGCTGGAAAATGCACATTAGATTCACACAGGAGAAAAAGAGTATCTTATTCTCCTAGTCAAATAGAAAGAGACACCCAAAGTGGGATAAGGACGCCTTAGAGGGAGAAATGCACACTCTGTATATAATCAGCGGAGAGGCCACACCCACCTCTGATGCCCACCATCAGTAACAATTTGGGGAACCAGCATCCTAACAGGCTACAGATTGGCATTCCCTTCTCGCTAAGCACTTCAGGAATGTATAACAGGAGCCAAGGGAGATGTGAGAGCTGAAGCCAAAGCACTAAACCCTCTGGGGGAGTTCAGGCTGTTCCGTAGGGATTTGTGGGCATTTTATGCTATGAGTCAAGAGAAGCCATTTAGAGATTCAAGCTCCAAAATAATGCAGGAAGAGCATTCTACCAGCAGAAGATGGACTGAGAAGAGGAAAGCTGGAGGCCTGGAGAGCAGGTAGGAGGCTTTGAGTAGGCAAGAGATGAAGGAGACGGGAACTAAGGTGAAATTAATAATAGCACAATAATAATTCCCATTTAATTTCCTACCATAGACCAGGCATTGTGCTAAGTGCTTTCCATTTAGAATAAAACGTACTCTTCATCACTACCATGTGAAGTGAGTACTATTACCATCCCCTTTTTATAAAGACTCTCTTAGCTGGGGGTCTGTATCTGAGGACCCCTAGAAGAATATCGATGGATTCAATGGATGGGAGGCTTCTGGGATATGAATACCGTTCCAATTGCTATGTGTGTGCAGCCTTCCAGGAAGTGGGTCCACAGCTTTCATCACTTTCTTGGAAGGTGATTTGTCAGCCTCAAAATGTAGAGAACCATTAAACTACCCGATGAGTCCCCCAGGACAGGGTGTGTGTTCTTATTGGACTTGCAGTTGATTCTCCTGCACCCAGCACCATGGCTGGGATGGCGTGAGCTCCAGCACATGTGGCGCATTGAGTGGACGCTGAAGCACGCAGTCATCAAACAGCGAGAGCATCATGCAACTTGGAAAAATGTGTACGAGGTGTTCAGTTCAAAAGACAGGCTTTTGTAATTAATAAAGACTCTGTGGTGATGCTCTGAGAACATATGAATATCCTGTTTTCCGAAACCTTTCATCCAATGGTTTTGGCAACCACTGATGATCCTTATTTGACTCAGTTATTATATTGGGGGTTGCATCTACATTTCTTTTAATTGGCCTTTTGGTTTTTTTGAGTATTATTATGGAATTTTTAAAAAATGTAATGTGTTATAATCCAATTTTGTCATGATTGTTTTTGATGTTCGAACTCTCCAAAGTGAGCCCCTTTCAAGTGGCTTCTTTGATCTTATACAAAATCTCCCCCTTGGTTTTTGAACTCTCCCTTCCTTTAAGTCTAGCAACACATTCTGGGCTCATCTTGTACTTTCCCTGCCCCAGACCTGAAACCAAGCATTTCTTCCAGGAACCCTAGTTCATTTCAGTGGGGGATGGTATTTTAGAAACTGAAATGGAAAAAAATGTTTCTTTACAAAAGAGACGTCCACACAGTCACTACCTTAACCAGGTGATAAACTCAGCCCCATCCACCGTGTGACAACAGAGGGAAGGTTATGTGCCTTACGTGTCTCCTGACGTGTCTGTATAAAGTCTACAACAGCCCCAATGAAATACTCTTCCCAAGATGTCTAACCTGATTCTAATCATGAGAAAACAATCAGATGAATCCAAATTCTGGTCATTGCTACAAGACAATTGGCCTGGCCTCTTTATTAAAGTCAATGTTATGCAGAACTGAAAACGAGAGGGTGATTTACCCAGATTAAAAGAAACTAAGGAAACATAACCAAATGAACCTCAAATTGAGCACTGATTACATTTTTTTGATTTCAAAAAAAAGCTAAAGATACATTTGGGGATAAATGGAGAAATTTAAATATGGACTAGAGGGCTTCCCTGGTGGTGCAGTGGTTGAGATTCCGCCTGCCGATGCAGGGGACACGGGTTCGTGCCTCAGTCCGGGAAGATCCCACATGCTGCGGAGCGGCTGGGCACGTGAGCCATGGCCGCTGAGGCTGCGCGTCTGGAGCCTGTGCTCCACAACGGGAGAGGCCACAACAGTGAGAGGCCCGCGTACCGCCAAAAAAAAAAAAAAAAAAAATGCACTGGATAGTAAATGATGTCACTGAATTAATGTTAATTTTCTTAGGTGTGATCATGATACTGCATTTACGTAAGAAAATGTCTTCAGTTTTAGAAAATGAATGATAAAGTATCTAGGAGTGAAGTGCTATGATGTTTGCAACTTATAAATGATTCAGAAATAAGTATATACACAGAGAAAGAGAGAATCAAATGTGGTAAAAAGGCAACAATTGATGAATCTAGGTGAAAGGTTTACAAGTATTCACTGTACTATTCTTTCATCTTTTCTGTAGGCTTGAAAGTTTTCAAAATAAAAGAATCAGGAAAAATACACACACACACACACACACACACACACTCACTATTATGATTACAAGCATGAAATGAGTCATATACGGATATGGACTAAAGACTGGAAGGAAAGACTCAAAAGCGAGCACAGTGACTATGTTAGGTTTACGGATCCATTTTCCTTTTTTTCCCAATTTTCTGTAATGCCTCAGCTAGAAGTCCACAGAAAACAAAACCTTCCCAGGCTGGAAGCCAGCATGTCACTTAGAAGGAAAAGCCCAGGAGTCACAGGAGAGAGACCAGAGACAATGGCGAGGGAAATGGGTGCCTTTGCTCCCTGACTGCTGCCGAGATTCAAAGAGAAAAGTGAAGAGGGAAGCCTGAGCTTGCAGGAGAGAAGGGACTCAGATCCCAGGAGCACACCCGGGCTCAGGAAACGGAAGGCGCTGACTCCAGCTCTGTACTTCCTCTAAGGACCCTCCGATTATGAAGTAGTTTCAACTTCTGAGTTTGGTCTGAAACGATCAAGCTAATACAGTGCATCGTGGAGTTAACTTCCCTCCTCTTTCTGTATCGGCCTGCCTCCTGTCTCGCCACAAAAAGATGATTTCTCTGCATAAGAGATAGTATGTATTGGGTGGAGACATGGAATCTAAGATCCTAAAACCTAGAATAAAATGCTACTCACATGTCTTAAGATTACGGTTTTGTATTTTAAAAACATGTTTCCCAAAAGAGCTGCATTTCTGGGAACTGTTGACTGAATTCCATCTCATTTCTTGCTTTCAGGCATAGAGCACATAGAACAAGCACTATCTAAGCACAACAGTTTTACTCTGACCTGACAGAGGGGCATGATAAATGTTGGAATCATAAAAACTGGAAGTCGTTCCTGACCTCGGTGTGGAGTGATTGCACCTCAGGGCCTTGCAGGGCAGCCCCAGAGACACGCAGACTGAAAAACAGCCTATGAACTTCAGACTCCCATCCCTCTTCTCTTTCCAGTTGCTTAAAAATGGAATTCTGAAACAACAAGGTCCTACTGTATAGCACAGGGAACTATATTCAACATCACATGATAAACCATAATGGAAAAGAATATATATATAAAACTGAATCACCTTGCTGTACACCAGAAACTAACACAACACTGTAAATCAACTATACTGCAATTAAAAAAAAAATGGAATTCTGGACAGAGATCCTGTGCTTTGTTTCTAGATACTGAAAAACCTGCAATTATAAGAACCTTTGGATATTCTATTTAGTATAAATCTACAATTTTTTATTACAATTACATGAAGCAGTCTCATTCTATTACATCATACACCGCAAAGCCACGCAAATTTGTGGATACCGTTTAAACATGGGACAAATTATACTTAGACACCAGGGGAGAGACCTCAGCAAGGAATTACAATGATTTATTTAATGGACCATAATTTCCCATTGATTTCTTTATTCTAAAAATGGTTTATTAGACTTGTGCAAAAGAGTTAACACAGCAGGCCTGAGGCTGCTATCTTTAGAAGGGCCTGCTTGCTGGGGAACTTAGCTTTCAGAATGTTTTCTCCATTACTAACTGATAAGGTCATTTCACTGGGCCTAGGCTGTTTGTACAAGCAAGGTGATTTGTGGTGAGCGCTTGCTATCCTTCTGGGAGCCTGGAATTTGGGTAGTTGCTAGGCAGAGAATGCCCATGTGACCAGTCTCCTATAGAAACTCTTAAGTGTCAAATGGGCTTCTCTGGGCATAAACATTACACACTGCATTTTTACTGCTGGAGGGAGGGTGAGTTCTGTGTGACCTCTCACAGGAGGGAGAGAACATAGGAAACCTGCAGATAGATTTCTCCAGACTCTACTTATACCTCCTTCCCTTACTGAGCCAGCTGTGTATGCTTACTCTGTCACTGAAATGAATTTTAGCCATGAGTACAACTATATTGATTCCTTCTAGTCAATCATCGAATGTGTGGGTGGTCTTGGGGGACCCCCAAAACAAGACTTAGTTTGATTTTGCAAGTACTTCTGAGTAGCTTATAAAAATCTAAAAAAAAATTTAAAATACTATCCTAAAACTATTATGCCTGGGGGCTTCCCTGGTGGCGCAGTGGTTGAGAGTCCGCCTGCCGATGCAGGGGACGTGGGTTCGTGCACCAGTCTGGGAAGATCCCACATGCCGCAGAGCGGCTGGGCCCGTGAGCCATGGCCGCTGAGCCTGCGCGTCCGGAGCCTGTGCTCCGCAACGGGAGAGGCCACAACAGTGAGAGGCCCGCGTACCGCAAAAAAAAAAAAAAAGAAAGAAAGAAAAAACTATTATGCCTCTTGAACAGACCACCACAGGTGGTGGACCTGGTCTTTGTAACTGCTGCCATTCTATAGATACCAGAGTAGCTGAGAGTTCAGCTCACCAGCTCTAGATCCCAAAATAATATTCTTACTGCAACTTCCCAGGCAATAAAAGATAAATGTTCTCCACGAAGCAGAAAGCAAAGGTTAGAGCCCAGGTGTATTTGCTCAAAGCCAAGGATTTTTTTTTTTTTTTTTTTACATTGTGGGTTTTAAAGACATCAGCTGCACATGTGCCATACATTTAAATAATATCAGCCAATTTCTGGGAAAGGAAGTCATTAGTCTAGTGTTCATATTTCTTGACACATTTGTTTAGGATTGATTACAGACAGTAATCTTGTTTGACAGAAATACAGTCCCAACTCAGCTCACATTAGCGCCTGGCCATCAAAGCAGTTATTTGCTTTTCAGTGCTCACTAACACCATGGAGCCAGGCAGAGAGGAGCTGAAGTGCAAGGTTCCTCTGGAACCCTAGGGTCTGCCACTGGATTAAGTCAGGGGCACCATTGTTAGTTGGAAAACCCCCTGCAAGGTGTCAAGATTATACTAGACTATATCCTCCCCTGCTACCTACATTTAGTACTGTAATGGGTAGTAAGCAACCACTGCATACTAGGGAGCCAGGAGACCAAGATAAATAAGATGCTGGCTGCTCTGAAGGACCACACCAGTTGGTGGCTGATAGACAGGAATTCTCTGACCACCATGGAAGCCTGCTAGTCAGCTGTGATCCCAACCCCAGCATCAGAGTCTTGTTAAGAGATCTTTCCTTTCTTTCTGAGACCCTGTGACTCGCTCAGCAGTTGCTGGCAGTCACTTTTCTCAGAAACTACTGGTGAGCTTTACCCAGAGACCACCAGGCCCCAGGCAAGAACTGGCGGGCCAGCCAGCACACAGGTGGGTGGACCACACAAAGCAGACGCCATTTCTATATTAGTTGATGCTTGCAAACAACCAGATAGTTATGCATGAGCGATTATGTGTGCGTTATTTCTCCCAGCCATCTCACTTGTTCCACCGTCATCCTCCTTTCACGTGTGAGCACCTGAAATAATGGAGACAATAAAGTGGCTGGGAAGGGACAGAGCATATATCCAACACGGGACCACACTGGAATGTCCAATCTGCTGTGTAAGCCATGCAGCCTTACAGCACAGGAAGCTCGTCTTCATATGCAATCTCATGCAGAACCAGGCCACGTGAGCCAGGAAGAGTGGAGCTGAAGCTCCACTGAAGTAGGGAAGCAGGGAAGAGCCTGGAAACACCCCCCCCTCCCCGCCCCGATCCCAGTCTACTCCTCATGGCAGCCTGGATTCCAGCTCCACAGGCACGGTGTGAAAACCACTGCACTGGTTCAAGAGTGCAGGGAGTGATCATTAATTCATTAAGAGACCCAACATGCAAAATATGTAAAGCTATTCCCATCTGAACACACAGTTAAAGGACATGCTAGAGAGCTGTGAGTCTCTCCTAGCAGGTAATATCGCAAACAAGCAGGCTTGCGTAACAAAGCACACGTAGACACACCACACAGCGATCCTGGCAGTCCTCAAATGCAATATCGCCAGGCTCATTTGCTAGGATGAGGGTCCACAATGGTAATCTTCTAAACAAGATATATCCAGTTATTGTGGTAATAACCCCTACCTAAGAACATGATTCCGGCTAGTTCCTTTCACTTTGAAAGTTATTACATACAATATTCTTAGATGAGAGGAAGTAAAAATGTAAATTCTCCCCAAATGAGTATTTAAATAGAAAGAATTTTTTTTTTTTTTTTTTTTGCGGTACGCGGGCCCCTCACTGTTGTGGCCTCTCCCGTTGCGGAGCACAGGCTCCAGACGCGCAGGCCCAGCGGTCATGGCTCACGGGCCCAGCCACTCTGCGGCATGTGGGATCCTCCAGACCGGGGCACGAACCCGCATCCCCTGCATCGGCAGGCGGACTCTCAACCACTGCGCCACCAGGGAAGCCCCTAAATATAAAGAAATTTTAACGAAAATCCCTAAGGGATTTTTTTATTCAAACCTGACTCTAAAAATCATTATACAGGTCCTCCAGAAGAGAACAAAACACATTTTTTAAAATGTTAAATAAAAATGAGAGTAGGGTAGATAAGGGCTTGATTTACAATAATCCTATGATAATGAAAAGGGTGGTAAGGATTCAGAAAAAAGAGATGAAATCACCAATGGAACAAAACAGAAATCCCTGAAACAAATCTAAGTTACTTCATTGGCGGGGGTGTGGGGGCAGGGGGGCAGTATAAGGGGGATGCGGATTCCCTGCCTCACACAATACACCAAAAATAAAGTCCACATAAATTACAAATTGAAAATATAAAATTGAAACCATATCAGTCTCCCAAGGCAATAGAAATAAAAACAAAAATAAACAAATGGGACCTAATCAAACTTACAAGCTTTTACACAGCAAAGGAAACCATAAAAAAAAACAAAAAGATAACCTATGGAATGGGAGAAAATATCTGCAAATGATGCCACGGACAAGGGCTTAATCCCCAAAGTATACAAACAACTCATATAAGTCAACCAAAAAAAACCAAACAACCCAATTGAAAAATGGGCAGAAGACCTAAATAGACATTTCTCCAAAGTAGACATACAGATTTCCAAGAAACACAGGAAAAGATGCTCAACATCACTAATCATTAGAGAAATGCAAATTGAAACTACCATGAGCTATCACCTCACACCACTCAGAATGGCCATCATTAAAAAGTCTACAAATAACAAATGCTGGAGAGGGTGTGGAGAAAAGGGAGCCCTCCTACACTGTTGGTGGGAAAGTAAGTTGGTGCAGCCATAAGGAAAAACAGTATGGAGGTTCCTCAGAAAACTAAAAATAGAGCTACTATATGATCCAGCAATCCCAGTCCTGGGCATATACTTGGACAAAACTGTAATTCAAAAAGATAGCTGCACCTCTATGTTCATAGCAGCGCTATTCACAATAGCCAAGACATGGAAACAACGTAAATGTGCACTGACAGATGAATGGATAAAGAAGATGTGGTACATAAATACAATGGAATATTACTCAGCCATAAAAAAGAACAAAATAATGCCATTTGCAGCAAAAAGGAGGCAACTAGAGATTATCATACTAAGTGAAGTAAGTCAGAAAGAGAGAGACAAATACCACATGATATCACTTATATGTGGAATCTAAAATATAGTACAAATGAACCTATCTACAAAACAGAAACAGACTCACAGACATAGAGAACAGACTTGTGGTTGCCACGGGTGGGGGGTGGGGGGATGGAGAAGGGTGGATTAGGAGTTTGGGGTTGTTAGATGCAAACTATTACATTTAGAATGGATAAACAACGAGGTCCTACTGTATAGCACAGGGAACTATATCCCATCTCCTGGAATAAACCATAATGGAAAAGAAAATTTAAAAAAGAATGTATATACATGTATAACTGAGTCACTTAGCTGTACAGCAGAAATTAGCACAACATTGTAAATAAACTATACTTCAATTCAAAAAATTTTAAAAAAGAGAAACCATAAAAGTGCTAGTGGAAAACAAATGGGTAACTATTTATATAATAATCTTTTGATAGGGAAAGACTTTAGGCAGGATACTAAAGACATAATCCACAAAAGTAAAAGATTTGACCACATATAAATAAAAAATACATGAATAAGGACTACATAAAGTCTTTATTTAAAACTTTAGGGAAAATAAAAACTAAGATAAAACTAATAAAAACTAATGAAAGCCATTAACAACTTAGAAAAAAAACAAAATCACTTTGAAAAAGTATGTGTAACCTAACAAAGGATTAATGTCCTTTATATATAAAGAGCTTATCAATCATTAAGAAAAAAGGAGGGGATTTCCCTGGTGGCACAGTGGTTAAAAATCCTCCTGCAAATGCAGGGGACACAGGTTCGAGCCCTGGTCCAGGAAGATCCCACATGCCGCAGAGTAACTAAGCCCGTGTGCCACAACTACTGAGCCTGCGCCCTAGAGCCCGCGAGCCACAACTACTGAAGCCCACGCGCCCAGAGCCCGTGCTCCACAACAAGAGAAGCCACCGCAATGAGAAGCCCACACACCGCAATGAAGAGCAGCACCTGCTCGTCACAACTAGAGAAAGCCCGCGCACAGCAACGAAGACCCAACGCAGCCAAAGATTAATTAATTATTTTTAAAAAAGAAAAAGGATAATAGCAAAAGGAAAAATAGGGCAAAGGATATGAACAGGCTATTCATAAAACAAAAGGTCAATAAACATATAAAATATTCATATATATTTATTAATCAAAAAGTCAACAAAAGAAAATCCCTTTTTTAACCTATCAAAATGAAAAAATCTCTAAAACAATACTCAGTATCAGCCTGATTTTGAAAGCTGACACGTTACCACTGTAGATGTGATTAAATCATTTTCACTAAGAGAAAAAAGTATGCTTGTTAAGAGGGGAAAAAAATGATTCTCCACTTTTTAAAAAAATCCTACAATGATATTAAATTTTATGAGAAACCTAAGATGTTGATAACTGCACCTCAAGTCACTGCTAAGAACTGTAAGCTGGTTACCTGGAAGACAGCTTGCATCCCTGAAGGAGGTAGGCATTCAGAGTCCCAGTTGCCGCAAGTAATAGCCCCAGGTATGGAGGGGAAGGCTTCATTGGCCTCGAAGAAAACTCAGGATGGAATTGGACACCGACAAAATAGGGGTGATCTGAAATGAGAATAATCATAATGCAACTGAAGCAGATAAATATAAGAAAACTCATTAAGTGGTAAGATGATTATTTAACTTGTTACCATCATAGCCAGTTATTTTCATGATCCAACTTGGTAGCAGAATTTCACATTGCAAAACACATCACATCAATAAGAGATCCAGCATTTTATTTGTGCAAGGTGTTAGAGAGTGAGCAAAGTTAAGCAAAAGTTTTTGAATGGGAAGATGATCTGCTTTCTCCAAATCTGCCCGCTATCTAGACCCTTCACAGAGGTACAGTGGTTCCATTTCCATGGGTGGGGCCCAGGGCAGGCCACCCTAAAATATGCCTAAATGGCATATTGATTATTTTGAATTAAAGTTACTTAAGATTGAGCTGATGGGGACTTCCCTGGTGGCACAGTGGTTAAGAACCCACCTGCCAGTGCAGGGGACATGGGTTCGAGCCCTGGTCCGGGAAGATCCCACATGCCGCAGAGCAACTGAACCCGTGTGCCACAACTACTGAGCCTGCGCTCTAGAGCCCACGTGCCACAACTACTGAGCCCACCTGCCACAGCTACTGAAGCCCGCGCTCCTAGAGCCCGTGCTCACCAACAAGAGAAGCCACCGCAATGAGAAGCCTGCGCACCGCAACGAAGACCCAACGCAGCCAAAAATAAATTAATTAAAAAAAAAAATTGAGCTGATGCAAGAGGGACACTTTGACACACACCCCACCTAGTCTCCTGAAAGCAGGAAGTAAATCTCTCTTGTGAAAGGTGTACTTCCTGCCTCTGAAGTGGAAGGATACCCTTATCACCAGAGACAGGGAATTTGGGCAGAGAAGCCTATAGAAACACAACTTGTGACTTCGTTAATTTACGACCCAAGCCCAAACTTTGTTTAGATTCTTCACTAATTAAGCACCCAAAGCCTAAGTTTCTTTGTCCTGTTAATTCCTCACATATTTATTGTTTCTTTGTCTAAAAAGTATAAAGGCTGCCTGCTTTGGCCGCTTCTTAGGTCCCATTTCTATGAGACCTCCGTCTGCATGCATTAAAATTTGTTTTTCTCCTGCTTATCTGTCTTGGGTCAATTTTACTATTAGTCTAGCCACAAGAACTCAAGAGGGTAGGGGGGAACGGTCCCCTCCCAGCACCCTGGTATCCTCATACTTAAGGCTAACTGTAAGTCACTCTTTCTCTTAGATGACTTCAGGCCATTTTCCACAAGGTCTCCTTTCCCAAGGGATGGGTCCCCTGGGAATGCACCAGGTATAACTGCTTTTCTAGTCACAGCTCTGGGCTGGATATTAATCACGGATAGCACCATGAAGCTGAACAGGCACTCATGTTTCAGCCGATGCCAACGTATCTCTTGTGATGAAGAGTCTCCAAGTGATAAAAGGATGCCCTTTCAAGATGTTAATGGTGGTTATGGCTCAAGGGGTGAGAGTTCAAGATATTTTAATTTTCTCCCTTATATTGATACTTCTCTGTATCGTGTGAACCTTTACAATGAACACATATTTCTTACATTATCAGAGGGCAAATAAAGCTATTATACATTGAGGGTTGTAAGAAGTCCCTATATGAGCAATTCAAGTTCTCCTAGATGTAACAGGAACAGAAAAGTAGCTCTTCTCAAGTATCTGAAATCCCTTGTTTGGGAATGGTAAAAATTAATGGGCAACATTTCCAAATCTGGGTAGAAATTTTCTAGGATTACAAATTCCTCTCCCAACTCAGAACTCTCAAAAACTATGTTTATTCCCAGATTAGGAAGCAACTCCTAATTAGAGATTGGGCAACTCTCTCTAATCCCATAACTGCTATAGTCAAAGCATGGTCAGTATGTATTCCTTACTTTAAAAATCATTTTAATGGCCATATACATATCAAACTGAAGATGATAAAATATAAGTTTTATAGGAGGAAGTAAATATAACTTTAAATCTTTCAATGAGATGCTTTATCAAGTGATCTGAAAGTCTAGTACGAAATTCAAAATCACAAATCCCCATCACTTACCACTGAAGACCCAAAGCTACTGCTCAGTAGTAAGGAAATGATGATTGAACGGCAATGTCCACTGTCTTAAGGTTATCATTTAAAGCTTATCCCTCATCCTAATAAAATACGTAGCAGGCTAGCAGAGTGTTCTTATCTAATGGTTATGGAACTTTAGAACAGGAAAGGACTTCAGAAGTAGGGTAAATGTCCAGGTATAGACGCAGAAGCCTGGAGAAGCTTTGTCCTGTTCCTGGTCGGCTAGCTGGCGTTTCAGCTTCCATCGTCTGACTAGCTCACGCCTCCGTTTGCACCCGTGGGGCCAGGTGTGTCCTGGGGCGCTCACTGCCCGCTTCAGAAGCTTTGATGTAAGATCACCATTTGTTCTCTTCTGCAAAGGACTGATCTTTCAATTCTCAAACGATGATGATGATGATCCTTCTCCTATTTTGAGTCTTCTTTATAAAATAGTGGCAGGATCAGAGAGTAGTTTTTCATGTTTGTTTTAATTTTTACTCCTTACTTAACTAAATAAAAGTTGGAAACCTGAAAAAAAATAATAAAGCTTTGCTACACAAAATGGTAGCCCCTGGCCACAGGTGACCATTTAATAAACTCACTCAAATTAACTGAGCACATTTCAAGAGCTAAACAGCCACACACAGCTAGTGGCTACCATACTGAACAGGGCAGAACACTCCATTATTGCAGCAGATTCTACTGGACAGCTCTGAATCCAGAAAAACCCAGTGTAGACATCCTCTACATCATATCCAAGAAGAAGCCTCCTTGAATTAGAATAACATTCAGGTATGAAAGCTTGGTGAGAGGAATGCCACCTTCTCCCGGGAAAGTGTCCCCTCAAGAAAAGAAGAGAAACCAGCTGCCCTTAGAAAGGAAAACAATACCTCTTTAAATTAAAGATGTGATGAATCTTGCAGCACAGCATCTAGGGATGTCTCTGAAAGAAGCCGACAATAATTGTGGTTTTGTACCACTAGAGACAGAAACTAAGCAACGGATCGTGTCATAGCCAGGGAAAGAATATTTGAACGAATGGATCGTTGCTCTGAATCACTTTACCCAAAAAATCCAATATGAGGAAAGAGACTAAAACTTTTTATTTTGATGATGCTCTATCAGTCAAAGTATCTTTTAAATAATGCTCTTAATTGCTTTGAAACAAATTCTGACATTATACTAATCTCAAGCTTTGTTGTTCCTTTTAGAACTCCTTCAGGAACGTAGTGATTCATGGATGTGATAAGGGTAGCTAAGATCAAAATCTTCTGGGAAATTTTCCTTAATAAAATGAATTCCCTTGCAGTCAGCTTTTTAAAAACTGCAAGGTTTTACAGCAGGTCTCATTTCCTTTCCAACCCACATGAAATTTGAAAGTGTCGGTGGGAAACTAAATCCTTGCGATGAAGAAGCTTCTAAGTGCTTGCTGGTAATAATGAGAGACAGGAGAATTAAAGAGAAGAAGTACTTGAACAAAGTAAACAAATAGTCATTTGCATAAGAAATTTCTCTGCCCTCTCACATGCCAGCCTTAAGAGACTTCAACACCGAACAGTGATCCACTCTATAACAATTGTAAATGATGGGCATTTCCATCAGAAGGACTACAGAAAATACATCCTCATATTCTAATTTAAAACTTCAGGCATGGATTGATAATCTTAAGTGGAATGTCCAATGAAAACAAGAAGAACAATAAAATCCCACAGAGGTGGTGGCAGAAGGAGGCTCCGACCTGGTTTAGCTCCAGTCGCGCCAGGGGCTGGCTGGATGGCCCTGGCAGGTTGCTTAACCTCTCTGCACTCGGGTCTCCCTCTCCATAAAGTAGGAATAACATCACCTGCCTTGTAAGTTACATAAGGCACGTAGAGTCCCTAGCAAGGGGTCTGGTGAGAAGCATCTAGTGAGTGCACACTCAATGTCCACTGCTTGCCTTCTTTCTGGGTCCAGGTAACATGCTACAGTGGTCAAAGAAGCCTTTCCCAACTTCAGTACTCCTCCCTGCTCGGGACTTCTGAAGTACCTGAACAGTTGAGAGACAGAAAAGGAAAGGGACAGAGAAAAGGAATTTGAAGTAGAAGAACAGTGACGTGGACTAAAATGGAACAAACAGTAGGAAAGTTAGAAGAAGAGTAAGTAGTTCGGGTTATCTGGAGCCTAAAGTACACAGATTGGAAAAGGTAGGTTCTAGAAAACGATGCTACCATTTTTAGAGTATCCTGAACACACTAAGCATTCAATAACGAGGATGGTTTATCTAACAAATTATTGTCACATGTGCTGCACAGTCAGTCACCAGTAGTGAGGGGGCACTGGGCCATTCTTCCTCAGAGGAGGGAGAAAGCAGAATGCTGCTCAACAGTGGGCTGCCTGCCTTTCCCAGAGCGTCTAACCCAGAAGCTGCAACAAGAGACACCCCAGGAAGGGAGCAAGGACGCCAGGAAGCACACTACTGGTAGATCTGGTAGGCTCCGAACACGACATCATTTTATGGCACGTTCACTCTAATAGGCCCCAAAATGATTAGTATTATAAGCAATCTAGTTTTTCATGCACTTTATACTTAGTGCATATTATTTCTATTTAGCTGCATATTTATTTCAAAGGAGAGAGGAAAAGGAGAGCAAATAAAATGGGTCTCAAGTTATATCTTTGTATGCTTACAGTCGACAAAGAGACATTAGCTCACCACAATCACCACAAAAGTTTTCAAAAATGAAGAGCCCACTTACTTGCCAGTTCAATGATCTCCATCCGCTCCCCGTCGACATCCTGACCTACAAAACTTAAGTCATTATGCTCAAGTTGGTTGATCAGGCTAGGATTCACCTGGAAAAACAAGAAATGAAGTGTCTTTGGACAGCAGAGCAATACAGACGTATCAGCTTATGAAAATGTCCTCCACCAACTGGGTGGCTTTTCCATTTCGGTGATGCTCTAACTAGGAGTTAATTTCTATTTATATTCAAATCTCAAAGCCTATTTTTAAATTCATGATGAACCTGAGAAATAGTTGGATCACAGCCCTTACATTTGGGAGGCCCACCTTCTACTGTCCAAAGATGAGTTTCAAAAAAAAGCAGGGAAGATGGCGGAAGAGTAAGACGCAGAGATCACCTTCCTCCCCAAAGATGAGTTTCAAAAAGTAGGACTGTGAGACTACATCAAACTAAAAACTTTCTACACAGCGAAGGAAACCATCATCAAAACAAAAAGGCGGGGAATTCCCTGGCGGTCCAGTGCTTAGGACTCCACACTTCCACTGCAGGGGCATGGGTTCAATCTCTGCTTGGGGAACTGAAGTCCCGCAAGCCACGCAGCATGACCAAAACAAACAAACAAACAAAACAAGGCAACCTACTGAATAGGAGAAGTTATTTGCAAATCACGTATCTGATAAGGGGTTAATATCCAAAATATATAAGGAACTCATACACCTCAACACCAAAAAAAAAAAAAAATTAAAAAATGGGTAGAGGATCTGAATGGACCTTTTTCCAAAGAAGACATACAGATGGCCAAAAGGTACATTTAAAGATATTCAACATCACTAATTATCAAGAAAATGTAAATCAAAACCACAATGAGCTATCACCTCATATCTGTGAGAAAGGCTATCATCAAAAATACAAGGAATAACAAATGTGGGAAGGATGTAGAGAAAAGTCCTACAATGCTGGTGGGACTGTAAGTTGGTACAGCCACTAAGGAAAACAGCATGGAGACTCCTCAAAAGATTAAGAGTAGAACTACCATATGACCTAGCTATTCCATTTCTGGGTACCTATCCAAAGAACGTGAAAACACTAATTCAAAAAGATGTTCACTGCAGCATTATTTACAATAGCCATGATATGGAAACAACGTAAGTGTCCACTGATGGATAAAGAAGATGTGAGATTATATACATATATATATATATATATATATATATATATATATAGCAGTTGAATTGTTACTGGTTCACAAGTGGGCAGGTAATCTAAATTGACCCAATCAGGTTTAGGAGAGATGCATGTTGCCTCACTTGCCACTGGCAGCCATCTTACAACTACGAGGGAGACCAGCCTAAGGACAAGGCAGACACACAGAAAAGGGTAGGGCCAAGGGACTCCTAGACAAAGCACGAGCCTTGATTGTACCATGCCTGGAGCCCGCCAAGCCTCTGGACTACGTGTTACCTGAGATAACAAATTTCCTTATTGCTTAGGCTGGTATCAGTGAATAATGAGCAGGAATTTTGACTCTTCACAGTCAAAAGCAATGTAATTGGTACACCAATTAATCCCTGAACAGACAATTTGCATTTTGGGGAACGTAGGCTTCTCATGCGGCAATCTCAACAATAACTCCTCTTCATCATGCGACACTAAGCTTCATGCTCAATGTAGCTTCCAAGAGGCTCCCAAACCAAGAGTCCATCATGTGATACCCAGAGCCACATCCCTATCCCGAGAGGCATTTGGTTCAGAAGATGCAAGTACCCTTTTCCCAACTCTGCCAAAATAAAGGGCAGGAGGTTCAGGATAAGGATAACAACTTTATCTCGGTCTAAGAGACAGCAGTTAGGGTAACAGAGAGCCCTGAAATGTCCCATGTGCAGATACTTAAAGATTTTGCCTTTGGAAAGCCAAGACCAGAGTCTCCGCACCCCTACCCGCCTCCTCTGGGAAATCTGACACTTCTCCCCTGAGCCCTATGGACACCAGGCCGGACAGCTTCTCCAGAGGCCCGCTTGTGATCACTGGGGTTCCTCACACTAAGCATCTATATTCCACAGTAATTCAGTGTAACAGCCATACCTCATACCGATGTCTGTGTCTTTCTTCTATAAAAGGAACGTCACCATAAAGTTTCCCTGCAAAGATATGAAAGTGAAATGAATACTGTAGCAATCAGCTTTGGAACCACAACCGTGGCATCTGTGTGGGGGAAATCTCTTTGATCTCCATCCGTCTATCAGAGGCCTAAAAATGAACCAGACTCTAGATAGTAATCTCGATTTTCTTTTCCTATAGGACAGCCATAGCTTCTTTGAAACCCTGAAGCAATTCTCAAGTAAGCCGTCAGCAGTGCACAGAGGGAAGCCCACCATGGACTCCAGCAGAGGCCCTCCTTTCATACGCCTGCCTGCAGAACGGAGAGCCCCAGTGACATCGGCACCATCACCACTGTGCAGATTCACAACGGGGCTCATGTTACAAAAGAAGAAAATGAAACCAAGGGAAGGGAAACGAAACCAAAGGACTTGCCCAAAGCCCCGCCCCGCTGGCCATGCCGTCCTGTCTGGAGCCCAGGCTTCCTCACTCCCGGCCCAACGCATTCTCCACTACACCAGCCGCCTCTTCTTTCGCACGTGTGGTACTGGCCACACTGGTTTACACCCCACCTTAAAAATATGACTATCCTTTGACTAAAATTTGACCTCTAAGAATTTACTCCAGAAAACAAAAACGAGGACAGAGATGTAACCACTAAGATGTGACCTGCTGCGTTATTAGCAGGGGACAGTCGGAAACCAGCAGCGCCTCAGGAACGGAGGGCTGCTGGCAGGAATGAGAGCACATCTCCACCCACAGTTCTCAACCAGGGGTGTGTGGCAGAGAATCACACGCGCGGCTGCTTAGACAGGCCCGTGTCGCAGCGGGGGCCGCAGCCCAGGGCAGCATCTCGGGCACAGCCTGTCTGGCGATGGACACGGGGGCCAGTGGGACGCCCAGTGACCCCAGTGTGAGGTGGAGAGGAGCGGGGTCTGTCACCAGACACCTCTCAAGAACACAGGGCCCATGGAGCACGTAGAGAAGCGGGATGGCCAAGTGGGTCACAGCACTGGAGCAGGCACAGGGGCCGACGACTATTCCCTCCGCACCGGCTCTCAGCACGCAGACCCCAGGCTCACAGCCAGGGGACGGGAAGACCTGCCGACAGCGCTGGAACACATCGCCGAACCCCAGCAGAATCAGGAGCAGGGCTCGAGTCCACAGGCAGGGGATTGCCAGACTCTCCAAGGTGTCATCAGGCCGCGGAACAGGATGTTTCAACCAAGAGACCGAATGTCTCACATCTCGCTTGAGCTTCTGACTTGGATACAGAAAACTCAAACTGGCTGTATTCTCCATGACTAAGTGTGATCAATTATCATGACTGAACTTCTACTTGCAATCCTGTGCATACAAACTGAGTTCCCTGGTGGCGATGTTAATGACAGTGAGTATTTAGCTATGTGCCTTGGAAGAAAAATGGGCATAGTGGGGGCAGGGAGCTCCTTTGAGAGAACTCCAACACGCCACTGCCAGGGGGTCATTCAAGACAGAGCCCTTTGTACTCAAACTATCGGTTCATAAAAATGAAAGAAAAAACGGAAGATGATAGCACAATAATGCCCAGTTGGAAAAAATGGAAACACTTATACCCTGAAGTTACAAGAAAAAGCAGTTGAAACATCTGGACCTAACTTTGAGAGGATTCTGATTCTCCTCTGACCTCTAACTTTGTCATTGATCTTTTCCTCCTAGAGTCCAAAATGTCTTCTCTCCTTCCTTCATTAGGACAGATGACTAAGCAAATCCAATAACAGAGCCTGCCAATACTAATAGAGATGGTGACAAAAATGGCAAAAACCTCCAAATTAGGATATAAGGAATTATATTGGGGAATTACATCTGAGTCATCGGGACTAGCACGATATTGCACGAACTTTTGAACCTGCGTGGCTTGTGCCTGCTGCCTGGCTTAAGGCAAACTTTGTGTTTGCTATGAAATCCCAGAAGTGACAGGAAGAGGGGAGGTATAGTGACTCTGGAGCCAGAATGCCTGGCTTTAAATTCCACTACACCATGTAATGGATGTGTGACTTGGGCAAATTACTGCACCTCTCTGCCTCAGCTTCCTCATCTGTAAAATGGGGGTGATGACAGTCTCTACTTCATAGCGTTGTTGTGAGGACTGAATAAATCAAAACATGTGAAACACTTAAAACAGTAAGTAAGCCATGTGACTGGTATTGTTATCTCTAGACTATGAAATCCAAACAGAAAGAATGGAAGCTAGAACATAAGTTGTACAAGATAATAGACAAGATAGGGACCCATCCCCTCAGTTCTTGAGACCAGTGTCTAGCATATAAGCAGGTACTCAATACATATTTGTTTAATGAATGAAGCATATATATGGGGCAGGGGGCGTACGTGGTACACGATGAAACATGTTTTCAGAACTTTGGAAATGTTGTTTTGTGCATTCAAAATCTTTCTTAATCACTGACAAATCTATCAAGAATGAATTTATGAAATTAATCCATTGCCATATCCATGAAAAAAGAAAAAAAATTAAATTTCCATTAAAACTATATGTTGAGAATCAGCTCAGAGTGTTACCAGATGAAAACACCTTAAAATCAAAAACTAAGAATTCTCACTGTAGGGTCGCCCTGGCCCCAGGAATTCTGATTTCGACGCTCTCAGGAGAGTGCCCAGGCACGTGGGTTTTTACAAAGCACCAAGTGACTCCCTGTGCATTCCTCGTCAGTAACCACTGAGCCACAGTATCACTGAACGTGCTGTTGGGGGGACAATCAATGACAAGCGAGATGCTGGATGCAGCTGGACGCAGACTGTATCCAGCTGTGGACTGAAAAGACTAAGGGGTAGATATGCCATGTCGTTAGGAGCGCTTCTCTGGACGGATTTATTGAGCACACGTGCCATGTGGTAAGCCTAGGCACAGGGGACATCCTTAATGATGACAAAGTGACATGGTCTTCCTTCCTGTCCTAGTCTTTTTGGAGACAAAATAAAATGCAACAGAGATTAACTGCACATAAGCTTAATGTTCACTTAAGAAGCACGTAGCAGCAAAGCTTTAGAGAAAGACACCTGATAAGGTCTTAGGACCTACAAAATACTCTCAGTGTAGGCAGCAAGACACCAACAATGCATATAACAGCATCGTCGGAAACAAAAACCCTACCGAATTACACCTTCTCCTTCTCTAATTCGCTACTGGGTAGATTCTGTCTCATATATAATATATATTTAACCCACTAACGGTCTTACCAATCCCCACCCTCCTGTTAATAATCCTAGCGTCTGAACCTGAACCTTTCTCTTTCCTTTTCAGAGCAAAAACTTCCCCCACAAAAAGCTATACAAGCTAGAAGGTGGAAACAACCCAAATGTCCGTGGACAGGTGAATGGATAAACAAAAATGGTATATACATGCAATGGAATATTATGCAGCCTTAAAAAGGAAGGAAACCCTGACACATGCTACCATATGGATGAATCTTAAGGACTTTATGCTAAATGAAATGTCAGCCACAAAAAGCAAATGCTACATGACTCCACGTATATGAGGCACCCAGAGTCATCAAATTCTTGGTGAGAGAAAGCAGAATGGTGGTTTCCAGGGGCTGGGGGAAGAGGAATCAGGAGTTGTCGTTTAATGGGTAAAATGTCTTAGTTTTGCAAGATGAAAAAGTTCGGGAGATCAGCTGCACAACAATGTGAATATACTTAACACTTCTGAATTGTACACATAGAAATGGTTAAGATCACAAATTTTATGTTATGTGTGTTTTACAACTAAAATTTTAAAAAGTAAAAGGTAAACAGCCCCATTCTTGCCGCCACCACTCCCTCTTCCTCTGACTCCCCCTTTATCTAACACCCCATCCCCACCCTTTGCAACCCAGCTTTCATTCCTGTCATTTTACTGAACAACCCAGCAGATCTGTCCTCAGTGAGGACTGGAGTAACGCCCCCATCCCCCATCTGTGACCTCTGCTCCTCTCTGGACTCCCCTTGCCCCGCCTCCCTGACCTGCGGCCTCCACTGGGGACGGCCGCCCACGTTTACACCCTCCCTTCCTCTCCCACCTTCACTCCCCGGGAAGCCGTCAGCCTTACGCTCCCATTCTACACCTCCCGATCCTTACCTTTCACCGGGCCTCCACATTTCCTATTTCCAGGGGGCCAGAAGAAATCACCCGTAGTGTGCAATAAAGCTAAAATCACTACTTGATGGGCTTCATTACCTCTCTCTCAGAATACCTGCTGTGCTTTTGCACAAATATCTTTTAACTGCTGCACCCGTGTCTTAATTTGACTCACTTTTAAGACTGCCCAGAACCTTGCCCTGTACTAATTAGGTATTATAGGAGCTAGAGCTCTCTTTGTATGTGCAAGGATTTGCTGGTGTTTGTCTAGAGATCCCAAGAGGCTGCCCAGAGTGCAGATTTTTGGTGTATTTGGCTTGCACAGTGTCGGCAGACACACAGTTATTAATTTTTAAATATGTTGCCAACATTTAAGAATCAGAAGATTTCTCATAAAACTCTAGATTTCCAGATTCTCTTAAAAATTTAGAAGACTGGCAACAGTGAATCAATCCACAGTCCTTCATGCAACTATCAGCTACAGCAGTTACTCCTTTGATGGGTCAAGTGCTTGTCAATTTGCCCCAGGCCCCACCATTCCCTATGGCCTCTCTAACTCTGAGGCCCACTGTTAACTGCCATTGATTGTTGAGCTCAAGCCATGGCATTTCTCACACTTGGCTGTGTAACTCGTTCACATTCCCAACCAGGGCCTACTGGCCCAGCTGCTCAGTCCAAGGTTGATACAGGGTCCTTCCTCAAGTCAAGCACCTGATTTCAACTGGCTTTCGGAAGCCAGGGGTGGGCTCTTCACTCCCTGTTCTCCTCCACAAGACACTCCTCCTGAAACCTGCGGAAGCCTGTCTTGGGGCTCTCAGTGCGAGGAGGCTCAGCTCTGGGAGCTGTTTGGGGGTTTCTGTCCCCTCTGATTAAGGTCCAGCCATTTGGCAGAGTGAGGTGGTCAGGAGTTCGGGCTCTGAAATCAGCTCAGTGACTGTCTAACAAGTGACTTTGCCATGCTACGACACCGTTCTCGCGTGCAAAATGCGGCTGGGTCCCAGGGGTGTTGACAGGCATAACTGAAAAGATGCCCACCGTGTCCTAGTGACCGATACTTAGAAAGTGCACGGTCCGGTATCTTTCTCCTTCTCCATCTTTTACTTTTGGATTTTAGCAGATCATTCCTTTAATTTTTAGAAAACATCTCATTTCTTTTAAGTATCTAAACTCCTCCCCTTACCCTAATTTTATTTTTCATGTTCTGCTTTTATCTCAATTTTCTATTATGAAAATGTTAATTTTCTAGTTTAAAAATGCTAGTCCTTCCCTTTAACTCTGCACTGCAGGGTCACATGCTTTTCCATTGCTTGTATCTCCTTTTATTCCCACCCCCACCCCCCCTTTTAGTATTCTCATCGCATTTTTTTAAACTCTTTTCTTAGATTTTCTGCGTTCTTCTGCTAGACCATATTAGCAGGTTGGGGAGCCAGGAAACCAGAAGGGAGGGGCTTGAGAGAACCTGCAAGACAAAGGGGCTGCCTGCCCCCACCCTTCGGCTCACCTCTCCTCCCCAGCCACTGGCCCCGTGAGAGCCCATTCTTAACACAGGCCACTAACTGAAGTTTATCCCCAGCTCTGAGAGAATCACAGGTCAATACGATAAACCCTCCCCAGTCACGATCGCAGCGTCGCACTGGAATAGTGCTTTCCTGTGCCAGGTGCTGTTCTAAGGACCCACGTGCATAGCTGATTTAGCCCTCACAAGGCCCCCACAAGGTAGCAGCTCTTCTGATGTCCATTTTCTAGATGCATAACTGAGGGTGAGCAGCTACACAGCCAGCGACTGAGAGCTGGGGATGGGGCGGTGTGACTCCAGGGGCTGGGTTGTAACCACCTCCCGAGTTCCCACAGGTGAAGTGCTCAGGACAGAGCTGGTCCAGTAAGGGGGATATAAATGCTTTAACCCCTTACAATTAAAGGAGCTATGTCCCAGACCTGTGAGCCCCCATATCCACGAATACACTTTGCTGGGAAAGCCCCAGCAAAAGGCAAGAAGCAGCCGGGGAGAGAGGGACCCCCAGTGTGGGCTGTCCACGGGGAGGCTGGCCCACTCCTCTCCCGAGGCCCATCACGCTCCTTTCAAACTCCTGTCTCAGCGCAACATGTTACCGTGGCACAGACCTTCTGGGTCCCTAACTCCCTAGTGATCTCTTTCAAACTGTTTTATAAATCACCTCATTAACCCAGCCAAGGTTTTTTGTGCGGCTGGTTTTTTCCTCAAACTTCCTAACAATCTAATCACACAAGGAACTAGAAGCTGTTTCTGTCTATCAACGCTTGGATAAGAGATAAGAAAGCACAAGCAGTTTTTCTAGCCTGAAAATTTCTTCCCCTTATCCGCCTGTCTTTCAGTTCTTTCAAATGTGAAATTAAACCACTCTGCATTTCCAATGCCTTGAATTTTACCCAGATCCTTAATACGGGGACTCACTCAATACCTTCCTAATTGGCCTCTTGCCTCTGTCCTCTCAAAACAAAAACCTCTTTCTCTTACAGTAAAGCAGAACCAAGCTTTCAGTCAAGTCCTTCTCCTTCTTATGAGGAAATGCAGACAAGGTCCCCAAAAGGAACGAAGTCTTTTCCTAAACTATTCAATTTTCACCTGCTGCGTCCAGACAGCTTCGCTGGCCTCCTGCAGCCTAGACTCTGCCACACTCACTAGCAGCTGGCGTCACCCTGAGGAGCTCTTCCCAGCCTCCTCTGCCAGCGGACGTCTGCCAGCATCAACTCACTGTCCCCATGTCGCCTGCCCTGAGGATGAGGGTCACGTCAGAACTCTGATGGGAAATCACCAGGACCTGGTCTCCAGCCGTGCGCACTGCACAGCAGGGGGCTCCTAATTCCTTCCAATACATCATGCTGCATCCGCCACTGGACCGGACACCCCTGGAGGGCAAAACAGCATCCACTCACCTTTAACGACCCCACGGCCCAGCCCCACCGTGCTCAGGGGCTGGCCCTCTCCCTCTTCTGCTTCCCCGAGTGCAAGGGTGCTGGTTTGGAGGGCAGAGTCACGCGGATTGCATACACAGTTTGGGACTGCTTTAAACTGGGTTTACTCTAGCGTTCCTACCAGCGCACACCCACACCAGACTGCGCAGTATTCAAACACGCTACCTGAATGGTCCCAATAATGTGTTCCTGCCGCTGGTGGCAGTTCGGTTCAAAGACCACACTTGGCACAGACAAAACAGGCTTCTTTTCCTGGATGTCTTAGCAACATACTTGGGACCTGACCAAAAAAATTAAGCCAGGGACCTATAATATTTTGGACACACTGTTCAAAAGGCTGTCAGCTGTCCCCTGAATGAGCTCTGAACCTTGCCTGTATTGCTTTGTACTTCAGTATGTTCCCAGCTCTCACACTCAGTTGAGAGCCACAAGCAAAACAATAAAGTTTCTGAAGTCTTAAAACCCTCTCATACCAAAGTTCCTCGGTGCTCTCCCTGGCTCCCCTCTCACCTGAGCCTGACCCCCTCCATCTCTAGCCACACCTCAATCTAGATCTCTCACTCTTCAAAGCACCCCATTTAAGACTTAACTGCTAATGTAAAATAGATAGCTAGTGGGAAGCAGCGGCATAGCACAGGGAGATCAGCTCCGTGCTTTGTGACCACCTAGAGGGGTGGGATAAGGAGGGTGGGAGGGAGGGAGACGCAAGAGGGAGGAGATATGGGGATATATGTATATGTACAGCTGATTCACTTTGTTATACAGCAGAAACTAACACACCATTGTAAAGCAATTATACTCCAATAAAGATGTTTAAAAAAAAAAAAGACTTAACTGCTTTGTACCATATCCCCCTGCTTTTCAAAAGTCATCTAATGAGTTAATCAACCAAGTAATGGTATCACTATAAGTAGACAAGTCCTACCATCTACATTCCCAGATAAAATGTGTGTGGTTTGTAAACTGAGGTATAATTTACATGCAGTAAAATATACACATCTGAGGTGTTTGACAAGTTTCACAATCCTGAAATGTGTGTTTAAAGAGTCCCGTTTTGGAGAGTGATCGTAACGGTGGGCTGTGGAGCCAGGGCCACGTGTTCCAGTAGAAGACTAGAAACTATGTGAGAAGAGCAGCCGAGGCCTGTCCCCCGCACCCACCCATGGTGAGCTGTTCCACCTGTGGGCCCTCCTGGGACCCTGTGGGCCCCACAGGGTTCCACCCGTGGGCTCAGGTGAACAGTACAAAGGCTGGACCAAACGGCCTCTGAAAGCCGTCTTGGCCTTACTCTGTCACTAAATAGGGTATTTAGGCAGGCAAGTGGACAAGTGGGGAGATGTCCTTGAACGCTCCCCAGGAGGGTAGCAGCCTTGCAGCCTTGGCCTCTTGCTTCAGCCTGTGCTTCTTTTGTTTAGACGGGGTTTCTGTAAGCCGTGGCAACCCCAAGGCAGAACAGGATTCCCCTGTCTTTGTTCAGCTCTGGAACTAAGAATGGTTTTCACATTTTCAGATGGTTAAAAAAAAAACAAAAGAAAAAGAATGTTTCATGATGCATGAAAATTACATGAAATTCACATTTCAGTGTCCATAAATAAAGGTTCATTGGAACACAACCATGCTCGTTCACTTGCATATTTGCCTATTGCTGCTTTCACGCTACAACACAGAGTTGAGTAGTTGCATCAGAGACCATATGGCTCCAAAACTGAAAATATTTACTATCTGGCCCCTTACAGAAAAAGCTTACCAACCCTTGCTTTAGACCATCTAGGTAAGAGACTCTGGGCTGGTATACCTCTCTCTTCCCATATTAAGTGCTGGTGGAGACTTCAGACATGGGTGGTATACAAACAAGTAAACCAACATCTGGAAAGGGGAAATTTCCACTTTGTAGAAATGAAAACAAATGCAAATTAAAGTACAATAATACAAGGCCCTTTTTGTTCTTGTTAATAGAAAAAGAAGAAAAATAATAAAAATATTAGCAAAAAGACTAGAGAAAGCAAGGACACGACACTACAGTTAACATCATTATGAACTGGTTCACCTTTTCTTTCAAACAATCCAGCAGAATTATCAGTTGTAAAAGTGTTCATACCCTTTGACATAATAGTCTGACTTCTGGAAATCTATCCTAAAGAAACAATTAAAAGAACAAAAGAACACTGGGTCAAAATGTTCACATCAGCATTTTTCTAACAAAATGACAGAAACAACCTGAAATGCTTAGCAGATGGAAATGAATCAGTATATTATGGTTCCTTAACTCAATTAAATATATGTCCAAATAATAGACATGAAGACTAAATACATGAAAAAGTTTGCTACTATAACAGACTATATAAAAACTAAGGATGATAGGGACTTCCCTGGTGGACCCGTGGTTAAGACTCCACACTTCCACTGCAGGGGGCCCGGGGTTCAATCCCCGGTCGGGAAACTAAGATCCTGCATGCCACGTGGTGTGGCAAAAAAAAAAAAAAAACAACTAAGGTTGATAGATAAAGTTTAGAAAAGACCATGAAAACTTAAAAAGAAAAAGTTTAGAAAAACAAGGAATGGAGTACTGACACATGCTATAATGTACACATACGTTTAAACATTATGCTAAATGAAAGAAGCCAAACACAAATGCCAGAGATCATACCATTCTATCTATATGAAATATCCAGAAAAGGCAAAACTATAGATTAAGGTAATGGGCTCAGGGCTGGAGGGGGTGGTGGTGATAGCTAAAGGGAACAGGGTTTCTTTTTGAGGTGATAAAAATGTTCAAAATTTGACTGTGGTGATGGTTGCATAACTCTGTGAGTTGTACACTTTTAACAGATGAATTGTATGGTATGTAAATGACATCTTAATAGAGCTGTTTAAAATTTTTTTTCAAGGCAGGCAAAAGATGTTAATTAAGCAACAAACTTTGGTGTTATGTTTAAGATTCATAAAAATCATCGATGCTACTTTCAGGTCTACTGTAAAGAAAAACAAATCCTAAATCAGTCTTATTTCCATCAAGACAGGTAAAAATTTTAAATATATTGAACACAATGCTCTTTTTAAAAAGCTTAGTACGATTATAACTGAATCTTTTATAGTAGATAACAATTTTAAAAGATGAAATTTCTCACTAACCATTTTTGCCTCTTAGACCACTATTTGAACAAAGTTTCAAAGTATTTAGAAACATCTGAAAGCCAAAGAATTGCTGCTAATACCCACAAAGAGAAAAAAATCTTATATTCTTAAAGAAAAAAGTCACTTAAAGAACACTGGCTTCTCACCCAGAGAGAGTAGGGAAATATGTGCACTTTAAAACTTTTCCTTTTTAAATTTCCTTCTTGCTAGGAAGCTTTATATTCCTTAGAAGCTGTTTATCAGCCTTAAAGGAGAACCTCATATTTCTAGTCTTATTCTTCTTTGAGTGAAGAAGGTATTTTTCTAAGGTATTCTTATAACTTCACAGGAATGATGCTGGACGCCCGAGATACCTGGGTTCCCTCCTGTGCATCCGGGACGGGTGGGGTGGGGGGTGGAGGGGGGAAGGTGAGCAGCGCAGGCATCTGTCCCGGCCACTGCTGTACTATCTCCAGAATCGAGCACAGTGCATATGGCGCAGAGCAGGCACTGAGATACATTTATCAAATTGAATTAAGGGTTTTGGGGTTACATTAAGTTATTCTCATATCATATGTTAAGCTATGGAAAAAAGTTCCACAGAAATTAGAATAACCTTATCGGGACTAGAAGATCAGCAAGTATCAGACAGTGAAGCATGTCATATTTTCCTTACCCCATGCTGGAGCCACTCGGGGAACAGAGAAATAGACTTCTGAGACATAACTGGCCCCCTTCTCAAGAAGTTCAAAAATTAGCGGCTCAAAGCAGTCAGACATGAAACAGTTAAACAGGGAGTTGGTTTCGATGCAGTGGAGAAAACAGTGGATTGGAAAGAACTGAGCTGGAATCAGGGCTGTCCTGGTACAGGGTCAACCCCAGGAGCATCGGTAAAGCACAAAGCAGCCCACTGGCCAGGGTGTGGTGGAGGGCAAATGAGAAGGGGCATCCATGTGTGTTCTACCAACCCTTTCAGGGAGAGGAATGGGGAAGCAGGAGGACCAGCGAGTGCAGAGGCAGGGAAGGGGCGACAGGGGCGGGACGGGAGAGCTCCAGGAGGGCTGTGGCCAGGCACGGCCATGTAAATGATGCCTGCCATGTTATAAAACAAATGATCTGAGAAACTTACTTAATATTGAATTTTCAGTTTTGAAAACAGTTCTTCTTATTCCCAGCCTCATCGTTCCTCCCAAATTGCCAGGGTTGTGTTCCGGCATATCAATCACCTTAGAAAACAAAACAAGTCCGGTTTTGCCATCTTGTAAAAACGTAATTTCCCACATTTCAAGCTTTACTTTTAGGGGATGCTCACTGGGTAAGGATGTTCCTTAAACAAGAAAATCCGATCGTTCCTTCCAACCTTCCCATTCAAACACAGTCGTGCTTTTATACACTCCTCACAGTATGCTGCCTTTTCATCTCTGCTTCTCATCTTTCATTCAAATCACAGGTAAAAAACTTCTCAGGAGCATCTTTATAAGCTCCCTCCTGTCATTAGTCAAAGTGTCAGTTCCAGGCGATGTTCACACTTCACCTTCTGGGACCTTCCGCTTTGGTCTTCACGTCCCTTATAATAACAACCCTCTCCCACCGCCCACTCCACTCCCTAAACATTTTCCATAAGCAAATCTGTCCATTTTGGAAAAGGATACCAGAAGTACAGTGGTCCCTCAATATCCAGGGGGACACGTTCCAGGACCCCTCTGGATAACAAAATCCTTGGACGCTCCAATCCCTTATATAAAGTGGCATAATACAGTCAGCTGTCGGTATCTGCGGATGCCGAACCCATGGATACGGAGAGCCAACTGAACTTATTTGCAGAAAATCATTTAGAAGGATTCTTCTTTTTTTTTTTTTTTTTGGCTATGCCATGCGGCATGCAGGATCTTAGTTCCCCAACCAGGAATCGAACGTGTGTCCCCTGCAGTGGAAGCATGGAGTCTTTAACCACTGGACCACCAGGGAAGCCCCCTAGAAGGGTTACTCTTATTAAAAAAATTAAAGAAAAAAAATATATATATAATCCATTCTACCACATTCCATAGGTAGAAACCTAAGTGCCACCCTGGATCTCTCCCTCTCCCTCATCTCCAATGTGTCAAGTCCTATCCACTTACCGGCTCTAGACTTCCTGCATCCATCCACAGCTCCCACCACCAAACAAACCACAGTCCCTCACCTGGACTGCGGCCAGAGCTCACCAACTAGACATGCCCCACATTCACATGTCCCCCCAACCCTGCGCACTGCAGGCAGAGCGGTCGTGGTGTTTCTCCTGCTTGAAATCCTTGACTGCCTGGTACTGGCCCAACCTAGCCCTCAGCCTCACTTCCTGTGACTTTCCCCTCCTACCCTGAGCTCTGGTCGCTGAGCCTTCCTTCAGTTCCTCAAGTGCATCTTCCTTCCTCCCACCATGGAGACTTTGAACATCTCCCACTCCCCTACCCTCTTTTCCTAAATTAATCCATCCCTAACCTTAAGATCTTAGCTCAACTACCCAATATGAGCTTCCGCAGGAGTTGATATTAGCAGGCGCCATACCCTAGTCAGGGTCCTCTATCAACATGCTCCCCGTCACCGTGCTCCCCTCCGTTTGTGTGTAGAGTGCTTTGTGCGCTAGACTGTGAATCGCTAAGAGCTGGGGCACTTTTTGCTTTCACCATCGCATTCCCAGCCCCTAGCACACATGGAACTGGCATCTGGTATGCACTGAACGAATGCAGGGATGATTGAATGAACTCAGACCAAATAATTTCAGATTTATCTTTAGGATTAACTCACAGAAATGCAGACACGTGATTTTTATGAAAAGTCTGTTCTTGATAGCCAATGGTCTATTTTCGCAATTCTGTTCACTACAATCTCATGGTTTTATTTCATCTTTAAGCTGTTAGAACAGACTACAGTTGGGTGAGTTAACCTGTTCTAATGGAATTGCTCAAGTTTCCTCTCATAAAACCTTCCTCTCCTTGTTTTTTCTATACCCTAACTGCCACACGTTGCTCTACAGGAATCCTTGACAACTAGAATTTTCCAAGAACTTGTATGATCTTATCAGTGCTCCAGAAGAACTTTCTGAGCCATTTGAACCCTGTGGCCCGGGTACACTCTAAGAGTCACTGAGAGGAAGGGGTGGAGAAAAAACTTGACTACACCCCTTGGCAGATGGAGCGCTTGGTTCTGAAGTGCTTTTGGCCTTGGCGTGTCTTTCCTATCTTCTTGGGTCGGCTAATTACGGCTAGATTAAGTATTACAGGAGTGAGGTGAGGAGAGGGCATCAGCTTCCAGTTCAGAAAACTGAGCTGTTTAGCTTTCAGCCCCTTGGGTATTTTCTAGGAAAGGACAGATAAGACTACATTACCTGCCACAGACTCGTAAGAAGTCCTAGGTTGATTCACAGCTACAATTTCCGCTTCAGCTGAAGACAACCTGAACCCTTTAGGAAGACCACAGCAATAAACTCCCCTGGTTTCTTCTTATAAGTGTACTGTAATGCTTTAAGTCAGCCTTACTTCCGGCACTGGGTTTCTCCACTCAGGAAGAGTCTTTTAATGTAGTTTGTTCAGTTATTGGCATGTTTGGAATTCAAGGAATGTTCTGGTATAAACCACTGAAAATGGAGTCAAATGACCCAACGAAGAACAGGAATCCTCCCTTACTGCTTACTTGGGTTGAATCTGACAAACAGAAGGCCAGAAAATATTTCCAAAAGAAGTATTTCCAAAAGCTAAATGCAGTGGGCACAGGGCTGCCTAAGGGTCTTAAACACTCCTCCAACATAGAGGGAAGTCTGGAAATTCCTGAAAGAGCAATATGAGAACATTGTTTAGAAACATGAACTATCAGGAGAAACAGCTATAAGAGTTGAGTGTGGTAGACAGGAGGTGAGGATTACTGAATTTTTTCATTATAGGCTTTTTGGAATTGTTGGGTTTTTTTTTTTTTGGAATTGTTGAACACTTAATTACTTTAATGAAAATACAAATTGAAGGCCTAAATAGTGAAATATATTGTATAGGCCTTCCACTAGGGTATTAGTTCACATTATCCCTGCTGTTTTCAAAAGCAATATATCAGACCTTCTGCTGATATGATAGCACAGAAAGAAATCCCAAGGTGTAACTGCCACGGTGACCCTCCGATTAAAATACGCTCCCATAGAAACCACTGGAGAGGCAAAGAAAACGGTAGACAAAAGATGGGGGAGCAGATGGAAGTAGCTTTCCAACTCTAAATGATGCCCTGAACAGCAGTGAAAGGAGAAAAGCAGAGCAAGAACTGACAGGCGGCTTCATCCGGGGATGCCCATCACACACTCAGTGGAAGGATGTCCAGGCCAGGAAGACCTTCAACATGGCAGAAGAGTAAGATGTGGAGATCACCTTCCTCCCCACAGATACATCAGAAATACATCTACACGTGGAACAACCCCTACAGAACACCTACTGAACGCTGGCAGAAGACCTCAGACCTCCCAAAAGGCAAGAAACTCCCCCACGTACCTGGGTAGGGCAAAAGAAAAAAGAATAAACAGAGACAAAAGGATAGGGACGGGACCTGCACCAGTGGGAGGGAGCTGTGAAGGAGAAAAGGTTTCCACACACTAGGAAGCCCCTTCACTGGCAGAAACGGCGGGTGGCCGGGGGGAAGCTTGGGAGCCGCGGAGGAGAGCACAGCAACAGGGGTGCGGAGGCCAAAGCGGAGAGATTCCCGCACAGAGGAACCATGCCGACCGGCACTCACCAGCCCAAGAGGTTTGTCTGCTCCCCCGCCGGAGCGGGCGGGGGCTGGGAACTGAGGCTCCGGCTTCAGTCGGAGCGCAGGGAGAGGACTGGGGTGGCGGTGTGAACACAGCCTGAAGGGGGGTAGTGCGCCACGGCTGGCCGGGAGGGAGTCCGGGGAAAAGTCTGGAGCTGCCGAAGAGGCAAGAGACGATTGTTTCTGGGGGCGCAAGGACCCTCTCTGAATCCCCTCGATTCAGAGCACCGCCTAAACGAGCTCAAGAGACGGGTGCAAGCCGCGTCTATCAGCGCAGACACCAAGAGACGGGCATGAGACGCTAAGGCTGCTGCTGCCGCCACCAAGAAGCCTGTGAACAAGCACAGGTCACTGTCCACACCTCCCCTCCCAGAAGCCTGTGCAGCCCGCCACTGCCAGGGTCCCGTGATCCAGGGACAACTTCCCCGGGAGAACACATGGCGGCCTCGGGCTGGTGCAACGTTCTGCTGGCCTCTGCCGCCGCAGGCTCGCCCCGCATCGTGCCCCGCCCTCCCCCCCGGCCTGAGTGAGCCAGAGCCCCCGAAGCAGCTGCTCCTTTAACCCCGTCCTGTGGAGAAAAGGGAACCCTCTTGCACTGTAGGTGGGAACGTAAATTGATACAGCCACTGTGGAGAACAGTATGGAGGTTCCTTAAAAAACTAAAAATAGAACTACCATACGACCCAGCAATCCCACTACTGGGCATATACCCTGAGAAAACCGTCATTCAAAAACAGTCATGTACCAAAATGTTCATGGCAGCTCTATTTACAATAGCCAGGACGTGAAAGCAACCTAAGTGTCCATCAACAGATGAATGGATAAAGAAGATGTGGCACATATATACAATGGAATATTACTTAGCCATAAAAAGAAACGAAATTGAGATATTTGTAGTGAGATGGATGGACCTAGAGTCTGTCATACAGAGTGAAGTAAGTCAGAAAGAGAAAAACAAATACCGTATGCTAACACATATATATGGAATCTAAGGGAAAAAAACGGTTCTGAGGAACCTATGGGCGGGACAGGAATAAAGACGCAGACCTACTAGAGAATGGACTTGAGGACACGGGGAGGGGGAAGGGTAAGCTGGGACCAAGTGAGACAGTCGCATGGACATATATACACTCCTAAATGTAAAATCCATAGCTAGTGGGAAGCAGCTGCATAGCACAGAGAAATCAGCTCAGTGCTTTGTGACCACCTTGAGGGGTGGGATAGGGAGGGTGGGAGGGAGACGCAAGAGGGAGGCGCTAAGGGGATATATGTATATGTAGAGCCGATCCAGTTTGTTATACAGCAGAAACTAACACACCGTTGTAAAGCAATTATACTCCATTAAAGATGTTAAAAAAAAAAAGAACGTCCAGGCCAGGCTCCAGCTGGGAGAACAGAAACACTCCAGAAGGGGGACGGCTGGGGAAGGCAGAGAACACAGGGTACTTCTGGTCAAACCTGGCCAAACCAGTTGCCTGCAGAGTTCTCAGGCTGTCCTACCAGCTCTAAAGATGACAGTATGACTGCCTCTCGGGTTACAACCTGGTTGAGCAACAAAATTAAGGAAACGTCTTCGTTCCTGGCATTCCTTCCGCAAAAAGCCTGAGAGATAGGAGAACATCATAGCTTTAAAACATATCTTTTATCATTACTGGGGTGGTTAAAGAACTTCAGATATGCTTTAGCTTTAATCCCAACATTTTCAAAATACCCTAGATTTTGCATCTAAGAGGAAAATGCCTCTTCCATTGCAAAAGGGTCGCCTCGGCCCATTCTGAGTTTGCCTAAAAACAAGCTGTCATCTGATCCCCACTACAGAGCTGTCGTTTCTTGGAACCGAGCCATAGCGCAGAAGAAAAATAAAAAAGGATCAATAAGTAACGAATATTGGTGCTGATAAAGCTTTAGGAGATGTAAATGTACCATGTAAGGATAAACACGGCCCTAATTAACCTTTACCAAAGTTTCTGCAGCCCATGATAAAAGTGTAATGGGTTCAAGACTTCAGGAGTCCTGGGTGCCTTAAACAACGAAGTCTAGGGAAGTTAGGTTCTCTTATCAAAGATGAAATTCCCCCCTCCTTTTTTTTTTGGCCACAGAGCCGGCTTGCAGGATCTTAGTTCCCCGATCAGGGAACTAAGCCTGGGCCTCGGCAGTGAAAGTGCGGAGTCCTAACCATTAGACTGCCAAGGAATTTCCAAAGATGAAATTCCTAAATGGCAGTGTGGGAAAGAGTGCAAGCCTTCTGACCTACCTGACAGAACCCTGGTAAGGCCAGCTTCTGTCCAGTCCCTTGCCTTTGGACATTTCATTTGGGGACACTAGAGGAGCCTACCTCCCAGCAGACCATCTTCAGTAGCTGGGCAGCTACAGCAGTCTCCATTGTTGCAGACCAAATCTAAACCCTTCCATGTGGCACGCAGGTTCCACCTCATTCAGGAACCGTCTATGCTCTCCCCACATATTCTGACCCGTGGTTTCTACCTCTGCTCCCCTCCCCTCGACGCCACTACATACATACCGCCTCTTCACTACTTTCCCTGAGATGGCTTCGCCCCACCATCCCACGTGGGCTTGCGCTTTAGGGGCACCCTCCAGTTCTCCTCACCGTGCCATACTTAATACCAGTGTTATGCTCACCCTACCAAACAAATGACCTACACAGTGTTAATTCCTTTCCAATAAGCGGTAGGCTGAATAACAGCCCCCCCAAAGATGTCCAAGTCCTAGTCCCCAGAAACCGTGAATATGCTGCCTTCCGTGTCAGCCTGATTAAATTAAGCCTCTTGAGATGGTAAACTTATCTGGGGGTTATCAGGGTGGGCCCAACGTAACCACAGGGTCTTCATAAGAAGCAGCAGGAAGGTCAGAATCAGAGATGGAAATGTGACAACGAAGCAGAGGTCAGAGAGAGAAGGAGAGAGAGAGACTGGAAGAGGCCACATGGCTGGCTTTAAAGATGGAGGAAAGGGCCATGAGCAGGCAGTCTCTAGAAGCTGGAAAAGGCAAAGAAATAGATTCTCCCCTAGAGCCTCCAGAAGAAATGCTTCTGAGCTCCAGACCTGTAAAAAACTAAATTTGTCACTAAGTTGGTGGTAATTTGTTACAGCAGCAATAGGAAACTAATACAGTCCTTTAACGTATACAAGTTTAACCTCCTCCATCATTTCGTATATGCATCTCCTCTCAGAAACTAAAGTGTGGGCTCCTCACGCACAAGGACTAGATCTTCTTCTCTAGCACCATCGGAGTTCAGCACAATGGCAGGTTTGGATCAAGCGTTCCATCATTAAATCTCCCTGGATTTTAATCAAAAACTAACAGAGGAGACCCAGGGACTGGTCGGTGGGCCTACAAGAAGTAGAGGGTCTCTGAGACCAAGTCGCAGACGGAAGGGGAGGGGGCAGTTGCCTGCTCTGAGGCCAAGGTACGCTGTGCCCAAGCTCACCTCTCACCTGATACAGGGCCGGTACCTCTCTGTAGCATCAGGGCAGCGTGAGGATGGAATCTACAATGGTGAAAGCATTAAGCAGTCCTAGAAATATGTAGATATTTTCTAGTTTTTTTGTTTGTTTGTTTTTGCGGTACGCGGGCGTCTCACTGCTGTGGCCTCTCCCGCTGTGGAGCACAGGCTCCGGACGTGCAGGCTCAGCAGCCATGGCTCACGGGCCCAGCCGCTCCGCAGCATGTGGGATCTTCCCGGACCGTGACACGAACCCGTGTCCCCTGCATCGGCAGGCGGACTCTCAACCATTGTGCCACCAGGGAAGCCCCTCTAATTTTTTTAACTTGGTTTTTTCCACCAGTAAAATAAGGTCTATATTACTTCCACTAGGAAAAGAACATTCTTATACCTTCAGGTGTGATCATGACACTTAAGTCCTGCCTCTGAGCCTCACACTAACATTGACCAGCTCTCCTCACAGAAGCCCTACTCCTGAGACGGGGCAGGTGGCATGGTGGCTGACGGTGCGGGCTGGCTCTGGACCTGAATCCCAGCTCTGCCAGTCCCCAGTGACGTGACCTTGAATGCGTCCTTGACTGTCTCTGTAGACTGGAGGTAACAGCGGCATCCACTTCACACGGGTACTGCGGAATTTCTGGAGCTAACGGGTCGGGTAGGGGGGCAGCACACAGCCCATGGGAAAAAGCAGCCCTCGATAGTCCCAGGCTCTGATAAAGAGGCCTCTGCGAACTCTGGCACCCAGGGCAGAGGCTGGAAGCGAAAGGTGAACTCTGTCATGGGCGGGGGTCTCCCTTTTAGGGACAGCTGCTCTTTAATAGTCACGGTCTCTCCCAAACCTCAGCATCAAAGACAACACGAGCCCACAGACAGCATTTTACACCCATTTTGCTTCGCAGGGCCTGGCTGCTGACACTACCCTCTTCCCGAGGTGCTTTTTGAGGCACTGCTGCTGTGGCCTTTGAGCACAGTAACCCGGCCACGGAGACCTGTGGTACCCCAAGCTTGTAAAATAAGTTACTCTTGGCTTTCCCAGGAAAAACTGCAGTCTGTCCAAAGATCAAGCAATTGAACGGTGAGGTGAAATAACCTTTGCCTCTCCATTTTTCCATTACCCATCTTGTGCCTGTCATGTTTTCCCCCTTCTCTGGTTTCAAAATGCACTCTTTTGAACACACCCTGTATTTATCGCCCATCTCCACATATTTTTAGTTAATGTTTCATGAGAGTATCTATTGGTGGATTTCACGTTTCCCACTGCAGGTTTACCCTCACGCTTGAGTCCACAGGTAAAGAGAAAAATAAGAGGCGAGAGATGTGACTTGCAGAGGTGAGCAAGTGAAAACATAAGAGGACCAACGGGGTGTTTTTCCCGTTCTGTCAGCGTTTACCACAAGCCTAAGTTCTGACAACAAGCAGCACTGGGCCTGTTTTAATCAGAGGTCTTCCCTTGAAACTAGAGATTTGTAGCCTAAAAGACTGTTAACCAATACTGTTCCAAATGTTTTTCTTAGGGTTCATTTTATATACACACATGCTCACACACACGTGTGTTCATATATACATTTCATGTGTTGTATACAACATATATTATCTCATACAATATATACTTGTTAAAATCATATAGTTATATATTATATTGTTATTAAGATCACATATAGTTATTAAAATCATTTCTTCAGTAGACTCAAGAAATAAAACAACTACCATGTTGATTTTAGCTCACAAGCGGTAATTTGAGAGAACAGATAATTTAAGATGCTATTTCAACAACTGGGGAGATGTGAGTACGGGCTGTGATCATGGCATTGTGGTTGTGTAAGAGAATGTCCTTGTCCTTACAAGATAAGATGCTGAGTTATTTAGGGGGTTAGTGTCTGGATGTCTGTAACTGATTCTCAAATGGTTGGGGTTGGGGGGGGTCACCCATAGAAAGAGAAAGCAAATGTGGAAATGTTACCGATTAGTGAATCTGGGCAAAAGGTGGGTTGGTATTCATTGACTCTTCCTGCAAATTTTCTGTAGATTTGAAATTTTTTTAAAAAGATGCTGGCGGAAAAAGATATTTTCATGACTGTTCAACAAAAGCCTCCTTCCTCCCAGGTAAGACAGAGCATAAGTATAAAAACCCGAGAAATTCTCTAAAATCTTGATTAAACTACATTGCCAAAATCAGAACATTTTTGTGTAAATCTTACAGCTAAAAGCAAAATGCCTATCTTTACTCTAAGAAGTGAGTTAATACATAGTCAGTACTGATGCATACCAATGTCAAATAATCTGCAATAAAAGCAAGAATAACATACACAAGACAGCTAAGGTGCATGGACTGATCAGGACTCAGGACTGGTGGCAGCTTTTAAGGAACTCTATATATAAGATTTCACATTTGTTCTCCAAGGTAAATAAGGCCTTCGAATTTTAGAACTGAAAAGCCTCAGAGAGAAATACAGTCCAATACTTTAATCCTGAATTTGTCTGCAATATAACAAAGGGCCATAGAAAACTAAATATAGAAAAGGTCCATAAAAAGTGTGGACATATACAAGTATTTAAAAGCTGATAAGTGCTTTTAAAGTTGATCTGGAACCCCCTTTTGTGAGTTACAATCAGTATCGGATCAATGTTCCCAGGAAATGTCCTAATTCTTTCATAGAACTCTTTCTAAGAGAAATGAATTTAGTCTCCAATTTTAAATCCTGGCAGTTTCAAAAGTTTGAAGTAATTCCAATTGAATAAAAGTAAGTCAAGGGTTTTCACGAGTTTTTAGAATGATTAACAAAATAGATTTGGCAAGGAAAAGAAATAAAAAGCACATATGCGAACAACAAATAATGAAAAAGTTGAAAAATGACCATGCTATTTGGCAATCTTGCTTTGCCAAATGAAACCACAAATTATTGTGTATCTTCCCCCGACTTCTTAAACCTGCTTCTCAATGATATTTTATTCATTCATTCAGTTATTCAAAAATTTAACCACCTAGGGACTTCCCTGGTGGCACAGTAGTTAAGAATCCACCTGCCAATGCAGGGGACACGGGTTCGAGCCCTGGTCTGGGAGGATCCCACATGCCGCAGAGCGACCAAGCCCGTGCGCCACAAGTACTGAGCCAGCACTCTAGACCCCACGAGCCACAACTACTAAGCCCGCACGCCACACCTACTGAAGCCCGTGCACCTAGAGCCCATGTTCCGCAACAAGAGAAGCCACCGCAATGAGAAGACTGCGCACCGCAACGAAGAGTAGCCCCCGCTCACCACAGCTAGAGAAAGCCCACGCGCAGCAACTAAGACCCAACACAGCCAAATTATTTATTTATTTATTTATTTATTTATTTTTAAAAAGTGGATGTTTATTAAAAAAAAATTTATCTACCTTATATGTACAAAACATCAGAGGGACTTCAAAGGCTACAAGGCAATTTTTAAACTACGTAGTATTTGATTATCTATTTCAGCATTTTTTTCTTGATGTGCAGAAAATTATTTTTTTCAAGCCTAAATATGCAACTAAATTGAAAAACAACAACCCTCCATATTTGAGCTTTCTGAAATGTGAACAGTGAGCAAATATCCTAGTTCCACATTGTAGGGAAAATGTAATCTAAGGGGTAAAGAATCCAAGCTTATACTTGGGACTCTGAACCATTAAGCAACTGTTGAGGTGGCCCTTTATTGGATCTTGCCCTTAATTATGAAGCTCATGCAGTCTTAGGCTTGGGTTTCAAAAACCATTAATAATTACCCTTAAATGGCAAACAAAAGGAAAATTTCATCATCAGGGTGGTGTAGGTGTAAAGACTATAAAAGTCGCAGGATCCTGCTCAGCTTCTCACACTCCTATTTGATTCTTCCAGCTGCCTCACTGCTGGACGACCAGGTAAGTGTGCTTTTAGTACTACCTGTAGCTGCTTCTGCTTCCTTTCAGAATGGTGTGAAAGATCACGGTCTAGAGAAAAAGTGGGTTTGTGCCATCTAAAGATATTACCAGTAACTTAAGAGGCTAGAAGCTGTGGTCAGGTTTCTTCAAGACCACAGCCTACAGAGTGCAGAACAGGTACCTAAAAAGTGAAAAATGTCATAATTACTAGTAAAAGTATTCGGCTCCAAAGACTATCTTCTAACAGATATACTCCAAAAACAGACATTTAACAACCTATCTAAGATGATTATTTTTATTTATTTATTTTTTTTGCGGTACGCGGGCCTCTCACTGTTGCGGCCTCTCCCGTTGCGGAGCACAGGCTCCGGACGCGCAGGCTCAGCGGCCATGGCTCACGGGCCCAGCCGCAGCGCGGCATGTGGGATCTTCCCGGACCGGGGCACGAACCCGTGTCCCCTGCATCGGCAGGCGGACTCTCAACCACTGCGCCACCAGGGAAGCCTGATGATTATTTTTAAAACACGTTTTCAGTCACTGGTACATTGTGATTCCCACAGTTCCCGCCCCCTCTCTCCTCCTCCTCCTCTTTATCTTCCCCTCTCCCCTTTTCTTTATGCTCTCTCACCTATGCCAAGGAAACAGCCCAAAAGCACTCAACTCCTGCTGGCAATCATCAGTATAAAATACTTCACCTTTTTGGTAAGTTCATTTCTTTCCCAATTTACAGGACACCAAAATGAGTACAAACAAGTTTCCTGAAGAACTGAAGAGCATTTTTGAAAAATACGCAGCCAAAGAAGGTGATCCAAACCAGCTGTCGAAGGAGGAGCTGAAGCTATTGATTCAGACTGAATTCCCCAGTTTACTGAAAGTGAGTATACCACCACAGAGCCCGCTGATGGGGCGGCGATGGTGGGAAGGGAGGAGAGAAGAGAGGAAAGGGCGCGGGGAGAGGCTGAGGTCCACGACGAGACGGACCAGAGCTCCATCTGAGGCGGAGCGCCCAGCAGCCCAGGCATGGGCATCACCGGAGGGAGGGCGCTTGAATGTGTGCTTTCCTCCCCTGAGGGCAGGCCACATTTCAGAAGGCAAGTTCCTAGAAAGCATGGACTGCGCCTTCTATTGCCCACAGCCTTGACTCAGAACTCCCCAGGACCAGCCATAGTAAACAGAAGCCATGATCGCACTCTTACCGAGCTAGGCCTGGAAGACCCGCAGGTTGCCAAGCAAACACACTAAGGCCTTCAGCCTGGATTCAGCACCCCGTGCCAGGCTTTAGGAAAACAACGAGGCCTGTACGGTTATAGGAGCTGGACTTGGATGTGCTCCTCTGTAATAGGTAGGATCTCTCAACTAGCCCAACACTGACTTGGCAGTCTGTTAAGAAAACCGGCCTCATGCTGATAAATTGCCCTCTGGCGACACCCATTTCTATTTCAAAAGCATTTACATTTGTGCTAAAGAGCAACCACGAGTTTCTAAACAACTTTCAGGAAAGGATTACATTTCCTCAGCCATAAAGTTTCTGATCAAAACCATCCCAGAGTTATCAACATCAAAATGCATCTAGAGGCAATAAGGAATAGGGAAAGGTTAATTCTCTTTGCTCCAATACACTTTCTTTCCCTTGGAACTAAAAACCATCTTCAAAATGGAAGCAACTGTGCAACTGCCTGTTACATTTGACTTGGTCCCTACTTAGCTCTAACTTCAGAATTTGGTTCTCAGTTTTTAACCAGAAATGTCCCTTCTGTCAATATGACATATGAGAAGGTTTCTAGTTTTAGTTGTTGAGGTTTCTGTTTTTAGTACTAAAAAGTGAAGTAGCTGAATTCGATGACCTTATAATCGATATTGTCTTATAGTTAAAATGTGAAATAACTTAAAAAGTTAAAGGTACTAGCAGAAAAAGAGACTTGCTAATCAAAAATAAAAACCAGTGTTTCTGAGGAAGATTCAACTTTTCAAAAAAAAACAAAAGGAAGAAAAATAATAATAGGAATAATAGAAAATAATAAAAAGAAGAAAAATAATAATCTGACAGGGAAGCCTAGGCAATCTATTCAAACAATTTGTTTTTAAATAAGGTAAGATTGGTGAATTTTTCTGTATTTTTCTATATTTTATGTATTTCCTATAAAAACCACATATGGGGCTTACCTGGTGGCGCAGTGGTTGAGAGTCCGCCTGCCGATGCAGGGGACATGGGTTCGTGCCCCAGTCTGGGAAGATCCCACATGCCGCGGAGCGGCTAAGCCCGTGAGCCATGGCTGCTGAGCCTGCGCGTCCGGAGCCTGTGCTCCGCAACAGGAGAGGCCACAACGGTGAGAGGCCCACGTATGGCAAAAAAGGAAAAAAAAAAAAAAAAAAAAAAGCACATATGACTTTTCTAATTAGGATAAAGGTAGGAAGACTAATGGTAAGTTGTGAAAAATCTACTTATCAAGTCATGTACTGATTACATTTCCATATGGATTTCTAAGGTTTTCTAAGCTATACTGTTTACATCACATCACCTTGTGTGGTTTAGAATGTAGCAAATGCTTCAGGAAAACAGTGCTTGGTATTTATAAAACAGATGCTAAATAACTAACACAGTTTGGTCTTGTGAGCATAGCTAAGTGCCAAGTGTCTTTACAGGAATCTTAGGGATTAAAGCATACCTTGATGTAGAGATTTGTTGCACAACAATGTGAACATACTTAACATTACTGAACCGTATACTTAAAAATAGTTAAGATGGGGAATGTTATCTTATGCGATTTTTACCACAATTTAAAAAAATTTTTTGAAGCTGACTTATAAACTAAACTGTTATTTCAATAGGTTTCCTGGGTACTATTTTGCCACAGAGGCTCCTAACCTGAAAGTCAGAGTTGTGGCTCAGAACAAGCCTCCCTGAAATATGCCACTTTAGCATGAAGATTACTGGGAACTAAAAAAAATCAAAACCCAAAGATTCAGGGAAAACTCTTTAGCTCCCACTCGGCTGCCTAAATTTATACTGCAAAGAACAGAGCTCTTCTTTTACCAGGAAGAGAGCTCTTGCTAGAGATTCCTTTTGTCCTAAGAAATTTATCTGTATAACAGGCCAAACTTTTGTTTTCCAAACATCTCTGCCTACATCTGAATGGCCTTCCTTCCTTTTGTAGCCTTAGCCCAGGATGTTATACAAGCCTCAGTTACCTGGCTGCCCTTTGGGTATCATACTTTTATGGGGTACCCTGTACGTATGTAATTAAACTTGTTTTTCTCCTGTTGATCTATGTCAATTTAATTAATAGACCAGCCAAAGAACCCAGAAGGGAAGAAGGGAAAATTTTCCACCCCTACAGCAGAGACAAAAATTAATTCTGCTTAATTCACTACAGGAATACCAGTAGTCAAAAGGGAGTTGAGCTGAACATGATCTGATGTAATAAGCAGTGGTTCTCTGAGTAGTCAGTCCTGGACCAGCAGCATCCACACCGCCCAGGAACCTGTTGGAAATACAGATTCTCAGGTCCCACCCCAAGTCTAGTGAATCGGAAGCTCTGGGAGTAGGACCACCCATCAGTTTGGGTTTACTAAGGTCAGCATGCCCACCTGGTGATTCTGACGCATGCCAAAGTGTGAGAACCACTGAGCCAAAGTCATCCTGCATAGCATAGCAGTGGGCTGCAACCCGGGGTTTGCGAAAAAACTAGGGTGGTTGCTAATTAAGGGGTTGAGCTCTGGAGTCAGTGTTTGAACCCCAAGCCCTCTACTTACCAGCTGGGGGCGCTGAGCAAGTCAGCGGGTGTCTCAAAGCCTCAGTTTCCTCATCTGTAAAGTGGATCTCCCCCACACGGCAGCTGGGAGAATTGCACAGGGTAAGGAAAAGCTCTGGCACGGGGCTGGCCCATGGCAAGCCTAGGATCACATGCTGGTCCAGCTCTGGGGCTGGATGCCAAACCAGCTACCAGGGAAATCTTGGAGCAGGGCCCCTCGGCAGTCAAGTAAAGCCCTGGGACTTCTTCTCAAAAGAATGATTTAGATTTAGTTTACATAGGAAACCAATTATTTTAAATACACATTAGCAATTTTAAAATAATAAATGTATGATATAGTTTTTTTAAAAAAAAGGGTAGGCAGTTCTGTGACATGAAGCAATACTACAACTAAAGTTGGTTTTTTCATCTCTATCAGTAACATATGACTGAAAACTCGGTTGCCTTCTAGGAACGCAGACCCAGTGTCTCTAATTCGGAAAATGTGCAGCAGTAACTGAATCATTTTCTCTCCTCTCTTCTATCCCATCCTTTTTGTCTAAAACCAGGGTCCAAGCACCCTAGATGACCTCTTTCAAGAACTGGACAGGAATGGAGATGGAGAAGTTAGTTTCGAAGAATTCCAGGTGTTAGTAAAAAAGATATCCCAGTGAAGGAAAAAACAAAACAGATCATTCTAAGAACCGAAAGAAGAGTGCCTGGGATGTGGCCCTATTCTGTATGAAACCACCATTGTCTCCACTTAATTCTTTGCAATTGTAATGATCAAGCAGTGAGGTCTAATTACTGAATAAAGAAATCCTTAGACATGTCTCCCCTTGTCAAGTACTGACCCCTGTAGCTTACTAGATTTGAAAGCAACCTTAATTTGATGCATCTAATTTATGGATTTATAAAGAAAAAAAAAAAGGCCCAGAATACTTCCACGATCTTGACCAAGACCACAAAGATGGTGGCGGAGAGTTGGAAAGAATTCTGACGAGTCAAACCAACTCCCTCCCTCCACTCGTCCACCAGAATAACCCCCTCCCTGCTGTCCCTCCGCAGCCACGCAGGGCTCACATCATTCCCAACATCAACTCGTATTTCACTCTAGTCAATGGCTATGGAGAAACAGACGTCATAAAACAGACACTTGTCTTTAAAGTCATCTCCCAGCACCGGCTGTGCCTCTTGAATCAATGACCCTTTGGGGGAGCAAAAGGAATGTACGTCCAGAGAGTCAGTTCCATTCCGTCACTGAGGGGATGGCCTTGGTTCTAGTATGTGATGTGGAAAATAAAAGGGACAGGAAGGCATAGGGCCCTCCAGCTCTGGCATCCTGCAATGCTGGGACGCTGGGTATCTGAGAAACAGCTAGTCCTCACGTTCTACTAGTTGAATCCAGCTGGGGGGAGGGAAAGAGGGAGGAGCGTGGGAGAGGAGTAACTTTCTTCTGCCCCTTACCAGACAGTTAAAATGGCAAAGTCAAATCAGTCTAAGTTGGCCACGGCAGCCCACCACAGCAATGCCCTGGAAGCCAGGTCTTTATCCTGACCACCACTCTCCCCTCCTCGGAAACACCCACAAATCATCAGCACTGCACCCATTCCCTTTGACCAGCATCTCAACCTTTCTGTTCATTATCACCCTCCTAATGAGCCTTGTTAGACATTCTTTTCCCAACTGCCCCTCCAACAAAATTTTAATTCCACATATACATTGTGTGTATACCTGTTTATGTACCACATTCATATCTGTGCTTTAGACATGGTGTAAGATGGTTTTTTGACCCACCACCGCCCCCTCAAAAGCAATTTTAACCCCTGTGGTGTAAGCACACAGGGTAGCACGTCCCCAGAGGAAGAAAACCAGGCATGGCTGGTTTTTTGACATAAGAGAACCCATTTTTGGCCTAAGCCATTTTGTGATCTAAGCCTGGCCATAATGCTTGTCCTTGAACAGGTCTCAGTAATTAATGACCTTAAGGAAACAAGGAACAAATGACTGTTATCAGGCAAGAGAAGTAACAAGAGCAAAGATAATACATCACTTGTAAAGACCCCCAGTTCTGTTTCAGCAGTAAAGACTAGCCTGAAGCACTCAACCACCAGATCAACTGGAACCTAAGGGATGATAATGTTGACCTTTTCTGACCCTTGTGACTTCGATCAACTAAAGCTTGGACTGTGTGGACCACCCAAACCCCTTCGTGAATATGCATGTACCCTCAGCTTAAAACTTCCCCAGTTTTCAGGGAGACACTGCTTTGGGAAAGATCCCCGGTGTTCTCCTTACTTGCTGCAAGTAATAGATCCTTCCTCCTCCCACTCTCTGGCTTGGTTGCATCTTTTGGCTCAACACCCACGAAGAGGTGAACCCAGTTTGGGGGTAACATTGGGAGCAATAGCGCATGCCTTTGAACAATGTTCTTCGATGTTTTTATTTTTAACTCATGCTCTAGAGCCAAAATTGCCACACGTTCCTTTCTGTAGTTGACATCAGAAAGGTATGGGATTATTTCCACTTTCAAAATGCAGGAAATGACAACCTTGAATGGTTTTAAAACTACACAAGCCCTCCTGAAGATTCTGCTATGACCTTACTCTCAAGCTGAGAAAAACTGCCTGAAAAGTACTGCCTTTGAGTCAGTTTTTTTAACCTAACATATTTGAAGTGTGTGCTGGGTATGTCAGTCAAGTTGGCTGCTGTAATTTTCTCAGTGGCTTCAACTGTGCACTTGAAGGCACTCCAAGGTGGGCACACACCCACTCCCCACCTCGTTCACCCTGTAAGGGAGCAGAATTTGCCCCCCTATGTCTCTTTGGCATATTAATTCTTTTAAGCTGGTTATTTTCTAAGAAACAGCAGACATGGGAGAAACGCTGAAAACCAAGTAGAAGTTACCCTTTTGTAAGAAACATTTACATGCATAAGGAAAATCTCCATTTGTAAGGATGTCTCCTTGACTGTACCAAGAAGTGGAGGATGACCAAATCTCTAGAAACTTAAATCAATGGAGAAGGCGAAGGCTTACATCTGCATGAAAAGCTCACCCTTGTTTACCATGCTTTTCCTGGTCACCTCCCATAACTGACTCCCCACTGTCCACACCCTCTTTTGTCTTTAGCCAAAGATGGTATTCAAGGTGAAAGCCTTCTCTCCCATGTATTCACGTTATTCAACTTTTGTGTGATTTTCTCCTGTTAATCTGTCTCATGTCCATTTAATCCTTAGACCAGCCAGAAGAACCTAGAAGGGTAGAGGAAAATGTCTTCCTCCCCAGCAACCCATAGAGCAGGCAGGGGGCTGTCCATAGGCTGAGGAGTTGCATCTCAGATAGGCAAGTCCTGGTGATGTAAGAATCTAGAACAAGGCCAGCCAGGGTGACCCAAAGTGGGCCAGGCATAAATGAGCTAGGCAGTAGATAGTGACTTGAGGGCAAGGTCGGGGGAGGTCATATATTTAAATTTGCTTGAACATGAGCTAAAAAAAAAAATCTCTGAAAGGACACAGAAGAAACTGAGGCAGGAGATAGGTGGGCTCCAGGCTAGGCATTTACAACTGGCCTCCTGTTCACACTTCCTGGGGTGAGAAGAAGATGAGCTCCAGGCCAGACAATCATTACCAGCCCCCGGTTTACATTTCCTGAGGCAAGAGACAAACGGGCTCCAGGACTACATATTTATGACCGGACTCCTGTCTATATTTTGAGATCTGCATCTCGATATAAGAAACAGGAACAGGGTAGATAACCGGACACTGGACACTTTTATGGCAGAGACAGAGAGGGGCTAAACCCTGTTAAAAGATTGAGAGGTCATACATTTCCCATCCTTGGGGCAAGGGAGACACTACGCATGCACAAAAGCCTTCACAGGGTCAAAAAGGCAGGAGATGCCAGACCATAGTAAGTCCTGCTACCTCCCTCCCAGAGGCCTTTGCGATGAAAGCCATCTTGACTGAGGGGTGCACGTACACCCAGGGGAAGGTCCAGAGACAAATTAGCCATGGGGTCAAAACAATACGATTGGCCAAGAAGAAGACAAAGACCCGGAAGACTGCCCCCTCATAAAGGGTTTAAACTTCCCAAAGGCCCGACTCTCATGACTCTCTCACTGAGTTCGCCTGTGCTTCCTTCCGCATGTACTCTGCTTTTCCAGTAAACTTTTCACTTTTCTCTTTACCTTCTGCCTCCTCACCTGAATTCTTTCTTGACAAGGCAGGCAAGAACTAGGGACCCAGGCCCTAGCTGCTGGCCCCTGTGATCCAGTGGTTAGGACTCCCGGTCCCGGAACTAAGATCTTGCTTCCAGCTACTGCTCGCTGCCGCTTACTGACGCCTGTGATCAAAATCAAAACTAGTATCAGTGGTCACATGTTACTATGAAACCGAGTCCCCCTAAAACTGAATTCCCCTGCCGAGTTTATGATTAACCTCTCTATTAAAACCTTTTTCCCCTTTCTCATCCCCTCTGACCTCAATCCTGTGCTAACTGAACAATGATCAACCAGAGTCAGAGGACTAAAAGTGCTCTTGTCCATAACATCCTTAACAAACTCAGGCTGTTTCTCCAGGGCAGGATGAGCTAACAGACTGCCCCCCTCCCCAGGTCATGGACAACCTGGCCAAAGACTCATAAACCTTAGGCATCCTGACTCTTGAAACTGCGATTAACAAATGTCACAAGACAATGATTAGCCCCACCTTCTTTGTCCTTCCCCTTTAAAAACCCCGTAACTCGAAGACCAAATTGGAGGGGATCTGAGGCTCACCTCCCACTCCCTTTCTTGGCACCCTGCAATAAACCCTTACTTTGCTGCAAATACCCGCTGTCAGAGTTTGGCTTTCTGAGCAGCGAGCACTCAACCCCTTGCTCGGTTTCAAGGAAAGGACTGGGCAGATGAGGGACAGAGGTGTGAAAGCCACTTCTCACTTCATATTTTATTGTACATTTTTGGTTTTTCAACCCTGCAAATGTGTGTCCCATCAAAAAGCATAAAAGAAAATTTTAAATAAAAAGAAAACATTTGTGGGCTTCCCTGGTGGCGCAGTGGTTGAGGGTCTGACTGCCAGTGCGGGGGACACGGGTTCGAGCCCTGGTCTGGGAGGATCCCACATGCCGCGGAGCGACTGGGCCCATGAGCCACAACTGCTGAGCCTGCGCGTCTGGAGCCTGTGCTCCGCGACAGGAGAGGCCGCAGCGGTGCGAGGCCCGCGCACCGCAATGAGGAGTGGCTCCAGCTCACCGTAACTAGAGAAAGCCCCCACACAGAAACGAAGACCCAACACAGCCAAAATAAATAAATAGATAAATAAAATTTAAAAAAAAGAAAACATTTGTAAAATACCATATTGTTGCTTTTCATAATGAGCCTCTTTTCATCCTCTTTCTTATTTGGAATAGTCAGAACATACAACCGTCTAAATTTTGGGAAGTGCATATTGGAACCTATTTCAAACACTCAGAAATTTAACCAGAAAAAAAGAAAAATGAGTTCTAACCCTTCCATCAAGAAACAAAGGAGATTTTTATACACCATCAGGGAATATTTAAACACAATCTGTATCATTCTAATTCATACAAGAGCATTCTCATAGCATCAAAAGCCTTAAACATTTCTAATGACTAGTTATATTCCACTGTAGGGATACCGCTTAATGGTCTCAACTATTTCCCCACTGTGGGGCATTTAAATTACTATCATTTCTGATTCTTCTAACTAATGTTATAGTGAATACCTGTTCACTTCTTTGTCAACATATCAGATTCCTTAGGAGAATTTCGGAGAAGTAAATGTCTAAGTCAGAGGGTATGAATATTTTTATGCTTTGTGAAAGAGACCACCTAGTTGACTTCCAAAAGGTTGTATTGATTCATATTGCTACAAACAGGCAGAAGAGCATCAACTTCACTCCCCAGACAGCATTCATCAGTCTCATTTTAACTACTTCATTAATCGCAACAGTACATATCTTTTATTATTTCTGGTTTTTATGGGAATCCCCCACTACAGATGGTACCCAAATTACAATGCTTCAACTTTCCATTTCTCAGCTTTAAGATGGTACAAAAGCAATGTGCATTCGGTAGAAACTGTACTTCAATTTTTGAATTTTGATCTTCTCCTGAGCTTGAGATATGCAATATAATCCTCTCGTGATGCTGGGCGGTGGCAGCCACAGCTCCCCGTCAGCCGTGCAATCACGAGGGGGAACAACTGATACATGTACAACCATTCTGCACCCAGACAACCATTCTGTTTTTCACTTTCAGTACAGTATTCAATAAATTATGAAACAGAGCAGGACCCTGCGAGGCCCTCCTGGGTACAAGCCCCTCCTTGTCTCCTGTTGCTTGTTTGTAGAAAAAGCTTTTGTCGCCTAGACCTTCCCCGGGTTCCAAAGAGCAGACCCAGTTAATGATTAGAGAAGTGGAAAATGTAGAAACAAAGGAAAGCAATCAAACAAGAAAAGTACTACTAGCTTAAACAACAGAGTCACAGGACTCCTAGTTCCTCCTGAAGGGATATAGACAACGATCTGACACATATCTTTGAGTTGTTCTGCAGAAACTAAGCGGAAGACGTTGACTTCACAGGGTCTGCACACAGACCCCAGACTGGTTGGAACCAGAAGACTGATGATTGAGATTCCTGAAACACCACCCTGTTACGTCACCACCAACCAATCAGAAAGAACGTCCATGAGCTGATCAGGCACCCTACGACCCTCTCCCATAATGTTGCCTTTAAAAACCCTTGCCTAAAAGCCATTGGGGAGTTTGGGTCTTTTGAGCACTAGCTGCACGTTCTCCTTATTTGGCACCCTGCAATAAACGCTGTCCCGTCCTTCACCACAACCCGGTGTCAGCAGACTGGCTTTGCTGTGCATCGGGCAGGTGGACCCAAGTTTGGTTCAGTAACAATTTCATGAGATTTGTAACACTTTATTATGAAATAGGCTTTGTGTGAGATGGTTCTTCCCAACTGTGGGCTAATGTAAGTGTTCTGAGCACATTTAAGGTAGGCTAGGCTAAAATATGATGTTCAGTAGGTTAGGTGTATTAAATGCATTGACTTCCAATATTCAGGACACAACCCCATCATAAGTCAGGGATGATCTTTATTCTCCCACTGAGTTTATGGTTGGGTACTGTTTTGTAAAAGATATTCTTTCTCTTGTTTGAAGCACCCTGTCAAGTTTGTTATGAGATTGTGAGCACCAGGGTGTAGATACTGTACGCTGCCTATTGAGTGTCTATGGTGATATGGGGGTTCACTCTTTTGTTTGAACAGTATGATGTGTTAATCAATTTAATTCCCGGGATAAACACGCTATCCATTCATGACTGATTATCCCTTAACACTATTAAATTAGACATTCTAAAATTTTATTTAAGGTTTTTACATCTTTATTAATAACCGATATTAGTCTATAGCTTGGAGTTTTATTTTTTGTTGTATGTGCTTTCTTGAGTTCTAATGTTTAGGTCATGCTAGCTTCCCATTTTCGCCTATGGTTTCGATCTCAATCAGCCTCTCACAAAGTAAATATACACAATCTCTTTCAATTCCAACATACGTAAAGCACCTACTACAGGCAAGGTATTATACAAGATGCCATAAGAGATACAAATTGTCAGACCTCTGAGATCCTAAGTCAGTGATTCTGAGATCAGGCGAGGGAAAGGCTTAATCTAAGAAGTAGTATTTCAACTGGGATTTGTAGGAGCAACGCTGAAGACAACGTGCAGAAAAGGGGCAGCACTGGGCATTGAAAAAGAGAGGAAACACAACAAATAAACATCATGTGGTTAAGAAGGAAGACATTTTCCTCTACCCTTATAAGGTCTTCTGGATGGTCTAAGAGTTAAATTGACATGAGACAGATTAACAAGAGAAAATCAAAGTTTAATAACACGTATACATGGGAGAGACCCAGGAAAACTGAGTAACTCACCAAAATGGCCAAAACCCTAACCTTAAATACCAACTTCAGCCACAGACAAGAGGATGTTGAAGGTGGGTAGAGTCAGTTATGGGAGGTGACTAGGAAAAGCACAGTCAACAAGGGCAAGACTGTGATGCAGATTTGTGCACTGCCTGAAGTCTTTTCTCCCCTCTCATCCCTCCGTCTCCCACGGCAGCTGAATCCTCCTAAAGTACCCATTTCTACTGAAAAGTCTTCACTAACGAGTACAGTATTTATCAATTACATAATATGTCAAGGTTGGCAGGTATTATCTTACTCATTCCCTGATTCTTCAGGATGAATTTTGACACTGACACTCAAGGACCTCCACAAATTCACACCAATCCCTTTTATTTCCTTCCACTTCTGTACAGGAGAGATGTGCTTTGGCCACGCTATTTTATGACAAAATCTTGGACATTCCAGCCTAGCATAAGCTTCCCCTGCCTTCAATGAACTCTCCAAGAGTGTCACAATCTTCCCTTCTTACTGTAATCCACAGTATTTCCCCCCTCTCACCACCCCTGACCCTGAATTCTTAAGTATCCAAGGTCTACCTGTGCTGTGCAATACCTGGGCCACTACACTAGGTGGCTATTGACATTAAAATCAATTAAAATTAAATAAAATTTACGGACTTCCCTGGTGGCAGAGTGGTTAAGAATTCACCTGCCAATGCAGGGGACATGGGTTCGAGCCCTGGGCCAGGAAGATCACACATGCCGCAGAGTCACTAAGCCTGTGCACCACAACTACTGAGCCTGCGCTCTAGAGACCACGAGCCACAACTAACGAGCCCGCGTGCCACAAGTGCTGAAGCCCGCGTGCCTAGAGCCGGAGCTCTGCAACAAGAGAAGCCACCACAATGAGAAGCCAGCGCACCACAACAAAGAGTAGCCCCTGCTCGCCTCAACTAGAGAAAGCCCGTGCACAGCAGCGAGGACCCCACACAGCCCAAAATAAACTAATTAAATAAATTTTTTTTTAAATTAAATTAAATTTAAAATTCAGTTCCTTCACAGAAGAGAAGACACAGAGACATAGGAAGAGGAGGAAGCAATGTGACCAGGGTGATAGAGATAAGAGTGAAGTAGGCCCTGAACCAAGATGGCGGAGCAGAAGGACACGCTCTCACTCCCTCATGCGAGAACACCAGAATCACAACTAACTGCTGAACAATCATCGACAGGAAGACACTGGAACTCACCAAAAAAGACCCCACATCCAAAGACAAATGAGAAGCCACAGTGAGACGGTAGGAGGAGCACAATCACAATAACATGAAACCCCATAACTTCTGGGTGGGTGACTCACAGACTGGAGAACACTTACACCACAGAAGTCCACCCACTGGAGTGAAGGTTCTGACCCCACGTCAGGCTTCCTAACCTGGGGGTCCGGCAATGGGAGGAGGAATTCCTAGAGAATCAGACTTTGAAGGCTAGCGGGATTTGATTGCAGGACTTTGACAGGACTGGGGGAAACAGAGACTCCACTCTTGGAGGGCACACACAAAGTAGTGTGCACATCAGGACCCAGGGGAAGGAGCAGTGACTGCATAGGAGACTGAACCAGACCTACCTGCTAGTGTTGGAGGGTCTCCTGCAGAGGCAGGGGGTGGCTGTGGCTCACCGTGAGGACAAGAACACTGGCAGCAGAAGTTCTGGGAAGTACTCCTTGGTGTGAGCCCTCCCAGACTCCGCCATTAGCCCCACCAAAGAGCCTGGTAGGCTCCAGTGTTGGGTCGCCTCAGGCCAAACAACCAACAGGGAGGGAACCGAGCCCCACCCATCAGCAGTCAGGCAGATTAAAGTTTTACTGAGCTCTGCCCACCAGAGCAACACCCAGCTCTACCCACCACCAGTCCCTCCCATCAGGGAACCTGCACAAGCCTCTTAGATAGCCTCACCCACCAGAGGGCACACAGCAGAAGCAAGGAGAACTACAATCCTGCAGCCTGTGAAACAAAAACCACATTCACAGAAAGACAGAAAAGGTGACAAGGCAGAGGGCTATATACCAGATGAAGGAACAAGATAAAACCCCAGAAAAACAACTAAATGAAGTACAGACAGGCAACCTTCCAGAAAAAGAATTCAGAATAATGATAGTGAAGATGATCCAGGACCTTGGAAAAAGAATGGAGGCAAAGATCAAGAAGATGCAAGAAATGTTTAACAAACACCTAGAAGAATTAAAGAACAAACAAACAGAGATGAACAATACAATAACTGAAATGAAAACTACACTAGAAGGAATCAATAGCAGAATAACTGAGGCAGAAGAATGGATAAGTGACCTGGAAGACAGAATGGTGGAATTCACTGCCGCAGAACAGAATAAAGAAAAAAGAATGAAAAGAAATGAAGACAGCCTAAGAGACATCTGGGACAACATTAAACGCAACAACATTCACATTACAGGGGTCCCAGAAGGAGGAGAGAGAGAGAAAGGACCCAAGAAAATGTTTGAAGACATTATAGTCAAAAACTTCCCTAACATGGGAAAGGAAACAGCCACTCAAGTCCAGGAAACGCAGAGAGTCCCACACAGGATAAACCCAAGGAGAAACATGCCGAGACACATAATAATCAAATTGGCAAAAATTAAAGACAAAAATTATTGAAAGCAGCAAAGGAAAAACGACAAATAACATACAAGGGAACTCCCATAAGTTTAACAGCTGATTTCTCAGCAGAAACTCTACAAGCCAGAAGGGATTGAAATGATATACTTAAAGTGATGAAAGGAAAGAACCTACAACTAAGAATACTCTACCCGGCATGATCTCATTCAGATTCCATGGAGAAATCAAAAGCTTTAGAGACAAGCAAAAGCTAAGAGAATTCAGCACCACCAAACCAGCTCTACAACAAATGCTAAATGAACTTCTCTAAGTGGGAAACACAAGAGAAGAAAAGGAACTCCAAAAACAAACCCAAAACAATTAAGAAAATGTTCAAAGGAACATGCACATCGATAATTACCTTAAACACAAATGGATTAAAGGTTCCAACCAAAAGTCACAGGCTTGCTGAATGGATACAAAAACAAGACCCATCTATATGCTGTCTACAAGAGACCCACTTCAGACCTAGGGACACATACAGACTGAAAGCGAGGGGATGGAAAAAGATATTCCATGCAAATGGAAATCAAAAGAAAGCTGGAGGGCTTCCCTGGTGGCACAGCGGTTGGGAGTCCGCCTGCCGATGCAGGGGACGCGGGTTCGTGCCCCGGTCCGGGAAGATCCCACATGCTGCGGAGTGGCTGGGCCCGTGAGCCATGGCCATTGAGCCTGCACATCCGGAGCCTGTGCTCTGCAACGGGAGAGGCCACCACAATGAGAGGCCCGCGTACCGCAAAAAAAAAAAGAAAGCTGGAGTAGCAATACTCATATCAGATAAAATAGACTTTAGGGTCTTCCCTGGTGGCGCAGTGGTTGAGAGTCCACCTGCCGATGCAGGGGACACGGGTTCGTGCCCTGGTCCAGGAAGATCCCACATGCTGCAGAGCGGCTGGGCCCGTGGGCCATGGCCGCTGAGCCTGCACGTCCGGAGCCTGTGCTCCGCAACGGGAGGGGCCGTGGCAGTGATAGGCGCGTGTACCACAAAAAAAAAAAAAAAGGACTTTAAAATAAAGAATGTTACAAGAGACAAGGAAGGACACTACATAGTGATCAAGGGCTCAATCCAAGAAGAAGATATGACAATTATAAATATATATGCCCAACATAGGAGCACCTCAATACATAAGGTAACTGCTAAAAGCTATAAAAGAGGAAATCGACAGTAACACAATAATAGTGGGGGACTTTAACACCTCACTTACACCAATGGACAGATCATCCTAAATGAAAATTAATAAGGAAACACAAGCTTTAAATGACACAATAGACCAGATAGGTTTAACTGATATTTATAGGACATTCCATCCAAAAACACCAGATTACACTTTCTTCTCAAGTGTGCACGGAACATTCTCCAGGATACATCCCATCCTGGGTCACAAATCAAGCCTCAGGAAATTTAAGAAAACTGAAATCATATCAAGCATCTTTTCTGACCACAACGCTATGAGATTAGAAATGAATTACAGGGAAAAATGTAAAAAACACAAACACATGGACACTAAACAATACATTACTAATTAACCAAGATATCACTGAAGAAATCAAAGAGGAAATCAAAATATACCTAGGGACAAATGACAATGAAAACACAGTGATCCAAAACCTATGGGATGCAGCAAAAGCAGTTCTAAGAGGGAATTTTATAGCTATACAAGCCTCCCTCAAGAAACAAGAAAAATTTCAAATAAACAATCTAATTTTACACCTAAGGGAACTAGAGAAAGAAGAACAAACAAAACCCAAAGTTAGCAGAAGGACAGAAATCATAGAGATCAGAGCAGAAATAAATGAAATACAAACAAAGAAAACAATAGCAAAGATCAATAAAACTAAAAGCTGGTTGTTTGAGAAGATAAACAACAGTGAGAAACCATTAGCCAGACTCATCAAGAAAAAGAGAGAGGACTCAAGTCAATAGAATTAAAAATGAAAACAGAGGGCTTCCCTGGTGGCACAGTGGTTGAGAGTCTGCCTGCCGATGCAGGGGACACAGGTTCGTGCCCCGGTCCAGGAAGATCCCACATGCGGCAGAGCGGCTGGGCCCGTGAGCCATGGCCACTGGGCCTGCGCGCCCACAGCCTGTGCTCCGCAACGGGAGAGGCCACAACAGTGAGAGGCCCACATACCGCAAAAAAAAAAAGAAAAAAAAAAGAAAAAAGAGAAGTTACAACAGACACTGCAGAGATACTAAGCATCCTAAGAGACTACTACAAGCAACTCTATGCCAATAAAATGGACAACCTGGAAGAAATGGACAAATTCTTAGAAAGGTATAACCTTCCAAGACTGAACCAGGAATAGAAAATAGGAACAGGCAAATCACAAGTAATGAAATTGAAACTGTGATTAAAAATCTAACAAACAAAAGTCCAGGACCAGATGGCTTCACAGGTGAATTCTATCAAACATTTAGAGAAGAGCTTACACCCATCCTTCTCAAACTCTTCCAAAAAATTGCAGAGGAAGGAACACTCCCAAACTCATTCTATGAGGCCACCATCACCCTGATACCAAAACCAGACAGATATACTACCAAAAAAGAAAATTACAGACCACTATCACTGATGAATATGGATGCTAAAATCCTCAACAAAATACTACCAAACAGAATCCAACAACACATTAAAAGGATCATACACCATGATCAAGTGGGATTTATCCCAGGGATGCAAGGATTTTTCAACAGACTCAAATCAATCAATGTGATACACCATATTAGCAAATTAAAGAATAAAAACCATATGATCATCTCAATAGATGCAGAAAAAGCTTGTGACAAAATTCAACACCCATTTATGATAAAAATGCTCCAGAAAGTGGGCATAGAGGGAACCTACCTCAACATAATAAAGGCCATATACGACAAACCCACAGCAAACATCATTCTCAATGGTGAAAAACTGGAAGCATTTCCTCTAAGATCAGGAACAATACAAGGATGTCCACTCTCACCACTATTATTCAACATAGTTTTGGAAGTTTTAGCCAGAGCAATCAGAAAAGAAAAAGAAATAAAAGGAATACAAATTGGAAAAGAAGAAATAAAACTGTCACTGTTTGCAGATGACATGATACTATACATAGAGAATCCTAAAGATGCTACCAGAAAACTACTAGAGCTAATCAATGAATTTGGTAAAGTTGAAGGACACAAAATTAATGCACAGAAATCTCTTGCATTCCTATACACTAATGATGAAAAATCTGAAAGAGAAATTAAGGAAACACTCCCATTTACCATTGCAACAAAAAGAATAAAATACCTAGGAATAAACCTACCCAGGGAGACAAAAGACCTGTACGCAGAAAACTATAACACACTGATGAAAGAAATTAAAGCTGATACCAACAGATGGAGAGATATACCATGTTCTTGGATTGGAAGAATCAATATTGTGAAAATGACTATACTACCCAAAGCAATCTACAGATTCAATGCAATCTCTATCAAATTACCAATGGCATTTTTTACAGAACTAGAACAAAAAAATCTTAAAATTTGTATGGAAACACAAAAGACCCCGAATAGCCAAAGCAGTCTTGAGGGAAAAAGGCGGAGCTGGAGGAATCAGACTCCCTGACTTCAGACTATACTACAAAGCTACAGTAATCAAGACAATATGGTACTGGCACAAAAACAGAAACATAGATCAATGGAACAAGATAGGAAGCCCAGAGATAAACCCACGCACCTACGGTCAACTAATCTATGACAAGGAGGCAAGGATATACAATGGAGAAAAGACAGTCTCTTCAGTAAGTGGTGCTGGGAAAACTGGACAGCTACATGTAAAAGAATGAAATTAGAGGGCTTCCCTGGTGGCGCAGTGGTTGAGAGTCAGCCTGCCGATGCAGGGGACACGGGTTCATGCCCTGGTCTGGGAAGATCCCACATGCCGCGGAGCGGCTGGGCTCCTGAGCCATGGCTGCTGGGCCTGTGCATCCGGAGCCTGTGCTCCACAACAGGAGAGGCCACAACAGTGAGAGGCCCGCGTACCACAAAAAAAAAAAAAAAGAAGAAGAATGAAATTAGAACACTCCCTAATACCATACACAAAAATAAACTCAAAATGGATTAGAAACCTAAATGTAAGACTGGACACTATAAAACTCTTAGAGGAAAACATAGGAAGAACACTCTTTGACATAAATCCCAGAAAAATCTTTTTTGATGCACCTCCTAGAGTAATGGAAATAAAAACAAAAATAAACTAATGTGACCTAATGAAACTTCAAAGCTTTTGCACAGCAAAGGAAACCATAAACAAGACAAAAAGACAACCCTCAGAATGGGAGAAAATATTTGCAAATGAATCAATGGACAAAGGATTAATCTCCAAAATATATAAACAGCTCATGCAGCTCAATATTAAAAAAACAAACAACCCAATCCAAAAATGGGCAGAAGACCTAAATAGACATTTCTCCAATGAAGACATACAGATGGCCAAGAAGCACATGAAAAGCTGCTCAACATCACTAATCATTAGAGAAACGCAAATCAAAACTACAATGAGGTATCACCTCACACCAGTTAGAAGGGGCATCATCAGAAAATCTACAAACAACAAATGCTGGAGAGGGTGTGGAGAAAAGGGAACCCTCTTGCACTGTTGGTGGGAATGTAGACTGATACAGTCACAATGGAGAACAGTATGGAGGTTCCTTAAAAAAACAAAAAATAGAATTACCATATGATCCAGCAATCCCACTACTGGGCATATACCCAGAGAAAACCATAATTCAAAAAGACACATGCACCCCAATGTTCATTGCAGCACTATTTGCAGTAGCCAGGTCACGGAAGCAACGTAAATGCCCATCGACAGACGAATGGATAAGGAAGATGTGGTACATATATACAATGGAATATTACTCAGCCATTAAAAAGGAACGAAATTGGGTCATTTGTTGAGATGTGGATGCACCTAGCGACTGTCATACAGAGTGAAGTCAGAAAGAGAAAAACAAATATCGTATATTAACGCATATGTGGAACCTAGAAAAATGGTACAGATGAACCGGTTTGCAGGGCACAAATTGAGAGACAGATGTAGAGAACAAACTTATGGACACCAAGGGGGGAAAGCGGCAGGGGGGTGGGGATGGTGGTGTGATGAATTGGGCGATTGGGATTGACATGTATACACTGATGTGTATAAAATTGATGACTAATAAGAACCTGCTGTATAAAAAAATAAATAAAATAAAATTCCAAAAACGAAGAGTGATGTAGCCAAGGAAGCTAAGGGTTTCTGGGAGCAACCAGAAGCTGGGAGAGACAGGGAGTGATCCAAAAATAAATAAATAAATAACATAAAAATAAAAAAATAAAATTCAGTTCCTTGGCCACCCTAGCTAAATTTCAAGTGGTCCACAGCCCCATGTGGCTCGTGGCTGCCATAAAGGATGGCACAGATCCAGAACATTCTCTCATGGCAGAAGTCCTGGTTGTCAGAGCTGGTAGCATTACTGAGGGCGTACTCACATACTGCCACACATTTGGTTGTACGTCTCAGGCGTCTGTGTCTTGTGTCTCCAACTAAACTGCATGCAAGCAGGGTTGTGGCAGCTGCTCATCTGTTATACGCTACAGTTAGGACTGCACTTAAGTGGACGAGTGCCAAATGCACAGTGAGTTTTTTCTTAATAATCTCTTTCCACTAGAATCCAGCTATTTCTACTGCAAAAAAAAAAAAAGAAAATCTTTGAAGTTGTTGAAATACCTATTCCTAAGGCATTTCTCATTGAGCTAAATGTATAAAAGCTTTCAAATACATTAGCTTTGAAGTACTCATTTAGTCATTCAGTTATTGTTAAAATTATGGGCTACCCTTATTGATTCACTAATGGGGGCTTACTCCCAGCTGTGCTGACTCCTTTTAAAAAGTAGACTCCAGTAACAGCCTGATATCAGCTCTGAACCTATGGTCCCCACAGAGACAGGATTAAGTGACTATTAGGCTCCCAGACTGGTCCATAGAAAGCTACTTTACACACGGTACAGCTGTCTTCCTCACCACTGCTTTTATGAGAAAAAAGTTCTTTAGCCCAAACTAAGCTCCAAATGACTTCTTTAAGATCATTTTGTTAGTTGGGAGATGCTTACTACAATGTTCTAAATTAAAACAGTCTTCAAATTTATAAAAGTTGCCTGGAAGGTTACTGTAAGTGGCTGTCTGGGTTTTTTAACCCTCTTAATTTGCTTTCCATATGAAATTGTTGAAAAATAAATGAAAGTAGAAAATATTTAATTTAACAGGGCTTCAACTAAAGGTAGGAAAATGTTATGCATTAATTATACTTAGTATCTAACACAAATTACCCTTCACCTGAATGCATTTTTAATTATATGTGACTATCACAAATCCACTGTCAGATGTAAAATTAATTTTGACTTGAAAATTCTTGGATCAAAAAGGGGTAGGGGCTTCCCTGGTGGCGCAGTGGTTGAGAGTCTGCCTGCCGACGCAGGGGACACGGGTTCGTGCCCCAGTCCGGGAAGATCCCACATACTGCGGAGCAGCTGGGCCCGTGAGCCATGGCCACTGAGCCTGCGCGTCCGGAGCCTGTGCTCCGCAACAGGAGAGGCCACAGCAGTGAGAGGCCCGTGTACCGCAAAAAAAAAAAAGGGGGGGGCGGTAAAAGAAGTCACATCTATGATAAATAACCAAAACTGAAATATCAAATGCCACAATCTCAAATCTCCGTTTGCATCTGCTTAAAATGCTTCACATTTCTCACTCTTCCTTACCAATAGCACCATCCAAGTGTACATATGTGAAAGGAAAAATCCAAATGGACTCAGTATTGCTAAGAGAACTCTCTAAAATGGAGCCAGGAGGCCACTAAGGAAGTATGACTTAGGCACGTGTCAGCCTGGATGGAATCTGACCTTTTGACCCAATGAAGTCATCAGAACTGATATCAAGCAGGACCCTGTGAGGCTCCTGAGCACAAAAGCCCTTCCATGTCCCCCATTTCTTGATTACAGGCAATAGGCTTCATTCAGGCCCCCTGACCTTCCCTGAGTTCCAGCAGGTCGGTGTTAATTAGGGAAGGGAGGGGATGCGGAGACAAGGGAGGAACAGTCAAGAGAAACAACAGTGCCGCCTTGGGGCAGGGTCCTGGTTCCCCTCAAGGGACACACATAACAATATCTTTGAGCTGTTTTGCAGATACTGAAACCCCCGCCAGGTGGGAGAAGTTAACTGCATGCTGCCCACAAGCACAGAGACCCCAGACCAGCTGGAACCAGAAGGTTCCAACTTCACCACCAACCAATCAGAAGAACGTCCACGAGCTGATCACGCCCTCTTTGAACCATTACTGTAAAACTCCTCACTACCCCCTCCCGGTCGGGACACAGTTTCGAGGGCATTAGTCCACTGCTTTGCCTGGCAAAGCAATAAAGCTATTCTTTTCTACTTCACCTAAAACTCTGTCTCTGAAATTTAATTTGGTTTCGGGGTACAGAGGCCAGATTCGGCTTCAGAACACCGGCCAGAAACTCAAGATACTTACTGGACCCCTACCCTAAAACAACTCATGATTCCTCAGGGCAAGTATTCTCTGACTCGCATCACAGTCCATCACAATTCCTACCAGGCAACTTTTAACAACCTCTTGGCTTTCTGTCTTTATAAGTCCTGACTCTCTCTTCCTCAGAACACTCTTTTAGGGTTACCCAGATTTTTTTTGGCCATGCAGCGGGGCTTGTGGGATCTTAGTTCCCCGACCAGGGATCAAACCCGGGCTCCCCCGCCCGGCAGTGGAAGCGGAGTTCTAACCACTGGCAGGGAATTCCCCCAAATTGCAATTCTTAAGATTCCAAATAAACTCTTTTCCTATTTGCAGCCTCCTGTATTATTTTTTTAGTTGACACCAGTCTGTGTAGATGTGTTTGAATGTGGAACATGGATTCTGTTTTCAGATTCTGTTTCCATATCTAACGTAAATTCATATTTTTAAGTTACTCTTTTCAGTAAACAGAAAAGAAATGCTAAAAATTATGCATATCCACATACCTAAACATCAGATTGAGATCATTCTTCCTATATATATCTCAAAAGCCAAAAACATTCTAAATATAAACTCTACAATGCCATGAGCTATCCTCCACATGAACTGGAGAGATCTGAAGCCAAATTCAAAGTCAAGGGTGTCAGCAGCTGCCATGTGATTGATACAGAGTCAGAATACAAGTCAGCTACAGCGGCGTTCCTGGTACACATCATCTAGAAGGTGGGTGAAGCTGCTTTAAAGCAGGCCAGAAAGTCAGACTTGCTGTAGAACCTAAATATTCTGCAAAGTTCCAGAGCCTTCTATTGCACCTTGTGGATCAAGCAGAGAAATGGCACAATAAAATTTTACTCACTCTCTCCTGGTACTTCCAGGCTCAGAAAGACTCTACCTTCACTCTTAGGAAAAAAACTATTTCTCCTTTTACGTGCACAAGAGACGCCCCCTCTTAGATATCTGTGCTGTATGCCAGTATCTCTACTGATTTAATAAGCAACCATAAGACTAATCATGCATGCCAAAGGAGGGTCACGATGGCCCACGAAGGGGAGCAGAATTTGCCCCCCACACACAAAATATACCTCCTTGGCATAAAGATTATCCTGGGCTGATTATTTTTAAGAAACAGGAGATATAGGAGAAGCTCTAAAACAGAACAGAAGTTACCCTTTTGTTAGAGACATTTGCATTTATAAGGGAAACCTCCATTTGTAAGGGTGTCTCCCTTTCTGTGCCAGGAAGAGAAGGGTGACTCTAAATCTCTAGCAACTCTTCTCAATGGAGAAGGCGGGGACTTAAATCCGCATAACAAACTCACCCTTGTTTACTGTGCTTTGCCTTGAAAACCTCCCATAAATACCTCCACCCCCAACATCCTCTTTTCTTCTCTGTAGCTGGAGACGGTACTTAAGATGGTGGCTTGGGCCATTTCTGGGAGTTACTCAGAAACTCTGTATACTCCTGGGTATACAGGAGGTATCCATGTTATTAAGCTTCTGTTTGTTTTTCCCTTGTTATTCCTTTATTACAGGGGGCCTCGGCCAAGAATCTAGAAGAGTAGAGGGAAATTATTTTTCTCCCCCACACCCATGAAACAGATTTTAGCTGCAAATATACCCTTCAGGAGGCTCCCGGTTTCCAAAGCTATTTACTTTTTTAGCGAGAAGGGCCAGAATGGTCATTACCCACTGTAAGTCATGGTTATTTGCTCAAGTTTAAGGGATTCCCCAGGCTTCCTGGTGTCTGCTCCCTGGTGATTCTATCACCTTAGTCTTCTCCTTCAATAAGACTTCTCCCCATCCTCATAAATGGTGGCTCTTAAGGCTATTTTTCTCCAACAAACTGAATGCAGGACATAAAGAAGTTCAGTAGCAATTAGGTTTTATTGTTCTCATCTCACTTATGAGTATAGAAACTATCAAAATGTAAAACGCACAATTCCTCTGACTTCGCAATTCCCCTTCTAGGAATTCATCCCATAGAAATGTGTATGTGTCGCTACGAGAACATATGTACACATACTAATTTGCAGCAACGATTTAAAGCAGCAAATAATGGACACAACCTAAATATTCATCAATATGAGACTGTTTAAATAAAGAATGATGTGTAGAGCAAGGCAAGCACGTAGAAGATCTCTGTGCACTGATGTGGAGTGATGAGTACAAAAAGCAAGGAGGGGACTTCCCTGGTGGCGCAGTGGTTAAGAATCCACCTGCTAATGCAGGGGACACGGGTTCGAGCCCCGGTCCGGGAAGATCCCCCATGCGGAGGAGCAACTAAGCCCGTGCGCCACAACTGCTGAGTCTGCGCTCTAGAGCCCGTGAGCCACAACTACTGAGCCTGCACGCCTAGAGCCTGTGCTCTGCAACAAGAGAAGCCACCGCAATGAGAAGCCCACACACCACAACGAAAAGTAGTCCCTGCTCACCGCAACTAGAGAATGCCCGCACGCAGCAACAAAGACCCAACGTAGCCAAAAATAAATAAATAAATAAATAAAATAAATTTATTTAAAAAAAAAAAGCAAGGGGAACGATGTCTCAAGCATGGTAGCATATGTATTTTTTTAAGGGAACATATGTCCATATATGTTTGTAGGTAGGCATTTGTACACACACAATCTTTGGAAGAATAACAAAAGAAATGGATGAACGTAGTCACCTCTGGGTAAGGGAACTGAGGTAAGGTAGGGGCACATGAGAGGCAGTTTTATACCTTTTCTGTAGGGCTTAACTTTTTTATCCTGTGTATAAATGTCTTAAAAATATGCAAACACACACACAAAGAGTAAAGTATAGTCATCAAGGAATTAACCTTGCCAAAGCTATCTAACAGTGGCACCTACTGGTAAAATCACTTCCTATCCCAAAGTATTCTGTAAAAGAAAACCCAAGATTCGCCTGGCACAGCCATTTCAGCCATTAGTCAGGACATATGTTTCTGTTAAAGCCTTGTAAGGAACTCTTCACTTGTATTAAGTCTTCTGAGCATAAGACTTAAAAGTGTCATCTGGCTGGGAAATCACAATTCATTATAGTCTGAATTGCAAGCTATAAAAATGAGTGAAGTGGACTTCCCTGGTGATGCAGTGGTTAAGAATCCGCCTGCCAATGCAGGGGACATGGGGTTCGAGCCCTGGTCCAGGAAGATCCCACATGCCACAGTGTAACTAAGCCCGTGCACCCTAACTACTGAGCCTGCGCTCTAGAGCCTGTGAGCCACAACTACTGAGCCCACGGGCCACAACTACTGAAGCCCGCACGCCTAGAGCCCATGCTCTGCAACAAGAGAAGCCACTGCAATGAGAAGCCCGCGCACCGCAACCAAGAGTAGTCCCCGCTCACCGCAACGAGAGGAAGCCCACGTGCAGCAACAAAGACCCAATGCAGCCAAAAATAAATAAATAAATTTATTTTTTAAAAAAATGAGTGAAGAATATCTCTATATCCTTCCACGGAGTGATCTCTACTCCAGCATACAGAGTTAAGTGAAAAAAGCAAGGCAGAAAGAATGGGCAGAGTATGCTGTCATTTATCTAAGAAGGGGAGGGGGTTACAAGCAGACATACAGGTTTACTTATATTTTAAAAATGGAAAGATAACCCATTTTAAAAAATGAATTAATGGTTGCCATAGGGAAGGAAGGGACTATGCTGCAGGGGAGAGAACAGAACTAGATTTCTCTGAATCAGTGCTTCTCAACGGGGGCTATTCCACCTGTGTCCCTAGCGGATGTTCGGCAATGTCTGGAGGTATTTTTAGTGTCACAACTGGGGTTTGGGAGAAGTGTACTACTGACATCTAGTGGGTAGAGGCCAAGGATGCTGCTGAACATCCTACAATGAACACGACAGTCATCTGGCTCCACATGTCAACAGTACAAATTATATATCTAATAAGGAACTCGTATATAGATTATATAAAAAACCCTTACAACTTAATAATAAAATGACAAATAACCCAAATTAAAAGTGGGCAAAGGATCTGAATAGACAGTTCTCCAAAGACGATATACAAGTGGCCAATACGCATACGAGAAGATGTTCGACATCCTCAGACATCAAGGAAATGTGAAGCAAAGCCACAGTGAGCCACAACTTCACACACACTAGAATCGCTACACGGTTGACCCTTGAACAATGCAGGGCTTAGGGGCACTGACCCCCAAGTAGTCAAAAATTCGAATATAACTTTACACTTGGCCCTCTGTATCTGCAGTCCCATACCCGTGAATTCAACCTACATGGACCAGGTAGTACTGTAGTATGATTTATTGAAAACAACAGCGACAACAACGTATATGTGGACCCATGCAGTTCAAATCCATGTTGTTCAAGAGTCAACTGTAATCAAAAAGACAAGTGTTGAGGATATGCAGAAATTGGAACCCTCACACACTGCTGGTGGCAATGTAAAATGCTGCAGCCACTTTGGAAAACAGTCTGGCAGTTCCTCAAAAAATTAAACATACAGTCACCATATGACCCACAATTCCACTCCTAGGTATAGACCCAAGTGAAACAAAAACATATGTCCATACAAAAACTTGTACACAAATATTCATAGCAGCATTATTCTTAGTAGCCAAAAAGTAGAAACAGCAAATGTCCATCAAAGGATGAATGGATAAGAAACAAAGTACTGATACATGCTACAACACAGACAGACCGTGACGATATTATGCTAAATGAAAGAAGCCAGTCACAAAAGGCCACATATTGTATGATTCCATTTACAGTTGACCAACCCAGGTTTGAACTGAGCAGGTCCACTTAGACATGCCTTTCTTTCCATAGTAAATAGTACTACATGGTCCATGGTTGGTTGAAGCCGTAGATGCGGAACCACATATACAGAGGAACGCATATACGGAGAGGCGACTAGGAGTTAAAGGCAGATTTTTGACTGCGTGGAGGGTCAGCCCCTGACCCCTGCATTATTCAAAGGTCAACTGTATATGAAATGGCCAGAATAGGCAAATACAGAGAGACAGAAAACAGATTAATGGTTGCCTAGAGCTAGAAGGATAGACGGCTTGCGGATGTCAGCTAAAGAGTGTGGAATTTCTTTTTGGAATAATCAAAATGGTCCAAAATTGACGGTGGTGATAGTTGCAGAGATCTTTGAATGTGCTAAGTCACTGCATTATACACTTTCGATGGCTCAATTTTATGGTATGTGAATTATATCTCAATAAACTGTTAATAAAAAACCAATCACAATGGTGAGGTGTACACTCTGATAGAGGTGGTACAAGGTTCAGAAGGCAGAGGCCAGGAAACAAAGGAGGTCAGAAAAGCCTTCCCGGGATGAATAGGAAGTTGTCGGTAATGAGGTTTGGTTTATTTTTGTAATTAAATTCTTCATCAGTTTTATTGAGATTCCAGGGGTAAGGAGGTTGCAGGACGCGGACATCTCAGGTGTAGGGAATCTCAGGATACATCTAAAAAACTCATTCAGATAGTCCAACTATAAAACCCCAAGTGCAGGAGAGAGGGGGATGCCATGGGATAAGTTAGCAGAGCAGCAGGTGACAGAGCACGATGGCCTTCGCTCCCAGCCAAAATCTTGGACTGAATGTTTTACAGGAAAAGGGATCGGTGAAAGATGAGAAGCAGCAGAAGAACAGACGGGGATGGGTCTAGAGACAGGACAGCCCGTGTGTTTACATCAGCTGTGAGCGACTGTCGTCACAGTCAACTCAACCCATTCCTAAACATTCAGCTTGAAAACTATTGCAAAGAGAAGCCAATCTAGGACTGTGTCTTCCTTCAAGGCACAACCGACAAGATGGACAATTGAGAACAAAGTGGTTTGATATAAACTAATAACAATAAGAGTAATAAGAACAAGAAAAATCATATATAATTAAAATGTCCTGATGTCAGAATGAAAAAAATAGTAATAATAACCCCTCATGAGTTTATGCCGAGCCAGAACCAAAACAATGACCCAACCCAGAAAGTTAAGCCACTTACCACAGGAACATGGGCATTTGGCTCAAATTCTGTGGAATCAGCATCTGAAGATAAAGAAATGAGTTCAGCAACTCACCAATACTGCTGAAAAATACTTCAAGCAATAAGAATGCTTTTTACTAAGAGGTTATTAGAAAATCTCAGACTTACCTTTCAAGTTAAGGCAGTTTCTCGCAAATTCTATCACTGCCAGTTGCATCCCAAGGCAAACTCCTATTTTAAAAAGGACATATATAAAGCAAATGAACGTTATTTTGTACTCCTTCGTATTTTCTGTTCATTTATTTGCTGTCTATCTCCTCCATCTAGAATGTAGGCTCCAAAAAAGAAAGTTTACTGCTGTAGCCTCTGCCCTCAGAACATGTGTGGCAGGGGCAGGGAAAGGACTGGACAACCCAAACTCGAGGAGGAATAAATGCGAGGTCAGAAAAGGGCAGGAAAGGAGAAGGCAAGGTCCGAAAGGCAAATCTGCCTCCCTGCAAATGTGTCTCTAGATCGAGGCACGCTTGTGGGCTGCATGGCTGCCCCAAAGCGCCCGACTCCTTCAGAGAATGTCTAACAACACCTCAATTCAAGAGGGAGTCTCCGTGGGCTGGGACCTCACACCCCCTCTTCTCAAGGTAGAGTCACGGCCTTAAATGCGGGCTCTGCTTGCGGGCAGCCCCCGGCTGGCCAGCAGGCTGGGATCCAAGGAGCACCTACAGGCGGGCAGGGGAGCGGGAGGTCAGTGCCCAGCTGCTGAGCCCAGAACAGCCCTAAACCTCACTGCAGGGAAACAGCAGCAGCTGGGGGAGCTGGTACCTCCACCGCAGGCTGGAGCGTGACAGAGAGGCCAAATGGAACTGAACAGAGAGCTCAGTAAGGAGAAAAGGGGACCTGCGTAGGCCCAGGCCTGTTGCCGCAGGGATGTGCCCCTCGCCGATCTCCACATTCACTGCGGCCCATCGATTCTCTCCAATAAACAAATGCCAAGGAGCATTCCAGATGCTTTTATAGATATATTGAAGGTACACAGGGGCTCAAAGGAGAGAGCAATCAATATACCAGGCACGCCAGAACAAAAGTCAATAAGCATGAAACAGCTGAGTGCTTTGGGTGCACTTTAGAAAGTTCCATAAGGCTAGGACATAAAGAGACAGTGTGTTAAAGAGAAATTTAAAGAGCTGCAAACTATTCTACACAGTGAAAATTATCTGAAGAACGCTAACCACATTTAGACAGAAACTAAACAAGATTACTTCAAAAGAAAACAGTGGCCCAGATGAGCTTAGATGGATAAAACAAAGCAAGGTATCAAGGTAACTACTCCTGGCTTCTCTTTTGAAAATGGATCCCAAGTGGAGAGCATCTAGGAAGCTAATCAAAGAACAGGCAAGGGGGAAAATGAACAGTCTGCTGTTATTAAGTAAAGAGTACCAAAGCTGGTCCACTCGGTTCATAAACCCACCAGCCCACGCAAGCACAGCATGAAACATGGCCTCTCCCCACTCCCTCTTCCCCCTGAAACCCCAGCTGCAGGGCTGCCTTTATCCCATCAGTGTTCCATTTCATCTGGTTTCATTGCTCCAGAAGCCATGCTTTGCAATTTGAACAAACACATTGAAAAGACCCAGCTCTACTAAATCTTAACAGAGCTGTCCCTGTAACGTTGGACGGTCTTTCTGTATTATCTTTTCTAGAAGGAGCATATAAATTTCAATTTAAGCTTTTTTTTTCTGATGAGAAATAACATTGTGGCATTCTGTTGAGATGTTTGCTCGAAGTGGTGAAAGGTGGAATCGGAGAAGGGCAGGTATGAACAGAGGTTCCTCCCAGCCTCTTGCTACACAACCAGAACAGTGGTAAGTTCTCCTGGGCTGACAAATGTTTTTGGTCAAGGGCCAGACAGCAGAGATTTTAGGCCTTGCAGGCTGTAGGGTCTCAAACTCTGCTACTGTATCGCAAAAACAGCCACAGACAATATGTAAACCAACTGGTATGGCTGTGTTCCAATAAAACTTTATTTACAAAAACGCTGCAAACCAGGTAAGGCTTGCAGAATAGTTTCCACACCCTGTAGCAAACTATTTGGCACCTGAATATTCAAATTCAAGATCACACTTTTCACATTAACAAACTCTATTACGTGTTACCTTACTAGGTGTCAAAAATCTAAAAAACTCATAGTTAGGATTCATAAACATCAGTTTTACCCAGAAAAGGAATCTTCCTTGACCGTGCCCAAGAAATCGCCTGGAGTTTTCCCAACGTTCCTCTGATTCCGAAGCCTCCTGGCACAAGAACACCACTGCAAGCAACACAAGAGGAGGGGAAATTTGACATTATTTTTATTTGTAAAACTTGTTTTCAGCCATTCACGCTTATTGATCCCAAATCCGACACTTGGCACAGCCGCTAGAGAATACGCTTGGAGTCTATTTTCAGAACTGATTACATGATTTCACATCCTGAACTTTCTTCTTGAAATCCTCCCAATGTTATAAAGAAGTTGCAACAATTTCTCACAACTGACCTTGATATATATTTTCTGATAGGTCTTTGCAGCACGTGAGCATAGTGACTGAGAAGCTCAATTCAATTAAAAATGCCACTGAAAGAATTATCTGAATAAAAATAGGTTAAGGTTCTTTTAAAAGTACTTTTATACAAATGTTAAGACCTCTGGGGCTTCGCTGGTGGCACAGTGGTTAAGAATCCGCCTGCCAATGCAGGGGACACGGGTTCGATCCCTGGTCCGGGAAGATCCCACATGCCGTAGAGCAACTAAGCCCATGCGCCACAACTGCTGAAGCCCATGTGCCCAGAGCCCGTGCTCTGCAACAAGAGAAGCCACTGCAATGAGAAGCCCACGCACGACAACAAAGTGGCCCCCGTTCACCATACCTAGAGAAAGCCCACGCGCAGCAACAAAGACCCAACACAGCCAAAAATAAATAAATAAATACATTTTTTTAAAAAAACAAAAACGCAAGAGCTCAAGAGAAAAATCCAAGGGCCATGCTACCCTCACAACACAATGCCACCCCCAAAATTTTTATTCATTACTTACAAAATAAAACCTAGAATCAAAGGATGTGGAAAAGAAAATAAAACCAAGAGAGGAGGGAGGATTGTCATTCTTGCACTTTAACTTTGTATATGTAAGGTCCACCTCTGCATCTTTCAGTAGCATCAGCTCACTTTCCCACCAATACGGTATCGCCATCCTCCCCAGAATAAAACCATCTCCACTGCACGTGCCACTAACATTGACACGGCACGTTTCAAAGTAAATGCAGCGTGAATGCAGCAGAACCATCCAGAATCACCACAAGTACTCCAAACTACACTTCAAAACGCACAAAAATTAGTCATTGGGGTAAATCGAATCATGGAAAAAATCACAATGGCGTTCTCCTAACTGGCGTGGTACTTACTCAGCTTTGCAGAGTTTCTGCCAAGCTTCGTGGAATTTCACAGGGTCCTCAGTTTCGGTAGTCTGCTCCAGATCAATGGAATCTATGTACTAAAAACATGCAACAAGCTAAAGGAACATTTCAGAAAAATAAAAACTGGAAAATACTAGAGCCATCTAATACTGACACAATTATTCAATGACTACTTATTATGCAAACACTGTACTGGTCACTTAGCATAGAAAAGCACCATCTCTGTCTTGTGGCTCTTACAATCTTTCAGGCAGGTTATGAAACCAAATAAACAGGCATCCACATCACAGGGAGGTAATGGCTACGATGGGCAAAGAAGAGAACGCTGCGGGAGGAACCAGGAGCCGCAGCTGATACGTATGCGGACTGGAGAGAAGAAGGGCAAGAGCACCTTCAGGGAAGTCCTCTGGGAAGGGGATGTCCAAGAAGCTAAGCCGTCGAGGATGAGTGGACGCAAGCCGAGCGCGCGTGTGCAGTTGGGGGGCAAGTGGGAAGGGGTGCGGGGGGTGGGGGAGGGCTGTGAAGGAGCAGCTTCAAAAAGCAGAAAGACAAGAAACAGACAACAACCGGAAAGTGGTGACCACTCTGGGGGCCTCAAAAGAAGCTCCATCCGGTGAGAGAAGTTTATACTTGAAGCCACTGAAAAATCTGAAGGAACAGAGAGCGATTTTAGAAAAATCACTCTGGCTCAGTGAAGGAAAGGGAGGGAAAAATGAAAACCAGTCAGGAAATTACTGCAAAAGCCGGGCGAGATAAACACAGCACAAGCCCATGACTCAAACAGTACTTCGGAGAAGCCACCGTCAATGAATTCTATTACGTGAAAAACACGTACAACAATTCCTATGTACATAACAGTCCCTATATGTCTATATTATTTTAGAATTTCTGTTGTAAAAATTACTATCTGAATATATCTTAAGATACAAAATTTTACTTTATAAAATTAGTATTATAACAGATTTTCTATTTTCTTTTTTCTACGAGGGACTGGCAGACTAGGAAGAAAGAGGAAGAACAGGAAGGGAACGATTCCTTGGAAAGTCAAAAATAAAAAGTGATTAGAGAGGAAGCTACAAACAGGTGAGAGGGGCTTCCCTGGTGGCGCAGTGGTAGAGAGTCCGCCTGCCGATGCAGGGGACACGGGTTTGTGCCCCGGTCCGGGAGGATCCCACATGCCGCGGAGTGGCTGGGCCCGTGAGCCATGGCCGCTGGGCCTGCGCTTCTGGAGCCTGTGCTCCGCAACGGGAGAGGCCACAGCAGTGAGAGGCCCTCGTATCACAAAAAAAAAAAAAAAAAAAAAAAACACAAAACAAACAGGTGAGAGAAAACTGGATAGGTCCTAAGCTGAAAGTTACTAAATTTCTTGTATCTTTTGGCTCATTATATTAAGGTTTTACCATTTAAATCAAGATAATAAGGCCTCCCTAAACTGTGATATACCCAGAGAGAATAACATTAAATATAAACATTTATATAGGGAGAGAAAACTCTAGAAAGATATGCATCAAACTGGGAACGACAGGTACATCAAGAGAAGTGGGATTTCACTGAGGAAGAATCTTCCACTTTCTGCATTTTACATTATGCTTTGCTTCAATTTTCTATACTGAGCATATACTACTTCTGTATCTAACAAAGAATATACTCAAGCTATATATAACTCCACCTCTGCTATCCCATAATACTGTTTGAAAAACAAACAATCACTGTTTGCCAGATATCAGTCCTCCGAGTTAGAAAGGGAAATATATATAAATATGGCATTTAAAAAATCTGGGTTCAATTCCCACGCTAAAGGGGAAAAAAAGTTCTATTATTTTCTCACTAGACAAACACAAAATAGTTAAATGAGCATGAAGTATATATGCCCCTGAATGTGCAAAGCCTAATTTCAAAAACTGTGCCTTAAACCTGTATGCAGAAAAAAAGTTAACAGACTGAAATCCTTGGAAATGCCTGCTTACAAGGTTGGCCCTTGTCTGGCATCTGGAAACTTGGATTGGGGGAGGGTTCCCACCATTCCCAAGAACCAGTAAGAGTGGCTCAGCGTGCCTACAGTGTTTGAAGAAACAACATGATTTAAGGTGAACACCTGCTTTCCTCCTGGGAGTCTGAGATTTTGACACTCAGGAGGCTGAGGGCATCTGTGTGACCAGCCCCCAGTAAAAACCCTGGGCGCTGAGTCTCTAATGAGCTTCCCTGGTAGATGGCACGTCACCTGTGTTGTTGCAGCTCGCTGCTGGGGGATTTAAGCACGTCCTCTGTGACTCCACTGGACGAGGGCTGTTGGAAGCTTACACCTGGTTTCCCCCAGACTTCATCCCACGTGCCTTTTCCTTTGCTGATTTGGCTCTGCATCCTATCACTGAAATAAGCCATAATCGTGAGTACAGCTGTATGCTGAGTCCTCTGCGTCCTCCTGGTGAATCATTAACCCTGGAGGTGGACTTGGGGCTCCTTGAACACAACCTGCCTCTCTGCAACACGAGATTTCACGATGAATGCCTGAAACATGCAGAAGACCAGGTGGGGGCTCACCATCAGATTCAACTTGTGGTTGATGGCCAACGCTGAGTGTTCCAGGGCTTTGAACACGGAGGCATAGCAGTCCCTGAGCTTGGTGTACTTGCCAACCAGGGCTATGGAACACGTTTTCTGTAACCTTTCATACCTGGGAAGGAAAACAAGCTTAAAGGTTATATGCATGTAACATCATATCACAAGCATAATGACAGCCACTGTTCTTATCCTGAGGCACTTTTTAAAACCTGAGGAGCAGATGTGCCTTGAACTTGGTGTACTTGGCTCAAATTCCCCACCCCACCCCCAAAGAATAACAATCTGTACCCCAAGAGATTTGAAAATCATGAGAAAGCCCAACATTGGCTTACATAAGCAGGCAAAGATATAAATCTGAGGAGAGTATATCAGAGAAAAAGTTAAAAGCATTAAAAATAAAAAAGCTCTCCCCAGGCTTCCCTGGTGGCAGTGGTTAAGAATCCGCCTGCCGATGCAGGGGACACGGGTTCGAGCCCTGGTCCGGGAAGATCCCACATCTCACGGAGCAACAAAGCCTGTGTGCTACAACTGAGCCTGTGCTCTAGAGCCCGCGAGCCATAACTACTGAGCCCACGTGCCACAACTACTGAAGCCCACGCGCCTAGAGCCCATGGTCCGCAACAAGAGAAGCCACTGCAATGAGAAGCCTATGCACCGCAATGAAGAGTAGCCCCCACTCACCGCAACTGGAGAAAGCCTGCGCACAGCAACGAAGACCCCAATGCAACCAAAAATAAATAATAAAAAAAAAGTTCTCCCCATCTCATAAACATGAGCTGTCCTGAAATTCATTTATAAGGTGACACTGTATAAGAAAATGCATTCTCAGTGCCAACAGGAGACATTCCAACATTAACTTTGTAAGGTGATACCATATAAGAAAATGCATTCAAAGTGTCTACATTAAAAATTGTTACATTCCCAGCTGGCCCACAAACGCCAGGTTATTTGTGGCATTCCTGAAGAATGGTGCTGAGAGAACTATTTAAAACACTATAAGCCACTTAGATCATTTTTATGAGAAAATTCCATTCTACATGAGACACTCAATCACATTTTACCATTAGACACATAATCTTTACCGTTGCTTTCGTCAGGAGATCTGTTCAAGGAACATGAAAAATGCCTGGTCTGGTACTAAGTATGCAGGAATGTCACTTGGGGCTGAAGATCTTTTAGGGCTTTGAAGCAAACTGTTCCCCAAACACCTTAGAACAAAAATGTTACCGGGATGAGGAATATTCCTCCTTTATAACAACATCTGCAAAAAGTGAAAGAGAAGCCTGATGGAAACAGGCTGGGAGGAGAAAAAGGCACGAGGGGCTAAGAAGTCAAAACTGGCAGCAGAGGTGACTTTCTAGGAAGGTGACTGAAGAACGTGAGAGAAAGATGCTAAACCTCTAACTTACCAGTTAATTTTATGTCGCTGTGGAGACTGCCTGCCTGCCTGCCTGTGCTTCGCCCCAGCTCTAGGGAAAGGACTCAGGTAACAAAGCAAGTTGGTATCAAGCCAAGATTCCAAGACGATGTGCGGTCGGGGGGCACATCCTGTCCCTCAGGGGAGGGACGCAGGGCTGCAGTCAGCATGGCCAGTCCCTCCTTGCACCCACTCTCCTTCCACTCACTCGTTGCTGGTCTTCCCGGGGCGGGGTGGGGGGGAGTGGGGGAGAGGGGAGGCCACTGGGTCAGTCCAGCCGCCATCCAGGGAGGTATACTGAGCCCACGCCCCTGTGCTCTCTTTCCCTCTTGGCCCTGCAGGCTGGGCTCACTGCCCGGACCAGCCAAGCACCTCCCTCCCTCGTGCTCTCCATTCAGCCATCAGCAGGGTGTGACACAGCAGCTGACACTGCAGTCAGCTGGTCGGCTTTGTAGGCCCATCCCCCAGCAGGAAGGTTCCCAGGGAGGCAGGGTTGTCCCCACCTCAGGACCCAGGCAAGTTCTTCCACCCAGCTCAACCAGGGACCCCTGGCCTCTGGGCAGCACTGGACCTCCACGATCAACACTGTCCCTTTGACCTCTGTGTGCCTCCTTGTATCTCTCTACAGGCTGTACTGAGGGGACAGGGCCTAAAGAATGGACACTTCACACTGCCATGACCAATGAACCAACATCACGGCCAACATGATGCAGAGGGACTGATGCTCAATATCCCCTTTGCTTGAATCCTGAACTGAATGGTGGCCCCCAAAAACATATGTCCCCCAGAACCTATGAATGTGCCCATATCTGGAAAACAGGCAGGGTCTTTGCAGATGCAATTAAGTTAAGGATCTCCAGTTGAGATCATCCTGGATTAGAATGGACCCTAACTGCAAAGACAAGCATCCTTATAAAAGAGAAAGGAAGAAGACACAAAGGAGAAGGACATACGACAAGAGAGGCAGAGATTGGAGTGATGCGCCCACAAGCCAAGGAACACCAAGGAAGCTAGCCCCCAGAAGCCAGGAGAAATGCATGGAACATATTCTCCCTCAGAGTTCCAGAAGGAACCAACCCTGCTGACACCTTGATTTAGGTCTTCTAACCTCCACAACTGTGACAGAACAAATTTCTATTGGTTTAAGCCACCCATTTTGTGGTAACTTATTACAGCAGACACGGGAAACTAATACAAAAACCAAACACTGGCTTTAAAAAGCACAGAGGCATAGAGTAAAATTTAGAACTACTTCCAACACGAAGAGTTAAAATATTAAAGTTTCTAGTGCTTAAAGAGGATCAACCCCAAGCTACTCAGAAAATTCCTACGAAGAGACTGATTCCTTAAGCATTCTGGAGGACAGGGGCTTAGTTGTATCATCAGTCATGGGGGCACCTAAGTTCAGAAAATGTGCTTTGTTCGTGATTCTTCTTGCCCCAGAAATTCTAAAACGCTTTTAAAATTTTAAAGTGTAAGGGCAAAATAACTTTCAATCTACTAGTCATCTACCAAAGGTCAGTGCTTTTGTCATCATCAAATCATTTAAATTATCGTTACCGACATCAGTAACCAATAGTGCCTGATGTGATGTTAAGGCCTGGTGTATTTTCTCTCGTAAGTGCCACAGCGTGGTACCAGTATCCCCCCAGTTATATATGGATGGGAGAATAAGCCCAGAGAGGTTAAGTAATCTACCCAAACTCAAAAACAGCTAGTGAAAGGAGAAGCTGAGCTCTGAATCTATGGTGCCTGACACCAGAGCTTACGTTTTTCCATTGAGATATAACTGACATACAACATTACATTAGTTCCAGATGCACAACCTAATGATTCAATATATTTATATATTACGAAATGATGACCGCAATATTCTAGTTAACATCTATCACCGCGCACAGTTACAAATTTTTTTGTGCGATAAGAACTTTTAAGATCTACTCCTTAGCAACACCAGAGCCTTCGTTTGTAACTACTGCGCCTATTGCCTCTACTTCAGCTGCAGGAGAAGTCAAGCAGCCAGGACTTTATGGAGTCACGCCTCAGCAACATTTAGTAAAAGAAAACAGGTGATGGGGATTTAATCTGTATATGACATCAAATTAGACAAACCTTGCTGAAATTAATATGACTGTCTTAAAGCTAAAACCTATCAGGGGTTTTTAATGCCGATACTGATAGTTAATAACTGCAGGATAGAACGACAATGCCATGGCCAAAACTTCCCATTCAGAAGGATTTTCTTTAAGAAATGTTAGCCAAATCTTAAAAATAAGCAAAACAAAACAAAACAAAGCCTGTAGCATTTTAAACTGTTTAAAACATTCAGAAACGAAATAATAAACTAATAAATAAATGCTTCCAAAAGTTTTTTAAAATGCTGGAATCCAAATGCCTTCAATTCACTTTGCTTTAGTAGAGCAAAATCAAAGGCCCCAGAAATCTTCAGAGTACAGCAAAACACCCTAACAATATGCTAGAGCTTTAGATATTTCCAGAACCAAACATACCCATGTGGAAAGTGGAACGCTACATAGTTACCTTTCAAGGGACACCTCAGTGCTACCCCCAAACCTAAGAATTATGAAAACTTACATTAGTAATTCCTTTCACAGTACCTGTCAGCCATATTTTTCCACTTGAAAAGCAAATTGCTTGCAGAATCCCCAATAGGCAGATCCAATCTCTCTTTGAAATATTTAACGATGCCTTGTTCCTCCAAAAGCACAGGTACTCGGTAGGTGGAAGGAACATCGTGGATACATATAACCTGATCAATGATGATAAAACACCATATTTAATGGAACAACTCAAGTATGCCACAAAAATGAACGTAGGAATGAGGCAAAACTCAAGAGAGATAGCAGTTTATTTTTACTGACAGAAGAAAACCAGGAACACAGCAACCTAAACAGGAGTCAGAATTAACACAAGGTGACTTGGATCTAATTACAAAACACTTTGAAGTCATTATTCTACATCTGGAACCGTGGATGCTATGGTAGAATATATATATATGTTTTTCCCTATATACACATTCTTTGTTCGTAGTTCCTGGCACAGGGCTTCAAAAACATTCAAACTTTCCTGAGTTATAGGGGTAACTTTGTTAAGTTAATGAGGTGACTCAGGGTGGCCCCTAGATGACTTCAGGATGGGAGTTGGTCACCAGAAAAACCAAGCAGGTCATTAGAAGGCTAGAACTTTCAGCCACCTGACCTCCACGGAGGGGACAGGGGCTAGAGACTGAGTTCAATCAGGTGACCAGTGATTGAACCAGTAGGTGACTCCATCATGCCTACGTAATGAAACTCCAATCAAAAGGCTGAACATCAGGACTCAGGGGAGCATCCTCGCCGGTGAACTGACAGATGTACCAGGAAGGGGGTGCACCCTGACTCCACAGGGATAAAAGTTCTTGTGCCTGGGACTCTCCTAGACCTTGCCCTACGTGTCTCTTCATCTGGCTCTTCACCTGCACCCTTTACAATTAAACAGTAATCATAAATATAGCACTTTCCGGAGGTGTGAGTCATTCTAGAGAATTATCAAACTTGAGGTGGTCATGGGAAGCGTCAACTTTGTAGTCAGCCCGGCAGAAGTGTGGGTGGCTTGGGACAATAGGAACCTGCGGCGAGTGTCTGAAGTGCACGGCAGTCTTACAAAGACCTGCGGAGTCTGATGCTCACTCCAGGTAGTTAGTGTCTGAGTTGAACTGCAGGAACCCCAGGGGGTGTCAGAGACTTGGTACTGGAACATGAATGCTTTATGTCAGTATCCAAGACACATGGCCCAAGGCACCATCTTCTAAGCCTAGGTTAAGGCAGTAGCAATGAATACCTACACCTTGTCTTGTAAGTGTGGGTATGAAGTTTGTTCACTCATTTGTTGTTGCTGCTGCCTCTGTAGTTGCTTTTGTCTGTGCTCCCTTCATTTGGGTAAATTTAGAAGCACACATTAACACACTTAAATTAATTACACTTGTGAGGGGAAACAGGCTCTTTTAAATGCCAGGTGGTGTGGTTGTTTTTCACACCCTAACGAGCTTTCACCACCCTCTCAGGTACATGCAAAGGGCTACTGGCAGGCATCTAAGGATCTGCCACACCCTAAATAAATGCCAAGAAATGTTCTGCCAACTCTATGTGTTCAGTCTTTCCCAATCCATAGCTATCCAACCAAGGGTTCCTAAGCTGTTTGGACATGGACAACTTGATACTTAAGACTATTGTGTCTCACCCATGCATTCCCTGATACAATTCAAAGTGCCAAGATGTCACTGATATGAGGCTCCATCCCAATTATTAATTAAAATTATTGATAAACCTCTGGACAGCCACAACTCCCACAAGTGGAAGGCATGAGGTGTGGAGCTATTTACTCATTTATCCTCCAAGCCAGAGACATTTGTTCAAATATCATGGTAACAGAGAACATCACAGAGACACCTGTGACTTTCCAGTCCCTCCTCAGCAATCCAGGTGAGAAGAGCTCTAAACGCAAGTTCACCAAGAACTAAGAAATGGGAGAATTAACTCATATGAGAAAAAGCAATGTGCTGATAGAGGTAGAAAACAAACTTATGGTTACTGGGTGGGGGGGGGGAGTAGTGGGGGGGATATTGGGAGATTGGGATTGACATATACATACTACTGTATATAAAATATAGATAACTAATAAGAACCTGCTGTAGAGCACAGGGCACTCTACTCCATACTCTGTCATGACCTATATGGGAAAGGAATCTAAAAAAGAGTAGATAGATATATGTATATGTACAGCCGATTCACTTTGCTGTACAGCAGAAACTAACACAACATTGTAAAGCAACTCGACTCCAAGAAAAATTGTTTTTAAAAAAAGCAGTGTGCTAAAAAATGGCTAATAGACTAGCCTGCGGACTGATGACATAGAACATTCTTCAGAATCTATAGTTATAAAGAAAATAAACTCAAGGATTCCCTGGCGGTCCAGTGGTTAGGACTCGGCACTTTCACTGCCGTGACCCAGGTTCAATCTCTGGTCGGGGAACTAAGATCCCGCAAGCCATGTGGCATGGCCAAAAAAAAAAGAAAAGAAAAGAGACTCCATACGGTTGAAAGTTTGGACTGTATCATCTGTTCGCAGAGCTCTCAGCAACCCAACTCTAAAAGCTGTATCCTTCTATTTCGGAAACCAGGTTAAATGTGTGTGATACCCACACCAAGTACTATTTACAAAAAACAACGGAACAAAACCAAAATGGCTTGACGACACACAGATATAGGAGAGTGCTTTAAACCTGCTATCACATTTTTCAAAGGGGTTCAGACTTGTGCACTGACCCTGAAGCATCAGGCAGTGAATACAACAGCCTGCCTCCTGAGACTCAGAAATCTGATTAGGTGGTTTTTAGGCTTCAGAGAACCCCCAGCTAATCTGAAGAAAACAAAAGGTTTCTGACAAACCTCACCCTTTTCCTGAGCACACGTCATATCACTTTTTAAACTCCAATCCCTTGTGCCTGAGCCTTATTGGAAACAAGAGACAGAGATAAGCAGATGAAAGAGAAAAAGATGAAAGAGAAAAGAAAAGCCTGGCTTCAGCTACTCGACTGGGTCCAAAATCTACTTGCAGCCCGGACCTCTCCTCCCAGCGCCGCTGGGCTTTGAAGCCAACTTGTCCGTGACATCTTGGATGGATCAGTAAGTATTCAAACTTACCATGGCCCAAACTGAACCCCTGGTCCCCACAGCCCTGGGCCTGTTTGTCTGGGGGCTTCTCCCTCATCTCGGCTCTTCCAGGTGGAAAGTCCTGCAGAACAGAGGACCTGAACCCACGTCACAGTGGTTTTTGTAGCAGTGAACTGAGCTGAGGTCACTGATGTAATCAGAAGTGATAGTGTGAATGTCACCGTAATGTGTGGTTTGGGGTGAGTTAAGCTGTAACAAGTACAAAAGAGAAATCAAAGTAAAAGCCATAAGTGTCCTGGAAAGACAAGATAAAGAGACGATAAGCAGGCTTCAAATGGTTCTCTCTCTAGAGGTTGGACTGCGAGTTAAAAAAAACAACCCACCTGGTTTTGTACCTACAATTAAAACTTAAGGAGTGAAACACACAATCTATTTCAGGAGTCTCAAGACTGTTCACTTAAGGGCAAGGGAGCCGTAGTTGCATATGAGTCCCCCAAATCTTTTATAAACGTTGTGAAAAGTAATACGATAACTTAAGAGGTGTGAAATGCTGGCAACAGCAGAAGCGCCTGCAAGGCATTCGAATCTAAAGAGCAGCACTAACCTGTTCAGGGTTCACGTGACAAAACATAGAAATCTTTTCCTTCACAGCCATTTCGATGGGCGTTGAACTTCGGCAGACAATCTGTCAAAGTCGATTACGCACGGGGTTAGCAGACAGGAATTGGGCTGTTCACACCGCCACTGATTTTCAGGAGGACGCTACATTAATTTTGCTCCAGAAGACTTGACCGAGTGGGCATTTCTCCACCCTGGGCGTTCCACTGGGCTACTAGAAATTGTTCTGAGCAGTAATATAAGCAAGTGTAACCAAACTCAACACAAATCCACCGGTAGGAAATGTCAAGGCATTTCTAGCGAACAGACTCGAGGCTCACAAATGTTACTTCTTTAAAACTACAAGAATAGAGCCAGACCAAGGGTTGGCAAACTTTTCTCTAAAGGGCCAGATGGTAAAAACTTTAGGCTGTGCAGGTCGTGCAGCTGCTGCCCTGACTCCTCACGGTACCGCCATGAGCAAAGGCAGCCAGAGATAAATGTGGACAACTTCCTTTACAGGAGGCAGGTCTGCAGGCCCTTACCTGCCAGCCTCTGATCTAGACTACTGGCAATAACTGGATTACTGCTATAAATAAGAGCAGGGATAGCCCCACCTAGCAGGCTCATAGGAAAATCTCCCAGGTCCCACCTCCCTCTAAGGGACCCAGGGACCACACAGATGACAGGACATTGCACTTGCCCAGATGTCAGTGTGGCCAATCAAATGAGGACCTGGAGAAGAAGAGATGGCCAATTTAGAAATGTGTGAAGCGACACTTGAGGATGAGGGAATAAGCCTTCCGCAGCTCCCAGATACAAAAAGCTCAGTCATAGAAACCATTTGAGAGCTAGGAAGGACTTAGATGATGTTATAGTTTAAGAAATGGAGGTCCTATTCCAAGAAACTTACCCACTCTCTTTAACTCACCAGATCGGGAGACAGGCCTAAGCCCCTCAACGCACGGACACTGTTTTGTGTGGGTTTGGTTTTCTGTTCTCCAGTAGCACTGGGCTGAAAAGAAATGGGTCACTGTCAGTACACTGGACATCTAGCTCTTCTGGATAATGAATGGCTTCCTGGTTTAAAATTTGGAATAGGGGGCTTCCCTGGCAGTCCAGTGGTTGACTCTGCACTTTCACTGCAGGGGGCGCACGTTCAATCCCTGGTCAGGGAACTAAGATCCCACATGCCACACGATGCGGCCAAAACAAAAAGAAAGTGGAATAAACAGAGTATCATAGGAAGACCTACAGGAGTTGAAGACTACACACTTATCTGGAAAGCTCACCTGTGGGACAAGGCTAACATGGATATTACAGAAATTCTCTCTTTTTGCTTTAAACTGGAATTGTCTGAACGCTTCCACAAATGGCATTCCTTCAATGTCTCCAATGGTGCCACCCAGCTGGGAATGGAAAAAAAAGACACAAGAGATCAAATAGCTTCCGTGGTACACAGACTAACAGAACAATTCTTAATACACTAAGCGTGAAAACTGAAGTCCCCCGAAAATGGGGATCACTAATAGGCTGTCAACGCTTCACCTCATCAAGACTGAAAAAAAATTTTTTTAAAGAAAAGGAGTGGGACTTCCCTGGTGGCACAGTGGTTAAGAATCTGCCTGCCAAGGCAGGGGACATGGGTTCGAGCCCTGCTCTGGGAAGATCCCACATGCCACGGAGCAACTAAGCCCGTGTGCCACAACTACTGAGCCTGTGCTCTAGAGCCCACGAGTCACAACCACTGAAGCCCGCGTGCCTAGAGCCCGTGCTCCGCAACAAGAGAAGCCACCGCAATGAGAAGCCCGCGCACCGCAATGAAGAGTAGCCCCGCTCGCCCCAACTAGGGAAAAGCCCGCGTGCAGCAACGAAGACCCAACGCAGCCAAAAATAAATAAATAAATAATTTTTTTTTAAAAAAAGGGTTTGTTTTAAAAAAAAAAGAGCACTTTAAGAAAAGAGAAGGGAATTCCTAAGCAGATAAAAAGATCCAGAATATACACCACAGAGGAGTGAGATCAGTTAGTTTCTACCAGTGGTCCCGTTGGAAGGGAGAATTGAAATCCGGTGACAATATGAGAAAAGGGAGAGCCATCTGGTTCTGCCCGGTGTGAAACAGTTAGCATTCTCCCTCTCTCTGTCTCTCTCTCTGTCTCTGTCTCTGTCTCTCTCTCTCTCTCTCTCTCTTCATGAACACACACACACAAACAAACACACACACACACACACACACACACCTGTATGCAGCTCAACAGTCTCCTTGTAATGGTGGTACTACCAGAATTAAATCACTTGTACTAAAACATGCTGTCTCTCTGAAAGAAGTAGTACCAAAAGCCCCGAGAATATTCCTGACAGTGTAATCCTTTGACAAATGTTAACTTAATTTACATTGTACTTCCAATAAAGTTACTTAAGCATTTTACTTTAGACAAGGATAAAATTTCACCTTAACGCATTCATCCTCACCATATTTAAATACTTAAAGATTATCACCCAGATTTTTAAATTAATTCTTTAGCATTTGAGCATCTACTACGGGCTCAACACTTTAAATGAGCTGCTGGGAAGAACTTAAGACAGCCTGCTCCTGAGGAGCTCGGAGTTTAGCGAGGAGAATAAGGCAGAGTTAAAGAACAATAAAGCAAGAGCAAAACTTGAGCACGAAGTGGAATGATCGGGATGCTGAGGAGGAAGAGATCACGGTGGGCCCAGGCCCAGGATCCACCACCTTCCCCGGCTTCGGCTACTCGACTGGGTCCAAAATCTACTTGCAGCCCGGACCTCTCCTCCCAGCGCCGCTGGGCTTTGAAGCCAACTTGTCCGTGACATCTTGGATGGATCAGTAAGTATTCAAACTTACCATGGCCCAAACTGAACCCCTGGTCCCCACAGCCCTGGGCCTGTTTGTCTGGGGGCTTCTCCCTCATCTCAGCAACAGCATCTCCTACCACTAACGGGTTCAAGCTACAGGTCTGGAAATCATCCTCCATTCCCACCTTCTCCTTACCCAACCCTGTCCAGTGAGCTGTACCTCCAAAACATTCTTGAAAATCTCTCCACTGCTATTTCCACCACTACCACCCCAGACGCCCAAGCCAGCACCATCTTTTGCAGGGATTACGGCAATCGTCTAAGCCTGCGGTGGCTAAGAGGGCCTGCTGTCTATTTTCACACATGAAGCTATGCTGGCACACGGCCGCGCCCACCCACACGTCACCTAAGGCTGCTTGGGCACTGCAATGGCAGAGTGGAGTAGCTGTGACAGAGACTCTCTGACCTGCAAAACCAAACACATTTACTATCTGGCCCTTCACAGAAAAAGTTGGCTGCCCCCAATTTTAATGGCCTCCCAGCTTCCACCCTCTCCTGTCCTACCAACCATCTGTCATACAGCAGCAGAGTGATCTTTTAAAACTCAGAATACATCTCTCCCATGCTTATAACCTTCAGCAGCTCACTGCTTGACTAAAAATAAAATCTAAACTCCTTTAGGCAGCCAACAAAAGGCCCTACATGATCTGACCCTGAAACATATCTCTAATCTCATCTCATGCCCCACTCCCACCTGCCCCCTTCCCATCCCCCTACTCCCCCAGCCTCCACCTCTGTGCTCCAGCCCCACTGGCCTTTTAGGTCCTCGGATGGCTTACGGTCTTCCTTCCTGCCCCTTAGGCCCTCCAACCCACCCGGGGAGCTGTGTCCCCCCAGAGAGCCCAACCCTGACCACCCACCTAAAGCACCCTGTCTCTCCCCTTTCTAGTAACACAGCACAAGGTGCCATTATTTTATTTGAGTCCTTGTCTCCTCTCTACCCCACTGGGCTGTAAGGCCCATGAGGGCAGGAACTTGCCTTCCGTACCTCCAGCACAAGTCCAGAGCCCTGCACACAGCACTGGGAGTTTAGGTTAGTGGTCAGGACAGGACAGAACGGTCTTGAAATTCAATATAAGCCCTAGGTCACAGCGTTCTAGTACCTGTTACCATAATTACAACAGAATCAAACTAAGAAGTCTGAGGATTTCATTGCTACAGAAGAAATTATTCTTTACTAACTTTAACTAAGATAACAAAACATACTTAAAATTCAATTCTCCTGGCTACGGAACAGATAGAAATGTATGATCATTCTGTAAATGAATGACAAACTTAATTATGAAAATCCAAGAAATAAAACATGAAATCAGGAAACTGGCAGGGGGTGAGGGGTGTAAGTGCTCACTAACTATAATACACCAGAATCCAATGGGGGGAAAATATGTAGGAAAAAAAGAGGTCTACACTTAATCTAAACCATAAGGACGCATTTTCTGGTTTTTGATGGGGGCTATTCTGGGAGTAAGCAGGGAATCCGGAAAAGGAAGCAAAAGCTTTAAACGCTACCTGCTTCCACCCCCACTGCACCCTCTCTGCCAATTTGGAAAGTCCCATTTCTCCTCTGGTCCACCATTATCGTCATTGTGATCAGAAACTTTCAGTGTTATTCCTAGAGTAGCCCTAAGTTAATTCTTTCCTCGCACAACAGGGAAAATATCACCCATAACGACATGTTAAGATCTATCCAAACCAAAGCTGAAGCAGCAGTCAAACAAATTTATGGGATGTGCAATGTCCCTTTTGCCTTTAAGGAAAGGAATCTTCTCTGAAAGTTGCTGAGAGAGTAAATCTTAAAAGTTCTCATCACAAGAAAAAAAACATTTTGTAACTATGTGAGATGATGGATGTTGACGAAATTTATGATGCTCATCAATTCACAATATAGGGACTTCCCTGGTGGCAGTGGTTAAGAATCCACCTGCCAGACACTATAAAACTCTTAGAGGAAAACACAGGCAGAAGATTCTATGACATAAATCACAGCAAGATCCTTTTTGACCCATCTCCTAGAGAAATGGAAATAAAAACAGAAATAAACAAATGGGACCTAATGAAACTTCAAAGCTTTGGCACAGCAAAGGAAACCATAAACAAGAGGAAAAGACAACCCTCAGAATAGGAGGAGATATTTGCAAATGAAGCAACTGACAAAGGATTAATCTCCAAAATTTACAAGCAGCTCATGCAGCTCAATATCAAAAAAACAAACAACCCAATCCAAAAATGGGCAGAAGACCTAAATAGACATTTCTCCAAAGAAGATATACAGATTAAAAAAAAAAAAGAAGATATACAGATTGCCAACAAATACACGAAAGTATGCTCAACATCACTAATCATTAGAGAAATGCAAATCAAAACTACAATGAGGTATCACCTCACACCAGTCAGAATGGCCATCATCAAAAAATCTACACATAATAAATGCTGGAGAGGGTGTGAAGAAAAGGGAACCCTCTTGCACTCTTGGTGGGAATGCAAATTGATACAGCCACTATGGAGAACAGTATGGAGGTTCCTTAAAAATCTAAAATTGAACTACCATATGACCCAGGAATCCCACTACTGGGCATATATCCTGAGAAAACCATAATTCAAAAAGAGTCATGTACCACAACGTTCATTACAGCTCTATTTACAACAGCCAGGACATGGAAGCAACCTAAGTGTCCATCGACAGACGAATGGATAAAGAAGATGTGGCACATATGTACAATGGAATATTACTCAGCCATAAAAAGAAACGAAATTGAACTATTTGTAGTGAGGTGGATGGACCCAGAGTCTGTCACACAGAGTGAAGTAAGTCAGAAAGAGAAAAACAAATACCGTATGCTAACACATATACATGGAATTAAAAAACAATGGTTATGAAGAACCTAGGGGCAGGACAGGAATGAAGATGCAGACGTAGAGAATGGACTTGAGGACACGGGGTGGGGGAAGGGTAAGCTGGGATGAAGTGAGAGAGTGGCATGGACATATATACACTACGAAATGTAAAACAGATAGCTAGTGGGAAGCAGCCGCTTAGCACGGGGAGATCAGCTCAGTGCTCTGTGACCACCTAGAGGGGTGGGATAGCGAGGGTGGGAGGGAGACGCAAGAGGGAGGAGATATGGGGATATATGTATATGTATAGCTGATTCACTTTGTTATAAAGCAGAAACTAACATGCCACTGTAAAGCAATTATACGCCAATAAAGATGTTAAAAAATAAAAAATTAAAATTAAAAAAAAAAGAATCCACCCGCCAATTAAGGGGACACAGGTTCAGGCCCTGGTCTGGGAAGATCCCACATGCCGCGCAGCAAGTAAGCCTGTGCGCCACAACTACTGAGCCTGTGCTCTAGAGCCCGTGAGCCACAACTACTGAGCCCACGTGCCACAACTACTGAAGCCCGCGCACCAAGAGCCCGCGCTCTGCGCCAAGAGCCTGTGCTCCACAACAAGAGAAGCCACCGCAATGAGAAGCCCGCGCACCGCAACGAAGAGTAGCCCCCAATCGCTGCAACTGGAGAAAGCCCGCATGCAGCAACGAAGACCCAACACAGCCAAAAATAATAAATAAATAAATGGGAAAAAAGCAAAATTAAAGTGAAGAAATTAATTTTAACACTATATTTTATGTAGCAGAGTGTATCAAAAATATTATCATTTCAACATCGCCAATTTTTTTTAAATTATGAGGCACTTTACATTCTTTTTTCTTCATACTAAGTCTTTGAAACCCAGTTATATTTTAAACTCACAGCACGTCTCAGTTTGGATGGGCTACTTTCACATGCTCAACAGCCCCATGTGGAGAGTGGCTACCATATTGGACAAAGTGGTACTCTGCAACAAATAACCACTGTAAACCAAAGGTGTGAGGGCTTGTCCGACCCTTTGCTGGGCTTGAATAAAATCAGTCTCGGGCTGATCTTTAAGATTTTGAAATTGCTAAATGGCACCTTCAAGTTGACATTAATAAGTTTTTTTCAAAAAGTAAAATAATGCATGCACATGGTTAAAAACCAAATTGTACAGCAGAGCTTACAATAGAAAGCAAGAGTTCCCTGCCCCACTCTTCCCTCTCCCAAGTCTGATTCCCCAAGGCAAGCGCTTTATTTTTTTATTTACTTTGTTTATTTATTTTTGGCTGCGTTGGGTCTTCGTTGCTGCGCGTGGGCTTTCTCTAGTTGCGGGGAGCGGGGGCTACTCTTCGTTGCGGTGTGCAGGCTTCTCATTGCGGTGGCTTCTCTTGCTGCAGAGCACGGGCTCTAGGTGCGCGGGCTTCAGTAGTTGTGGCTCGCAGGCTCAGTAGTTGTGGCTCGCGGGCTCTAGAGCGCAAGCTCAGTAGTTGTGGTGCATGGGCTTAGTTGCTCCGCAGCATGTGGGATCTTCCCGGACCAGGGCTCGAACCCATGTCCCCTGCACTGGCAGGCGGATTCTTAACCACTGTGCCACCAGGGAAGCCCGGCAAGCGCTTTAACTTCTTTGTTGGGATTTCTTCTGGTAGTTACCTCCATGTCTCTAAACCAAAGCTCATCCATCTCAGCTCTTCCTCAACTTAGCTATTTCAGACACCCTCTAATGAACGTAGGTGTACTTCCTGCCGTGACAGATGAGGATGCAGCTCTCTGGTACCCCCATCCCCAGATACCAATCTCAATTGTTAATTCTACTGGTTACTTTCCTAACCTGAGATACTTTTGCTTCTTTTTCAGCCAAATACTAACAGTATCTGTAGACCCTCGCAGTGTAAAATGAGGTTCTGCCCACCCCCCTTCCCCTCCAGCACTCCTCCACCCCCTCCACCTCACGATCCCTCTTTTCAAAGTTGATGACACATTCCTGCTTTTAAGGTTTCTCTGATTCATCCTGGAGATGGGTCCTAAAAACTGAAAATCAATAAAGAGAGTGACCGTGCCAGTCTCCTTCACCGTACAGTCAAGCTATGCCCCGGTTTACATCTTTGTTCTCATATCAGATGTTATTCTCCTGACACTTTTCCTGCCTTTCTCTTTTCTCACACTATTTGTCTTTATCATTGCCTCGATTTGTTTGCAAACTATTCACTGCATTAGATATTAAATTTTTTTAAAGGAAGCAAGCCTAGTTATGCAGACATGGTCAGTTTATAAAACTTCACCAAGCTATACATCTGTGACATGTGCACTTTTCTGTGTTTATGTCATACTCCGATTTTTAAAAATTATAAAGGAAGCATCCTCTCTTTCCTCGTAAATTGTGAAGGAAGAAATACACAGGGAGAGAAAATTTTATATAGCACACTTATACATTTACATTGTTTATCAACCATACCATTATAGTAGCAAAATATATAATTAATATATGATAGTATAGCGCATTTACGTTAAGATTATCAGCTCTACTATTAGCGAAATGGATATTGTGGGTAGCATAATATCTATTTGCAAACACTGATAACGATGACAATAATAGCAGCTAACATGTTTATTGAGCACCTCCTAAATGCCAGACGTGGCCAAGTGCTTTTTACATTATTATATTTAATTCTTGCAACAACCCTGTTATTATTATCTTGTTGTTATTACAATATTACACTATCATATTGTTATAGGTGAGTACATTGACACTTTGAGAAGTAACTTGCCAAGTCATACAAGCATCTTAACAATGGTTAATAATTTTCGAGCACTTAGTATAGATCCAACACAATCTAAGCACTAAACGTATTGGCTTATTTAATGCTCAAAACATTATCCCCACTTGGTAGATGAATAAATTGAGGCACAGAGTAGTTAAGCAAACTTGGCCAAGGTCACCCAGCTGGTAAGTGAACCAGCTGGGCTATGAACCCAAGCAGTCTGACTCCAGACTCTTAACCACTAAGCCATACACCACTTGGGGGTGAGGGCAGAAATGTGAACTTGGGGAGTCTGCCTCTAGGAACCAAAATGTTCATTATTCTGCTGTCCCGTCTGGCAATTAGGTCAACTGACCTTTAGATAAGGAGTACATGGATGTTATTCTCATTCTGCACATTGAGAGGAAGGGAAGCAGTGAACAAGTGGCAAGTTCAAATACTAAGCTCTTTCTTTAAACAGCTAATACTCACTTCTCACCTCCAAATCACCTCTACAGTCGGACTTGCCTAACTTGGTCTCTCTCTACTTCCAAAGCACTTTGCAAACGGCACTCAGTAGAATGCATTCTGTGACTGACCAGTCCTCACTTGCAGACTGCTGCACGCCCACCCCAGGAGTAATCACCCAGTTTAAGCCAATCTTGCCCACTGACTTGTGACCACAAAAGCAGGGGCCATCTATGTCGCTCCCTGCTGTAATCCCACCTCCTAGGCCGGTGTCCAGCACACATGAGGCCATCTACACATATCTGTTGAATGAATGAAGACCAGCTGCTTAAAAACCCATAAGGATATAAAATTATAACGAAAAGTTCCGTGCTTGCCTCAATAACACATATTTGGGGCTCTTCCTTGTGACCATCCACAGGCACCATGGCTTGATTCATAACCCACTCCTGGACAGCATCAGTAATGTGAGGGACAACTGTAGAAAGAAGTAATAATTAGCACAAAAGCTTATTTCATGGTCATGGTCATGAGAAATGAATGTATTAGTGTCTTTAGACCTCCCAAATAACCTGAAACCCACCTGGCAAATTAGACAAGCTACAGTCCTCACATTATTATCCATCTCACTGAAATTAACACTATAGATGCAACATAGGTTTAGTCATTTAAATGTTATGCCATTTCCCTTGAAATCAACCAACCACAGAGAGAGAGAAGAAATGCCATCTTTGATGCTATCTATAGAAAACACCTATAATGCCAACTAAAAACTGTGCAAGGAGGGCCGCCAAGGGTGCTGAATACTGGACTCCAAGGGGAAGAAGGTCTCAGAGTGGCCCAGCCCTGCAGACCCTGGGCAATTCGCCAGCCAGTATGGAAGGGTCACTCAGAGGGTGTACACGAGGCCTGCATGCTGACCAGGGGCCTGAGGCTGCTAATCTCAGCCGAAGAGACAAAAAGATGCAGCCAACTAACCTAATGTGATGTACAAAGCAGGAATGTTGGCCTCTGGGAAGCTGACGCGGATAGCGCCTGTCATCTGCTCCACCGCCACCTGCAGCTCCCCGGCCCCAGCTGCTCCCGCGAGGCGGAAGTCGTCTCTGATTGGTGCGTTTGGAACGACCCACCACACATGCCCAGCCCGACCCCTTTCTGGGAGGGCGGGGTAGGTCTGGCTCTGCCTCCACGTGGGCAGCGCAGGGATCGGGGTCAAGGCCCAGGTCTGGGGCCTTGCCCTCTCCCCAAGTTTGGGACGTGGCAGGTATGAGGCAGCAACTCTCCCTCCCCCAGGTCTTCCCAATACCTACACTTGGGGAAAAACTATTAGAAAGTACAATTGTAGCTAAGGTCTAAACCACACCGTCCAGTGTCAGCAGTAACATAGCTGATCTTTTGATCTCCATCTGTCCAACTTCTTTATCTACTTCTCAGCTGCTTTCCAACATGAAGGTGATTTAAAGGGGATGGGGAATTAGCACCTTTACCCTACCACGTAGGAACTTATGAATACAAGGGGGGGGGCCCTGCGGGTCTCTCTTCAAGGACAAAAGAGAATAAGAATCATAACCCCCATGAAAAGGGTTGGTGAAAAAAAGGTCATATCATGCTGCCCTCCAGTTCAATCCCCGCACCCCCCCCACGTTCCCCCCATCACTGTTCTTCTTCAAAGGGGAGTAATCATCATCCATGCAAAGATACAAGAAAAAAGTAGAAAAAGAACATATTAAATAAAGGACAGACAAAAACAAACCAAAATAAACCTATACCCCAATCAGATGTGTGATGAATAAATGGTTCCCCGTGGATTTTATAAATAAAAGCTAAAGAGAGAAAGAGAAAGAGGACAGAAACATGGACTAAAGGAAACAATGATATTAGTTAAAAAAAAAAAAAAAGACTGATGAAAATACAATCAATCAGGAACATGGAGGATGAACTTGAAACCTTTGAGGAAAATGAAAAGCAAAGGTTTGTATGGTGACATCGCGGTGATCATTTTGAAATGTATAAAAACATCAAACCACTATGTTGTGTAACAGGAACTAACATAGTGTTGCAGGTCAGTTATACGTCAAAAACGAACAAACTCATAAAAGAGACAGATCAGATTTGTGGTTATGGGGCGGGGGGACTGGATGAAGGTAGTCAAAAGGTACAAACTTCCAGTCATAAGATAAATAAGTACTAGGGATGTAATACACACCATGATAAATGTAATTAACGCTGCTCTATGTTATATATGAAAGTTGTTGAGAGTAAATCCTAAGAGTTTTCATCACAAGGGAAACATTTTTGTCTGTTTCTTTAATTTTGCATCTATCAGAGATGATGGATGTCCACTAAACTTATTGCGGTCATCATTCCATGATGTATGTAAGTCAAATCATTATGCTGTACACCCTAAACTTATACAGTGCTGTATGTCAATTATAGCTCAATAAAACTGGAGAAAAAAAAAAAAGAACGAAAGAAAAGGAGGAGAAAACAGGGATCTGAAAAGGATTGGAGCTTGTAGAGCACAGGGACCCCCTCACCTTCAGGTCTATTTTGAGCAGGGTGTGAGTGCTCAGCACATAGGGCCCCTAATGTTTGTGGAATATAATACCTTGTACTGTTTTCCCCAGGTAATCGCCACGCCTCTCTTTATTGATCACATGTTGATATATCTTCCCAGTGGTGATGTTGTTGTCTTTATAAAGATTAATGTCCAAGAACCTTTCATAATTTCCAAGGTCTAAATCAACTTCTCCACCATCGTTTAAGACAAACACTTCACCTGGGATAAAAAGGCAATGTAAAAATTAAAAATTTGCTTCCAGTAGATTATTTTTCAAAGATGAGCACAATATATTAAAGGGCCGGTAAAAGACTTATTTATAAGCCATAGTGTACCACCATTTCCGTATTTCAATGGGAAAATTTAGCAATTCGATTCTATCCATGAAAGTGCATTGGAAAAATTCTGGTATTCTATTACGGTAGTTTTAAATGCTTACTGAAATTCTGTCCTCAAGATCTAGCTTTTCCAAACTCATCATATACCACATGAAAAAGGGACTTTAAAACAGCAATTTTTAAAACAAATAGCAATTGACTTCAAAGCATCAGTATCCTGGACTCTGAAATGGGCGTAAGAAAATTTTCATTGATTCCAGTCTTGGGTAAAGTCATTATTGAACAGACAGTAGACGAAAAGCAGGGCCTCCACTAGCCCACGGGGCGAGTTGGTGAAACTGAGGCCAAAAAGAAAGTGAGCAACAAGCCACCTGCACAACAGCACCGTGATGAAGGATACAGATGAAGACTTGGGACTTCCCTGGTGGCGCAGTGGTTAAGAATCCCCTGCCAATGCAGGGGACACGGGTTCAAGCCCTGGTCCGGGAAGATTTCACATGCCGCAGAGCAACTAAGCCCACACGCCGCAACTACTGAAGCCTGCGTGCCACAACTACTGAAGCCCACGTGCCTAGAGCCCAAGCTCTGCAACAAGAGAAGCCATGGCAGTGAGAAGCCCGCGCGCCACAATGAAGAGTAGCCCCTGCTCACCACAACTAGAGAAAGCCTGTGGGCAGCAACGAAGACCCAACACAGCCAAAAAAAAAAATTTAAGTAATTAATTAATTAATTTTTTAAAAGTGTGTATAGATGAAGACTTAATCACATGACCGGCAACTGTGTTGACTACTAGGCATGCCTCTGGGTCTCCAGCGTTACTTGAGGGCATCGACTGGGAGTCCAATGTCCTAAAGCCACCTGTCAGAACTGAACCTCTCCCTGATTAAGGAAATTCTATCATTTACTTCTATAGCTAGATGTTCACAGCATAAAAAGAAGGTTGGCTAGCTTCTGAACCTAATCAGAAGCCTTTTATAGTCTCATTTATGTCTCCCTCATAAGGTACCTATGTGTGACCGGAAAGATCTCTAACTTTAAGGACAAAAGAGCAAAATGATGAAATTGCAATATTTTCGTGTTTCCCAAATTCCATTTCCAGTTCAAATTCTACTTTCTCATGTTTATCAGGAATTGCCAATCCATGGAAAAGTCTTTGTACTTTGATCATCTTAACTTCTGCCAAATAGGGGAAGATCTCTGAAATCTCTCTAGTTAATTCAGGCCCAATCCAGTTTGGCAATTCTCCAGGTATACAGCAAAGGTCTTGAAATTTTAGATTCCTAAATTTAAAAATTTTAGATTCCTATTATGTTCCTAGAAGAAAAAGAAAAGCTGTAGATCATGTCTTCAAGAACTTTTTTTTTGATTTAATGCAATTATAATAAAAATGCCAACAGATTTTTTTTAACTTGACAGTGAAACTAAAGTTAATTTGGAAGAAAAACAGGTGTGATTACCAAAACAAAACACATGAAAAATAAGTAAAAATAAAAGCCCTTAAAAAATAACAGTGAGTAAAGGAAGATTAAAATATATATGTGTTAAAAAATAAATAAAATTCAAAAAAATGTGTATATATTTATATATTTCAGTATATACAAATATGGAATAAGACAACATGAACAAATACTACACAAAATACCCCAAAAAGTCCCTATTATATAAAGGAATTTAATACATGACTAAAAAAACCAAAGATATCATTACAAATCAAAGTAGGTAAGATACACAGAAATAAATTTCAAAGAAATGTGTAGGACCTATATGAAGAAAACTTTACTTCAGAGACATAAAAGAAGGTATGGATAAAATGAAAGCCACTTATACAGTTCCTGAATAGGCCAGTCAATATTTGCAGTGTTTAATTCTTCCCCAAATTAATTCATAAATTTAAAGAGTCATTTCTCATAAACTTTGATAAAAGGACTCTGAAGTTAATCTTGAAGACAACTAACATTTCAACGTTTAAAAAAGGAGAAAAGGAATAATGAGAAAAGTCCTGATAATAAGAAGCTGCAGCTATTAAAACGGTAGGCAGGAATAAACAAAGAGATCTGGAACAGAGCAGAATACAAAGACAGAAATTTAGTATATACTGAAAGGTGGTATTTCAAGTCAGTGGAGAAAGGATGCAATCTTTGATAATTGCAATTAGGAATAGTGGCTAATCAGAAAAAAATTTAGAGAAAAAATTATGTTACATCCTCATCTCCCACCAAATTAAATTCCAGATGTATTAACAATATTAAAGTAAAAGCAAATGGTGGTGATCATTTAAAAATGTACAGAAACATCAAATCACTATATTGTGCACCAGGAACACAGTGTTGTAAGTCAATTATACTTCAAAAGCAAACTCATAGAAAAAGAGATCAGATTTGTGGTTACCAGAGGATGGGGTGGGGTGAGGGGAATTGGATGAAGGTGGTCAAAAGGTACAGACTTCCAGTTATAAGATAAGTAAGTCCTAGGGATGTAATGTACAGCAACATAAATATAATTAACACTGCTCTATGTTATACACGAAAGTGAAGAGAGTACATCCTAACAGTTTTCATCACAAGGGAAACAATTTTTTGCTACTTCTTTAATTTTGCATCTGTATGAGATGATGGATGTTCAACTAAACATTGTGATAATCATTTCATGATGTATGTAAGTCAAATTATTATGCTGTACACCTTAAACTTATACAGTGCTGTATTTCAACTATACCTCAATAAAAGTGGAAGAAAAAAAATAAAGTAAAACCAAATGAAACTCTAAAAGTGCCAGAAGAAAATATAGATGAATATTTAAATATTCCTGGGACAGAGAAGCTTACAGGTGACATCAAAGGCAGAAACCATAAAGGAAACAGCTGATACATTTAGTCACACAAACGGTAAAATGAAATTTATCAGCAGCAGAAGTATTATTAAGACAAATTGCAAACAGAGTAAAAATATATACATGTGGTAAGTATAGGTTAATATACTCTGCACAAAGTATTCTTGAAAATCATTTTTCAAAATCCAAAGGAAAATTGGCATAACACATGGCGTTAGTCAATTCTGCTGCCTACAAAACAACCCTAAAATCTCAGCGACTTAGAAAACATTTACTGATTTCTCCTCATGTTACGTAGGGGTTGTGGGTCAGTTGTGAGTCTACCTGTGCCTTCTTATTCCAGGACCCGGGCTGAAGGAGAAATCCCTATATGGGGCATGCAGCTCTCACAGCAGAGGGCAGAAAGACGACAGAGACTGAGTCAAATTATGCCATTGCATTGAAAAGTTCTACTTCAACAAAGGCATATTTCATATTCACTAATATCCCACAGGGCAAAACAAATCACATGGCCAGATAAGGTGACTGACCTCTCTGGTTTGCCCAGGAGTAAAAGGGTTCCCAGGATTCAGGAGTTTCAGTTTCAAAACCAGGAAAGTTCCAAACAAACCAGGAAGAGTTAACCATCCTACATGGCCAAAGGCCAAAGTCAGTGGGGCAGGGAATTTACTCTACCCAGGAAGCTGGGTGATAGTTTCAAACAAACATACAATCTTCCATAGACTTTAATAAGCCACTCCACCGACAAAATGAAAATCAAAGAAATCTAAATTAACATAATGAGATACCCGGGAATTCTCTGCCAGTCCAGTGGTTAGGACTCCATGCTTCCACTGCAGGGGGCACAGGTTCGATCCCTGGTTATTCCTTTTTTTGGTTGTTTGGTGTACTCTCAGGTTAGTAAAGTTTAAAAAGAATAGCATTCAGCAAAGGTATAAAGAAAACTGAAACACCTGAAAAACATACCTACCCACCAAATCAGAAATTCTGTACCTAGGCATTTATGTTAAAAAAATAAATTTTAAAGTTTCCCTTCACAGTGTTGTTTATAATATCAATAAATTGGAAATGATTTCCTATTATTGTATAGATTCTGTGCAGCCTTTAGAAGTATAGAATCTATTAAAATGTCTACAGTAGGTTAAGTTTTAAATTTTTGATTGAAAAATAGCATGACTAGGGGAGAGATAAATTGGGAATTCAGGATTAACGGATACCTACTACTATATATAAAACAGATAAACAACAAGGACCTACTATATAGAATAGGGAAGTATATTCAATATCTTATAAAAACCTATAACGGAAAGGAATCTGAAAAAGAATATATATATATGTATAACTGAATCACTTTGCTGTACACCTGAAACATTGTAAATCAACTATACTTCAATTAAAAAAATAGTGTGACTGAGATTCAGTTCATTTAAAGTTCAAAAATAAGCAAAACTGATCTATAATGTTACAAGACAGGAGAATGGTTACCCTGGTCGTTTCAGATGGGGAGAGACTGGAAGGGGCATAAAGAGGGTTTCTGTTTCTTGAGCTGGAGGCTGATTACACATTATGTTCATTTCATCTACTGGTACTTATGATTTATACACTTTCTTGCTTGTATATAAAAAGTTTAAGAAGAAAGTATATAAGGGCTAGTGCCTTTTTTAAGATAATTAGTATAGGGAATTCCCTGGCGGTCCAGTGATTAGGACTCTGCACTTCCACTGCAGGGGGCACAGGTTTGATCTCTGGTCAGGGAACTAAGATCCCACAAGCTGCGCGGCATGGCCAAAATAATAATAATAAATAAATAAATAAAAATAATTAGTACAGGGCTTCCCTGGTGGCGCAGTGCTTGGGAGTCCGCCTGCCAATGCAGGGGACATGGGTTCATGCCCCGGTCCGGGAAGACCCCACGTGCCGCGGAGCGGCTGGGCCCGTGGGCCGTGGCCGCTGAGCCCGTGCGTCCGGAGCCTGTGCTCCGCAGCGGGAGAGACCACAACAGTGAGAGGCCCGTGTACCGCAAAAAAATAATAATAATAATTATTCCAAGTGGTGGGAAATGGATGATTTTTATTTTCTTCCGGTCATTCTATATTGTCAATATATTCTATATTGTCTGAGTTTTTCTCTTAACAATGAAATGTTGAGAAATATATTACCTTTATGATAAAATAAAACAAAACATAATCCATACTACAAAAGGTACAGGGAGAATGGTATCCTCACACACTGTTTTCCAAAAGGGTGGACTCATTTAGAATGTCATCAGCAATCAGAAAAAATGTATCAATAACCATGAGAACATTCACAGATCCAAAATGTATGACCCAGCAGCTCTACTTCTGGAACTCTATCCTAAAGAAATTACCCCAAATACAAGAAAGAACCTCAGTTTAACCCAGTGCTTCACAGGGGGGAAGTGGTCCTCCCTCATACCGTGCTCATAAGGTGAAAAAGTGCCCGCATCGATGTTTATATAGGGGTCGATTTTGATGGCAGTAACTCGGAGTCCGCATGATTTTAGAATCGTCCCAATGCTGCTTGCTATGATCCCTTTACCGATGCCCGAGATGACCCCACCAGTGACCAAGATGTACTTCATTGGCAGAGGAGTGGCTGAGTGCCAGCACCCAGATAGAATCTGAAAGGTAATGAAATTAAGGGTCAGGGAAGAGAAACATGTTCTTAAACCAGTAAAGCGGAGAGTGTGTTGGACCAGAATTTCAAAAGCACACAGCACTTTTTCTAAGTATTTGAAACAAAGTCTTATCGTCTAGGTTTTTCTTTCTTGTCGACATGCAGGAAGCTCTGGATACAGCAACATGTCTGGCTCCATTACCCTGATTTTGCATTTACCCCAACTCTGTCGTGTGACAAACTTCATCATAAGAAGCCAAAATTCTCTGGGATTCAGAAGCATGGTAAAAATTTTAAGAGATCAGGCTCTGGAGTCAGATCTGTAGAAGCTATACCTGGGCGAGTTACTAATCCTTTCTGTACCTGTTTCTTCATCTGTGAAATGGAATAAAAAGTACCAATCCCAATCCCTTGGAATATTATTCAGCACTAAAAAGAAATGAGCTACCAATCCATGAAAAGACATGGAGGAAACTTAAGTGCAGGTTACTAAGTGAAAGAAGCCCATCTGAAAAGGCACATACTGCATGATTCCAACTATATGACATTCTGGAAAAGACAAAACTATGAAGACAGTAAAGTGATCAGTGGTTTTCAGAGGTTAGTGCAGGAGGGAAAGATGAATAGGTGGAGCACAGAGGATTTTTAGGGCAGTGAAGCTATTCTGTATGATTCTATAATGGTGGATACAGGTCATTATACATTTGTCCAAACTCACAGAATGTATAACACCAAGGGTGAACTCTAATGTAACCTATGGACTTGGAATGATAATGATGTGTAGCTTCATTGACTGTAACAAATGTACCTCTCTGGTTCAGGATGTTGGTAATGAGGAACGCTGTGGGCATGGGGCAGTGGGTGTATGGAAACTCAGTACTTTCTGCTCAGTTTTGCTGTGAACCTAAAATTGCTCTAAAAATAGCCTATTTGGGGGGACTTCCCTCGTGGTGCAGTGGTTAAGAATCCGCCTGTCAATGCACAGGACACGAGTTCAATCCCTGGTCCGGGAAGATCCCACATGCTGCGAAGCAACTAAGCCCATGCACCACAACTACTGAGCCTGTGCTCTAGAGCCTGCCAGCCACAACTACTGAGCCTGCATGCCACAACTACTGAAGCCCACGCGCCTAGAGCCCGTGCTCCGCAACAAGAGAATCCACCACAATGCGAAGCCCGCGCACCACAACGAGAGCAGCCCCCGCTCGCCGCAACTAGAGAAAGCCCAAGCACGGCAACAAAGACCCAACGCAGCCAAAAATAAATAAATTTTTTTAATTAAAAAAATAAAATAAAATAAAAAATAGTCTATTTTTTAAATCAGTATTCAAATATGCCAACATTTTAAAAAATCTTGGGACTTCCCTGGTCTCCAGTGGTTTAGACTGCGCTCTGAATGCAGGGGGCCCAGGTTGAATCCCTGGTCGGGGAACTAGATCACACGTGCCACAACTAAGACCTGACGCAGCCAAATAAATAAATATGTTAAAAACAAAACAAAATAAAAAATCTTGCAGATGGTTGTGAGGATTAAATGAGCTAAGGTACAGATCAGAGGTCAGGAAACCAGGGCCCATAGGTCACATCTGGCCCACTGTCTGTTTTTGTATGGTTGCCAAGCTAAGAATGTTTTATATTTTAAATGACTGAGAAAAGATCAAAAGAAGAATATTTCATGACACATTAGAATTGTATGAAACTCAAACTTCAGTGTCCATAAATCAAGTTTTATTAGCACACAGCCATGCCCATCATTTACATATTGTCTCTGGTGGCTTTCTGGCTACAATGGCAGAGCTGAGTAGCTGGGAAAACAGAGACCTCTGGCCCACAAATCCTGAAATATTTTCTATCTTTTATAGAAAATATTTGCTGATACCTGGCTTAGAGGGGGTCAAAATTGACCCCTATATTAACATACAGTAAGAACTTAGTAAAAGTTAGCTACTAATGTCACTATTAATAATAATAAATGTATCCTCCTTAACTATGCATGTGGAAGACTGAATCTGTTCCTTACCCATCCATTTCACCATGCAGAAATATTCAAGCAGAAAAAAAAAGATAGAAAATATTATGTCATAAAGAAATTTTATTTGACTTTCCTGCTGCTGTCTGATTCAAACCCTTTTGTTTTAGAGGCGGACAGGAAGCCCAAGAGCTACTTGGGCTACTCTACTCTGAGAACTATTGTTTTCCCCTTGAGCCTGGGCAGGGGCCTTCTGCCCTTGCCATTTCACCATGCACGTGAAGGTGAGCCTTAACGGCGTTATTCGTGTGGTCCTGACATGCAAACAAACGGCCAACCAAGACTATTAACATAAAATCGCAACTACAAGAAAAGAGAGTAACTAACAAAAGCTAATAACTATAAATCCCACTTTCTATTGTAATTCACAAATGTTTTTAAATACCTGGATATCAAGCTCAAATGCAATCAGGTAGGAATGATTTCAGCTACCCGCTTATCCTATCTGCCTGTCTTTCCCAAAGGAATGCCTATTCTGATTTTGTAGTTTCCTCTACTTTCAAAACCAACTAGCTTGGGTTTCCCTGGTGGCACAGTGGTTGAGAATCTGCCTGCCAATGCAGAGAACACGGGTTCGAGCACTGGTCTGGGAAGATCCCACGTGCCGCGGAGCAACTAGGCCCATGAGCCACAACTACTGAGCCTGCGTGTCTGGAGCCTGTGCTCCGCAACAAGAGAGGCCGCCATAGTGAGAGGCCCGCGCATCGCGACGAAGAGTGGCCCCCGCTCGCCACAACTAGAGAAAGCCCTCGCACAGAAACGAAGACCCAACACAGCCAAAAATAAATAATAAATAAATTTTTAAAAAAAACAACTAGCTTAACTTAAAAGGTGTAGAGCCCTTTCACTTCAGAGCTGTGAGTTCAATTTGAATTAGCTGACCACCGTCAAGGCGAGTAAACTGAAGTCATCCAAAATATACAAGTCCCATCCCAAATGGCTTCCTTAAGTCCCTGGGCCTGCCTTTCTCTACACAACACAGTTGATCATGTTCAATGTCACCGTTCCTCTTTACTACCCACCTGGCCATCCACTCACCTGAGCTAGATTTAGCCTAAAAGATTTTCAGTCCAAACCCAAAATGCTCCTCCTATAGATCCAAAATGTATCTGAATATTCATCTCTTGCCACTTCTACTAGCCGAGGTAGTTGTTAGAGTGGGAATTTCATCACAGTCTTCCCTTACTCAACCCACTGTTGATTTTTTTCTATTTTGATAAGTGTCCCTCCTCTGGAGTCAGACAGCCTGAGCTCAAGTGCTGTCACTTAATAGCTATGACCCTGGGCAATTTCAACTTCTCTAAACCTCAATTTTCTCCACCTGTGCAGTACACAGAAACAATACCAGTGCCAGCCGTATAGAGCTGTGTGGGTATTTACAAAGAGAGCGCCCAAGTGCTAAGTCAAGGTTAGCTCTTATTTTTCAGAGCCCTCTACTCACTGATTCAGTCAGCTCATAAACGTTTATGGAACAGGCAGAGGAGGAAAATCTGCCACACCAAAATGTGCCTCTTTGGCATGAGCATTAATTTAGTTTGATTATTTTTAAGAAACAGAAGACTCAGGAAGTCCTTCTTTTTTATTGCCCCCTTTGCTGCCTAAAGAATTTAGATAAAGGGCCTGTTCCTGGCATAGAGCTATCACCAGAGATATCTTCAGAGAATATGAGCTAGATGTGGTCGGGGAAGCTCTTAGAGATCAGAGTCCACTCTGTGTACCACTGTCTCTGCCTGACCTAGCAAACATTTGTTTACCAAAATATTTGCCTTTCCATCTCCATGTTAATTGCCTTCTTCCCTTTTTTTTTTTTAACTATTCATTTATTTACTCTTGGCTGCGTTGGGTCTTTGTTGCTGTGCGCGGGCTTTCTCTAGCTGTGGCGAGCGGGGGCTACTCTTTTTTGCAGTGTGCGGGCTTCTCATTGTGGTGGCTTCTCTTGTTGTGGAGCTCGGGCTCTAGGAGCGTGGGCTCAGTAGTTGCGGCTCACGGGCTCTAGAGCACAGGCTCAGTAGTTGTGGCACACGGGTTTAGTTGCTCCGCAGCATGTGGGATCTTCCCGGACCAGGGCTCGAACCTGTGTCCCCTGCATTGGCAGGCAGATTCTTAACCACTGCGCCACCAGGGAAGCCCTGCCCTCTTCCCTTTTGAAGTCCCAAACTACTACCCACAACATCTTCTTTTGTCTTGAGCTGAAGATGGTATTTAAGGCAAGGGTTTCAACCATTTTAGCAAGTGACTAAGTTTTCCTGGGTCTCTCCCATGTATACACGTTATTAAACTTTTATTTGATTTTCTCCTGTTAATCTGTCTCATGTCAACTTAATTCTTAGACCAGCAGAAGAACCCAGAAGGGTAGAAGGAAATTTTCTTCCTCCCAGACAAATTATACGCTTGACGTGTTCCCAGGTCCTGCAGATATGGGGGTGAACAAAAAGTCAAGGTCCCTGTCCTCTTGGTCTTCACCTTTCCTGTTGGATAAAGGGGCAAATAAGCTGTTCTGTAACTACCTTATTCTGGCACCGTCACACTATTAAAATGACTTCCCATTTGTAAAAGTCGGCAAAATGGAAAAATGCCATAGAAAACTGGAGAGTATTTACGAGAAGGCACATTATGTGGTTGTAAAAAGCCTAAGAATCTTTCATATAAGGTATGCTTATGTTACACAACAGAGCAGGATATAAAATTAAATATATTATTATCTCAACTGTTTTTTTTTAATTAAGACTGGTCAAATTACACCAAAATGCTACATTTTAATATATATTTAGGTGGTTGGGTTGCAGGCAATTATTACTTTTCCATATTTTCAAAAGCACAAGATACCTTTTTAAGCATATCAGACATTTTACAAAGTCCTTTTCAAAAATGTAACAATATCAAGGAGACACCTAGTCCTTTCTATCTATTTTAAGCAAACAAGTAAGTTTAAAGCAAAATTTTAAAACAACAGGCAAAGCAGGTTCTTCAAGCTACTTCTACAATCGGGATTTTTTTTCTCTTGTGAAGACCATTATTTACATTTACTCTTATATGCTGTGAGCAGACCCAATTGTCTGTAAAATAGGCATGTGTAGGGCTGTCCACTGTCCAATAAAAACATTTTAAAAAATTACACTGTAATTTTAAATTTTCCAGTAGCCATTATAAAAAGTAAAAAGAAACAGATTAAGTTCATTTTAATAATATCTTATTTAACCTAAGGTATCCAAAATACCCATAATCAGCCCATAATCAATGTAAGAATATTTGGGTGAGATAATTTACATCCCCTTTTTTTTTTTTTGTAATGTCTTCCGAAATTAGGTGTGTCTACGCACAGCACATGTCAACTCACACTGGACAGTGCAGGCCTAAAGCAACTAAAAACAGATGCACCAATAGATACCTTCTCAATGACGGCCATTTAAAAAGTAGTCAAAAACAAGAGTACTTACTGCATGAGCCCACCTTATGAAGTTCTAGAATAGGCAAAACTAAGCTCTGATGGAAATCAAGGGGTGAGGGCGGTTGTGGATCGACCGGAGAGGAGCACGAGGGAACTTTCTGGAGTGATGGAAATGGTTTATGTCTACGTTGGGGTAGTGGTTACACTTGTGGATAATTTGTCAAAATCCCCGATCTGCACGCTTAAAATGGGGGCATTTTACTTAACGTAAATTAGACATCAAACGTGGAGAAACTGTTTTAGAAAGAAAGCTATGTTGTAGCAGCAGCGGACTCGGGCTCAGAGCGCCCTAACCAGCTGCGACCCGGAAAACGCGAGGGTCGCGGTTTAACTAGCGCCCCGGGCGGGGGAGGAGACAGAAAGGCCATCTCACTCCGCGCGGGGCTGCACTTCTGCCAACGCCATCTCGGGGCTCCCGGGGCCCGGGGGCAACCGGGCGGGGGCCGCGGCGAGCCCCAGCGCCCGGTTCCGAGGCGGGGTGCGCGCCGAAGCGCCGCTCCCGTACGCGGCGCTCCAGAGCCCGGGCCGCGGGCCGCCGCAGGGCGGACTCCCAGGGCCCCGGCCTTGCCCCGCCGCTGTCTGCCCGCGGGCAGAGAGCACAGGGTGCTGGGACGCGTGCGGTGGCCGCCCTCGGAGGGGACAAAGGCTCCCGGTCCCATGTGCGCGCCGGGCTGGGGCCGCGGACTGGAGGGCGGCCCCGGCGCTGAGGCCCTGACGGGGAGTTACCTGTGCTTTGGCGGCGGCGGTGGCGCGGAGGGTGGTCGTTGGAGCCGGCGAGCTCCGCCCCGAGGCCCGCCCGCGCTCACCTGTCGGGCTGGGGAGGGGTCCGCCGCCAGAGGCGTCCCGAGTCGCCCCCGTGTCCCTCCCGCCGCCCGCGCGGGCCTCGGGGTGCATGGCGCCCTCCTCGCCCACCTCCCCCTCTCCTGCAGCCGCGGGCCCCACTGACTCACGCCGGTGAGCTCGGGGTTGGCACCCGGGTTTGTGCAGTGCTCCGAAACAAGCGCCCAAAAGTGACTCCTCAGGCGTTGGTGGCTTCCCGTCACCCTCCGCCCTGGACGCACTTGGCCCCAGGCCAGGCTCAGCCCGGGACTGCTCCTCCCCTCCGCGGCTTGCTGAGCACCGGCACCTCGGAGACTCGGGTGAACGCCAGGTCCCGGCGCCCCGGCCCCTCGGCACGCCCAGACCCTGTTCGGGTCCTCGCGTCCCGCTCTCGGCGCCGGAAAGAGCTTCTCTCGGTCACGGAGAGCAACTGCGGGAGCGCCGAGCAGAGGACGACGATCAGATGGGATGCCGGCCTTTGAGGGGCTCACAATCTGGGGTGAGGGCTACACCTCTACTGGAATCAGTAAGGTTCCTGGAACAGTACGCGTGTAGCAAAAATTAAAATTTAAAATGCGAGGGGCAGAAGGACGACAATCAGGGCTTCGCCGAGTGACTTTTTAAAGAGTATTTGGAGGATGGTTAGTGCCTTGGTGCCAGGAAAGGACACAGGAGGTTATTAAGGCGAAGGGAAGAACATAAACCACTGAAGGAGAAAGGATCTAACTAGGGACAATAGGAGGGTTTGGAATCAGACGGAAGGGTTAGGAAAGTGGTGAAAATTTTGAATGACCAGGTGAGTCACTAGAGGGCTGAGTGAGGAGGGCATCATTGAAGACCCAGTGGAGTCTAGAAACCATCATTGTGTAACGACCTCCAGCTATAGTTGTGCAAGATGTCTATAGGTCGGTATATAAATATTGATATTGATAAAACCAGAGTTTGCTGGTTGAGTAGAGTAGAAGGATGAGAGTGAGGAAGTTAAGAGCACTGAAAGAATGTGATGGTAGTGAGGCACCAGGGGTCTAGTCCCCAGAGGAAAGGAAGGGAGAGGAGCAGGGAGTGGATAGACTGGAAGAGAGAAAAGAGATGGACCAAAAGATGAGGGCCTGTGGGAATGAAGGAACTGAGGAGTTGTCACCACAGTGTGGGTGTCGGCGATGTCAAAGGGGAAGCAATTCCAGGAGATGATCCAGTTTAGGGTCTGACTCTGGAACGGAGTCAAGTGAGATGGGCGTCACTGGAATTGGGTCTAGCGCCCACCAGGCCAGTGTGGGGGACATTGAAGGCCCCCGGAAAGATGGCGGAAATTGGAGGAGTCAGTTGAGGCCAAGGAACCAAGTCTCCAGTGAATGTGGAGAAGCAGCCCCGAAGCTAGTAAATGACAGCAACAAAGAAGGGTAGAGGGATGTCTGGCAAAATGAGTTTCAAAACAAAAGGGAGTTTCTCCCTATCAAGAATGACAGAGCAGTGCCATGGAAGAAGCAGTAAGGAGCTGAGGATGGTGTTGTCAACTTCTGGGAAAAAGAAGAGCTCCACTCAGCAGGAATGGTAGGGGAGACCCAAGTCTCCATGGAGGCCAAGAAAATTTTTTTTTTTTTTTTTTTTTTTTTTTAAGGAGAAAGCACCTTGTAAAAAGGCCGGAAGCACAGAGGGCTTTCTTGTGAAACAAGTCTTCCAGAGGACCCAGTGGGAAGAATGCTTGTGAAACAGGTTGACATGGACGGTGATACTTAATACCTGCCACGTATGTAAGGCTTCCCTCCACATTTCGGTACTTTGTTTCCTTTTTACAACCAGGACAGCTATTAAGATCCCCTTATTATAATGAAGAACCTAAGGCTTAGAGATGTGAAATGCCCTGACCAAAATATCTGTCCCCAAAGTCAGACTCTTCACCACAGGATATAAGGCCTCATCCTTATTCTATTAATCTACGAGGTCAACAGATGAAGGATACTTTGTGAATACAAAGGGGTTATGATAACTATTGCATCATTAATCCAAAATGGGAAAATATTTGAGCAGAAAAACAAATTTGATAACAGGGTCCAGACTGATTGATTTGTGTGGGATCAGAGTGTACACTCATTCAACAGGTGTTTTATTCATGGACTATATAGCATTGAGGATAAAAAAAGAAGAAAAAGAAGTCTGTCATTAAGTTGACGGCTTGTGTTCTTTTTTACTTTTTTTTCTTTTTTTTTTTGGCAGGCGCCGAGTGGCATGTGGGATCTTGGTTCCCCTTCCCTGACCAGGGATTGAACCCATGCCCCTGGAAGTGGGAGCGTGGAGTCCTAACCACGGGACCACCAGGGAAGTCCCTCGTGTTCTTTTATAATCTTTTGTTTTGAAGAATTCTAACCTTCAGGACGATTGTGAACCCTGGGGAACATGGACTTCGTCATGATTTTGGGTGGAGATAGAGCAAAAGTAAGGCTGAAAGGGATGGCCCCCACCTCTGCTATCAGAAGGGTCAGCACTGTATTCCTTTCATAGGTGAAGAAACTCGAAGGGGAAACGATGAGTAATGAGTCAAGTTTACTCACCCATTAGATAGTGGAGTTAGCACCCCTGTCCTAGGCTTCTGACTGAAATTCCAGGCTCATTCCAATCACCCTTGAACCAAATATCCTTTTTCTGGAAAGTGTTGACCACTTTCAGGTTCTGACTAAATCCTAGAAAGGCATTGGTCCTATGATATCTCCTGACTTTCAAAGGTTAATCAATACCCAGACTCTAAAAACAGCTTGGAATGTCATTGATGCCACAGAATTGTACACTTAACAATGGTTAAAATGGCAAGTTTTATGTTATATATATGTTTACACAGTTTAAAAAATTAATGGGGCTTCCCTGGTGGTGCAGTGGTTAAGAATCCGCCTGCCAATGCAGGGGACACAGGTTTGAGCCCTGGTCCGGGAAGATCCCACATGCTGCAGAGCAACTAAGCCCGTGCACCGCAACTACTGAGCCTGTGCTCTAGAGCCCGCGAGCCACAAATACTGAAGCCCATGTGCCACAACTACTGAAGCGTGCGCGCCTACAGCCTGTGCTCTGCAACAAGAGAAGCGATTGCAATGAGAAGTCCGCGCACCGCAACGAAGAGTAGCCCCTGCTCGCCACAACTAGAGAAAGCCCGCACACAGCAACGAAGACCCAACGCAGCCAAAAATAAATTACTTAAATAAATTTTAAAAAATAATAATGGTGTAATACAACAGAAACCATTGAATTGTACAGTTTCGACAGGTGTGGATGGCATGTGAATTATATCTTGATAAAGCTGTTTGGAAAAATAAAGTAGGTTGAGCCTGTTAAGCTAAAGTCCTGGAGCACCCTCTTACACTGTTGGTGGGAATGTAAACTGATACAGCCACTATGGAGAACAGTATGGAGGTTCCTTAAAAAACTAAAAATAGAACTATCATACGACCCAGCAATCCCACTACTGGACATATACCTGGAGAAAACCATAATTCAAAAAGACACATACACGCACCCCAATGTTCACTGCAGCACTATTTACAATAGCCAGGACATGAAGCAACCTAAATGTCCATCAACAGAGGAATGGATAAAGAAGATGTGGTACATCTGTACAATGGAATATTAGCCATAAAAAGGAATGAAATTGTGTCATTTGCAGAGACGTGGATGGACCTAGAGACTGTCATACAGAGTGAAGTAAGTTGGAAGGAAAAAAACAAATATAGTATATTAACACATACATGTGGAATCTAGAAAAATGGCATAGATGATCTTATTTGCAAAGAAGAAATAGAGACACAGACGTAGAGAACAAACGTATGGATACCAAGGGGGAACGGGGGGGCGGTGAATTGGGAAGTTAGGATTGACATATATATACTACTATATATAAAATAGATAACTAATGAGAACCTACTGTATAGCACAGGGAACTCTACTCAGTGCTCTGTGGTGACCTAAATGGGAAGGAAATCCAAAAAAGAAGGGATATATGTACACGTATGGCTGAATCACTTTGCTGTGTAGCAGAAACTGACACAGCAGTGTAAAGCAACTATACTCCAATTAAAAAAAAAAAAGTCCTGGACCAGAATTGTAAATATACCTCAGGCTGGAAAACTGGAGAGCAAGGAAATCAGAATTGTAATCTGTCCCCCACATACTCACACAGGTCACTGGAACTAGGCTACTCTCAAGATGGTGGGGGGTGGAGGAATACCTAATGCCTAAGACTGTGCTTGGGAGATACATTCATGAACTCCCTTCTCTGAAGGGGGAGTTTTTCACTTGGCCAGTTTTTTGTTGTTGTCCATTTTACACGTTATTGTGGGAAAAGTTGAATATATAGAAAAGCAAACCTAAAACTCGAACTTCAACAATTATCAATCCATGGCCAGGTTTGTTTCATCTGTATCCCCACCCATTTCCCCCATCCTGTATTAATTTGAAGCAGATGCCAGGCATCCTATTATTTCATTGGTAAATATCTCAGTATGACTCTAAAAGATTAGAACTCTTTTAAATACACACACACACAATTACCACAATTTAAAAATTAATAATTCCTATGTCCATCACACATGAATGGGTAAACAAAATGTGCAATATACTTACAATGGAATCCTCTTCAGCCTTTTTTAAGCTAGCCTCCGTTTTTGTTATATCACTGGTTGTTTTTTATTTTTTAGATTTCACATATAAGTGATGATATACAGTAGTTGTCTTTCTCCATCTGATTTATTTCACTAAGCATAAAACCCTCCAGGTCCATCCATGTTGTTCAAATGGCAAAATTTCATTCCTTTTTATGCTGAGTAGTATTCCGTTGCATATATATAGCACATCTTTATCCATTGGTCTGTTGATGTACCCTTAGGTTGCTTCCATATATTGGCAATTGTAAATAATGCTGCTATGAACATCGGGGTGCATGTATCTTTTCGAATTAGTGTTTTCATTTTCTTTGGATATATACCCAGAAGAGGAATTGCCAGATCGTATGGTAGTTCTAGTTTTAATTTTTTGAGGAACCTGCATAATGTTTTCCACAGTGGCTTCATCAATTTACGTTCCCGCCAACAGTGTGCAAGGGTTCCCTTTCTCTACATCCTCACCAACATTTGTTATTTGTGGTCATTTTGATGATAGCCATTCTGACAGGTGTGAGGTGATATCACATTACGATTTTGATTTGCATTTCTCTGATGATTAGTGATGTTGAGCATCTTTTATGTGCCTGTTGGCTATCTGTATGTCTTCTTTGGAAAAATGTCTATTCAGGTCTTTTGCCCATTTTTTAATCAAGCTGTTTGGGTTTTTTTGATTTTAAGTTGTATGAGCTCTTTTTGTATTTTGGATATTAACCCCTTATCGGTCATATCCTTTGCAAATATATTCTCCTATTCAGTAGGTTGTCTTTTCATTCTATGGATGGTTTTCTTTGCTCTGTAAAAGCTGTTAAGTTTAATTAGGTCCCATTTGTTTATTTTTGCTTTTGTTTCCTTTGCCTTAGGACAGCGGTCCGCAACCTTTTTGGCACCAGGGACCGGCTTCGTGGAAGACAATTTTTCCACGAGGGGCGGGGGACGGTTCAGGCGGTAATGCGAGCCATGGGGAGCAGCAGATGAAGCTTCGTTCTTTCGCCTGCCGTTCACCTCCTGTTGTGCGGCCCCAGGGGTTGGGGACCCCTGCCTTAGGAGACAGATCCAAAAAAATACTGCTACAATTTATGTCAAAGAGTGTTCGAAGTAGCCTTTTTTAAGGCAGAATTTTAAGGAAATTCTAACACATGCTACAACATGGATGAACCTTGAGGACATCTGCTCAATGAAATGAACCAGTCACAAAAAGACAAATGTGGTATGATTCCACTTATATGAGGTTCCTGGAGTAGTCAAAAATCATAGAGACAGAAAGTAGCTTGGTTGCCAGGGAATGGGGGGAACGGAGAACGGAGTTGTTTAGTGGGTACAGAGTTTCAGTTTTGCAACAGGAAAACAATTGTGGAGATTGGTTCCACTTGTAACAATGTGAATGTACTTACTACTACTTAACTGTACACTTAAAAATGATTAAGGTGGGGCTTCCCTGGTGACGCAGTGGTTGAGGGTCCGCCTGCCGATACAGAGGACACGGGTTTGTGCCCCGGTCCGGGAGGATCCCACATGCCGCGGAGCGGCTGGGCGCGTGAGCCATGGCCGCTGAGCCTGCGCTCCGTAACGGGAGAGGCCACAGCAGTGAGAGGCCGGCGTACCGCAAAAAAAAAAAAAAAAAAAAAAAGATTAAGGTGGTAAATTTTGTTTGTCTAGCACAACTAAAATTTTTTAAGCTTAACAATTTCTTAATCTCATGAACTATCCAGTCCCCAAATTTCCAATTCTTATAAACGTCAAAAAATTTTCTCCACTGTGTTTGTTTGAGGATCTAAAGAAAATCCGCAAGTTGCCATGGGTTGTTTTTTAGGTCGTTTTTAATCTATAGGTTCCCCTTCCCCCCTTGCTTGCAATTTATTTGAAGAAACAAGGTCGTCAGACTGTGGTCTCTCACAGCCTAGATTCTGCTCCCTGCATCCCGTGGTGTCCTTTAATAGTTTCCTCCGTCCCCTGTATTCCCTGTAAATTGGTAGGTGGACACAGAGGGCCTGGGCTAGTTTTGATGTGGACTCACAAGGAGATTAAAGACATCCATGTACGCGGGGCCAACCCTGCAGAACCAGAAAAGGTGAGACTAAACCACCAGCCGAGCTGCTTAGAGTGACAAAGACGCGGTGTACTGGCCTAGATCAGGAACCCACAAAGCCGAGGGAGGAGAAAAGGAAGCGGGGCGGGACTACGTGGGGAAAGCCCTTTGTCCGGTTTCCAAACGCCTTATCGAGTTACGAAATAAACAGTCAGCGGGGAGGGCGGGGCCTTTGTCCGGAAGTGACGCTAGCGCGGCCGGCAGCTGAGTAACAGTGGAGGTGGGGCGACACATAGACTGGCTGCTTCGAGGTCGTACTTCCGATTATCGCCGTGGGAGACGCGCCTTGTAGAGTCGGGAGTAGGTGGCACCCGCTAGGGTCTCCGGTGACCCCGACCGCGGTGGCGGCCCCGCGGGCGGGATGTTCCGGGGTTTGAGCAGTTGGTTTGGCTTGGAGCAGCCGGAGGCGGGTGACCGGCAGTACCAGGGAGACGGACAGCCCAAGGGAGACGCTCCACCCGAGCAGCGCTCCGAGGCGGTGGCGGAGTCCGTGGAAGGGGAGCTACAAGAAGCCGGGGACCAGGAGCTCCTTCACCAGGCCAAAGGCCTCGGCAGTGAGTCTCCCCCGGCCTCCGGGACCACAGAGTTTCGGAGAGCGCCCGCATCCCACCTCCTGGGCGTGGGCCACCAATGGTCGGGGGTGTGGGGTGGGGAGAGGAAGGTGTGTCTGTCGTTGGTGAGGATCTGGGCAAGGCCGAAGCCTCATCTAGCAGTCAAATCCTGTGCCTGAAGTTCCTAGTGACATGTCACTCTTTGCAGAGTGTGTCAACGTTGGGAGCAGGGCCGCAGTAAAGCAGTGGGGCTCCACGTCTTTAGGTTTGACGAGGTATCTGTTTTGTTCAACTCACCAACTTTCATCTCCACCGCCTTCCGCCCAGAGGACAGGGGACGTTGAGGAGCTCGAGTGCCTTTTTGCCCTTAGGTCAGAATGTGTCGTCCCAAGTAAATTGAGGAGGAGTTATTAGGGCCTATGGCAGGCAGGCTCATGTCCTTTTAGGTGCATTGGGATCTTTTTCCTTAAGGCGGGAAAGTAGTTGCCAGTTATTGTCTGTGTTGCAAGTTTCAGCACTAGATGTTTTGTGAACGATTCATCTCTTTAAACACCCCAGTGAGTTGGGAGAACGAGCACAGAGTTAGCGGCCCAAAGTTATGCTGATAGTAAATGGTAGAAGGGAAATTTGAACCTGGGGCTGTCTAATTTCAAAGCCCATGCTCTTTCCCAGCTTACAGTCTAGTTCAGGAGGAGGGTATAAATAATAGGCATGTGGAATAAACACATGCTGTAGTAATTCTGCTCCTGGAGAGATCTTGGCAGGCTTAAATAGTCAAAGAAAACGTCTTTAAGAAGGTGGCCCTAAAGCAGACAACACTACAAGTGAGAGATTAAATTTTGCAAGCAATTTTAAAGAATTTACTTCAAGACACTACAAGGCAAGAGCACAGGACAGGCTGGAGCCTGAGAGTGGAGAAACACATACTTGAATAAGAAAGGCTCTAACGTTCAAAAAGTTTACTGTGGGGTGGAGAGGCAGGGAGAACAGGCATAATCTCAAATCATGGCAGTACACAATCTAAGCCCCAAGCCTCCAAACAGTGTACAAGAGAAATAAAACTAAGTGCTATGCAATGAAATCACTAGAGGGAACAGCTATTTCCTGTGTGGAAAACTGGGGAGAAACGAGCTTGGAATATTCAAGAGATGTAAGGAGGTGAAGTTGACTAGAGCAGAGAGGCTATGTTAGGTAGCTGGGATAAATAAAAGTGGGACCACCTTAGGAAAAGCTGGGTATGATTGTTTCCTTGATTTCATAGAACATGGAGAATCATTTTCGTTTATCTTCAGAGGAGTATCAAAAGTGGCTTCTTAAAGCTTAGGGCTTTATTGAAATCTCATGTTTATATTTCGTAATAAAGACCCCCAAATATTTTTTTAATGTTTTCGATATGGATGTCTACTTCGGAGCTTAACGCTGCCATCCCTTTCTTTCCTCACCAGACTCTCTTTCTCTCTCTTTTTAAAAAATATTTATTTATTTATTTGGCTGCACCGGGTCTTAGTTGCAGCATGCAGGATCTTTAGTTGCGGCATGCGGGATTAGTTACAGCGCGGGATCTAGTTCCCTGACCAGGGATCGAACCCGGGCCCCCTGCACTGGGAGCGCAGAGTCTTAGCCACTGGAATACCAGGGAAGTCTGCCTCCCCAGACTCTCTTGAGGTTGGGTAGGCTAAGGTTAGATGGAAGTACTTCCCCACCCACACACACACTGTGAATGCAAAGTTTCCAAAGAAATTAGAGCTCTTTTGGCTCCGAAATTTGATTTTAAAAAGATGTAAAGGTCCTAGTTTGTACACAACCCCTCAAAAAGACAAGAGATGATTAAATACTTTTTATTTCTACATAGTGATCCGAAGAGGTATATTTAGAAAGACCCATCTCTGTTTTGAAAAGTGAAGTTAAACATCTCTGTGCCTGATTCCCACTGAGTAGATTCATTTCTTTGGCCTTTTAAAAATCTACATGGAGGGACTTCCCTGGTGGTCCAGTGGTTAAGAATCCGCCTGCCAATGCAGGGGACACAGGTTCGAGCCCTGGTCCGGGAAGATCCCACATTGCCGCGGAGCAACTAAGCCCCTGCTCCACAACTACTGAACCTGCGCTCTAGAACCCACGAGCCGGGGCACCTAGAGCCCGTGCTCCACAACAAGAGAAGCCACCACAATGAGAAGCCCCGCGGACCGCAACGAAGAGTAGCCCCCGCTCGCTGCAACTAGAGAAAGCCAGCACGCAGCAACGAAGATCCAACGCAGCCAAAAATAAATAATAAAAATAAATTAATTTTAAAAAAAGAAATATTTGGAAAGCACAGTGTTTCTTAAAATAATAATAATAAAATCTACATGGAATTTCCTGGGGCCCCATTTGTTCTGTAAACTTTTGCTGAGTGCCTCCCTTCAAGATTGGATCATAAATACTTCTGGTTCACGAGGTGACCTATTTTTTTTTTTTAACATCTTAATTGGGGTATAATTGCTTTACAATGGTGTGTTAGTTTCTGCTTTATAACAAAGTGAATCAGTTATACATATGTTCCCATATCTCTTGCCTCTTGCGTCTCCCTCCCTCCCACCCTCCCTATCCCACCCCTCCAGGCGATCAACGGTGACCTATTTCTACATTTAGGCAGCTTTATAAATTAGGCACCAGTTAGGAGTGGCGGACACCCAGGCCTATATTCCACTTCCTAACCCCAAATTAAACCTTATCCTTGGCTCTCCCTCCTGATGAACTTAGGACTTGCTGTGATCACAGAAGGAGGGCAGTTTATTAGGAAAGTCACTGAAGAGCTTCTCCCTACCTCCCAAGGCCTCATACCCCAGAGTAACTTCTTATTCAGCGCAGATTGGTTAGTTGGTTTTTGTTAAAGTCCAGTTATCTATACTCTTATCTATACTCTTTCTCTAAAACAAACCCATACCTCTGAGAGTGTAGTATGAGTCATTCCACAGCTTAAATAAGTGGGAGGGTGGCCAGAGATAAGCTTTGGCTTTTTCAAAACTGTCCCTAAGGCCAGTCCGTGCCCAGGAATGGAGGAAGGGCCACCTCCTCTTCCTTCTCCTTTGAAACATGCTATTAGTGTTTTCAGTAGAGCTGTGTTAATTAGACCATCCTCTTTTTCTATAGGGAAAGTGCATTTCAAGTTCTAGATGCCTCACTTGCTTAGTTTACAACTAAGGACTCCAAAAGTTAGTTGTGTATGTAGGAAAATATATGTCTGCTTTGATATAGAAGTAAAATACCCAGTTCGGTTCTGATGAGAGACCCAGGTTTACCATGAGGAGGGCAGTGCAGATGGTCAAGAGCTTGGGTCCCATGGCTTGTGAACAATACTAAAAAGAACAGGGGATTTTAGCTTCAAGAAGAAGAAACTTTAGGGGCATCGCTCAACATTTTTAAAGGTTTTTTGGTAGAAAAGAAGTCATTTTATGTTACTTAAGATCTAAGTCTGAGAGGTAGAAATGACAAGGGATGTGAAAAGGATTTTCTAATTAGAGATGGATAACAATAATAATTGTCTGCCCTTCGAAGTCATGTGCTCCCCATCCCTAGAAGTGGGGCTGCCTGGATAGGAGGCTGAATAAGGTAAGTGCTAAAGTCCCTTCCAACACGAAGATTCTAAAATTGTGTGAAATATATAGTATTTTTGAAAAATTAGCCAGCCTTTTCATAAGAATATTAATTTTCTAAAGCTGCCTTAAAAACCACTGTCTCTGTATTATTTTCCTATTCTAGAAGCAAGCCTTAAACTCTACCTTCCTCTATTTACTCTGATAAATTTACTCTTTTTCTGACCTTTTGAGAACCTTCCCGCTTTTCTTTACCTTTACCATCCATTCAGTTCTGCAGGCCCTTGTCACTTGCTCATCTGACGTGAGGCAATGTGGGATTGGGGCACCAGCTCGCCATTTAGAGGCAGGTAGCCTGTGTTTGAATTCCCTATACTACTTATTGTCTTTATTGTGATGTCATTTGCAAATTACAGTAAGTCCAACAAACAGGCTTAAACAGAAAGGACCTTTGTTGTTTGTGTCAGGGGTCGCCAAGACCACCCCCAGGTTTGCTGAGCGCCTACCAAAATTGGGGTAGGAGGAAGCAGATAGGCTCTTGGCTAGGCAGTCAGCCAGGTCTGCCCCACCTTCATGGACAAATCATTTGCCTTGGCTTCCCTATCTGTAAACCGGGCTACTTATACCCACTCTTCCTGGGATGGTTGTGGCATGATGAAAACGAAGGTAAAGGGTTAGCGGTCTGCCCCCTCCTTCCATAAAGTTGCTGCGTCTACTCACGTTTTACTTAGACTTGCTTTTCTTTGGTTGCCACTTCAGTTCAGACCCTCTCTCCTTGTGCCTAAGTCTCTGAAGTGGATATTGTACTCCTGTTACTTCCTGTTAACTCTTATCTGTGTCTCAGTTTTTCTAACCACTTCATAAAAACTGTCTTTAACTTGGTGTCAGCTGACCTCTTCTGCACAATAGCAGACTTCTGGTCTTTTTGAGCGTCCTACCTGAAAACCTCTTGTCCTGCTCTCCCACCACCCACTCCTCTGACTTCAGAATTTCTAATTACTCTTGGGAGACATCCCTCCCTTCTGGGGTGCCTCAGTTTAATGAATAATCTAGCTCCTCTTGTTGTCTTTGAATCCTTTTTCGTTGGTTTGTTTGTTGAGAAATGGATATCCCTTGAGGGCGAGAACTGTGCTTTCTCAGGACTTCCCTGGCTGTCCAGTGATTAGGACTCAGCACTTCCACTGCAGGGGGCCTGGGTTCGATCCCTGGTTGGGGAACTAAGATCCCACAAGCCATGTGGTGTGGCCAAAAAAAAAAAAAAAAAAGACAAATCTAATTCAAAAGGTATTCCTGAGAAAATCTTACAGGGAACCCTGCTCTTTTAGAAGTTTGGATTTATCTATCTGCAGAGAATATTTTTAGGAAGTAGTGTGGCTGTCTACCCATTTTATCATACCACTCTGGGTAAATAGGCTAGTCACAACCAAAGGGAAATCAGGGATCTCCCTAAAGCTCAGCGTTTATGTCACTCCCCATTCATGCATTTAGCGAGTACTTACTGGTCACTCTCTGGGGATACACTGGTGAATCAGACAGCCTTGGTCCCTGCCCCAGTGGGGCTTAGGATGGGTCTTCAGTCTAGCTGAGAGGACACATTCACCAGGTAATGGATAGAGTGTCATAGATGTTGTTGATCTGGCACCGCAGGTGGTGAGGGAACACCTCTTGGGGACACCTACGCTGGCCAAGGAGCCGGGGACCGTTTCTTGAGAAGTGATGTGTAAGCAGAGGCTCACAGCATGCGTAGAGTTAGCCAGGAAAAGAAAGGGCTGATAAAAGTGTTTCAAACCAAGGAATAACATATTTGGGGCCTCCTTGGAGATACTCGAGAATTTCTTGTGGTCCTACGAGTGTAGAATAGGAGGAGGAGGATGACAGGAATGAGCCCAGAGACAAGGAGCTTCCTGAGATAGTCACAGTGGGTGTTGATACCAGGAACAGATGAACGCCTTCAGACGCAGTGGGAGAAAGGAGACTGTTTAATGCTAAAGGAGGTGGTAAGTGGTAGAGATGGTCCTTCGGATCAGGAGATAGTACTTCTGCTCCCAGGTAGCAGTACGAATCTCCTGATTTTCTGTGGCACCACCCATTTAATCAGGGGTGCCAGGCTCCCTGGGCCGTTCTTAGCGGGGTCTTCTCCCTGCCTGAGTGTTGTGAGTCAGCCCACCTGCCCCCTCAGCACGGGCAAGTAGCAGAGGCAAGTCTGCCCTAACTTACGGAGCATTTTCTGTGGGATGAGATTTGAAGGCCAGTTGCCCGGAGCATCCCCCACTACAACCTGCCTGAGGTCGCTTCCTGCAGCCCAGATTCTGTAGAATGTGGACTTTGAAATGATGTTTGTCTAGAAATACACCTTCATATCATAGTGCAAAAAGAGCCTTGATACAGATGTCTTTTCAGGTCTTTAGAAAAGTTAATTTTGTGTTTTCGTTTTGTCTTGTGAAGTTCGTATGTTCCGGTTTGAATTTCGTTCTATATATTTGCTTATTATTAGTGAAGAGATTTATATTAGGGCTTGCCAAGATTTCTATTTATTAAAAAATCCCCCAGATTTATCATGGGATGAGTTAATCCAGGAGAGGAGGGGCTTTTTTCCTTCTTTTTTGATCAAGAGGGAAGGAGAAAATAAAGATGGGATACTTAGGGTCTAGGAAGGAAAGAAAGTAAAAAGTAGCCTTGATCTTATTGTAAAGTAGGCGGGGAGATAACTTGCTGAGATAAGTTAGAACTAGAGACTGGAGAAGGGCAAGATAAGTTTGAAACAGCTACTGGGGTGAACTGGGGACTATGCTAACAGTCTTTGAAAGCAATGAATTAAAGGCCCAGTATGGATGGCCTGTCCACTGAGAAAGTGGAGTACTGTCAGTGCTTCTCGCTCATTGTTTCAAGTCCTCATTAACAAGGAACATGCCCTACGGTTTAAGAGTCTTACAAGCACTTATTAAGGGAGAAATCACAAATACAATAACCACTGTACCGGAATGGAGCATAGACTCTTTTTTATTCTTTGCAGACTATCTATTTAACTTTGCAACTGCTGCTACAAAAAAGATAACTGAATCAGTTGCTGAAACAGCACAAACAATAAAGAAATCAGTAGAAGAAGGAAAGATAGATGACATCATTGATAAGGTACATTTAAATATCTTTTGGAAATAGAAGTTTATGAAATTCATTAGCAGCTAATATAATCGTCCCTTCTTCTTACGAACTTTATTAACCCAAGCAGGGTATCATATTCTGATAAATATCACATTCTTGGGGTTTTTTCTCTCTTTTTTGTATAATAAGTAGCTATAAGTTACCTGATTTAAATAACCTTTGTTTTTGTTTTAATATATTCTAAAATACATTGATACTTTTGGGTAATAGTAAGCTTTTCATATTGTGAGTTTAATTTTCAACTATAACCATTTCAGAATACATTTATGCCTTTGTATCATTTGGGTAAGTTTTAAAAGTCCTAGACCAATAGGAACAACCCTTTTAAGACACTAAGGGGTGAGTTTGTTCATTGTTTGCAGTGGTGGGGTACAGGCCTAGGGAATTTCATTTATGTTGGTAACTATTTGAACTAAGGAGGTCATCAGTTAAACTTTAGATAGCTTATTATTTAGATATTTTCGTTGTGTGTACTATTTGTTAGAATGAGATTTGACCTGTCTTTTATTGTTTTATGGAATAAAACAAAAATTCAGTTTTTAACTCATTTTATTTTTGCATTTGAAAAGATCATCTGTCATAAAGGCAGCTGAACACTTAGAGTTCGGAAATGTCGAAGATCCCCTCTTATTGGGGAAGGGAAGAAGTATCACTTTTTTAGTCTCTTTGTTTGAAGAAAATGAATAAAATATCTCAAATAGACTTCACAAGTCTTGAACGTAATTCTTATCTAATAATAAGCTTTTAAAAGTAATATAACTGTATGTATTTTTTAACAGACAATTATAGGAGATTTTCAGAAGGAACAGAAAAAATTTGTTGAGGAGCAGCATACCAAAAAATCAGGTATGGTACAGGTTTATACGTGACCTACTCGCCTGCCAAATTTTATTGAACACCGGTTATGTGCTAGACACCCTGCTAAGGCTCTGAGAATACAAAAATGTCTAAGTTACGCCCTCATCTTTCAGGTAGCACAAAGACTAGTGGGGACAAACCTATAAACCTTCAGGGTTTAAAGGAAGGAAGGAAATAGTTCCTGGCGGCTATGATGGTGGGTGAGGTAGCCCTTCTGGGGAGCTGGCTCTGACAGAGAAAGAGTGAGCTTTTATTTCTTATTTTATTACAGGTCCAGCACAGTGTCTGATGCACACCTAATAGGCACTTAGCAAATGTTGGCTCCCTTCCCATTCTGTTCAGAAGAAAAAACAAAAGAGCTTTCCAGGGAAGTGACAGAGGGCCGTGAAAAGTCACAGGGAGTTTGGGAACTTACTCAATACATTTCTTTACTGACAAATGCTTATTTAAATGTTTGCAGTTGCAAGATCTCAAAATGCCTGCTTTTACTGTTTGGTGGTGTGCAGACACAAAACTGGCCTCATGTATTTGAATTTGGCAAAAGTAGTGTAAAATACTTAAGTTTGTTTGAGCAGTACCACAGATTCAAACAGAACTAGTTAGTCCTGTGGTAAGTTCCCATCAGGCATTGTTGCTCCTAAGTACTCAAAAGTGGGAAGTAGCTCTTTGGGACAAATAAAGTACTGTACAGGTTAGCATAACTTAGTGATTCGTGGGAAGCACTAAAGTTGACCCTGGCTCAGAGACTTGGTATAGGAGCTCGTTGGTGCCTCTGAGATGGGAACTGTGGAAGGAGTGGGGGTGAAAGATTTGGAGGCAGGTTCACTTTTTTTTTTTTAATTGAGCGAAAGATTCTTTAAATTCTTTAGTGTTTTACAGTTTTCAAAAGTTTCACACACTTGATTTTGTATAATCCCATAATAACCCTTTTTTTACCCCCTTCTCCTATATTGCCCCTCCCCCCTCCACTGGTAACACTAGCTTGTTCTCTCTATCTGTGAGTCTGCTTCTTTTTTGTTATATTCACTAGTTTGTTGTATTTTTTAGATTCCACATATAAGTGATCTACAGTATTTGTCTTTCTCTGTCTGACTTATTTCACTTAGCATAATGCCCTCCAAGTCCATCCATGTTGTTGCAAATGCAGAATTTCATTGTTAATGGCTGAGTAGTATTCCTGTGTGTGTGTGTGTGTGTGTGCATACACATATATGAGTATATATATATACACCACATCTTCTTTATCCATTCATCTGTTGATGGACATTTAGGTTGCTTCCATGTCTTGGCTACTGTAAATAGCGCTGCAATGAATATAAGGGTGCATGTATCTTTTTGAATTAGTGGTTTTGTTTTTTTCAGATATATACCCAGGAATGGAATTGCTTGAGGTGCTTATTAGACATCTGGTGAGAGGAACATGTACAAAGTCAAGGAAGGGAACAAAGGTGGCATATCGGGAAAATCCATTCCTCAGTCGCACTAGCCACATTTTAAGTGCCTGATCACTACATAGGGCTAGTGGCTCCCATGTTGGACAGTGCAGATATAGAGCATTTCCATCACTGCAGAAAGTTCTGTTGGTCAGCACTGCTTTAAATTAATGGAATGGGGTTCAGCAGCAGTTTAGTCCTGTTTGAAGCATGGAGGAGAATTCTGTCTGCTGATGCAGATTGTTAGTCAAGTCATGTAAAAACCATGAGAGTAGGTGAGCTTCTCAGTGAAGAGCGTGTCCAGCGTGAACAGTGCTGAGTAGAGATCTCCAGTGTTGAGGGGACGGGGAAGAATGGAAGGAGTCGGCAGTTTCTGAGAGCCTGCTGGGCACTTTATATACAACATCTCCTTCAATAAAAGGAAGGATCAGCAAGGTTAAGTAATTTGCTGAAGGTTGCTCAGCTAGTAAGTGATGAAACACATCTGCCGTTAAAACCAGTGCCCATTTACTTGAGAGAGAGAACAGCTAGGAGAGAAAAGCAATGAAAGCACAGAGAGGGAAGAATTTCAAGGACAGCAAGGTCAGGTGAGTTCCATTTACAGTGACGATGAGGAAAGGCACGTGCATCACTTCCCTTAACGGTCACAGTAACTCTCTGAAGTACTTCCTATTATTTCCATTTTCCAGATAAGGAAACTGGCCTAGGGAGAAAAGAACTAAGAAGTATCCATGGGATTGGGCAAGCAGGAGGTTATTGGTCACCCTAAAAAGAACCATCTTAGAGGAACAGGGAGATGGGGGGGTGTCTCCTCCATACCAGTAGCTTGGGCCTTGGGAGGACCTCATTATTCTAGGGTAAGTGGCACGAGTAGAGGCTGCCCAAGGTGAATAGACTGAAAATGGAGACCAAAATGTTAAACAGTGTAAGAAAAAAGTTTTGAAGGGGCTTTACCCTAACTTTTTAAAAAGTATGAGAATATGTTAATTTTACCTTATAATTAACAGAATTTGGATTATAATTGCCACCATTTGCTTGTTTAGGATGAGCCAAAGAATGAACCAGATGCCTGTCCATGTGTCCATCCATCCATCCATCCATCCATCCATGCAGATAACTTTTCTATCAGTTGGTACCCAATAGGATATGTCTTCCATTTGAGTTTTGAAGAATAGTAAAAGGCACTATTTCTGCAAAAATATGAGGACCCTCTGCATTTGCTGTCTTCCGTGCTGACCACCCAGCTCCACAGCCTTAGCCATGCCCTCGGCTCAGACAGTAGAGCTGCTCAGACAGTAGAGCTGCTCAGACACACACACACGCACGCACGCACGCACGCACGCACGCACTCACTCACTCACTCACTCACTCACTCTCTCTCTCTCTCTCTCTCTCTCTCTCTCTCTCTCTCAATTCCATGGGACTCGCCTCTCCAGGTGGTTACTGTTTGTCGTGTGGCATTATAATCCTGCTGAGTTGTAATCATCTCTTTCTTGTGAGCCCCAGATGATGCAGGCTGCGTGTTAGTTGTCTTTGCATCCCCAGCTTTTTGCTTCTGAAGACTTAATGGAGGATTTGATCCCAGCCCTTTTGTTTACTGCTTGCAATTTGCCCTTTTCTTTCTTCATTTGCTTTCACTCCTGACAACCCTTTTCTCAGTTCCTAAGCCCTTATCTTGCAACCTCCTTATCACTTTGTGTCATGAATCAAGTACAGTAACTTTTTATAAAGGCTTTTTATTTGGAAATAATTTCCATGTACAGAAAAATTACAATAAAAGTAGTACAGAGAACACCCGTATACCCTCCACCTAGATTGTTATAGTCCCTTTGCCTTATCATTTACGTTCTTTGTCTCACTCTGTGTCTTTTTTTTCCGTTCCATTCAGTGTGCATTTCCTAAGAAGTAGGGATATTCTCTTACATAATCACCAGTGGTACAGTTACCAGCTTTAGGAAATTTAACATTGATATAATATTCATAGTCTAATTTTGTCACTTGACCCAGCAATGTCCTTTATACATTTTCCCCCTCAGTACGGCATCCAGTCCTGGGTACAGTACTGCACTTTTTGTCATGTCTCTTGGCCTCCTATAATCTGGAACATTTTCACAGCCTTTCTTCATCTTTTATGACATTAATGTTTTTGAAGAATACTCCCCCCTCCTTTTTTTAACTAGACCATTTCTCATTTGGGCTTTGTCTGATATTTCCTCGTGATTAGATTCAGGTTATTCATTCTTGGCCAGAATACTACATAGATGATGTGTCCTTCTCGGGATATTGCGTCTGGAGGCCCACAACGGCCATCTCTCCCTCGTTAGTGATGTTGATTTTGGTCACCTGGTCAAGGCGTTGTCCAATTTTTCCATTGTATAATTTAAGGAATTTTTTAATCAAATGCATACATGCCTAAGATTCATACGTTAAGTCTGAAGATTGTGATGAGTGTTCATATTTGGAACTTATTAGTAAATTGCTAAAATGGTTATGTGGAAGCTTTCTCATTCTTTCAATCCACAGATCACAGTTTAACCCTTGTTACCTGTTTTTCTCTGTTCTTCTTTGCCATTAAAAACCTTGTAGAGGCAGCAGTACCACCATGGGTTGATAGTAATGATGAAGAAACAATTCAACAACAAATCTTGGCCCTATCAGCTGTAAGTATCTTGTGATACCCTGTATAGAAATACTTCCTTCCTATCATGACTTTATCCTTAGCAGAATGTTTTTCTTCTATACAATTTTTAAAATATTTTGAGATGTTAGGAATGTACACATCAACTTTCATCATTTTTTTTCACTGACTTTAAATTTGCTTTTTTCTTAGGTAGCTTTCTCTTATTGGAAAAGTCTAGCCTATTACACAAAATAATTCTTTCAGCCTTAAAAGGATTCTTTTATGTTATTAAGACAGTCTTTTGAGATGTGCAATCATGAAGTTTCTAGACAGCATTCTAATTGTTCTGAAAGAAATGACTGTATTCTAAATTTTCTCTTTAACTACTATATGTATTTGTCTGAAACTGAAATTGAAAGAAAGAAAATTCCATATGCTGCGCCACAAAATGTTCTCTCAGGACTTCAGAGGGAACGGAGTGACACCACCTAACAATCGTGTAGCACCTGACAGTTTCAGGAAACACTTTCTCACACACTATCCCTTTTGAGCCTCGTGGTATGCCTGTGAGGTGGGTAGGGGCTTTTACCACCACTGTACGGGTGTGGGGACTGTGACTCTCAGATATGACCCTCACTTTTTTTTTTTCATGGACGTCCGGCATGTGGGATCTTAGTTCCCTGACCAGGGATCAAACCCACACCCCCTGCATTGGGAGTGCGGAGTCTTAACCACTGGACCGCCAGGGAAGTCCCTGACCCTCAGTTCTTATCTGTGTCTCCACTGGGCTGTGAACTCTCAGCAGAGGCTGACTTTGGTCTCTGTCCTCAGCATCCAGCACCCCACCTGGCGTGGGACGCAGTGAATAAGGCTTTTTACTATATCAGTGGTTTTCAAGCTTTATTTTTAACCCACTCTTTTTTTTTAACCGAAGTCAGAAATGGAACCTTGGTCTAGAAAACAAACAAGTGTAAAGCTGGGCTTTTCCTCCCTTCCAGTGCCCCAGGGCACTTTAAGGTTTTCTTCTTCCCATTAGTAAATCCTTAAAGGCCTAAGCATCCAATTCCAGGTTCATTGTGGACACCATGTATTTTGTTTACCGTGTTACAGCCAAACTTGACACTGACATCACACACCGATTATTTATCCCTAGAAGGAAATTTTGACAGTGAGACTCGGTGTCATTTGAGGGTAAATGTCAGATACCAACCAAGTCCCCATAACTCCTCTGTCCCCCATACCTGTCCCTCTCCTCATCTTCTACATCTCAGAATAAAAGACTCCAGTTATCCACCAATTTTTTCTAAAGGAGTCTTTCTTGAGTCCTGCCTCCCCCTGCCCCCATCCTGACAGTGCTGTGTTCAGAGCATAGCTCTAGTCCACTTCACTGCTGTCACCATGGTCCTGGTGCTATCGTCTTCTGCCCAAGGCATCCCATCCCGACTGTTGTCCCATCCTTGCCCCTTTCCAGTACAAGTGCATCTCAGCAACCAGAGGGGTCCATTTATGGTGAACACACTTCGTGTCACTCTCCTACACAGACCCTTTTAGTGGCGTCTCATCTCTTGTAGACTAAGATCTAAACTCCGTCCGCTGGCTTCTAAGGTCCCTGGCTTTGCCCACTGCTCCCTCGTGCCCCACTGGCCTGAGTGCCAGCCCTCCAGCCACTGTTGCTTTCCGATGTACAACTAGATCAGCTTTGTTCTGCTTTAGTACCTTGAACTTGCTGTCCCTTCTTCCTGGAACCTCACCCTGCACCATTCCACAAGATCTCAGCTTAGATGACATCTCCTAGAGGCCTTCCGTCAGCACGCTTTCAGCCCTGCACGCCCAGGTACAGCAGCGCAGAGCCCTGGCAGTCTAAACCCTTGTGTCTCTCCGCGCTCCACCGCCCCCAGCTGGAATGTAAGTGCCGTGAAGGCAGGGACTCCATCTGTGCTGTGCCCTGCTGAGCAGGTGGCGTGGAGCCCGGAGCATAGCAGGTGCCAAATGGTCATCTGCTGAATAAATGATGCAATAAACGTTGCACTCAGGCACGCCTACAAGAGAGCTTCTGAGATTTCGGCATGACCCAGAGGCTTCGAAACAGTCTTCAATCCATCCTTTATGGTGGCTGCTGAATGTGTTAAGGAATAGATTCAGTTGCTGTAATAGATCTAAAAACACAGTAGGTTAAATGAGCTGTGAGTTTCTCTCCCTCCCTCCCTCCTTCCCCTTCACAGTCAGTCCAGAGGTAGGTGGTCTCAGTAGGTGTGCTTGCCCAACGAAGTCACTTAGAGACCTAAGTTCTTCTTGTCTTACTCCCAAGCAGCCCCTAGGACATGGTGTGCATGACTGTGTTCCAGCCTGTGGGAAGTGGGAAAGAGGTGGCTGTACCAGACCACCTGAAGGACGAGACCCGCAAACTGCACTTATCACTCAGGCACACACCCCTTTGACAACTTAGACACACAGCCACCCCTGTACTCCAGGGAGCCTGGAAATCCGGTCTCTGGCTGTGTGGCCACGTGCCCAGCTGGAACTCAGAGTTGTGATCCTGAAAGAAAGGAAGGTAGAAATGGATACTGGGAGACGGTTAGCAGTCTCTGCCGGAGTTGCCTGACATTCTCTAACTTACCAGGCACTAGTTTGGGACACTTCAGAGTGTATAGCAGAGTAACCCTTTAAGCTGTTTATATTGGAGGGCCACATAGGGCCACGTAATACATGAAAAGAAGTTGATAGTACATTTGTCATTAGAGACTTGTGAGAACTCAATTCAGCAGACCGAATTTAGTAACTGCTGTAGGCCAAGCCTTCTCCTAGGACTTGAGATAAATGAGATCCACCCTGCAGGAGCCCGTGGGCTTGCTAGAGAGCTGCTCGATGAACACACATACAGGATTATTCCCTGGAATGAGGAATGTAATACAGGACGCTAAGGACGCGCAGCGAGAGGAACATCTCATTTATTGTGGAGCGGGAAAAGGATGGGCCCGAGGAAGCTTCCCAGAAGTGACGGCACTGGAGCTGAGTTGAGTCTTAGGAGAGTGTGTGGATGTTTGGGGGACGTGAGGCCGGGTTTGGCATTAAGGTAGGGGTTATTGCGAGCATTTGTGTTTGACTGAACTGTAGGATGCAGGTGAAGAAGTAGATAGGCAGAGGTCATGAGGACGTTATCATACCATTCTGATAAGTTTAGGTTTTATCTTTTTTTTTTTTTTTTTTTGCGGTATGCGGGCCTCTCACTGTTGTGGCCTCTCCCGCTGCGGAGCACAGGCTCCGGACGCGCAGGCCCAGCGGCCACGGCCCACGGGCCCAGCCGCTCCGCGGCATGTGGGATCTTCCCGGACCGGGGCACGAACCCGCGTCCCCTGCATCGGCAGGCGGACTCTCAACCACTGCGCCACCAGGGAAGCTGTAGGTTTTATCTTAAAGGCAGCAAGGAGTCATTGAAGGATTGTAGTCATAGGTAAAATATGTTTTTCTTGGGATGGGAGAAATGGGACTGGAGACAGGTGCCCATTAGGAGGCCGGTGTAGAAACCCAGGTGAAACATGATTGGGACAACTTCAGGCTTTGAAATGTTTATTTTGGAAGGTAAAATAACTAAAAGCCATTGAGGGGGAATTCCCTGGCGGTCCAGTGGTTAGGACTCCACGCTTTCACTGCCGAGGGCCCGGGTTTGATCCCTGGTTGGGGAACTAAGATCCCACAAGCTGTGTGGCACAGCCAAAAAATAATAATAATAAAATAAAATCCATTTAGGCTCAGAATTGTTCTTGCCTTATTAATGTAGGAATTATCAGAAACCAAAAATATTGTTAAAATCCAATATGAGCAAAATGAGATGAAACTGCCGCTATTAGTGCAGTATAAACTGCTGCCGTCTGCTGGAGGAGAGTTTGGGCGATCTGTGGCAAAATCATCATACTGTTGCATTAGAAAGCCCACTTCCAGGAATTCAGTCTAAAAAGGTCACTTTAGAAGGGAATAAAAAGTGTAAAGTGATGTTACTTGCACGGTTCTCTATAAGGAAAGATTAGAACCAATCTAAATGACTACTGAAGTGGGCCTGGTTAAGTAAATTATGGCTCATTCAGGGTAGACATAGCTACATTGGAGATGGAAAGACGTTCACGACTCTTGAGTGGAAAGGAAAAACAGATGTTGTATTCACACAGACACGTGCGTGTTTGCAGAGAGACACGCATCCGGGAGGGTGTTTGAGGAAATATCTTACTACGGTTGTCTGTGGGTATTGGGATTTTTGACTGTGTTTTTCTTTGGTGTTCTGAATTTTCAAAAAATGGATGTGTATCATATTTCCTAACAAAAAAGCTGTTTAAGAAAAAAAAAGAAATCGAATAACAACAATCAGTCTTAATTGTTTGAGTGATCCAAAACAACAGCCTTTTGCCTTGATTATGCTCAGTCTGTGGGAAACGGGGTGGTTTGGAGACATTCCTTTATATGTTAATCAGTGTGAGTCCTGCTCCATCTCAGGAGTTCAAAACCGTCCTCGTTCCCTAGGAAATTTGCCTAATCCAGGAAAGCTTTGTTTGCCCTTGGATCTTTCATTTTGTTTACTTCTTGACTAACTGAAGAGAACTGGTCCAAGAGAAACATGGACTCTGTCAGAGCTCTTCCAGGTTGGGCATAGTAGGTACTGGTGCGCTGGAGGTTCACAGTGCTGCCCACTCAGAATGTCCACATTATGTACTGACCATGCAGTCATGGGCCATATGAGGGTCTTCTGTGATGGGGATGTTTTCTCTAACACAGTCTTGGGTTGGATTTCTTTTTTTTTTTTTTTTTCTTTTGGCCACACTGCACAGCTTGTGGGATCTTAGTTCCCCAGCCAGGGATTGAACTCAGGCCCCACAAGCACCGAGTCCTAACCACTGGACCGCCAGGGAATTCCTGGATTTCTTTTTAATGAGACTCCAGTTTTAATATATTAATGATAAAATGTTTGTATGACGCATTTTATTTTGTCACTGTGTTGACTGTAGCTCTTAATGGATTGTGAATTCACTAACCCTTAGTTTAACGTATCTTAACCTAAGCCTGAGTGCAGCAGCATGAAGAATAATTCACTTGGGACTTCCCTGGTGGCACAGTGGTTGAGAATCCGCCTGCCAATGCAGGGGACACAGGTTTGAGCCCTGGTCTGGGAAGATCCCACACGCCATGGAGCAACTAAGCCTGTGCACCACAACTACTGAGTCTGCGCTCTGGAGCCCGTGAGCCACAACTACTGAGCCTGGGCACCTAGAGCCCATGCTCCGCAACAAGAGAAGCCACCACAAGGAGAAGCCCGTGAGCTGCAACAAAGAGTAGCCCCCGCTCACCGCAACTAGAGAATGCCCGCCCGCAGCAACGAAGACCCAACGCAGCCAAAAATAGTAGCTCTATTTTTAGTTTTTTGAGAAACCTCCATACTGTTTTCCACAGTGGCTGCACCAATTTACATTCCCATCAGCAGTGTACGAGGGTTCCCTTTTTTCCATATCCTTTCCAATGTTATTTGTGGTCATTTTGATGAAAGCTATTCTGACAGGTGTGAGTTGATATCTCATTGTGATTTTGATTTGCATTTCTCTGATGATTAGCAATAATGAGCATCTTTTCATGTGCCTGTTGGCCATCTCTATGTCTTCTTTGGAAAAATGTCTATTCAGGTCTTCTGCCCATTTTTTAATATATTGCAAATATTTTCTCCCATTCAGTAGGTTGTCTTTTCATTTTGTGAATGGTTTTCTTTGCTGTGCAAAAGCTTTTAAGTTTAATTAGGTCCCATTTATTTTTGCTCCTGTTTCCTTTGCCTTAGGAGACAGATCCAAAAGTATTGCTGTGGCTTATGTCAAAGACTGTTCTGCCTGTGTTCTCTTCTAGGAGTTTTAGGGTTTAATGGTCTTACATTTAGGTCTTTAATCCATTTTGAGTTTATTGTTGTATATGGTATGAGGAAATATTCTAATTTCATTCTTTTACATGTAACTATCCATTTTTCCTAGCACCATTTATTTATTGATTGATTGATTTTTGGCTGCGTTGGGTCTTCATTGCTGTGCGCGGGCTCTCTCTAGTTGCGGTGAGCAGGGGCCAGTCTTCGTTGCGGTGCACGAGCCTCTCACTGCGGTGGCTTCTTTTTGTTGCTGAGCACGGGCTCTAGGCGCGTGGGCCTCAGCAGTTGCAGCGCACAGGCTCAGTAGTTGTGGCTTGTGGGCTCTAGAGCTCAGGCTCAGTAGTTGCGGCGCATGGGCTTAGTTGCTCCATGGAATGTGGGATCTTCCCAGACCAGGGCTCGAACCCATGTCCCCTGTGTTGGCAGGTGGATTCTTAACCACTGCACTACCAGGGAAGTCCCCCCGGCACCATTTATTGAAGAGACTGTCTTTTCCAATTGTATATTCTTGCCTCCTTTGTCATAGATTAATTGACCATAAGTGCATGGGTTTATTTCTGGGTTCTCTATTCTGTTCCATTGATCTAGATGTCTGTTTTTGTACCAGTACCATACTGTTTTGATGACTGTAGCTTTGTAATATGGTCTAAAGTCAGGGAGCATGAGCCAGCTCTATTCTTCTTTCTCAAGATTGCTTTGGCTATTTAGGGTCTTTTGTGTTTCTGTACAAATTTTAGAATTATTTGTTCTAGCTGTGCAGAAAATGCCATTGGTATTTTGATAGGGATTGCATTAAATCTGTAGATTGCCTTGGGTAGTATGGTTATTTTAACAATATTAATTCTTCTAATCCATGAACATGGTATATCTTTCCATCTGTGTCGTTTTCAGTTTCTTTCATCATTGTCTTATAGTTTTCCAAGTACAGGTCTTTTACCTCCTTAGTTATTAGATTTGTTCCTAGGTATTTCTTTCATTTTGATGTGATGGTAAATGAGATTGTTTTCTTAATTTCTCCTTCTGATATTTCATTGTTAGTGTATAGAAATGCAACAGATTTCTGTATATTAATTTTGTATCCTGCAACTTTACCAGATTCATTGATGAGCTCTAGTAGTTTTTTGGTGGCATCTTTAGGATTTTCTATGTATAGTATCATGTCATCTGCCAACAGTGACAGTTTTACTTCTTCCTTTCCAATTTGGATTCCTTTCATTTCTTTTTCATGTCTGATTGGCAAGAAATGCCCTGGGAATGCAATGGTGACTGAGAAAGACTCAGTGACACTTCTCCGCAGATCATGGCCAGGCAGGGGAAAGTCTCATTGTTGGTTCCCTTGCCGAGCCTTGGCTGAACACTTGCCACCCTGCCCAAAGGGCTGTTTGCGGCTCAGTAGCCGTGGGCCAGGTGGCTTCCCCCAGAGGACTCCTCAGCCTCGGGCCTGGCTGTAGGCCTCCCACGGTGCTCTCTCCAGTTGAAACTGTTAAAGAACATATGAAAGGATTGGTCATTCTCCACTCTCTCTAAGGCAAGCAGGTTAATGACAGCTCAGTGTACTTTGCGGCTGAAGCATTTAGGAGAATTCAGTGTGTCAGATCACTGATGTGTTATTACTTATTAATTACAGTCTATGGTTTTCCCCATGTTTTTCCTCTTTTTTTGAAAGGACAAGAGGAACTTCCTTCGTGACCCTCCAGCCGGCGTGCAGTTTAACTTTGACTTTGATCAGATGTACCCTGTCGCCCTGGTCATGCTCCAAGAGGACGAGCTCCTGAGCAGGATGAGATTTGCCCTTGTTCCTAAACTGTAAGCAGTGGGCTCTCGAGCCAGAGTGGCATGTATGGCCCTGGTCATGTACCGGGTATCGGAGAAGAAGCATGGGATGGGGGCCAGGATGCTCTCAGACGCTCTTTGTGAAAAGGGGCTCTGCGGCCCTTCAGCAGCACCCTCCCAACCCCACCCCCCACGTAGGGTGCCATAGAATCAAAACTCAGGGTGGACTTTTTGGGAATTTTGGGGTCCAGATGATATGTGCTCTTCTTCCCCAGTTAGAAGGTAGAACAAATTTTCCTATAAAAACAGCAGAAGTGCCCATGCCCTCCTGAATAAAATTAAGGTCTCCTGAGGCCCATCAGGACCTGGCCGCTGCCTTTTCTCCACTCAGGCTCTGCTCTCTGGCAGCAGCAGTCTTGTTCTGCTTCCCACCCGAGGCTTCTCCCTCTGCAGATCTCTGCTTGTCCATTAAGCTTCAGCACATGCATCCTGACTTCTGTGACATGACCATCAGCAGAGGCCACCTCCCTTCCCCTCTGCCACCATGGGTTCTTCCTCACCTTTTCTAATTCCAGTGCCTTCTTTTGAATCTGCCCCATTTTTAAAGTCAGCGGTCTTTGGTGTTCCGTGACTGTTCCTGTTTTATGACTCTCTCTTCTTGTTGTATGATGTTGTATTACTGTTTCTGAGGACATGAAGTCTGGCTTTCTTGAGATACCCTTTTCGCTATGCTCTTTCCCTGCATCTTGGATTTGGGCTGGCTCTGTGGTTCATGCTGCAGGCTTTTCTTACCCGTCCTTTGGGACTGTGTGCTCACCAGGGCCATTTGGGCAGAGCGGCTCAGTAGCCCTGGGCCGGGTGGCTTCTCCTAGAGGACTCCTCGGCCTCTAGCCTGGCTGTAGGCCAAACAGTGGGGAGAGCCTGAGCCCTGCAGCTTCAGTACAGCCATGTGCCCCCGTTCTCAGCTGTACCAACTGTCCCTGAGTGCAGAGCCCTGGGCTCCCGGTCTCTGCTGTGCGGGAGTTCAGTCCCTGGCTGTCTCACCGCTCCTTGGGGCCTCGGCACCAGCCTTCAGAGCCGCCCGGTGCCTCCTGCCTCCACGGGCTGCCTTTGAGAGAAGAGTGGCAAAGCTCTGGGGTCAGATGCGCTCCCGCAACTCGAAAACCATTCGAATCACCCCAAGCCGCACGTTGGGCTCTGCCGGTTTCTCAGGACTGTCCAGAGGCCCTGAGGCACTCAGATGTGTGGCCTGGGGTGCTCGTGGCAGGCATGTAGTTTTGGTTATTGCCAATTCTGCATTCCCTCTCGCTGCTGCCAGTAATTTTAGATTTCTTTTAAGCTTTGGAGAATTGATATTTGGCAAATAGTATTTTTGTTTTTTCACCAGCTACAAAAACTGCCCATTGAGTAATATAATTCCAGTTTCCTACTGCTTATTCTGTTAGGGAAGATTTAGAAATTAGGGTTCTTTTTATGAGTCTTTATCTGTTAGGAATATTTACTGAAGTATTTATGGATGAAAGGACATGATGCCTGGCATTGCCTTAAAATATTCCAACCCCACCCAAAGAAAAGCATTTATGCAGGGGAGAGGGGCATAGGTTTTGAAACGTGGTTGGCAGAATGCTGGTAAGTGTTGAAGTTAGGTCACAGGTACATGAGGGTTCATTGTTCTAGTTTCTCTACTTTTGTTGAAATTTCCATATTAAAACAAAACAAAAATGAGCCATCACATACAAATATAAGACTTCTGGACTTTTCCTTCCGGACATACAGAAGTACAACCTGTATCATTTGGGACATTTTTTCTTTTTTTTCTTTTTTAATTAATTAATTAATTTATTTTTGGCTGTATTGGGTCTTCGTTGCTGCATACGGGCTTTCTCTAGTTGTGGCAAGTGGGGGCTACTCTTCCTTGCGGTGTGCAGGCTTCTCATTGCGGTGGCTTCTCTTGTTGCAGAGCACGGTCTCTAGGCATGGGCTTCAGTAGTTTTGGCACGTGGGCTCAGTAGTTGTGGCTCATGGGTTCTAGAGCATAGGCTCAGTAGTTGTGGCACACGGGGTTAGCTGCTCCACGGCATGTGGGATATTCCAGGACTAGGGCTCGAACCCGTGTCCCATGCACTGGCAGGCAGATTCTTAACCATTGAGCCACCAGGGAAGCCTTGGGACACTTTTTCTGAGTAGAAGCCATCATTAACCAGGAACAATTTAGAAAACAAAACAAACACTTGCTCTGTATTTCAAAATGCCTTTTAGTGTGTTAGCACTTCCCTGTGACAGCAGTGCTAGCACCAGACAAGGCCCTGCTGGTGTCACAGGGGCACCCTCTGAGGCCTTCCCACTGATGACAGTAGGGAAGTCACAAGTCTTTCCAACCTCAAGCTGTGACGTGCCCATTGTTTCCCAGAAGGTGTTCACAGCATACGAATACTTTAAAATAGTCCATGAAGGTATATGTGGTCAGATTAACGTTTGGGCGTTGCTACAGCCGATGGATTTCTTTATCATAGGACTTCTCAGAACTGTTAGTGTGTCATCTGCTTTGTGACTCTCTCCGTAGGGCAACCGAATATCTCTGCAGTGTGCCTGTGATCGCTTCCTCTTACATCAAGAGGGAGAGACTCTGGAAAAGAAAACAGTCCAGATGTTATTAAGAGAGCAGACATTGCCCTTGATCACTGTAGAGAGATAGTATTCCTGTTTTATTTTGGACATTTCATAGAGGTCAGAATTAAAACTGACCTTGAGGGCTTCCCTGGTGGTGCAGTGGTTAAGAATCCGCCTGCCAATGCAAAGGACACGGGTTCGAGCCCTGGTCTGGGAAGATCCCACATGCAGTGGAGCAACTAAGCCTGTGCATCACAGCTACTGAGCCTGCGCTCTGGAGCCTGCGAGCCACAACTACTGAGCCCTCATGCCACAGCTACTGCGTGCCTAGAGCCCATGCTCCGCAACAAGAGAGGCCACTGCGATGAGAAGCCCACGCACTGCAACGAAGAGTAACCCCCACTGTCCGCAACTAGAGAAAGCCTGCACACAGCAACAAAGGCTCAATGCAGCCAAAAATAAATTAATTAATTAATTTTTTTAAAAAAACCTGACCTTGAAAATATTCAGGCAGCCCACTACCTCCTGGGAAGGCTAATCTCAGTTTTGTATAGCTGTGATGTTAGGGTTTAAGACCCTTGAACGTATGTGGGTAAACAGTCAATCCTAGTTCCTTCATTTGGTCCCCAGGTGTCCTAGTCTCTGTACCCCGTCACCATCCAGGGCATTAACCTGTGAAAGTGAGTTCCCCTAAGTGAATATGATGTGCTGTCTCATTGCAGAACAGCACACCGTAGTGTGTCATGTTGCTTTTTTTTTTTTTTTTCGGTACGCTGGCCTCTCACCGTTCTGGCCTCTCCCGTTGCGGAGCACAGGCTCCGACGCGCAGGCTCAGCGGCCATGGCTCACGGGCCCAGCCGCTCCGCGGCATGTGGGATCTTCCCGGACCGGGGCACGAACCCGTGTCCCCTGCATCGGCAGGCAGACTCTCAACCACTGCGCCACCAGGGAAGCCCTGTCATGTTGCTTTTTAATGCAGCCTAAGCTTTCCTTAGCTCTTCCAGCAGCTGCAGTGTACTACTGTTTGCACAACTAAACTTGTGGTCGTCTTTGACCCTTTATGAACCATTGTTAAGTCAGGTCTTCCTCCTGTGATCTACTTCCAAGAGAAAAAGACAGTTACGGGAATTCCCTGGCAGTCCAGTGTTTAGGACTCAGCACTTTCACTACCTGCGTTCAATCCCTGGTCAGGGAACTAAGATCCCAAAAGCCATGGAGCAGCCAAAAGAAAGAAAGAAAGAAAAAGACAGTTATGAGGCCTCATGATTATGGGAAGTGCTGCTGGGCACATAGTAAGAACTTAACAAGTAAGAGGTCATTTTTCCTGTGACCATCTGTTTTGGCCGACAACTTGTCTTATTCATCCCCGAATCCCCCCAGTACCTAGCATAAGGCCTGATGCCTGTGGCATTCGGTAAATATTGGTGGAATTAATGAAAGAAAAGATGAGTTGTGTCTAGCTGCCTATCGTCTTGTTACCTGACCTAGCTTGTGTAGATAATCGTGCATTTTGCTTCCGTCACTTAGAAAGCTAGCTCCCTGACCCAGCTTCACCATTCTTAGATGTGACAACAACGTGTTCTGATGTCCTGTCTAAGGCCAGCCCTGTCCTCATTCACAAACCTGAGTCTCAGTATTTTTTTTCTGTTCTCACTGGTTTTCTTCTACTCCTTCAAAGTCTTTTTCTGTCATGCTTTCTTTCTCGACTTTCTCGACTTTCCCTTCCATTCTAAGAACCTGCATCCCTTCTATTAAACCAGGGGGTAGAGAGGCATTCTCCTACCCTTTTGTCCTCTCTACTAGCAAAGCATTTTTAGAACATAAAATGAGGCACAAAAAAAAAATCCACACATCCTCCGCAGGTCACCAAAGCCGTTCCTTGGCTGTCCTTGTTTTGTATTGTTGTTGTTGTTTTGGGAGGGGGGTGTTTTTTGTTGAGTCATGTTTTGTCTTCCACCTTGGAGATTTTTACTTAATTACTCTGAGGTGAGCACAGTCATCAGTGTTTTTCTTTTATTATTTTGAAACAATCACAAACTTATGGAATGGTGGCAAGTACAGTATAAAGAACTTTTTTAATGAATCCTTTGAGGTCTGATACCCCATCACCCCTGAAGCTTTAGTGTGTATTTCCTACAAACAAAGAGTTCCTACATAATCAGAATGTAACCATCCCAATCAGGAAATGGTCACTTAATGCCTTATTACTGTCTGATTCTCAGACCCTATTCAGGTTGTACCATTTGTCCCAATAATATCCTTTTTAGCAAAAGGATCCACTTCAGACTCACATGTTGCATTTACAGTAGTTTTAGTGTCTCATCAGTCTCCTTGAGTCTGTTGCATCCTGTCAGGTGGCACGTATTGCCATTTTGTTCCACTACTGTCCACACTTTGGTCACTTGATGAAAGTGGTGTCTGCCAGCCTTCTTAACTATAAAATTACTCCTTTCCTCTATGAAATTAATAACTATTTTCTGGGGAGGTACTTTGAAGTTCTGTGAATATCTCATTTCTCCTCAAATTTTCCATGTATTCATGTATTTATGTATATCTCTGTGGACTCATGGTCCTGTTTTATGCAATGGTTATAATCCACTGCTATCGTTATTTATTTTAATGCTCACATCATCACGTATTTGCCAGTGGAAGCCTGTTCAGGCTGGCTTCTGTGTCCTTTTGACTCATCCCCATCATTTTTTTTTAATTTATTATTTATTTATTTATTTATTGTTGGCTGTGTTGGGTATTCGTTGCCGCACACGGGCTTTCTTTAGTTGCGGCGAGCAGGGGTTACTCTTCGTTGCGGTGCATGGGCTTCTCATGGCAGTGGCTTCTCATTGTGGAGCTCGGGCTCTAGGCGTGCGGGCTTCACTAGTTGTGGCACGTGGGCTCAGTAGTTGTGGCTCGCGGGCTTAGTTGCTCCGCGGCATGTGGGATCTTCCAGGACCAGGGCTCGAACCCACGTCCCTTGCATTGGCAGGCGGATTCTTTTTTTTTTTTTTTTTTTTTTATTTATTTTTGGCTGTGTTGGGTGTTCGTTGCTGCGTGTGGGCTTTTCTCCAGTTGCAGCGAGCGGGGGCTACTCTTCGTTGCGGTGTGCGGGCTTCTCATTGCGGTGGCTTGTCTTGTTGCAGAACACAGGCTCTAGGTACGCAGGCTTCAGTAGCTGTGGCACATGGGCTCCGTAGCTGTGGCTTTTGGGCTCTAGAGCACAGGCTCAGTAGTTGTGGCTTGCAGGCTTAGTTGCTCCGCACCATGTGGAGTCTTCCCGGACCAAGGCTTGAACCCGTGTCTCCTGCATTGGCAGGCGGATTCTTAACCACTGCGCCACCAGGGAAGTCTCCCTACCATTTTTTGAGCCCTTCCTTTCTGGCATGAGATAGTCCTCCAGGCTCACCGTGTTCTTCCCCTGCTGTAACCCTAGAATTGGCCATTTATCCAAGGAGTTCTGGTTCCTTTTAGTGGAAAGTGGTGTTTAGAAAGCAAAGTCTAAGCATTAGGCATGCTCATGGCTATTGGGGTGTCACTCTTCCTTGGCCCACTCAGTGGACAGAGCTAGTGTGCTCATATAACACACACATGGACTTGTTTGCATCTCTCTCAAATGAAAACCATGTGTTCACAGTGATACTTCACAACAGGGATCATTCTAGAGTTTTCTCTTTCCATGATTGTAACTCCCTTTTCTGATGGTGAGAAACCTGGTTTCCACTATCCTTAATATTTTTCCTTAAGCAATCAATCCCCTTGCGAGTGACCAATCTTCCTTTTTCACCACCACCCACTCCCGAGCTCAGACACCCTCCTCTCTCTGCTCAGGCTCTCACTCTCCATTCCAGGCCGCCCCCGTATGGATACTTACCTTACCCCTCTTGGGCGCCAACGCCCCACCCCAGGTGACTCTAATGTGCAGCCAGGTTTGAGAACCACTGAGAGTTCTCAGGTTGAACTGCACTTCAGTCTTTTTTTTATCAACCATCTTCCACCTCATTGCTAACTGTTACTGATTGCTAGTTATTTGCAAGCTACCAGACATTTCCTCTCATGAAGAGCAACACCTACAATACTTTATTCTCACTGCTTGAAAGCGTTTAATCCTTCGGTAAACAGCAGACAGTCGGTGGAGCCCCGGCTCTGCTTCCGTCTCCCAGGTTGCTCATGGTGCTTTGAAAGCGGTACCCTGTTTTCCTCTGCTGAGGGCAGTGTTGGTATTAAAATACCAGGAAACACTGAGGTTTCATTAGTGTTCTATAAACTTGTCTTTTGCTGCTGTGGAGAAGATAGCTGTTCTCTTTATCCTGTTATTCAGCTTTCAGTTCAAAAGCCAATGAGAATTTCGTTTGAGCCTCATTCAGATTTGAAAATGTCCCTAAAAGTCATCTGTTCCCATCTCCACTGCAACAGCTAAACGCTGCACACACACTATGCATGCCTTCTCAAATGTGGTGTTTATCTTTGAAAGTGTGAAGGAAGAAGTGTTTTGGAGGAACTACTTTTACCGCGTCTCCCTGATTAAGCAGTCAGCCCAGCTCACGGCTCTGGCGGCCCAGCAGCAGGCTACCGGGAAGGAGGAGAAGGGCCACGGCAGAGAGGATGAGTTGCCACTGACAGGTATATTCAGAGAAGATGTCACTCTGTGGGAAAAAAACAAAAGAGTTACTTTTAAAATATTCTTCATTTAGAGATTCTCATGAGCTTGTCATCATGTGTATACCAGAAATGTCATCGTCATCTTAGGGAAAGTTCTTTTCTTTCCAGAGGAAATGCTCATTCTTCCCTTGTTGCCCTCTCTCTGACCCTGCTCACCGTCTTCCCCCAGCTTTCTTTTACTTTGCTGTCTTTCTCTCGTTCTTTGGGTTTTTTATTTCTTCCTTTTTGTTTCTCCCTCCGTCACCAGTCGTCTTCCCATCTCTTTCCTTGCCCTTTTTATACCTTCTGTTCTCCGCTGACTCAGTTCCCTGCTCTGCTTCATTTCTCAGTCTTCCATTCAGCCTGCTCATTTCCCCAGTACTCCAGTCTGCAGAACAGAGCTAAGATATCCAGCCTGGAGCTAGACACGAGTCACTTACACATGTGACTCTTCCTTATTCTGACAGTTTTACCCCTGGTTTTGGGGGAAAGTGGTTTATAATATCGGCAGTGATTTAATACCTATAATAAAAATTGAAACAAGATATGTATTTTGTGTCACATTTTTAACGTTTAATGAACACCTGCTGTGTATGGGTACCCGTTATAACTGGACACTTATCCGTTCATGGAATTTTACATGATTACACAAAACAATGTGTCCTAAGGCACAGGTTGTACGGACCACTAGGAAGGTACCTGACACTGCATTTAGGGTCAGAGGAATGTAATGAATCTGCTCTACACAGTACCATTTGGCATTTTGCATGTAGATGTTAATATGAATCTCAGGTGTCTCTCATTCTTTAGTATTCCTTCTTTATTACTTTTATTGGAAAATGCCATTTTACCCAATACTGCCCGTGTATCAAGATGGGCTTAAGACAGGATTCAGTAAAGCCCGTCTGTGGTTAGGTTGAGAAGATAGAAGACGCAGCCTGTGAGGAAGAGGAGCCACTGTGCCTGAGCGTTACATTTTACTTTGTGAGAAAAGGAAAACTTGATAAATAACTTCATTCTCATTATCCTAAAAGAAAGAGCAGAACTATTCTTCAGTGCATTTTGCTAACACTGAAGTCAAAATTTATTTCCTGCTGGAAATCTTACATAAGGGGTATTGAATATGATGATACATATTAAAAAGATCCCCAAAAGAAAGAGGCTGAGATGGTTTCATCTGGGTAGTTCTTACTGCAGAAAAACGGAAAGCAGAACATTAAAAGCTAATTTCTGTAAATTATTTAGTATGATCATGCTTGTGGATAATTTAATTGTTGTTATAATATGTATTCGGAATTGAATCAAGCAATTCTTGTCTCTTTTATTCTCACTTCTTAGAGGCAGTACGGCCCAAAACGCCACCTGTTGTAATCAAATCTCAACTTAAAACTCAAGAGGTAATACAGTTTTACATTATACCTAGTAGCTGATGTCTGGAAATGAAGTAGCTCTGTGTTGACTATCTCAGATACCATTTCAAAACTACTTATGAATATGGGTCTTATCTGTTCTGAAGAAGAGGGGTCCGGTACTTGAAGAGTTAAAGACCTACAGCTGAGACGTGAGACGATTCCCTGGCATCAGTAGTTCAAGATGTGCTCGTCAGGGATGGGACAGAACGATTGGAGTGATCCAGACCAGGAATGAGCGTAGAGATTCAGGTGGTAGCTCATGTGGTTACCGAGCCAGTGTGCAGGTTAGGAGGTGGAGAGCAGCGACCATCTGACTAGCAGAGGAAGGGAATGAAAATGAGGCTGCGTTAAATTGTGAGATGACCATAAACACGAGCTCTAGTCTGTATATGTCGCTTCAAAAACCATTTCCAGAGCTCATTTGTTGCATTTCAGGATGAAGAGGAGATTTCTACCAGCCCAGGTGTTTCTGAGTTTGTCAGTGACGCCTTCGATTCCTGTAACTTAGATCAGGAGGACCTGAGGAAGGAAATGGAGCAGCTGGTGCTGGACAAAAAAGAGGAGGAGACAGTCGCGCTGGAAGGTACAGAGCCAACGACATCACCGTTCCTGTCCCCAGTGCCGAAGCTGACCATAGAAAATTGTTATTCTGGAGCAGATACACAAAACTGTGTCGTAACTTTTGCATCAAAACTGCTTCTCTGTTCCCCACTAGAAGGGGGATTCTAGCACACGTGACCTCATCTCCTGTCCCTCTGCCCTTCTGAGCACAGAGGCTTAGAAAGGAGAAACAGATCAGAGAGGTTAAGTGAGTCTTCCAAGACGTCTCAGCCCTGAGAACACATGGCCAGGAGCGGGCAAGAAAGCAGGCACACCCCTTCACGTGGAGATGCTGCCCTGCGGCCTTCTGCTTTCAAAGCTGCGTCCTGCTGGGGTTTATACTGTAGGTAGAAGACTCTTTTCCCAGCTGCTGTGTGCCACTAGCACATCGCTTCTGGGAAGGAGTAGGCTGCTTTAAGAAACCAAATTAGCTTAAAAACTAAGGTAATTTAGAAAAACAGTGCAAGTGATGGGACTGCGTTCTTTGGCACATCAGGACAAATTACTGGCTTTCTAGTAGATAACAAGCAAAGGCTTGGGTTAATCATCATTCATGAAGCCTTCAGAGACTCACCATCGCGGAAGCCAGCTGTTCCCACTGTTGCGCAGAAAGCACCGGTGAGAAAGCTGACCTCCCGGAGGTGAACCGCCTGCCCACGCGCACACTGCACACTGCAGAGGGACTCTGCAGGAGAGAAGTGCTGGGGGAAGCGGCTGGTGGGGGAAAGAGAAGCGAGTGGGGAAGTGAAAATCTGGGCTCGCTCCCCCCAGACCCCTTGTACCCCGTCTATTTTCTGATACGATGGCTGCTGGCCACCGCGGAAGGAAGGCGGGCATGCGCCCCGCGTGCAGCAGGCAGTAGCTCGAGCAGACTGTGCCCTGCTTCCCTTGCTGGTGACGACTAGTAGCAGAGAGCCCACGGAGACTGGAAGGAAGCCTGGTCAGGATTCCCGTGGCATTGGCTGGCCGTTCTGGGCAAGCTATTCTTTCTTTGAATCCCTGCCCTAGTGATAATTTGGACCACTTAATATTCTTTCATATGTTAGTTGTCTCGGCCCCCCAGCTAAATTGTAAGTTCCTCAAGGGCAGGTACACCTTGTCTTTTTATCCCCTACAGCACCTAAAGTAGAGCTTAGCAGCCAGTAAGCACCTAATATTCATGAAATCGGTGTTTTGCTACGCAACATGGTCACTGCTATAAAAAATTGAAAACATTTGGTTTTTCTTTTCTCTATAGGTACTAAGTTTAAGGTTTATTTTTACAAGATGAAAATGAATTTTAGCTTTTACTTTTTAAATAGCTGGTTTGTTTTCTGGCTGTTTTATAACACTACATAGCAGATGCCTTATCCTATATGTATTTGCATACACCCGTATATTGAGCGTCCAAGTGGCAAGTTGCAGCTCTGAATCTCACCGGTGTGAGAGCTCAGGTAGAACCCACCTGGGGGGCCAGGCTTTGGCGAGAGACTGCCTGACTTCAGGTCCTGGTGTCTTTTGCCACTCGTGGGAGACCACTAAGCACAGACTGTGGAGCCCTGCAGATGTGGTTCCATCCGTATGTCTGTCACTGTCAAGCTGTGTGACCTTGGGCAAGTCACTTAACCTATAAGCCTCCATTTCCCCATCTGTCAAATGTGTATAACTGTATCTTTGGTCCACGTATTGTTCTAAGGATGAAAAGAGTGATATGTAGAGAGCACTTAGCCCTAGGCCTGGCTGAGTGAGTGCTCGAGAAATGTTAGCTGTTTTTGCTACCATCATCATCATTGGTAGTGGTAAAAATTAATTTGCGACCAAATATTAATTATCAATTATCCATTTAAATAGAAGGAAAATCAGAGACCTAGGTAAAGAAAAATAACATGCAAAACTTACTGACAACATCTGATACCTTTGCTTCTACATTTAATAAGTTTATCTTTCTAATCATATTAGTTAAAAATCTGTTCAATTTTTCTGAGCGCACACAGTGCTGAAGGCTGACACAGTAAATATTTCCGTGGTAGGACTTACACAGGTAGTTATGGTGGACTGCATTGTTAAGACTGGCATTAAAAATTCAGAATCTTTTTTTTTTTTTCTCATTTGTTTCTTTTAGAGGATTCTGCAGATTGGGAGAAGGAACTACAACAGGAACTTCAAGAATACGAAGTGGTGACAGAATCAGAGAAACGAGATGAAAACTGGGATAAGGAGATAGAGAAAATGCTGCAGGAAGAAAATTAGCTGAAATAAAAGAATAATCCTTAACATTCTGCAACTGACATTAAATTCTAGATGCTGACACTCGCTGAATCAGAAGGCACAAAAGAGTATGACTTTATGAAATTCAAAATTATCCTTTTTTCAAGCTGAAACTTGCCTCTTCTACTTAAGAAAAAGTACATAGGACAGTTATTCTAATAATCAAAAAGGGATGTTTTATGTAACATTTCTTTAAATCTAGTTAGCGATGTTCTTGTAGTCAGTACAGACATCTTTGTCACAGAAACACAAGTAAAATTTTAGAGTTCTGTTTTCCGTGAGGTCAAAAATAAAATATATTCTTCAATTGTCGTTTTCTAAACATTTGTACTTCTTGTTGCATTTTTGTTGATACATATGCGTTAAAGTACCTACTTAATGAATTGATAACTATCAAAATGACCAAATGGTACCAAAGAACTTAAGAGGAAGCACTTTCAGAACTGTTTTCTTGCAAGTATTTTCTAAAATTCCATCTGGAAGCCAAAAGATAAAATAATTATGTTGATTATAATGATATAAACATCACTTAGTTTGACATTGAGAAATACTGTTTCTCAAAAAATATATATTTGTTTTTCTTTGGGGCCTTTTTTTTTTTAAATTATGCCACATTTAGTAATGTTTTCCTAAATTTCACATCGTGCTTTTTGTAGAAAGCAGGGTCTTTCATCCTTTTAGTGTTGATGACTGTCAGAAGGCTGTTCACCTTAAAGTCTCATGTTGTTTAAATCGTCACCACATATAAATGTTTTTGCTTTTTTTGTCTTAATTAAACTGTCAGTCTTTATAAAATTGTGTTCTCTGAATACAACTTTTGGAACTTCATTGATCAATCCTGCCTGCATTCTGCTGTAGCAGCACGACCGTTCATAGAACGTGGTTACTTGAAAAGGACAGATGGCTGAACATCCGAACACTCCACGGTGTTTGCTTCCCGAACCTTTCGGATTTTTCAAAGAGCCTTTATTTCATAAAGGGGAGTAGAATTAAGACATTTCTTATAGGGAACATGTACTTATTTACAGTCTTGATCCCATAAAAATTAGTCTACGGTCTTCTGGCAAAGATATAGTCAGCAAGAGAATTGGGTGCTTAGGTTTGTAGTTTGGGATATGCTCCTGTGAAGAAGCCAGGCTTCCTCAGCTAGGATCACTTGTGTTGTATTCGATGAAACCACTGACCCTATTACCAAGAGATTGCCACTTGTGGTGCCACAGTTGCTGATTACTGAGTTAGAGCTCAGAGGTGGTATCTGGCAACTTCTGAGAGAATCCTATTGAAGGGAAAAGTTTGCTAGAGTTTGCTGGAGGGAAAGAAATATGTTAAATGTTTTTAAGTAGTTAAAAATCCTAGATGTAAGCAGATCAGAATATGACAGTACTTGGCTCTTAGTATGTGTACTAAAATTCTTAACGATAAGTGTTGAATAAATATAAAAAAAGGAAAGGTTTCAGAGAATGTTAAAAAATAAAAACCTAAAATGAAAATAGAAGTATGTTAAGTTGTTGCTATCAGTTTTACATGATGCTCATTGCCTAATTGTGTGTTGCCCTGTGAAAATAAAAGGATAAAGTAAGATTTTATACACAGCATAAAAATACATTTAGGCTATAGTTTTATGGATCCATCAGTGGTGAAATGTTCTGCTTTTGTAAATTATACAGGTAACTGAAGTGCTATTCTTTTATTTTTCTTTTCTTTTTTTGGCCGTGCCTTTGGGCTTGCAGGATCTCAGTTCCCTGACCAGGGACTGAACCCAGGGCCACAGCAGTGAAAGCCTGGAATACTAACCACTAGGCCATCAGGGAACTCCATGAAGTGTTATTCTTTTAAAGGGCAAAATAATTTGTAACCTTGTTTGGTGGGAAATTTCTCAGTATTTATTACTTGCTTAGGGGTCATCCAAAAGATATACTGTGCATAAAAACACAAGCTTCATGAAACGTTAAAATATGAGGATAGTCCATCACACTGGAAATTGTACCTCACTACTCAGAGTGTAGCTTGGGAACCCTCGTCCTCTGCCTGCCCTGGGAGCTTCATAAAGGGGAAAAGAATTAAGGGCTTAGACATGCAGGGTCTCAGGCTCCGCCCCAGACCTGCTGGCCCAGACTGCGGTGCCAAGATTCCCTGGGGTTAGAATGGACTCCACGGCTTGAGAGGCGCTGCGCCAATGCAGTAATGCGCTCAGGAGAGCAGAATTTTCTGGGGCTTTTTACTTTTTACTCTTCCACTAGCGTCCTCAGGTGACACTGCCTTCCTAGTTGGCGTTACAGGTGCCTCTGCTGTTCCAGTTGTCACTCCCTGCCCACTCCCCTTTCCACATGGCCAAATTAAGAGGAACCAAGTTCCCAGGGGGACAATGAATAAGCCTGCTAAATCAGATATTTCTAATAGCACATTTCAAAGTGTGTGCTCTACCAAGCGCAGAGGCGACGCTTTCCGAGAACTGTGTTATGTGTTCACAAGCCTGCAGCATCTAAGGGCTGATGTGCCTGCCCTGAAGGCTGTAAAAGGACGGATCGATGGAGTGTTTATGCACATGAAATCAAATAACAAAAATCGTTTAGGGCTTCCCTGGTGGCGCAGTGGTCGAGAGTCCGCCTGCCGATGCAGGAGACACGAGTTCGTGCCCCGGTCCAGGAAGATCCCACATGCCGCGGAGTGGCTGGGCCCGTGAGCCATGGCCGCTGAGCCTGCGCGTCCGGAGCCTGTGCTCCGCAACGGGAGAGGCCACAACAGTGAGAGGCCCGCGCACCGCCAAAAAAAAAAAAAAATTGGATCATACAATATGTGACCTTTTGTGACTGGTTTCTTTCACTTAGCATAATGTTTTCAAGGTTCATCCATGTGATAGCATGTGTCAGATTTCATTCTTTTTACGGCTGAATAATATTTCAGTATATAGAGAGACCAGCTTTGTTTATCAACTATCGTTGATTTACAATATTGTGTTAGTTTCAGGTGTACAGCAAAATGATTCAGTTATACATATATATGTATATATCTAAATTCTTTTATTCCGATTCTTTTCCATTATGGTTTATTACCATGAATTCAAAATATTGAATATAGTTCCCTGTGCTCTACAGTAGATCCCTGTTGTTTTTGTCAGTCTTAATAATAACAACGTCTCTCCGTTTTTCCCTCCAGTTCTAGGAGCCAGAGCTGTTTCTAGCAGTTACTACCTTAAGGTGGTTCCCTTTTTGCCTTTTCAGCTCTCCAATACATGGGTTAACCAATCTTTATATTATAATGATTTTTTTTTGATGTTGACCATTTTTAAAGTGTTTATTGAATTTGTTACAATACTGCTTCTGTTTTATGTTTTGCTTTTTTGGCCGTGAAGCATGTGGGATCTCAGCTCCCTGACCAGGGATCGAACCCATTCCCCCTGCATTGGAAGGCGAAGTCTTAACCACTAGACCGCCAGGGAAGTCCCCCATTCTTTTTTTTCTTTTTGCGTTACGCGGGCCTCTCACTGCTGTGGCCTCTCCCATTGCGGAGCACAGGCTTCGGACGCGCAGGCCCATCGGCCATGGCTCACGGGCCCAGCCGCTCAGCGGCATGTGGGATCCTCCTGGACTGGGGCACGAACCCGTGTCCCCTGCATCGGCAGGCGGACTCTCAACCACTGCGCCACCAGGGAAGCCCTGGGGTATCTTTTTTGATGAGTTGTAGTGTCTTCCTGTCGATGATTGTTCAGCAGTTAGTTGTGATTCAGGTGCTCTTGCAAGTGAGCACGTCCTTCTACTCTGCCATCTTGAACCAATGTCCTATATAGAGATTTTCAACAGTGCCTAACCCCACAAGTATTTTGTATTTTTCTTTACCACTCTCTTTATACATATAGTTTCCACTTCCTTGCAAGTCTGTAATTCTGGCCGAGACTTGTAGAAATAAATCAGAACAAAATTCATGAAGCCTGTATATGCAATATATGTATTTGAATTTTTGAAATGCATGTACTCTCTCCCAACATTCCCTATATGACAAGAGTTTTTATTTGAAGTATCCTCTTCCTGCTGGAACTGACACCCCAGTGTTTGCCAATCTAACTGTACATTCTACAGCCCGCCATCGGTATGCCTGAGCAAGCTAGGTATAAGGTATAATCATTTTTTAAATCTTACAGTATCTGCCAGAAATGTGGAAGTGTGTAGCAAATGCTGAAATTGGCCAAATTCTTATAAGGACTAAAATCAGGGTGCGCACAGAAGGATGGTATTGGGTAATCGAATTAAACAATAAGCTCTCTGTTCTATGAAAAGGCAAATACTCCTTTTCACTACCTACAACCCCAAGAGCATGCAACAAACATGAAATTGAACTCTTTTGTTGAAATAATACCCTTGGCTACTTTAAAGGTTAGTAGGAGCTTTTCTTTCTCTGAAAATTCTCCAAGGTAGACAAGTCAAACTAGCGTGGTTTAACTCCTTTTGACACTTCAAGATACGGCTCAGATGTCACTTTAAACCTTCCTTAAACTTCCCTACCACCAGTAGAAAATTACACTTAAGCTGTTACTTTGCAATACCTTTATCTTCGGAATTTTGTTACTGTTTTTTTTAAATTTTTTTATTGGAGTATAGTTGATTTACGATGTTGTGTCAGTTTCTGCTGTACAGTGAGTCAGTTATACATATACATATATCCACTCTTTTGTAGATTCTACTCCCATATAGATCATTGCAGATGAATTATGTTACTGTTTGTTATTTGTATCACTGGCAGTGTTGGCCTGAGAGCCCTTATTCTAAATCGTGGTATGCCTGGTGTCTAATTAAGTGCTCAGAATGTAGTAGGTGCTCAGTAAATGTTTAACTGATGAATGAACTTTCTATTGCCACTAAGTTTACCCTGGGATGATCTTGGTCCCGTGGCTGCCTGAGGTCTTCTCAGTGTGGCAGCGGGATGTTGCCACTAGGACACTCTCCAAGAGGTTGTGAGAAGGGATATCACCTTGGGGAATTGGAGGTTTGGCCCTCATCTGTATAGATCCGGAAAATTGAGTGGCCAGTGTACTTTTGCTATTCAGAGTCTCTTTTCCTCAAAAAGTATGTATTGAGAGCTTTCTCCAAGCCTGGCCTTCTGCTGAGTGCTGAGAATATAGAAGTTCCATGGGCACGGCCCCTGCCCTCACTTCATTTACCACCTAGCTGCAGGAGTCCATTCAACAAGCCCTAAAAAGAAACAACTCAAGGGAGTTCCCTGGTGGCCTAGTGGTTAGGATTCCATGCTTTCACTGCCGGGGCCTGGGTTCAATTTCTGGTAGGGGACCTGAGATTCAGCAAGCCAAAAAAAAAACCATGAAAAAATAAAAATAAAGGGCTTCCCTCGTGGCGCAGTGGTTGAGAGTCCGCCTGCCAATGCAGGGGACAGGGGTTCGTGCCCAGGTCTGGGAAGATCCTAAATGCTGCGGAGCGGCTGGCCCATGAGCCGTGGCCGCTGAGCCTGCGTGTCCGGAGCCTGTGCTCCGCAATGGGAGAGGCCACAACGGTGAGAGGCCCGCGTACCGCAAAAAATGAAAAATAAAAAAATAAAAATAAAAACAAGCCCTTACACTGAAATGTGGGACTGGCCTGATATGGGAAGTACAGCATGCTAGAGATGCAAAACAGGAGTACCCAAAATATTCCGGCCCCCGAGGGGCTTCCGAACACACTCCCAGAAGGCACTGTCTCCAGAATATGGCTCTCAGTCCCGATTTACAAAGTCAAAATGTCCCTTTATTAATAATGAGCAGTAGAAGCATCTCACTGAATAAAGTATACACTGTGGACAGAGAATGTCGCCTGCATTTCAGTAAGCAAAGGATGTTGTGGCCATAAAGCCACCATTCACTGTAGCCGCCCTTGAGGGTGAGCCTTGAGTGGATTCAGGATAGAGAAAAACAGGATAGTGGCCCTAGATAGTTAAGGTGCATATCAAAGGAATGATTTCAATGAGCCCAGACTCTTGCATCTTCCCAAACCAAAATCATTAACTTGAGATGGCTGTTTTTGTGATTAGCAGTAATCTTTTGATGTTCTGATGGTTGACTACATGTTTTTTTTCCTCAGCAAAATACTCATATATCCTGGCTCTTCCCTTACCTATTTTATTTATTTATTTAAATTAAAAAATATTTTTTTGGCCACAGTGCTTGGCCTGTGGGTCAGGGAATCTTAGTTCCCTGACCAGGGATGAAACCGGTGCCCCCTGCAGTGGAATCATGGAGTCCTAACCACAGGACCACCAGGGAAGTCCCTCGTTCCTTACTCTTTGGAGCAGTCTCTCAGAGCTAACTGAGAGGCTGTATCCCAGGCTTAAGTCCTCAGTAAGTTCGCTGAATAAAACATAATTCTCAGGAGTTCCCTGGTGGCCTAGTGGTTAGGATTCTGGGCTTTCACTGACAGGGCCCGGCATTCCATCCCTGGTCGGGGAACTGAGATCCCACAATTAGGTTGTGCTTTTTTTTTTTTTTAGTCGACTACACACATCAACATTCCCTCTCCAGAGTCAGACCCACATAGGGAGACAGATTCTAATGGGAAGGTTTTTTGGTGAGTAAGAAATCAAAACAAGGCTCCTGTTCAAAGGCATTAGATTAGCATGCTGGAGCCTCCATCCCCACACTAAGGATAGCCTTGGAAATGGGGTCGTTATTTCTTTTTTTAAAAAAATTATTTTACATTTCAATTGGCTTTTTAAAAAAATATTACTTATTTAATTTATTTATTTTTGGCTGCGTTGGGTCTTCGTTGCTGCGCATTGACTTTCTCTAGTTGCAGGGAGCTGGGGCTACTCTTCGTTGCAGTGCGCGGCCTTCTCATTGCGATGGCTTCTCTCGTTGCGGAGCACAGGCTCTAGGCGCGTGGGCTTCAGTAGTTGTGTCAAGTGGGCTCAGTAGTTGTGGCGCACGGGCTTAGTTGCTCCACGGCATGTGGGATCTTCCTGGACCAGGGCTCGAACCCGTGTCCCCTGCATTGGCAGGCGGATTCTTAACCCCTGCGCCACTAGGGAAGCCGGGGGCCATTATTTGTGAAGTTCTCTTTTTTGACCAGGATTCTCTCTCTCCCAAACATTGCTTGGATGGGCCAGTCAGCCTGGCCTCCCTGACTCTCCCTTTTCTAGGTTTCCACTCTTCTGATGAGACACACTGCTTCTTGAGATTTGTCAGTACCTTTGATCATATTATACGGTATGACGGGGTCTGTTAATTTACTGCCAGCAAAGACCGTGTAGTAGTCGTAGTAGTAGCCTCTGTGTGTGTGTGTGTGTGTGTGTGTGTGTGTGTGTGTGTGTTGTGTAAAATTAAGGGCTAGCAATGACCCCAATCAGGACGTCACACACCAGGGGAGGGGTAGTCGGCTATATTAATCAGGGAGTCTGTATTCCAGATTCTAGCTACTACAAATGCTTCTGTTAGCCATAGCTCAATCAATAGCAGAGGCTTTGCTAAGTAGCAAAATGAAAGTTAGAAATGGGTTTTCATTGGTGAAAGTAGTAGCTTGTTAGCCAGTATGATGGGTGTCAGAAATGGACTCACAGCGGTGAAATTAGTAATATTCAAGATGTACATTGCTTAAAATTTGAGTCTCTTCACCGTTGCATTGACAGGGTATGAGAACCTAGCAATCTGAAGCCTGCTCCCTAAGGGGTAATACTACAGGCCAAACCTCTAAATAGCCCTGTGTCCAGCTATGAACTCTGAGGGTTCCAGTTCCCTGTGGCCACAAGGCCAACAGAATCCTGCCTCTGTAATAGAGGCAAGTTGGCCTCTTAACAGGACAGAGAGCTGGGGGCATCACTGAGCTTACTGCTCTTAAGAACTTTCTGCCTCAGGCTCCTGGCTGTTTACTAAGCATCTGAATAAGTGGGCCCGTATTCAGGTACATGCATAGCCTTTAGGCAGGAAGTGGGGAGAATACCCCCTACTGGCGACGAGCTGTTTTTCTTGTGACCTTCACCTTTCTGGCAGGTAGAGTTCTTAACAGAGACCATAAGTCCTTGAGCAAAACGTGAGAATAATTAATGCAGATAGATCATGGGATGCCTATTAAAGAGTTGGAAATAAAGAAATGATAGCTCTTGGGACTTCCCTGGTGGTCCAGTGGTTAAGACTCTGTGCTCTCAATGCAGGGGGCCCGGGTTCGATCCTTGGTCAGGGAACTAGATCCTGCATGAATGCCGCAACGAGGATCCCGCATGCTGCAACTGAGACCTGGCACAGCCAAATACATAAATATTGGGGGAAAAAAAAAAAAGAAATGTTAGCTCTTGAAGACTTAAAACATAACCCCAATAATGGATCCCAGCTGAGATAAGTACAGTGCTTTATAGAGCCTTGGGTTAAGGCTGGACAGTAACCTCTTTGAAGGCATTTAAACAAAGAATGGGTCTATCAAAAATCAGGTTAGTTTGACCTGAGGAAGAAGAGAGTGATCTGAGACCCAGAGAGCCAGCGAGAAGCTATTCTTTCTCTTTCCCTTCTGCTAAGCTGTTTTCCTTAGAAACGGATCACTAAGCCTGGCCCACTTGCAAGAATAGGGGAATCAGACTCCACCTTTTGAAGGGAGGAGCATCAAAGAACTTGTGGACAGATTTTAAAAAACACCATCCCCTCTATTAAAGACGTTGTAAGAAGCAGACCTCTGAAATTCATATTTCTCGCGGGAGCAGTAATAGCTACGTTTCTCTTGAGCACCCGGTTTGTTTTTATTTTGTTATGTTGTGAATCACTCTGTAAATTGTGTTTTCCTCTTTTCCCAGCTGTCAAGAAGCTCAAAATAAAAATTTGGCTCATGTCCAGCTTGTGGACAAGAACCTCAAGGCTTGTGTTTTATGGAATCAACTCACCCATGACTTCTTCTTATTTTTCCTGATCCTTCTTTCACTTTCACTTTCTTGCCATTTCTCTCTCTCTCTCTCTCTCTCTCTCTGCCTCTCTATTTGTATATAAACGAATGATATGACATATATCTATATATCTACACACACACATATGTATGTCGTGGCATATCGTGTATGTTTACAGCCTTCCAAATCCCTTTGAAATAAGAATGTATATAAATAAAACAAATACAATTAACTATTTTTCATTTCTCTTAAGACTTGAGGTCACTTGCATAGTCCTTTTGTTTTCTTAATAAAGATAACTATTTTTTTTAATTCCATGCATACTTATACTCAAACAATACAGAAAATCATGAAGTAAAAATACTCCCAAGTTTCATCTCCCAGGGAAAAACATTATTAACACTTTGGTTAATGTCCTTCTAAACATCTCTTTATAAACCTACAGGCAATTCTATGAAAATGGATTTTTTTTAAGCTCACTGTGCTATGTATATTTTCTAGGTCAATTTAAAAAATGTTTATCATTTTTAGTAGCTGCATGGTGTTCTCTTGTACCATAATTTAACTATGGTGCATTTTAATACTCAATTCCCCAGGCGGGTTAGAGGCAGCATTACCGATAGATTTTTTCTGCATCTCACTGGGACTTTTGCCTTTAAGAAGGTGAGGAATAGTGGCCGAGGCCATCAGCTTTATATAGTGTCTAGGTATGGGTTCATTATCTGCTGCTCTAGTTTTGAAATCTCATAGCTGGACTGAGGTGTTCTGCCTGTGAAATAAAATAATGGTACTTTCCCCAAATTTACAGAAATAATTAAAATTAATAGAAGGAATTTCCCCAATATTGAAATTTACTCTCACGTAAGTTATTAAATTTTTGGCGCCTGACACCACTACTTAGTATTCTCTCATAAAAAATGACATAGGATTTACACAAATTTTCATAATGAGTTATTTAAGGCAACATGTCAGGATTTCATGACGCTCTGTGACTATCAGAAGCTCGGTCATTGGAGATCTGGTTCCATCAGATGTAAATAGGGAGTATGCCTGAGAAAAAAATCCATCCCCGCCCTAATCTCGTCAAGAAAAAAAAATCGATTCAGCAAACCGAGTTTGTTAAAAAATTTCAGTAACGAAACAACTGGCGGAGGAAGCCAGTACGTTCAATGTGTATTAAGCGCCAACTAAGGGAGGAGAACTGTGCTAGAAGCCCGGGCGGTTCAGCCAAGGTGAATATGACGCAGCCCCCACCCCGCAGGAGCTCGGGACCGCTGAACGGTGCTGAGAGCTCTGGTGGAGGGGCAGGACTCGGGACAGGTGTCGAGCCAGAAACCTCAAATTCTGAAAGCCATTACAACTCTCCCGCCTTGAAAGTCACGAAGTATTTCTCCTCATCCCCCAATCATTCGGGCTCTGTTCCGAAGAAGAGCAACCAAAACAAAAGCAGAACAATGTGTCCCCGACCACGCTCCCTCCCAAACACTGAACTATTTCTGAACTTTTCCCGCAGGATGATAAGCAGTACCTTCCGGTACCGGTACATCGCCCCTAGAAAACTACAAATCCCAGGAGGCTGCACGCGCAGCACAGTGGATACTCTTCCCCCATTTCAGAACGCCGCATTACGCTCCAATCCTGATCCGGGTCTGCGAGCCGTGGCCGCGCAGCCTGCTGGGATTGTAGTCCGCTCCAGAGTCCCTTTCCTCGTTCGCGCAGGCTCGGGCGGCCTCTGTTCGCCCTTCGGCCCTGCAGTAGCCCAGCCCCGGCTTCGATGCTCCCCACCCCCAACCCGCTCCGTCCCCTCAGGGGCCAACCTCCTCCGGTCACGTGGGGAGCCTTGCATGCGGCAATTGGCTGGGGGATTCAGGGGTGGGGCGCGAGGCCCTGCGAGGTTCCGTGCCCCTTGTCGGGCTGCTTGTTTGGCTGCTGCCGTCACCTCATGGCGACGCGGGTAGAAGAGGCTTCGCGGGGAAGAGGCGGCGGCGCCGAGGAGGCAGTTGAGGCCGGACGGGGCGGACGGCGACGCAGCCCGCGGCAGAAGGTCAGTCTGGGGGGTGCCTGCGTTGTTGCTGGGCCCGGGGAATGCTGGGGCTAGCTGTTTCGGGGTGCACCTCTTCACTCTCCCGGGTTACCTTTAGCCACGGGACGACCATCGGCCCTCTTCGCTCCCAGGGTGACGACGGTGGGAGCAGGTGAGGGGAGTGGAACCGGGGTGGATGGGGTGGGAGGGGGCGATGGTTGGGGATTGAGGCGGGGGCGGGAGTGAGGGCAGGGGGCGCAGCCGAGTGGGAGGGGGAAGGGGTGCTTGGCGGGGGCGCGCCAGGTGTGACAGCCACGTGCGGCCGGCGCCGCGGGGCCCCGGGCGCCAGGTGTTCCCTCTCCCAGCCCCCGCCCTCCGCGTGCTTCCAGTGCTCCTAGCGCTGGGCGCCGCCGTTTGGGCTTCCAGGGGTCGCTGGCTCGCCCTCCTCGCGCCGGGCAGGTGCGCGGGGCGCGCTGCTGGGTGCGCCCGGGCGGCGCGGGCGAGGCTGTTGCGCAGTAAGATAACCGCGCGGGAGCCGGGGCTGCGCTGCGCCCCCTTCCCCCGCCCCCCTGCGCTCCCCGCCACTGCGCGGGCTGGCGAGCCGGGCCTCTCGGCCCCCGGGACCCAGGCCCAGCGGCTGCTCTGTGGGCGCCACGGGCTTGGCTGCACGTGGGGAGAAGATGCTGGAGGACCTGGGTCCCGCACAGTTGGGAGCAGCATCGCGGATAACCGGTCTTCCCAATCCAGCCCTCCCTCCTTCCCCTTCTCGCTCTTTATTTCTGCCCCTTTTCTTTCTTTCTCCCCCCCCCCCCCCCCGCCGCCTTGGTGAGCGGAAACTTGAGCGCCTCCCCCAGCTTGGCCTTTGGTCTCTCTTAATCTGGGAGTCGGGCTGGATTGTTCCCCTTGCCTTATTTGACTCAAGTCAAGGAGTTTTCAGTGTCTCCCTCCCTTTCTGGAGGAAAATCCCGACCTTCAGAATGGGAGAATTCCACTTGTTCTGGAGTCAGTGGGTGGAGTTCGAAAAAAATTGCACAACAAACGGGATACAGGGCTTTCAGGGCCCAGGAAGAGAGAAGTGCGGGGAAAAGGACTGGAAAGGTGGAAACCCGTCTCGTTCCTTGCGTTTGAACAGATTGAAACATTCAAGTTGTTGGACGTCGTGCTTGATCACTCGGGGCTGTTTAATGTCACTTAATTATGCGTTTGAATACTCTTAAAGATCACTCCTGTTGGAAATTACGAAATAATATTTTTCTAATGCGACTCGTGAACTTGAAAAAAAAAAGAACAAAGGTTCGCTTTACCTCTGCGCAGAGTGTCAAGAATTAGCTTTTCGAGGCCTGTTTCTAAGGTCAGGTGTTTTCACGTCTGTCTTCATGAGCGTGTTACTGCTTCTCAATTACCTGTCTTTCTCTCCCTCTCTTTGTACTCTAAAAGAAAGATCCAGTACTTGAAGGACTGAAAAAGAAGCTGGACCGAACGGAACTCTAGGGATTCAACACTGTCACTTTGGACACCTCACTTATTCCCTGAGGGTGGGGAGCCTCAATCTCAGGGTTTGATTTCATAGGCCCCCCAGGGGAGGACTCCGATAAAAAGCCAGTGCAGTTGAGGATATGAGTTCCTTTTTATGCCCCTAGTCTAAGGATAAAAAGTCAGCACTAGGAACTGACGTTTAATCAACTAGCATTTTAAACGACGAAGAGGTAATGACCCTTTGACGCAGTTCTCTGCTTAACAGCTGGGTAAGAATAGTCAGGTGTGTCTGTACTGTCACAGTTTTGTTTACTTACTCAGGCACCATTCTTCTTTGCTCAGGCTTTTCTGGGCATCTTTTTTCCTTTTGATTTACAATTGACTATGACGTGGAATTGAAATACATGGCTAAATATTAGTTTCTGAATTTTCGTTTTAAAAAATTGGGTGAATATCTTGTGTTTGCAGAAGTCACTTTTTAAGTTATTTTCTTCGGACCCCTCGTTTTTTATTTCCTCTGAGCCACTAGCTTGAAAATATATTCGTAATTCTAACTTGACCTCAGCCCTATTTTTCAGGAAGCAGAAATGGTGTTTAACTAATTGAGTTGTTTTGAAAATATTGAAGGAATTAAAGGAACAGTGACCGTTTTGTCACTTTTGGGTTACATTATGGGACTTAAAAGTGAGAAACAATTGGAGATGGGCTTTGTTGCTTCCTGTTTGTCTTAACCATCTAGTCACTCTTGACCTCAGGTAATTGTGGCATTGTTTCATAACTACTGCTATTTGGATGGTCTCTTAAGGTGACTTTTTTCTTTTAACATTACAGTACATTTCTAAGAGTCTCTTGAATTGTCTAAAACTGCTGTCTGATGTGATAGCCGCTAGGCACCTGTGGCTATTTAAGTGTTAATTAAAATTAAGTAAAATTAAAAATTCCCTTCCTCAGTATACTAGCCACATTGCAAGTGTTCAGTAGCCAATGTGACTAGCGGCTACTGTGTTAGAGCAGATCTAGAATATTTCCATCATTGCACATTGCATAAAGTTCTGTTGGACAGCACTGGTCTAAAAAGATGGGATATTACTTTGTCAAGTATTCCAGGCATTTTTTAGAACACCAAGCTCCTTCATAGTACTTCCTAAATCCTTGTGTAGAATTTGTGGGGTTTTTTTTGTTTGTTTGTTTGTATTTTTACTAGAATTTGTTTTATAAGGTTGAGTTTTCAAAAAACGAATAGACTATTTTTTGAGCAGTTTTAGGTTTACCAAAAAATTTAACATAAATTGCAGAGTTCCCATTTATCCCCTCACACCACACCCCTTTCCCCTATTATTTATATCTTGCAGTATTGTGGTACATTTGTTACAATTGGTGAGCCAATATTAATACATTCTTATTAACTGAAGTCCATAGTTTACATTAGGGTTCCTTCTTGGTGCTGTTTATTTATATTCTAAGAGTTTTAACAAATGTATAATGACATGTGTCCACCATTACGATATCATACAGAACAGTTTCACTGCCCTAAGAACCTCCATCCCTTCCTCTCTTCCCCCAAACCACTGGCCACCACTGATCTTTTTACTGTCTCTATAGTTTTGCCTTTTCCAGAATGTCTAAGGTTGATTTTTTTCCCCCTAGATTTTTGCTTGGGAGTGTTAAAAATTATTTAACTACTCTTAAAAACTTATTTTCAGGTCAGATAGGAAGGATAAAGATATATGGAATCTATGCTCAAATTAATGAAATGTTACATTTACATGTTGCCTTATAGTTTTTATAGCATATTTTTGCACATACATTAAGTCTTTCAGCATCACTCAGGTGCTGTGGAGAAGGCTGGGCAACTGTCATTGTCCTCATTTATAGATGACAAATTGCTCAGCAAGGTCAAGTGATTTGCCCAAGGGGTGAAGCCGAGTGTGGAAAGTACCCTTTCATCTACACTACAGTAATAAGTAGCGTGGTAGTGGGCAAATAGTATGGATTTGGAGTCAAGACCCGTCCGTGGCTCTTGCCACCTATTAGCTGTGCAACCTTGGGCAGGTTTCGCAATCTTTCTAAGCCTCAATTGCATCATCTGTAAAGTGGCGATGATGCTAATCCCTACCGCATAGGACTGTTGTGAAGTATGAGAGTTGAGGGCTTCCCTGGTGGCGCAGTGGTTAAGAACCCGCCTGCCAATGCAGGGGACACGGGAAGATCCCACATGCCCCGGAGCAACTAAGCCTGTGCGCCACAACTACTGAGCCCACGTGCCTAGAGCCCGTGCTCCGCAAGAGAAGCCACCGCAATGAGAAGCCTGTACACCGCAACGAAGACCCAACACAGCCGAAAATACATAAGTAAAAATAAAATTAAAAAAAAAAAAAAGTTGATGTGACACGTTCAGCCCAGTGCCGGGCATGTAGAATTTTACTTGGTGGGGAGGCTAGCATATATGAAAGATCCGTTTCTCTTGCTTTTAGGGTGTTATTCTGTAAATCTATCTTCCAACCTTTGTGTCCTTCACTCTTCCCAGAATCTCTCAGTGATAGACTTAATGAGGAGAAATCAGGTCAGGGTGGGGCGAGAGTATGGGGTAGGAAGAAACCATTTCGTTGTCTTGTTTTTCTCCCCATTTGCGGACTTGATGATGAATTTCCACTCTTCTAGCACAGAGATTAAGTAATAAGAATCAAAGTGATCTTCGCTTTACGACATTGTCATCTAATTCTATCAGCAAACTTTGGTAAGTTTTATTTTCATGGAGAACCAAACGGGCAAAGCAGTCATGAGAGCAGACCAGATACAGCACATCCCTCTAGCAATACCACATTCATAGATCGTAATATGCCACAGTTATTTATTACATTACTGGAAGGTGTTGTATATGTTATTTTGTGTCATTTATATCGGTCTTGACTAGAGCAGTTTTACTTAGGAGTGTATATACCAAATCCAGATTCCATAAAACAGGTCACATGTGATTTCCCTTTGTGTGGGATTCTTCACAGAAGGAGTCACTATAATAGTTTTCCTTTCAGTAGATATGCTGTTCGGGTTTTGCACTTTGCAGAGAGTTGTACTTCAAAGGAAAGGAATTCGAGTTCTCACTGTTTCCTGCATTGTGCTCAGCACTTAAAATGTGCTTGCATTCTGATATCTTCCTTACCTCTGCAGAATAGGTGGTATCCCTAGATATGTAGATAAGGCATCTGAAGCTCAGTCAAAACAACAACAGCAAATCTTGCTCAAATTAAATAACACAGCTCAGAGTTGGTGAAGTTGGCCTAGAGCTGGTATATAATCGTGTAATTGATAACGCAACTGATGTACCCTACTGCATGGACAGTTTGCGCTTTTCTAACCTAATATCCCAAAGAAATCCCTTTGCCTCTTCCCCCCACCCCCTTCTTCCCAGTTACTTTTTGTTTGGTTCTAACACGATTACAGTTTCCACTTTTTTAACCTAATATCCCAAAGAAATCCCTTTGCCTCTTCCCCCCCCACCCCCCTTCTTCCCAGTTACTTTTTGTTTGGTTCTAACACGATTATCAGTAACTTTTAGTTAATGTAATGGATGTGACAGTATTTAAAGTGTGTAAAGTGGTATACAAGTTTAATATAGTATTCATCAACATTGAGAATTAGCTATGTTTAAAATTTTCCCAAGTGGGGCATTTCTAGAAGAGGATAAAATAGGTTAGGTGACCCTTTAAGGGTTTGAACCTTGAGTATGTTTTTATGATTCAATTTATTTCCTAGTTGAAATGCTCTTGGGACTTACAACTACTTAAATTTTATTACTTGAAGGAAAAGATATATAAAATGACCATTGTTGTCCTGTTGTGCTGGCAACATAATTTTATTAACATTTATTGCTCAGGGTGCTGGTTTGCATTCTGTGTTACATTTCCAAAATGTCCCCAGGACGACCCCCATTACCCCCACTTCCTACTCTGTAGTCTGCCACGAGTAATATTGCTAAACTACCACTTGTTCATTTTTCTTCTTTCCCTATTCAGGTCAAAGTAGAATGGTTTGTTGAGGAAGATGTGCCAGTAGCTTAGAAGCACGTTTCGTTAAGGATGTTTCATTTTTTAAACTTATTTATTTATGCTGCGCTAGGTCTTACTTGTGGCATGTGGACTCTAAATTGCGGCATGCATGCGGGATCTAGTTCCCCAACCAGGGATCGAACCCAGGCCCCCAGCATTGGGAGTGTGGAGTATTACCCACTGGACCACCAGGGAAGTCCCAAGGATGTTTTAGATTGACATGTGGATCATATTTAAAAGTGAGAATGCATAATTTGCAAATGCATCCTTATTCACATATTATAAACAGTTCTGCATGGTAGCAATATATATTCATTACAGCTTATCTTACTACTCTAGGAGGTAGGTGCTGTGCATCTCTAGTTTACAGATCAGGAAACTGAGAGGTTGACCTCCCTATGGCAACACACGAGGTAGTAAGTGGTATATTCAAAGGCCGGGGTCTCTGGGCTCCAAAGCCATTAGCCATATTCCATGTCTCTTGTGCTCTCTAAACACACTTCTTGAGGATGGTAAATAAAAATGTGCTCTTCGTTGAATGTGAGTAAAACTTGGTGATAGGTAAAATGAGTAATGGTTTTTGCTGAATGAAATCAAGTTACAAAGGGTGGGGTTAGGTCATTGGGGGTATAGGAAAGCTATTGTAATCCAGGAACCCAGGGAATTTTGAGCCTTATAGCTTTTGTTTCATTGCCTTAGGCCCCAGGTTGACCTTAAGATATTTGATTTAGGAAGTGTGCTTTTGACTCCCTGCAAAGGCACCTCCAAGTGTAGTTTGGATGAATTAAAAGGTAGAGGGTTTAGAGAGAGACCCTTTTTTTAACCTCTCAGAGTCTGCATAGCACAGTGTTAACAAACAGCTGAAGTGGTTGGGTTAAGTAGGACAAGAAAAAGAGAAGGTTTGATGTTTCAAAGGTGCATCATGATTGGTCCATGTGGAGCTGGCGAAGGATGACTTCATAAATTTGGAACAGGGGTGTTGCGTTTACGTAACCTGTAAAAAGTAGAGGACCATTTTACATCTCAGGAGTCTGTGGCTTGAAGATGCTAAATGTGTGGCCTGGCCCCTGCCCTTCTGCAAAGTAGATCAGGCCCAAGCACATTTCAGTAGCTTTGGGAATTAACATCTTATTTTCTGATCCTTTTGCCACCTAGATAGGTGTTCAGGCTAATACAGGTATCTCTCAGATTGCTGCTCATCACTGAACTACAGTTTTAGAGCTTGAAGTGATTTTGCAAATTATGGAGTCCAGCACCCTTCCTTTTAATAAAAGAAATGGCCATAGAAGTTAAATGTGAAATCGAGTGCCATTATCCTTGGATTAAAAGGCAAACGATGTGCACAGTCTAAGATAGATGTTAGCACCAACCACTAGAGATAGTAGCACAAACCCCTGCTGGAGAGAGCGTGCAGCCAGAGAAGCTGCATTCTGACAGGGCCTTTTCCAGACCTGTTGGCTCCTTTTTAAAAAAATTTTTTAAATTTAATTTTATTTTTTTATACAGCAGGTTCTTATTAGTCATCCATTTTATACACATCAGTGTATACATGTCAATCCCAATGGCCCAATTCATCCCACCCCCACCCCCACGCCCCCCCCACCCCTACGCTGCTTTCCCCCCTTGGTGTCCATAGGTTTGTTCTCTACATCTGTGTCTCAATTTCCGCCCTGCAAACTGGTTCATCTGTACCATTTTTCTAGGTTCCACATAGATGCTTTAATATGCAATATTTGTTTTCTTTTTCTGACTTACGTCACTCTGTATGACAGTCTCTAGATCCATTCACGTCTCAACAAATGACCCAATTTCATTCCTTTTTATGGCTTATATTCCATTGTATATATGTACCACATCTTTATCCATTCGTCTGTCGATGGGCATTTGAGTTGCTTCCATGACCTGGCTATCGTAAATAGTGCTGCAGTGAACATTGGGGTGCATGTGTCTTTTTGAATTATGGCGTTCTCTGGGTATATGCCCAGTAGTGGGATTGCTGGATCATATGGTAATTCTATTTTTAGTTTTCTAAGGAACCTGCATACTGTTCTCCATAGTGGCTGTATCAGTTTACATTCCCACCAGCAGTGCAAGAGGGTTCCCTTTTCTCCACACCCTCTCCAGCATTTGTTGTTTGTAGATTTTCTGATGATGCCCATTCTAACTGGTGTGAGGTGATACCTCATTGTAGTTTTGATTTGCATTTCTCTTATAATTAATGATGTTGAGCAACTTTTCATGTGCTTCTTGGCCATCTGCATGTCTTCTTTGGAGAAATGTCTATTTAGGTCTTCTGCCCATTTTTGGATTGGGTTGTTTGTTTTTTTAATATTGAGCTGCATGAGCTGTTTATATATTTTGGAGATTAATCATTTGTCGCATCGTTCCTGAATATTTTCTCCCATTCTGAGAGTTGTCTTTTGGTCTTGTTTATGGTTTCCTTTGCTGTGCAAAAGCTTTGAAGTTTCATTAGGTCCCATTTGTTTATTTTTGTTTTTATTTCCATTACTCTAGGAGGTGGATCAAAAATGATCTTGCTGTGATTTATGTCAAAGAGTGTTTTTCCTATGTTTCTTCTAAGAGTTTTATAGTGTCCGGTCTTACATTTAGGTCTCTAATCCATTTTGAGTTTATTTTTGTGTATGGTGTTAGGGAGTGTTCTAATTTCATTCTTTTACATGTAGCTGTCCAGTTCTCCCAGCACCACTTATTGAAGAGACTATCTTTCCTCCATTGTATATCCTTGCCTCCTTTGTCATAGATTAGTTGACCATAGGTGCATGGGTTTATCTCTGGGCTTTCTATCTTGTTCCATTGATCTATGTTTCTCTCTTTGTGCCAGTACCATATTGTCTTGCTTACTGTAGCTTTGTAGTATAGTCTGAAGTCAGGGAGTCTGATTCCTCCAGCTCTGTTATTTTCCCCTCAAGACTGCTTTGGCTATTTGGGGTCTCTTGTGTCTCCATACAAATTTTAAGATTTTTTGTTCTAGTTCCGTAAAAAATTCCATTGGTAATTTGACAGAGATTGCATTGATTCTGTAGATTGCTTTGGGTAGTATAGTCATTTTCACAGTATTGATTCTTCCAGTCCAAGAACATGGTATGTCTCTCCATCTGTTGGTATCATCTATAATTACTTTCATCAGTGTGTAGTTTTCTGCATACAGGTCTTTTGTCTCCCTAGGTAGGTTTATTCCTAGGTATTTTATTCTTTTTGTTGCAGTGGTAAATGAGAATGTTTCCTTAATTTCTCTTTCAGATTTTTCATCATTAGTGTATAGGAATGCAAGAGATTTCTGTGCATTAATTTTATATCCTGCAACTTTACCAGATTCATTGATTAGCTCTAGTAGTTTTCTGGTGGCAACTTCAGGGTTCTCTATGTGTAGTAACATGTCATCTGCAAACAGTGACAGTTTTACTTCTTCTTTTCCAATTTGTATTCCTTTTATTTCTTCTTCTTCTCTGATTGCCATGGCTAGGACTTCCAAAACTATGTTGAATAGTAGTGGAGAGAGTGGACATCCTTGTCTTGTTCCTGGTCTTAGAGGAAATGCTTTCAGTTTTTCACCATTGAGAATGATGTTTGCTGTGGGTTTGTCGTATATGGCCTTTATTATGTTGAGGCAGGTTCCCTCTATGCCCATTTTCTGGAGAGGTGTTTTTTTTTTTTTTTTGCGGTACGTGGGTCTCTCACTGCCGCGGCCCCTCCCATCGCGGAGCACAGGCTCCGGACGCGCAGGCTCACGGGCCCAGCTGCTCAGCGGCATGTGGGGTCCTCCCGGACCGGGGCACGAACCCGTGTCCCCTGCATCGGCAGGCAGACTCTCAACCACTGCGCCACCGGGGAAGCCCTCTGGAGAGTTTTTATCATAAATGGGTGTTGAATTTTGTCAGAAGCTTTTTGTGCATTTATTGAGATGATCATATGGTTTTTATTCTTCAACTTGTTAATATGGTGTATAACATTGATTGATTTGCGTATATTGAAGAATCCTTGCATCCCTGGGATAAATCCCACTTGATCATGGTATATGATCCTTTTAGTGTGTTGTTGGATTCTGTTTGCTAGTATTTTGTTGAGGATTTTTGCATCTTTATTCATCAGTGATATTGGTCTGTAATTTTCTTTTTTTGTGGTATGTTTGTCTGGTTTTGATGTCAGGATGATGGTGGCCTTATAGAATGAGTTTGGGAGTGTTCCTTCCTCTGCAATTTTTTAGAAGAGTTTGAGAAAGATGGGTGTTAGCTCTTTTCTAAATTTTGATAGAATTCACCTGTGAATCCATCTGGTCCTGGACTTTTGTTTGTTGGAAGATTTTTAATCACAGTTTCAATTTCATTACTTGTGATTGGTTTGTTCATATTTTCTATTTCTTCCTGGTTCGGTCTTCGAAGGTTATACCTTTCTAAAAATTGGTCCATTTCTTCCAGGTTGTCCATTTTATTGGCATAGAGTTGCTTGTAGTAGTTTCTTAGGATGCTTTGTATTTCTGTGGTGTCTGTTGTCGCTTCTCCTTTTTCATTTCTAATTTTATTGATTTGAGTCCTCTCCCTCTTCTTCTTGATGCGTCTGGCTAATGGTTTATCAATTTTGTTTATCTTCTCAAAGAACCAGCTTTTAGTTTTATTGATCTTTGCTATTGTTTTCTTTGTTTCTATTTCATTTATTTCTGCTCTGATCTTTATGATTTCTTTCCTTCTGCTAACTTTAGGTTTTGTTTGTTGTTTCTCTAGTTCTTTTAGGTGTAAGGTTAGATTGTTTATTTGAGATTTTTCTTGTTTCTTGAGGTAGCCTTGTATAGCTATAAACTTCCCTCTTAGAACTACTTTTGCTGCATCCCACAGGTTTTGGATTGTTGTGTTTTCATTGTCATTTGTCTCTAGGTATTTTTTGATTTCCTGTTTGATTTCTTCAGTGATCTCTTGGTTAATTATTAATGTATTATTTAGTCTCCATGTGTTTGTGTTTTTTACGTTTTTTTCCCTGTAAATTCATTTCTAATCTCATAGCGTGGTGGTCAGAAAAGATGCTTGATATGATTTCAGTTTTCTTAAATTTACTGAGGCTTGATTTGTGACCCAAGGTGTGATCTATCCTGGAGAATGTTCTGTGCGCACTCGAGAAGAAAGTGTAATCTGCTGTTTTTGGATGGAATGTCTTATAAATATCAATTAAATCCATGTGGGCTGTTGTTTCATTTAAAGCTTCTGTTTCCATATTAATTTTCTGTCTGGATGATCTGTCCATTGGTGTAAGTGAGGTATTAAAGTCTCCCACTATTACTGTGTTACTGTCGATTTTCTCTTTTATAGCTGTTAGCAGTTGCCTTATGTATTGAGGTGCTCCTATGTTGGGTGCATATATATTTATAATTGTTATATCTTTTTCTGGGATTGATCCCTTGATCGTTATGTAGTGTCCTTCCTCGTCTCTTGTAACATTCTTTATTTTAAAGTCTATTTTATCTGATATGAGTATTGCTACTCCAGCTTTCTTTTGATTTCCACTTGCATGGAATATCTTTTTCCATTCCCTCACTTTTAGTCTGTATGTGTCCCTAGGTCTGAAGTGGGTCTCTTGTAGACAGCATATAGATGGGTCTTGTCTTTGTATCCATTCAGCAAGCCTGTGTGTTTTGGTTGGAGCATTTTATCCATTCACGTTTAAGGTAATTATCGATATGTATGTTCCTATGACCATTTTCTTAATTGTTTTGGGTTTGTTTTTGTAGGTCCTTTCCTTCTCTTGTGTTTCACACCTAGAGAAGTTCCTTTAGCATTTGTTGTGGGGCTGGTTTGGTGGTGCTGAATTCTCTTAGCTTTTGCTTGTCTGTAAAGCTTTTTATTTCTCCATCGAATCTGAATGAGATCCTTGCCGAGTAGAGTAATCTGGGCTGTAGGTTCTTCCCTTTCATCACTTTAAGTATATTATGCCACTCCCTTCTGGCTTGTAGAGTTTCTGCTGAGAAATCAGCTGTTAACCTAATGAGAGTTTCCTTTTGTGTTATTTGTCGTTTTTCCCTTGCTGCTTTCAATAATTTTTCTTTGTCTTTAATTTTTGCCAATTTGATTACTATGTATCTCGGCGTGTTTCTCCTTCGGTTTATCCTGTATGGGACTCTGCGCTTCCTGGACTTGGGTGGCTATTTCCTTTCCCATGTTAGGGAAGTTTTTGAGATAATCTCTTCAGATATTTTCTCTCGGGTCCTTTCTCTCTCTCCTCCTTCTGGAACCTCTATGATGTGCATGTTGTTGCATTTAATGTTGTCCCAGAGGTCTCTTAGGCTGTCTTCATTTCTTTTCATTCTTTTTTCTTTATTCTGTTCTGCAGCAGTGAATTCCACCATTCTGTCTTCCAGGTCACTTATCTGTTCTGCCTCAGTTATTCTGCTATTGATTCCTTCTAGTGTAGTTTTCATTTCAGTTATTGTATTGTTCATCTCTGTTTGTTTGTTCTTTAATTCCTCTAGGTCTTTGTTAAACATTTCTTGCATCTTCTTGATCTTTGCCTCCATTTTTTCCCAAGGTCCTGGGTCATCTTCCCTATCATTATTCTGAATTCTTTTTCTAGAAGGTTGCCTATCTCCACTTCATGTAGTTGTTTTTCTGGGGTTTTATGTTGTTCCCTCATCTGGTGCGTAGCCCTCTGCCTTTTCATCTTGTCTTTCTGTGAATGTGGTTTTTGTTCCACAGGCTGCAGGACTGTAGTTCTTCTTGCTTCTGTTGGCTCCTTCTTGTCTTCTTCACCAGTGGGAGAAATCAGTTGCCTTTGCCCTAACTTCAGCACTGGTTTGCCCCTCTTTTCTTCTCATTTACCTAATTAATGCCTCTGTGTGCTCCCTTGTCCTCTACATGCTGTGACACATCACTCTGGAGCCTTTTGCTGCCTAAAGTTAGAAGCTGGGACAACTCCTTGGGACTTCCCTTGTGGTCCAGTGGTTAGGACTCGGCACTCTTGCTGCCAGGGCCCTGTGTTCAATCCCTGGTTGGGGAACTAAGATCCCACAAGCTGTGCAGCGAAAAACAAAACAAAAAGTTGGGATGATTCCTAAACTTACCTTGCCTCCAATTTGTGTCCCTCCTCAGAACTCTGTCATTGCTCGTGTTCATTCATTTTTTGTTTAACAGTTTTATTGAGGTATAATTCATATGCCATACAATTCATCCACTTAAAGGGTAGAATTCGATGGTGTTTAGTATATTCAGATTGTGTGGCCATCACCACACTTGTTTATTTTTAACATACTTTGGAAGAACATACTCTTTGGAATATTATAGAGAAAGAAGAGAATTCAGTCTCTGCTTTCTAGGTCCTAGGTCCGTGACTGGACACATTACTTAAGATTACCTGGGGCGTCCCTGGTGGCGCGGTGGTTGGGAGTCCGCCTGCCGATGCAGGGGATGCGGGTTCGTGCCCTGGTCCTGGAGGATCCCGGGTGCCGCGGAGCGGCTGGGCCTGTGAGCTGTGGCTGCTGAGCCTGCGCGTCTGGAGCCTGTGCTCCACAATGGGAGAGGCCACAGCAGTGAGAGGCCCACGTACCGCAAAAAAAAAAAAAAAAAAAAAAAGATTACCTGATCACTGAGGCTGTTGTTCATCATACCTGCCTTTAAGACAGTTCTGAGGATTCAGCAAGGAAGTATATCAACTACTGTTGGAGAGGCTTTTGAATGAACCAGAGCAACAAAGAAAGGCCAAGGGAAAATGGCTTATACCAATTCTCCCTCACCACCCATGTGGATTATAGTGATTGGTACTGTAGTGACTTAACCAAAAGGGAAAGAGGCTGATTTGTTAGGTGTGGTTGAACAGGAAGGAAAGGACACTCTTCTCTCCGTCCTCCCACCCGGTCCCAGGGTGTGTTCCCTAGAGATGGATCTGCTTGGTTTGGGAGCCCTCTCAGACCATGCTTTCACTGAGCTGGCCTCTCGTCTTTCTCTGTTCCTCCTCTACTGCAGCCGGGCAGCAGTTCTCAAACTTTTTGGTTTCAGGGTCTTTTTGCATACCTAAAAATTATTGATTACCCCAGGGAGCTTTTGTTAATGTGGGTTATATCTAATAATGTTTCCCATATTTTAGAAACATATTACCCAGCTGCCATTCGGAAAGTTTGTACAACTTTATATTCCCATCTACAGTGCTTGCATGCCTTTTCCCCCATACCCATTTCAAAAGCAGCTTAAAAAAAAAAAAATCTAAGTGATGTATATACCTAATTTTAAAGGTCAAATGACGCAAGGCTTTCAGAAGAGCAAAACCCCGAACTGCTTGTCCCCATCCCAATTCCCACTTCCCAGAAACCACCATTTTACATCCTTAGCAGTTTCATCTGTTTGCCTCTGTATCTCAGAATACCCTTATACTGCTCTTCCTTCATTTTGTTTTAAACTGTGGCAGACACTGCTATTTGCCCACCTGATAACCAATTTTTTCGTCTGTCTTCAGAGGTAGCTCAGAATTCCTGAGCCTTCCAGGATTCTGAAGCTTTAAAATGTCCTGGTCACCACCTGGCTGCTGTTAGCTGCTCTCCTGTGTTTGGTTGGTTTTTTTTGTAATAAATTTTGTTTATCTATCTATTTATTTATTTATTTGGCTGCATTGGGTCTTCGTTGCTGTGCGCGGGCTTCCTCTAGTTGTCGTGAGCCGGGGTCACGCTTGGTTGCAGCACGCGGGCTTCTCATTGCAGTGGCTTCTCTTCTTGCATGCAAAGCACAGGCTCTAGGCGTGTGGGCTTCAGTATTTGTGACACGCGGGCTCAGTAGTTGTAGTACGTGGGCTCAGGAGTTGTGGCTTGCGGACTCTGGAGTGCAGGCTCAGTAGTTGTGGTGCACGGGCTTAGTTGCTCCGGGGCCTGTGGGGTCTTCCCGGACCAGGGCTCGAACCCGTGTCCCCTGCATTGGCAGGCGGATTCTTAACCACTGCGCCACCAGGGAAGCCCTGCCCTCTGGTTTTATCAGAAGTGGGGACTGCTCTTTCTTGTTTCATCTTTCCCAAGATTATTCTGTATTCTGTCAGAAGAGAATAGGCTTATTTTTCATGGGCCTTTTCCTAAGACTTGTTCTGAGGAATGTGGCATACCATTTATTACTGACTCAACTGCTTTATCTTGCTAATGGAGCAATTCAGTAATTCTAGCAACTGGAATATTTTTACACTAACTCCTGATGACCAGTATAAAGTTAGATTTTATTTGCTAAAGACTTGAATATTTGAAATTGTGATTCATCACGATTTTTGGGGGGGGGGTGGGGGTAAAATATATATAACATAAAATTTACCATTTTAACCATTTTTAGGCGTACAGTTCATTGGCATTAAGAGGTTAACAGTGTTGTGCAAGCTACACCACCATGCATCTCCAGAACCTTTTAATCTTCCCAAACTGAACCTCTGTACTCCATTCCCCCTGCCCTGCCCGTGGCAAGCAACCACCATTCTGTTTTCTTTCTCTATGAATTTGGCTACTCCAGGTATTTCATATAAGGGGAATCATACTATGTTCTTTTGTGTCTGACTTTTTTCACTTAACATAATGTCTTCTTCAGGGTTCATCCATGTTGTAGCATGTGTCAGAATTTTCTTCCTGGGCTTCCCTGGTGGCGCAGTGGTTGGGAGTCCGCCTGCCGATGCAGGGGACCCGGGTTCGTGCCCCGGTCCGGGAAGATCCCACATGTCGCGGAGCGGCTGGGCCCGTGAGCCATGGCCGATGGGCCTGCGCATCCAGAGCCTGTGCTCCGCAATGGGAGAGGCCACAACAGTGAGAGGCCCGTGTACCGCAAAAAAAAAAAAAAAGAAAGAATTTTCTTCCTTTTTAAGGTTGAATAATATCCTAATGTACGTATATACAGGTGCACCTTGGAGATATTGCAGGTTCAGTTCCAGACCACCACAGTAAAGCAAATAACATAATAAAGTGAGTCAGACGAATTTTTTGGTTTTTTAGTGCATATAAAGTTGTTTACACTATAGTGTAGTCTATTAAGTGTGCAGTAGTGTTATATCTAAAAAAGCAATGTACATACCTTAATTAAATAATACGTTATTGCTAAAAAGTCCTAATCGTCATCTGACCATGCAGAGTTGCCACAAACCTTCAATTTGTAAAAAACGCAATATTTGTGAAGCACAATAAAACCAGGTATGCCTTTACCATATTTTATTTATCAATTCATCCATCAATGGACATTTGGGTAGTTTTCACGTTTCTTAACTTCAGATGTGATTCTTTAGGACATAGAAACACTACTTTCATACCAGGCTCAGTACATGTAGGTCTCAAATCATGGCTTTTTTTTCCTCACTCACGTCCTACTTTGTTCCCTAGTTTATCTGTATAATGAAGTAATATTCTCACTGTCTTAGAATTGTAAGGCTCAACTAAATAAAGTATTTTAAATGTCTACCACATAGCAATTAGTAAATGTTAGGTTTTTTTCCTTTCTCCCTTCAGTCAGAACTTAGCCTTATATACAGTATGTTAACCCTCTTGTGTGTGTTCTATGTATAGGCTTAGCTGTTGACTGTCTGATTCTACTTGGGAAGAGTTAACTGTCCATGATTGAACCTATTTTTTTTTTCAACTGGTAAAATGATTTGGTAGATGTCCTAGCCGTAGTTATAGATTGAGGCCAAGTTTAAATGAGATATTTTAGTTTTCATAATTGTTTTAAGAAGGAGATATATCAGAACGGCTACAAAAATTCATGCTTAGTAGATCGTGTTCCTACTATAGGAGAAGGTGTAGTGTAAAGATTTGTGGGGACAGACCCAGAGGTCTGTTGAGCAGGGTGAAGGGAGAAGATGACCTGAAATGACTCGAAAGAAACTCCTGCAACTCTTCAGACTCTGAGGCTGGGGTGTGGTGGAATAGTGAAAAAATATAATACTGCTTTTTTGTTTGTTTTTTTTTGCAGTACGCGGGCCTCTCACTGTTGTGGCCTCTCCCGTTGGCGGAGCACAGGCTCCGGACGCGCAGGCTCAGCGGCCATGGCTCACGGGCCTAGCCGCTCCGTGGCATGTGGGATCTTCCCGGACTGGGGCACGAACCCGTGTCCCCTGCATCGGCAGGCGGATTCTCAACCACTGTGCCACCAGGGAAGCCCCAAAGTTTCACTTTGAACTTCTAGTTCTTTGTGGTTTTCATTTTTCACGTTTCAATCTTGACATATCTGGAGGGGTGTGATGGGTTATCACTTTTTCCCCCCATATGACTTGGGAGATATCTCAAATTGTTTATTTCCTTTACCAGTTTGAAATGACGCCATTTTAAAATTTTTTAGGGACTTCCTTGGTGGCACAGTGGTTGAGAATCTACCTGCCAGTGCAGGGGACACAGGTTCGATCTCTGGTCCGGGAAGATCCCACATGCCGCGGTGCAACTAATCCTGTGTGCCACAACTACTGAGCCTGCGCTCTAGAGCCTGTGTCCCGCAACTGCTGAGCCCAGGTGCCACAACTACTGAAGCCCGCGCACCTAGAGCCCGTGCTCCACAACAAAAGAGAAGCCACTGCAATGAGAAGCCTGCGCACCGCAGTGAAGAGTAGCCCCCGCTTGCCACAGCTAGAGAAAGCCCGCACGCAGCAACAAAGACCCAACGCAGCCAAAAAAAAAAAAAAAAAAAAGTGATTGTTATACAAATATATTTTCTTTTTCAGATTCTTTCCCTATGTAGGTTATTACAAAATACTGAGTGTAGTTCCCTGTCCTATACAGTAGGTCCTTATTTCTATTTTATACATAGTGGGGTGTATATGTTACTCCCAAATTCCTAATGTATCCCTCTCCCTCCTCTTTCCCCTATGGTAACCATAAGTTTGTTTTCTATGTCTGTTAGTCTGTTTCTGTTTTGTAAATAAGTTCATTTGTATCGTCTTTTTAGATTCTACATATAAGTGATACCATATATTTGTGTTTCTCTGACTTCACTTAATATGATAATCTCTAGGTCCATCTGTGTTGCTGCAAATGGCATTATTTCCTTCTTTTTTTTATGGCTGAGTAGTATATCATTGTGTGTGTGTGTGTGTATCACATCTTTATCTATTCATCTGTCAGTGGACATTTAGGTTGCTTCTATGTCTTGGCTATTGTAAATAGTGCTGCAGTGAACATTGGGGTGCGTGTATCTTTTCAAATTATGGTTTTCTCAGGGTATATGTCAGTAGGGGGATTGCTGGGTCATATGGTAGTTCTATTTTTAGTTTTTTAAGCAGCCTCCATACTGTTCTCCACAGTGGCTGTACCAACTTACATTCCCGCTAACAGTGCAAGAGGGTTCCCTTTTCTCCACACCCTCTCCAGCATTTATTGTTTTGTAGACTTTTTGATGATGGCCATTCTGACTGGTGTGAGGTAATAACCTCACTGCAGTTTTGATTTGCGTTCCTCTAATAATTAGCAATGTTGAGTATCTTTTCATGTGCCTTTTGGGTCTTTGGAGAAATATCTATTTAGATCGTCTGCCACTTTTCTAATTTAAAAAGCACATGAACCTACCAACTCCAACCACTTATTTAAAAAAATAACAAATAAAAAAGCATATGAAAATGTAAGTTTTATGGGTAGGTTTGTTTGTAAAATTTGTATTTGGAAATGTAAAAGCCCCTCAAAATACTGGAAACATTTACAAAAGAGGTTCATATTTTCAAAACCAAATAAGGCTGGTCGTGGCCATGCTGAGAGTGGGAAGCGCCTGGTGTCTGAGGCCAGGCAGGCGTGCGCTCTGTGTCTTCACATTCCTGCTTCGTCGTTGATGACTCTTAGAGGAAATTATTAGAAACATAGGGTTGAAAGGATTTTTAGAGATAATTTAGTTTAATCCTAAGACACAAAAAGTTTTTTTTAAAAAAAACCTTCAATGTCTTAAATATAATCACTTAAAATTATTTAAAGATGTCTCTACTCCCAAATTAGTGTTGTCTCGCCTCCCTAAACCCCAGAGTTAATTACTGCTAAAAACTCTCCAGCTCTTTCCCAATGTTTTCCTAAATTCGTGCTGGTATATCTAGCATGGTATGTATTTTTAGACATTTAATGTCTCCGATTTCTTTGTTTGACTTTGAACTTTCATTTTCCAAGGCTGATGTGTGAAGGGAAAGGAGTGGTGTAATGGAGAGAACATAGGCTCTTGAATTTGACAGACCTGGTTTTGAGTTTTACTGGCCCATTTTACTGACTTGAATATGATCTTGGGCAAGTTACTTCATGTCACTGAGTCTCATTTTCCTAAGACCCACCTCTCAGTGGCGCGGAGAAGGTTAAATGGGGTAATGGGGCTTGTAGGTTCTGAAGGTTTACCTTTACCTACTTGATAAGTTTCTCGAGACTCTTTGGGAACTAGAGGCGAGCTCAGGACCTCTGGCGGGGATGGGGAAATGCATCTGTGTACACAGCCTTTCCCCCCTGCCCCTCCTGTGGCCGCCCAGCTCTCCACAGGGAGTGTCTGCGCTCAGCACGTGTCTGGCACTGGTCAAAGGCATTCAAGCTGGTTTAAGCAGATGGTAGTTGAAATAATTTGAGAGTGAATGTGGTTGTTGGCTTTTTTGTTTTTTCCTTTAGACCAGTCTTAGTAAAAGAACAACCATCACTAAAAACATTTAAGCTCTTTTAAACAAAATAAGCCAAAGAAAGGTGGTTCTTTAGCTTCAACAATATTTGAAGGAGCATAAGTGAAAGTTTTTGAACTGTTTTTTTTTTTTTTTTTTTTTGGGCCGCGTGGCTTGTAGGATCTTGGTTCCCCGACCATGGATTGAACCCAGGCAGTGAGAGCACAGAGTCCTAACCACTGAGCCTCCAGGGAATTCCCAAATTCATCTGTTTCTAGATGTATTTCCTCCCAATACTTTGTGTGTCTGTGTATATATACATAATACATGGTGCATACTATTTTGTAATTTCTTTTTATATATAATACTTTGGGAGCATCTCTCCCCGTTATCAAATAGACTTCTGTAAGACGGCTCGGTCAGGACAAGGGTGTTTGTACAGTAGACAAAGGTGACTCATGAAGCAGTACATCGTGGTTAAGAGCGTGGACTCGGAAATTAGTTGGCCAGGGTTCAGATCTTTGCTGGGCAATTTACTGTCTGTGACCTTCAGCTAGGTACTTAACTTTACCACGCCACCGTTTGCTCACATGTAAAATAGAGATAATAATGATAACTGTCTCTTGACATTATTGTGAGGATTAAATTAGTGAGTATAGGAAGGTGCTTACAGTAGTGCCTGGCTGTAGTATTTGCTGTATAAGTGCTAGCTGTTGTTGCTGTTGTTTATCCAAGAGAGTGTACCAAGCAAAGGCATCCAGAATGGGTGTCAAAGAGGGCAGAGTAGGAAGTTGTATCGGCCATGTGATAGAGAATTCTCTGCTTAAGGAGTTGAAGGCTGAGAAATCATATACAATTTAAATAAAGTTATTGGCCCTAAGAATTTGCTTCATATCAAATGGTCCAGTGCGGAACCTCAAGTGGGGAAAATTGGGGCCTACTATATCAAGAGTATTTGTAGACTAGGGTTGGAAACAAGCCCAGCTCTAACTGGGCTTATTCATAAACAAAAAGATTTTGTAGAGCCAGAGTAAGTCTTTCATTAGCAAATGTGAAGAATAAATCAAACTTAACTGTACAGGAGAGAAAGGAAATGTAATACTGTCCTGCTTCTAATGATAAAATAATAATAGTGGTGTTTTTCTCTATAGATACTTCCCATGGCTTGTTTTAAGCAGCCATTTTGGCCCCTCGTGTTTTCCACTCATTTGGCACTTGAGCACCTTTTATGCATAAGCTGTCGCTATCTAGGAGGATGTACATACCAAATAAGTGATAATGTAATATGTATGGCAGGAATTTCAAGGTGAAAGGAGTGTCTGGAAAGACAAAAAAGAAGTAGTGTTAGCTAAAGATAATGTGAAATAAAATTAGAAGGATAACGTTAGATATGATGGTTGTGCGCTATACAGATTAATTTAACATCCTTATTTATGCTCAGTGCCACTGGCTATTTTTAAACTTATTTATTTTTGGCTGCATTGGGTCTTCATTGCTGCGCGCGGGCTTTCTCTACTGCGGTGAGCGGGGGCTACTCTTCATTGCGGTGCGCGGGCTTCTCGTTGTGGTGGCTTCTCTTGTTGCGGAGCACGGGCTCTAGGCACGCAGGCTTCAGTAGTTGTGGTACACAGGTTCAGTAGTTGTGGCTCACAGGCTCTAGAGCGCAGGCTCAGTAGTTGTGGCGCATGGGCTTCGTTGCTCCACGGCATGTGGGATCTTCCTGGACCAGGGCTCGAACCCGTGTCCCCTGTGTTGGCAGGCGGATTCTTAACCCCTGTGCCACCAGGGAAGCCTGCCACCAGCTATTATTTTGAGTTAGGTGAACATTTTGGCCTTTCTAACCTGTCTTTTTTCTGTCTCTGGTAGTTGTAATTGACCTATATGCCTTTAATCTGAAAGCCAGCATAACTTGCAGTTAAATCACCTATGGCATTTTGAAATAGGTGAATAAATATACTGTGAGTTTTCTCCAAAATTGAGAGAATGAAAGACAGTCTTAAGAGAAAATATTTGCAAATCATACCTCTGATAAAGGACTTGTATCTAGTGTCTATAAAGAACTCTTACAACTCAATAATAAAATAACAAATAACCCAAATGTAAAAATGGGCAAAGGATCTGGATAAACATCTCTCCAGAGGAAGTATACAAATGGCCAATAAGCACATGAAAACGTTCTCAGCATCACTGGCCATTAAGTTAGATACCTTCACACCAACTGTGATGGCTGTAATGAAAAGGACAGACAGTGACAGGTGTTGATGAGGATGTGGAGAAATTGGAACCCTCACCCACTGCTGGTGAGAATGTAAAATGGTGCAATCGATTAGAAAAAGTGTGGCGGGTTCTCAAAGGGTTATACATAAAGTGACCGTATGACCCAGCAGTTCCACTCCTAGGTATATACCCTGGAGAAATGTAAACAGATGTCCCCACGAAGATTTGTACATTTATGTTCATAGCAAAATTATTTATAATAGCCAAAGTTGAAAATAATCATAATAGCCAAAATTGAAAATAATCTAAATGTCCATCTACTGATGAATGGATAAACAAAATGTGGTCTGTCCATACAGTGGAATATTATTTGGTAGTAAAAAGAAATTAAGTACTGATACATGCTACCATGTGGAGGAACCTTGAAATCATTATGCTGTGTGAAAGAAGCTAGACACAAAAGGTCACATATTGTATGATTCCATTTATATGAAATGTTCAGGATAACCACATCTATAGAGACAGAAAGCACATTAATTGCCTAGGGCTGGGAGTTTTCGGCGGATTAGGGGTTTATAGCTGAAAAGGGTACTGAGTTTCATTTTGAGGTGACCAAAGTATTCTAAAGTAGATTGTGGTGATCGTTGCACAACTTTGTGAATACACTAAAAACTAGTGAATTGGATGGTATGTGAATTATATCTCAATAAAGGTGTTATGAAAAATCACTAATTGAACTGGGAAACTAGAAATAACCAATTCCAATCCTCAGGTAGGCTTCTCAATAAAATTGATCTTAGAAGAGGCCTTGGGTTTTCTTGGTGAAAATTATTTATGTTCCTGCTTCTTCCAACAAATTGCTTGCTCATTATATTTTTGATATTGCTTGACACCATGTTTTCTGGTATTTTGTGGGTTTTATTATCATTATGCTTCTGAGAAATTCTGTCTTAGAGATAAGCAATCTTCCATTTTAATTTTCTTTTAACAGACTTTCATCAGTGTTTAAAGCCAGCATTGTGGTTTTGTAGCCCTATTCTTAATATTGGACTAATGGTTTTCAGGGAATCGGTTTAAAAATTATTTTTTAAAAATTGGGGGGACTTCCCTGGTGGCGCAGTGGTTAAGAATCCGTCTGCCAATGCAGGGGACACGGGTTCGAGCCCTGGTCCGGGAAGATTCCACATGCCGCAGAGCACCTAAGCCCGTGTGCCACAACTACCGAGCCTGCGCTCTAGAGCCCACGAGCCACAACTACTGAAGCCCACGCGCCTAGAGCCTGTGCTCCGCAACAAGAGAAGCCACCGCAATGAGAAGCTCACACACCGCAACGAAGAGTAGCCCCTGCTCACCACAACTAGAGAATGCCCACACACAGCAGCAAAGACCCAACGCAGTCAAAAATAAAAATTAATTAATTAATTTTTAAAAAGTTGGGGAAGATGGTATTAATAGCACTGGGTTGGGGTTTTTTTGTTTTGCGGTACGCAGGCCTCTCACTGTTGTGGCCTCTCCCGCTGTGGAGCACAGGCTCCGGATGCCCAGGCTCAGCGGCCGTGGCTCACGGGCCCAGCCGCTCCGCGGCATGTGGGATCCTCCCGGACCGGGACACGAACCCGTGTCCCCTGCATCGGCAGGCGGACTCTCAACCACTGCGCCACCAGGGAAGCCCTAGGTTGGTTTTTCTTTTTTCTTCTTCTCAGTATTGCTTTTGCATAAAGGATCTCTGTTAACATTATCCATCTGCCCAACGAGTATATGACAGTTTAATATTTGGTATAAAATAGAGGTGGGACTAGTAGTTCTGTGTATAATGTAGCATTAAAATGATCACTTGGCAGGAATTCCCTCGTGGTCCAGTGGTTAGGACTCTGCACTTTCACTGCCGAGGGCCCAGGTTCAGTCCCTGGTCAGGGAACTAAGATTCTGTAAGCCGCATGGCACAGCCAAAAAAAAAAAAAAGATCACTTTGCATTTGGCTTGATATTAATACTTCTGTATGTTATTTGGGCCTATCAAGGACTTTAAGAAGTTTCTGCAGTAATGAAATTTAACAAAAGACATTTCCTAAATCCTTGGTAATTTTTTGTAGACCTAATATCTCTGGATTACATTTGAGAAATACTGCTTTATGGACTGCATTACGTATGGAAGAGAATTTTTTGGAAAGAATTTGAGTGTAGCATCAAACCATAACTCTAAAAAACGCATTTCTCCTTAATGCATTAATTTTTTTAAGAAAAAGTGTAACAGGCACATTTTTTAAAAAGTAGTATCAGAAAAGAATGCATCTCTAATCTCTCTCCCCAGAGGAAAATATTTCTGTTTTGGTTCTTCATAATGCTGGAATAATATATAAATTGCAACTTTTAAAATAAACCTTACTGAAGTAAAACATACATTCAGAAAAGTATCCAAATCATAAAGGTTTAGGCTTAATGAATTTTCACAAAGTGAACATCTACGTTACCCCACCTAGATCAAGAAACAGACTATATTACCGAGCACCCCAGAAGGCCCCACCCCCAGCGGTGAACACAATCTTGATTTCTGGCACCATTGATTAGTTTTGCTTGTTTCTGAACTTTATATGTAAATGGTTTCCTGTAGTATGTTTTCTTCTGGCACCTTCCTCACAAAATTCTATGAGACTCATCCCTGTTGCTGCATGTAGCAGTACTTCGTTCTCACTGCTGGATGGTATGAACACACCACAATGCATCCATTCTTCTGTTGATAGAAATTTGGGTTGATTTCATTCGGGGGCAATTACAAATAGTGTGGTTTTAAACATTCTTGGCCTTTGGCTGCACATCTGTACATACTAGGGTAAAATCCTAGGGGTAGAATTAACTGGATTGGAAGGTAGCCATATTGCAAAAGGTTTTAAAAGTGGCTGCACCAGTTTGTTCTTGCAAAAGCACAGTACTTGATTTATCAACGTTGGACTATAAAAGATGCGGATTTAGTTCCCTTAACCTCTCCATCCTCTGCTACTTTGATACTTTAAATTATCGTCATTTCTTCAGCTGGATACTATTGTAAGTTGAAAAAATAAATCTCTCTTTTCCTATTAACTTTGTAGAGTAGCTTTTGTCCACTTGTAATAAGAGAAAGGTATTAGCCACCTCCCCATCAGTTATGTTATTCAAAAAAGGAAGAGGCCCTCTTTCACGCAGAGAGGAAATACACAGAATTTAAGTTTGTGCCCCATCATATGACCAAGTAGTGTCAACCAGGGGAAAAACACACACCACCCCATAAGTAAATGGGTTAACATTATGATAGAAGAGAGGAGAAGTTTAAAGTACTGATGGAGAATAAAATACTAGAATGAAGCTGTCTGTCCCATGCCTGCTGTCTGTATTTGTTAGGGCAGGGGTAGCTGTTAAAACCTAATTCTCACAATGTCTGTGGCTTTATAAGAGAGAAAGGTATTCTCGTTCTCATCTGATAGCCCAGTGTGGGTGTTCTTAGTAAGACAGATGGCTTTCCTTGTATAGGTATGTGAGCTTTAGGGGTGCAGGCTGCTTTCATCCTGTGGCTCTGCCATCTCTTGGGGTCTTGGAGACCTCTGCGTCCAGCCAGAATGGGAAAGAGATGGAGGAGAAAGAATGTGTGCTTCTAAAAAAAGTTTTGTTGCAGAAGGAAAAGTCATTCCTTGGGCTCACATTTTATTGGTGGCAACTTTGCATGGGAGTCCCGGCCAGATGACAGGGGCTGGGAAGTGTCGGCCGGTCTGAGCACTTGGCCACCAATCCCGGCTCCACAGGATTGTGGAGGAGCCTGGGTTTCTGCTGGACAGCCAGTGAGCCATCTCTGCTGTACTGTGTCCTAGAGGCTAAGACCAGAATAATTAACATTCGTTAACTTGGGATAATTTCATGTCTTTTAAGATGCTAATTATTTTAAGTGGTGAATTTTTATAAGGAAATACGTTTATTTTTTATTGGCTAGGGCACTAACACAACTTGATACTTTTTTTTTTGAAACAAGTTTAGATGTACAACTAAATGGCATTTCTTGCTTCCTTTGGTACCACTGAGTTCTGTGATTTGTTTTAACTTTAATTTTCTTTCTTTTTTTAATTTTTATTTTTATTGGAGTATAGTTGATTTACAATGTTGTGTTAGTTTCAGGTGTACAGCAAAGTGAATCAGTTACACATACACATATATCCACTGTTTTTTAGGTTCTTTTCCCATATAGGCCATTACAGAGTATTGAGTAGAGTTCCCTGTGCTATACAGTAGGTCCTTATTAGTTATCTATTTTGATATATAGTAGTGTGTATCTGTCAATCCCAACCTCCCAGTTTATCCTTCCCCCCCTTTCCCCCATGGTAACTGTAAGTTTTCTACATCTGTGAGTCTATTTCTGTTTTGTAAATAAGTTCATTTATACCATTTAAAAAATTTATTTATTTATTTATTTTTTTGTGGTATGCGGGCCTCTCACTGTTGTGGCCTCTCCCGTTGCAGAGCACAGGCTCCGGACGCGCAGGCTCAGCGGCCATGGCTCGCGGGCCCAGCCGCTCCGCGGCATGTGGGATCCTCCCAAACCGGGGCACGAACCCGTGTCCCCTGCATCGGCAGGCGGACTCTCAACCACTGCGCCACCAGGGAAGCCCTGTACCATTTTTTTAGATTCTACATATAAACGATATCATATGATATTTGTCTTTCTCTTTCTGACTTACTTTACTCAGTATGATAATCTCTTGGTCCATCTATGTTGCTGCAAATGGCATTTCATGCTTTTTTATGGCTGAGTAGTATTCCATTGTATATATGTAGCATATCTGCTTTTATCCATTCCTCTGTTGATGGACATTTAGGTTGCTTTCATGTCCTGGCTATTGTCAGTAGTGCTGCAGTGCATGTATCTTTTTGAATTATGGTTTTCTCAGGGTATATGCCCAGTAGTGGGATTGCTGGATCATATGCTAATTCTATTTTTGGTTTTTTAAGGGACCTCCGTACTGTTCTCCATATTGGCTGTATCAATTTACATTCCCACCAACAGTGCAAGAGGGTTCCCTTTTCTCCACACCCTCTCCAGCATTTATTGTTTGTAGATTTTTTGATGATGGCCATTCTGACTGGTGTGAGGTAATACCTCATTGTAGTTTTGATTTGCATTTCTCTGATAATTAGTGATATTAAGCATCTTTCCGTGTGTTTTTTGGCCATCTTAACTTTAATTTTCTTATTTACAGTGAGGTCACCTTTCAGCGAAACTTAGAAATTACCATGTTTACATCGGTTTTACAAACGACTAAGAAAGGAAAAAGCTGTCAACCTGTGGTGTGTGATGGATTGTAAACACTGATTACATTTAATTTAACCCCCCTTCCCATCTTTTTTTCTCCTCTCCCCTTCCCTCTAGTTTGTGATTGGCACAATGGAAGAAGCTGGAATGTGCGGGCTAGGGGTGAAAACGGATATGTTGCATAACTCTCAGTCCAATGATATTCTTCAGCATCAAGGCTCACACTGTGGTGGCACAAGTAACAAGCATTCCTTGGAAGAGGATGCACACAGTGACTTTATCACGAAGGGCAGGAGTTTGGTGAGCCCAGAGTACTGCACACGAGAGTCAAGGGAGGAAATTCCTGGGCGAGAGGCTCGAACAGATCCTCCTGATGGTCAGCAAGATTCAGAGTGCGACAGGAACAAAGACAAAACCTTAGGTAACAACCTCAGCTTGGGGGTTGCATGTTTCACACGTTGCTCCTTTGAGTTGTATTGTCCGCAGCACAGGTGATGATGAACATGGCCAGCGTCGGGGGCAATGTTGCTCAGCTGACACATCTGTTGTTTTCAGTGGGGCAGGCAGCCTGTCTGCTGCAGTGACGTGCCGGGGGGCCCGAGACAGCAGAGGAGGAGGTTACTTCTCTCTCAGTAGTCAAGAATGGGCTTTCGTGAAAAAAATCTGGGGCCAATTTGACAGGAGTAGTCCCCACCCCCAGCTTCACCATGAGGCTTGCAGGATCTTAGTTCCCTGACCAGGGGTTGAACCCGCGCCCTTGGCAGTGAAAGCGTGGAGTCCTAACTACTGGATCACCAGGGAAGTCCCAGACGGAAGTAGTATTTGATTTGCCTTCTTTGCATCTTTAATGTAGTCTGACCAAAATTTACTGTGAAAACTGTGTATTTATTTGATCATTTTATTTTAAACCTAGTCACAAAACTTTAGAGACGATATAACGTTGGGTGAAGTTCAAGAAGTGGGTTAACACTGGTTTTCAAGGGTATGTTTTCTTCTGCTGTGTTTGAGATTCAGGATGAAGAATGCGGTACAGTAAATCTCATTAGGAAATCTGAATTCTCCTTTTATTTTAAGCTTACTGGTTGCCCCTACGTTTTTTATACTTATTCTACCTGAGATTAACAGTGTTTAAATTTGTTTGGTTTTCTATATGCCGAGTTGGAGTGATCCTTCGTATTATACCCATTTTCTGTTAACTTGGCAAACTTAAAATTATTTTTCATATTTCTATAAATTTTTAATTCCTTACGAACAAGACAAATTTCTTCAATATTAGCAGCCCCAGTTAAATGTGTAAAAGCAGAAGGAGTCTTAAAAAGTTACACATAATGTTACCATGCGACCCTGCAGTTCTACATCTAGTTATATTCCCAAGAGGGTTGAAAACGTGTCCACACAAAAACGTGTCCAGGAGTGCTCAAGGCGGCATTATTCATGATAGCTGTAAAGTCCAAACAACACAGTTACCCATCAGCTGATGAGTGGATAAACAAAATGTGGTCTGTCTGTACATGGAATATTATTCAGTGGTAGAAAGGAATGAAGTCTTCATACATTGTGGGTGAAGCTTTAAACTATTATGCTAAGTGAAAGAAACCAGACACAAAAGACCGCAAATTATATGATTCCACTTAATATGAAATGTCTAGAATTGGCAAATCCATGGAAACAGGAAGTAGAGTAGTGGCTGCCAGGGACCTGGAGGAGGGAGCCTCGGGAGTGACTGCTCATGGGCATGGGGTTTCTGAAATTAGACAGTGGTGATAGTTGTACGACTTAGTGATTATACTTAACTGTACACTTTAAAAGGGTGAATTTTATGGTATGTGAGTTGTATCTCAGAAAAAACCAGGTGGAGTGTGAGTTTAAAAATCTTCATAAAAATTGCAAGTTACCTTACTGTTATTTCTAATCATATTCAATAATCATATTTTGTCATCTCTCTTAAAATTCTTATTGGCCTTGGGCCAAACGAGAGAGGATTTGTTGCTAAAATTTTCTGTGGTTGGAAAAGGATTCTGTTTTGAAGTTAGCCTACTTGTTTTCCTCATAGCAATCTGAACACCATACACCAAAGTCAGAGTCATTCTCACTTTTATTTTTCTTTCTCGCCATGCTGCACAGCGTGCGGGATCTTAGTTCCCCAACCAGGGATTGAACCCGTGCCCCCTGCAGTGGAAGCACGGAGTCTTAACCACTGGACCACCAGGGAATTGCCATCACATATGTATTTTTAATGAAATACTCTTCATGAAGAGTGAACGTTTAAAAAAATAAAAATGGTACCTACCACCCAGCTGAAGAAATAAAACTTATCACTTATTTTAAAACACCATTTGTTCCATCCTGTCTCAGTCACCTGCTTCTCACTGCCAGAGTCCTTAAAATACTGTTCAGCTCTTTTTCCCAAGGGAAGTGCCATCTTGACATCCTTCTTCTTCTTTTTTTTACACTAAATTTGGTTAACACACAGAATCTGCTTACTAAGTCGTCAGAAGTTATTTAAATTGCTCAAAGGCAAAGATCTGTGTCACCAGTGATAATGAGCGTCTTAGATAGGCGGAGAGTACCGCCCGAAATTGCCTTTGAACTTCCTTCTATATTCGTACTTGGTTAGGAGGAAGCATATAAAAATATTCTGCCCTTTGTAACTTGCCCTTTGTCTTAACCTGAATATCAGTGGTTAAGCAAGGGAATTTTTAAGCCTTCAGCAAGAGTTCTTTTCACAAATAGCTCGCAGTGTTAGTGAGTGAAGAAATTTGGGGTGGAGATGGGGAGGAAGGGGTGCCTGCTGACCCAGATTTTAAAAATAGCTTTCTTAATTTAGCTAGTAAATCTCTTATTTCTAGTTATAGGCATAAATTATTTTACTCTGGATGTCAGAACATAGGAAGTGTTATTTAGAATTTACAGGTTGATCTCATTCTTCTTCTGGGACTTATTTCTTATCTTGTTAATCATCAGGAAAAGAAGTCTTATTATTGATGCAAGCCCTAAACACCCTTTCAACTCCAGAAGAAAAGCTGGCAGCTCTCTGTAAGAAATATGCCGATCTTGTGAGTATTAAATCAAGGGAGTGAGGTCCATATAAAGTATAGCAAAATGTGTATGTGCTTGATAAGCTTTTTAAAATATGATGTAGCTTTTGATGTGGCTTTACATGTAAAATTATACTTTACTCCAGAATTGAAGAGGAGAATCTGATTTCTTGGGGCTTTTTGTTGCTTGTATGACTTCATTTTGTAAGGTGTTACATATATAGAGCATTATAATGCTGAAGATACAGCATAGGTTTTCTAAAACTCAGTCTTGTGTTGTGTTGCTTTAAATGCCAGTCAGTTGGAGTGTAGTGGTTCCTGTAGTTAACTTTTCCCAAGGGAATTCTAGAGATAAAAGCTCTAACCATTGTGACTGAAATTGTGAGTTAGGTGAAATAGTCTACTAAAACAATACTGTGTCTCAGGAAGTATTTATTTAGTATCTAATATGTGCCAGGCATTACTCTTTCCATCTTCCAAAGAAATTAACCTCATTTGTTCTGTGCCTGAGTTATTTCAAGTAGCATTAATTCTCTTTGTCAAATTATGAAAGCAGTCTCAATATGGAAACACTGCTGTCCTCTTTAAGTTGAAGAATGGGGAAGCCATTGAACCGTTTGAAATAAGGGTTGTGGGAAGCTTTTAGAACGAATGGTTCTAATATGCTAAGTTAATGTCTTTTGTGAAATACTTAGGTGAGTTATCATGGACAATGTTTATGCGTTTTCGTCTGTTGTTAAAGCAGTTATTCCGTGTCGTAAATGCTACTTTTTGTCAGTGACCAGCTTTGGAAATGAATTATTACTCAATTACAGTTATATTTTCCTTCAGTTTACAAAGGGGTCCGTGAATACCCCCACTTAGCTGGCATTCAGCAGTCTGGCACCTTCTGTTCAGAGCAGCAGGACACCCATGGGTGACATCAATGAAAATAGCCTAGAACAGTCACAGATACAAAGATGGCAGAAAACACAAGGTCAGATTGTTGGCTTCAGGAAAGGAACACTTCCATTGGCTGTGGAAGACAGTCCCTCTTGGTTCCATCCACATGAAGAGAATCACGTGAGAAGTGGTAGAAAAAGAAGACAAAAACAAAAAAGGGAAAAGAAAAAAAATGGAGAAAAGAGTAAGAGAGAAAAAAGTAGTGTAGCAGGTTAGCTACTTGACCCAGTGTTGTTGGGACAACAGCAGACAGTCACACGTGGATTAGGAGAAGAAAGGGCAGATAGTGGCCTAGAGCAGTCCTTCTTAGACTCACACAGATGCTGGGACTTCTGTTGTTCAAAGGCACGTTGTGATTCACTGTGTCTGGGGCCTGAGAGTCTGCATTTTAACAAGTTGCCAGGTGAGGTTGATGATGATACTCTTACCCCTTGCATCACACTTTTTAAGCAGCAAGGGTCTAGGGCGTTTTGTTTGTGGCCTTTGTTTTGTGTGTGTGGGGGGGGAGGGTATGGTTGATTCTTTTAAAGCACCAGTAATCATCGCTACATTCATTTTAGGATGTGACACGTTGAAGACTTGCTTAGTGAGCAACCTCTCTTTGATTTAGATTTGTGCTGAGCATATGAAGGACGAAACGTGTACTGTTTTCAGAAAATGTTCTAAAGCTTTGTTTCTTGAAACAACACTCATTTCTTTTAAAAGGTAGAGCATATAGGTTATATAGCAGTGAGACTATCAAGGCAGTAGGCTTTTCCCGAGGATTATTCCGTAAACTTCCCTTTTGCCATCACTGTCCTCTGTCCTTTTGGTGACAGCATCGTCTGACATCACTGGTGCTTGTGGCTCAGACAGGTAGGAAAGTCCTGTAGAGCAGCTGGAGGGGTGCCTGCGCTGTGATGGGGATTGTCCTCTGGGGAGATCTTGTGGCTGCCACGTTCACCAGATAACATGGGTTTATGAAATTGTCACATTTCACTTGCTAAGTGTGGATCCCATTAGGCCTGTAACATGGTCCTTAAGTACGTAGTGGTGCTGTTCTTTCCCATTCCTTAGTTTGTGTAGATTATTATAGTGTAATAATAAATCTTGATTTTCTGGTTGGGTAGGTGTATCTTCTCTTCATCAGAAGTATCTTGGCTGTTCTTGACTCTTTCCTCTATAAAATTTTAGATTCAACTTATTAGTTCCATGGGAAGGAAACACCCCTTGGGGATTTTGAGGAGCATTTTATGGAATCTATAGTTGCATTCAGGGGAGAATTATACAATCCTTAAGAAATTAACGGAGCTTAAAAAGTGGATATCCTTATGGGGGAAAAAATGAATTTAGATCCTTGAACACCATATACAGTGATTAAGGACTTAAATGAAAATTTTAGGTATCATTTAGCTTTATTTAAATATATTAATAGGTGAATATTTTTCCAAACTTGAATTAAAAGAAGGATTTCTTATGACACAAAAAGCACTGCCAGAGAAAAGATTTCAGAAATTGGCTGTATTGAAATTAAGACTTTCTATTCATCAAACGACATTTTCAAAGAAAGTGAGAAGACACATTACAAACTGGGGAGAACATATTTCCAACAAATAATAACCAGTAGAAGATTCAATGTGAGGAATATCCAAGGAACACCTACAAACGAATACAAAAAGGACAATTAGCCCAATGGAAAGCTGGGCAAGAGATGTGTAGGAGGCATTTCATAGAAGTGGAGAAACATCAAGATTCGAAGATATCTTAACATAAAGGTAAACATACAAGGGATGTTCGATCTTATGAATACAGGGAAATGCAAATCAAGACCATAGCAACATGCTATTTTATGTCCAGTGTAAGTGGCATAAAGGAAGAATTGTTATCGTATGAAGTTTTTGGAGAAGTGCATCTACATGATTGCTTATAAACTGCTGGTGTGAGAGTAAATGTGCCGGCCACTCTGGAAAACAGTGTTCCATTGTCATGTGCAACAGAACATTTATTGATTGATTGATTGATTGCGGTACGCGGGCCTCTCACTGTTGTGGCCTCTCCCGTTGCGGAGCACAGGCTCCGGACGCGCAGGCCCAGTGGCCATGGCTCACGGGCCCAGCCACTCCACGGCATGCGGGAACCTCCCGGACCGGGGCACGAACCCGTGTCCCCTGCACCGGCAGGCGGACTCTCAACCACTGCGCCACCAGGGAAGCCCGCAACAGAACATTTAGAAATCACTTCCCCACAACCCTAGTTCTAGGTTTGCACTCAGGATAAATTCTTGCATGGTGTATACCAGGAAGCCCATGTGTGAGAATATGCGAATTGTTCTGAGTACCTGGAAACAACTCAATTGCCTATTGACAAGAGACTGGGTCAACAAAGTGTGTTGTGTGCTGCGTATTTTTATTTTATTTTATAAAATATTTATTTATTTATTGGCTGCATCAAGTCTTAGTTGTGGCCTGTGGGATCTTTCCTTGTAGCACGTGGGCTCTCTAGTTGCGGCACATGGGCTCATTTTAGTTGTGGTGTGCAGGCTGAGTTGCCCCGCGGCATGTGGGATCTTAGTTCCCCGGCTAGGGATCGAACCCACGTTGCCTGCATTGGAAGGCAGATTCTTAACCACTGGACCACCAGGGAAGTCCCTGCATAGTTTTTATTTATTTATTTATTTATTTATTTTTTAATTTTTTTTGCGGTACGCGGGCTTCTCACTGTTGTGGCCTCTCCCGTTGCGGAGCACAGGCTCCGGACGTGCAGGCCCAGCGGCCATGGCACACGGGCCCAGCTGCTCCGCGGCACGTGGGATCTTCCCGGACCGGGGCACGAGCCCATGTCCCCTGCATCAGCAGGCGGACTCTCAACCACTGCGCCACCAGGGAAGTGCCCTGCGTAGTTTTTTTTTTTTTTTTTGCAGTACGCGGGCCTCTCACCGTTGTGGCCTCTCTCGTTGCGGAGCACAGGCTCCGGACGCGCAGGATCAGCGGCCATGGCTCACGGGCCCAGCCGCTCCGCGGCATGTGGGATCTTCCCGGACCGGGGCACGAACCCGTGTCCCCTGCATCAACAGGTGGACTCTCAACTACTGTGCCACCAGGGAAGCCCCTTGCATAGTTTTTAAAAAGTGAAATAGCATACAACCTGAGGGCCAAAGCCAGCAAGGCCTGTTTTTGTACTGACCACAAGCTAAGAATGGTTTTACTTAACTGTTGTTTAAAAGTGTTGTTTAAAAGACAGTGACGACACAACCGACATGTTATGGCCTGCAAAGCCTAAAATATTTCCTTTCTGGCCATTTACAGAGTAAGTTTGCTGGTCCCTGTTCTGTAGCTACATGCAAACAATCTGAATGAATCCTAGCAGTGTAATCTTCAGCTGTGCTGTCCAGAATGGTAGCCACTAGTCATTTGTGGCCATTTAATCTTGAATTCATTTATTTTAATTTTTAAAGATTTATTTACTTATTTATTTATGGCTGCGTTGGGTCTTAGCATGTGGGATCTTTGTTGCGGCATGCGGGCTCTTTTGTTGCGGCACCTGGGCTCTTCGTTGTAGTGTGCAGGCTTCTCTCTAGTTGTGGCGTACGGGTTTTCTCTTCTTTAGTTGTGGTGCGCAGGTTCCAGGGCACGAGGGCTCTGTAGTTGTGGCGCGTGGGCTCTGCAGTTTGCAGTATGTGGGCTCTAGCTGAGGCATGCGAGCTCAGTAGTTGTGTCGTGCGGGCTTAGTTGCCCCGTGGCATGTGGGATCTTAGTTCCCTGGCCAGGTATCGAACCCGAGTCCCCTGCACTGTAAGGCGGATTCCTTACCACTGGACCACCAGGGAAGTCCCTTGAGTTCATTTAAATTAAAGAAAATTTAAATTTTGGTTTCTCAGTTGCAGTAGCCACAATAAAGTCAGAACAACTAAAATCAAAACGATTTCTTGGGCTTCCGTGGTGGTGCAGTGGTTGAGAGTCCGCCTGCCGATGCAGGGGACACGGTTCGTGTCCCGGTCCGGGAAGATCCCACACGCCGCGGAGCAGCTGGGCCCGTGAGCCATGGCCGCTGAGCCTGCATGTCCAGAGCCTGTGCTCCGCAGCGGGAGAGGCCACAGCAGTGAGAGGCCCGCGTACCGCAAAAATACAAAAACAAAAAAACGATTTCTTTTAGGACCACACACGGATGACATAAAATACAGAGGAGAGCAAAGGAGTAGTGACCCCAGGATTCAGGGTTGTGGTTACCTTGAATCTGGGGAGGGCGGGGGGAGTTCCAGCCCTCGGTGGAGTTACTGATAGGGTGTGCAGATCCTGCAGCCCACGGTCCTGAGTAAGGTTATTTTACGAGAGTATTTTACAAAAACAGAATTATTTTCTGGGGGGGGGGGAGGGATTTCCGTAAAGGTGTTTTTAATAGCTATAAGCATCTCGCCTGTAAGGATGTGTGGTATGTTTTGAGAGGCCACAAGGTGTCGCTCTTGCTCTTGAAATAGTGACTCAGCATCCTTTTCTTCTCCAGTTAACAGGTCAGTAAGGCTGCCATCTTATCTGTTAGTGTTGGTGTAACCTTGAAACAGACGCATTTGCTCCAGACCTACAGTTGCAGTGCGCCCCCCTCACTTGCAAAGAACTGAGTGCTGCTTATTGAGTTCTGATTTGGAGGATTGTTTCAATAAAGTAGCTTGAGTGTGTTTTTCAAGAAAGTAAAACTTTCTGGTGTCGATTCCTAAAAAGTCCAAAACGTCATTTTTTTTGTTTTTAATAAATAAATAAAGAGATTAAGATTGTTTTTTTCCTACCCTAAATCATTTGCTTACTTTCCTATCATAATGGGAAAAGAGAAGGTTGGCAGGGCAGCATGGCATGAAACAGTTAAAATAAAATATTACACTACAATACTGTGGGTTTTTGGAAATGTATTCCTTAGTTCTTATTGTAATTCTTCCAGCCATAACTCAAAGGTTTTCGCTGTATTTCCTAAATGTAAAGTGCTTATTACTTTTAGCTGGAGGAGAGCAGGAACGTTCAGAAGCAAATGAAGATTCTGCAGAAGAAGCAAGCCCAGATCGTGAAAGAGAAAGTTCATTTGCAGAGTGAACACAGCAAGGCTATCTTGGCAAGAAGCAAACTCGAGTCTCTTTGCAGGGAACTTCAGCGTCACAATAAGACGTTAAAGGTGAGTTGGTTCCTTTTGTTTTTCTTTTTTAATTTTTTAAAATTTATTTTTAGCTGTGCTGGATCTTCATTGCTGTGCGCGGGCTTTCTCTAGTTGCGGCGAGCAGGGGCTACTCTTTGTTGCAGTGCATGGGCTTCTCGTTGTGGAGCACGGGCTCTAGGCGTGCGGGCTTCAGTAGTTGTGGCTTATGGCCTCAGTGGTTGTGGCTCAAGGACTCTAGAGCTCAGGCTCAGTAGTTGTGGCGCACGGGCTTAATTGCTCCGCGGCATGTGGGATCTTCCCGGACCAGGGCTCAAACACTCTCCCCTGCATTGGCAGGTGGATTCTTAATCACTGCAGCACCAGGGAAGTCTGGTTCCGTTTTCTGTTTTTCAGGAGGGCCTGGCTTAGCTTGATTTATAGTCGCTGTGTACCTATTTGAACTAAATCCGTGTCTCTCCTTGGAGACAGGGATGCCACCGTTCTGTTTTGCTTGGCCTTGTGCTTCTTAACGCACCTCATACTTGCTCATACTTGCTCGTGGGGAATCTAGATGAGATTGATGTTTAGACCACAGCTTTCCCACTAGGAGCCATGGCTTAGGAAGCTCAAATTTGCAGTTTCCTGCTGAGCACTGAGGTCGTTCATTAGCACGTGTGAAAAGTGGACATGAAATGAGAAGCCGAGTAGGAGCAGACTTGAGGGAAGGGAAAGGCCCCACTGAGCTCCTCAAGGGCTGTTCGTTGGTTATATCACCGGCCACGCTTGTCCATCCCAGTTCCCCATTGCCAAGTACTTTTAGAAGAGCGCTTATTCCTCGGCTGATTAAAAGACAAAGCAGCGGGTATCCAAAAGTTAGTTGGTACCAACAGAGGAAGAAGGGAAGAAGGCAGAGACACAGGGGTGGGCCTGTCCTCATGTGCAGTTGTGGTGTGATTTTGACTGAGCCGCATTGCTCGTGAGACTCCCCCACCATGGCAGGCACCCAAGGCCCTAGAACATAGGAGCCCTCAGGAAATGGATCTTGACCTGATGTGGGAGCCGTTAGGTTTTCTTTGCTTTTGAATCCTTGGATTTCGGTGTTCACGAAACTGAGTGGTATTTTTTCCCCATAGCAAGTCCACACTTTGATTGGACTGGTAATGCTTTAGACACTAGACACCTAAAGGTCTCTTAGCACTTGGATCTGAGCAAGAGTTGGGACTAAGCTTTTAAGATGCAGATTCCTTTTGTCCCTTGCCATCTAGGGAGTAGAAGGTGCGACTCAGAAAGTGAAGGGCAGCAAGGGATCGCCCTCTTCCGGCTGATTTCAGATGCTGCCCTGCAGGACTAGCCAGGGGGGAGGGTATTTGGGAAACCCGCGTGGAGGGGGCTAGCTGCCTGGCAAGACTCCTTCCTCATCTCTCAGTGTGATCACAGAGCGCTTACTGTAGAGCAGGGCGGGCGGCGCCTCTCTGATTATCTACCTAGGAGAAGCTGCTTGCTTTCAAACGAGAGCCTTCCGGTCCTAAATAAAGGGAAGGAATTCTAGTTCAGAAGCACCACTTCAGGGCAGCAAGCAGTGAACCCACATGGCAGTAGTGTCTTTTGTGGGCGTCTGTGCCATCTTATAGGTCTGTACGATTAACAGAAATTGTTTTGGATAATAAGGAAGAAAATATGCAGCAGGCACGAGAGGAGGAAGAAAGACGGAAAGAGGCCACTGCACACTTCCAAATCACTTTGAATGAAATCCAGGCACAGCTGGAGCAACACGACATACACAACGCCAAGCTCCGCCAGGAGAACGTCGAGCTGGGCGAAAAGCTGAAGAAGCTCATCGAGCAGTACGCACTGAGGGAGGAGGTAGGGCAGCTGGTGTGTCCCCTCACGACGAACCAAAAGCATTCACTAAAGCTCTTCCTTCAGGGTGTTTTAGAACCTTCTTCCTCCAGGGTGTTTTAGAACCCTTGTGTCTGCATGGTGGAAGTCTGGTCTTCCCTCGCAGGACTCGTGGGGACCATACTCGATGGCCTGGAAGTCAGTGGATTTGGGTGCGTGAGGCGATTTCTTGGAGACAGTGTTAAGCACTACTCATCTTCCATGTGATTCTGGAAGATTGTAATTTTAGCATAGATTTTCCCCTTGTCTAGACTAAAAGTGAGTAAATACCTGGCCCCAAACTACACTGTATTTTAGACGTCTATGATAATCTGTATGGTCTACACTATCATTCCATTATGCCTGTGTTTCAGATATTTTTTTTTAGTGGAGGTTTTATAGTATTTGGGAGAAAAAACGAACCTATTTCTAAACCCTTATACACCCAATTGAAGTAAAAAGTTTACTGGAAGGGTCTGTGGCACCTCATCTTGGTCACTGGCCTCCAACTAAGACTTAGTTCTACAAGCCAGTTGGGAAGTCTGGGCGTGGTGTCTAGATTAAATGCAAGTAGGCGATCATGTGCTTTTTTAAAGTTCCTCCCTTTTAGAGGTCAGATGGGCAGGAACAAAGGGTTAGGTTCTTTAAATGACACATTCCCTGCCTTTTAAGTTAGTAAAATGTTCTCTTATGTGTGTTGTATCCCTTATAGAGGTAGCTTAAAATAGCTGATTTAAAAAAAAAAAAGATTGTGGCATCTCTGTGGGTTATTTTATCCAGTTTTCAAGGCAAACTTTATATTAGTTTTCCATATAGCCCTTTAAAAACTGTTAGTTTTTTTAAAGATTTTCTTTTTATCACTCTCGATGCTTTTTGCTTACCTTTTCCCCCCTTATTATTATGGAAAATTATAAACGAAGAAAGTAGAGACTGTATCACCTGGTTTTAGCAAATGAAACCACAGTTTCAACTATATTCCCATCACTTTCCCCTGGGTTATTTTGAAGCAAATCCAAGGTATCAGTCCATTCATATATATTTGAGGGTGTACCTCACAAAGACTAAGGATTCATTTTTAGATGTGACCACAATACCATTTTCATACCTGAAAAATTAGCAGTAATTATTTAATAATAAAATCTAGTCATCGTTTACATTTTTCCGATTGTCTCCCCGTTTTTTTTAAAAAAAGAAAAAACCTATTTGAATCATCCAGATAAAGCCCGTCTGCTTCACTGGCTGACGTGTGTCAAGTCTCTAACATAAACATTTCCTTTTCTCTCTTTTTTATTCTTACAGTGTGTTTGTTGAAGAAACTTTTTTTGTCCTAGAGAATAAATTTTCTATTAGATTATAAAGCCCTCACTTTTCTTAAATTATTGTTTTAGTTTTGTAGTTTAATATGACACATTATAGATGCAGAAAATTTGAAAGCTATGTATGTTGAAACCACATTACCTGTGAGCCTTATTCAGTTTGAGTATTATTGAATGTTCCTTCCTTGGTCAGGGAGGGATGTTCTGATGACTTTATTGTACATAAACAACCACTTAATAATTTCACTTGGAAATCATAATGACCTTTTATCAAATTTATCTGATAAGTGCCAGGCACCGAGCACCTTACATAGTATAGCCGTTGCGTTGGCCTTTACAGTGCTGCAGTGTGGGTGTGGCTGCCCCCCACAGGTGAGGGGACTGACGTTCAGCAAGGGGGAGAATTCGACTGGGGCCATTCCTCCCATCACAGCATGCTGCCTCCAATTGAGAGATTTGGGAAAATTTAATGGGGAGAAAAAAATATCCAGTAATTATGTGTATGATGTATTATGGGTTTAACAGTTTGATCTCCGTAGCCGTCTTTTTCTTGGTACAATTTGAGCTTCATTTTCACCTTACGGCAGAAATAGTATGAGGCCGGCTGCTGAGGTGCTGCTGGGCCATCTCCGGAGGGAGGGATGCCGACACAGGCTTCTGCCAGCACAGCATGCAGACAGGCACCTTGCTGGTATTAGCCCCGGTGGTATTAGCAGGAAAAGCAGCCTCATGAGTGAGGTCTTGTAACTTGTGTCGTGTTTCCTCGTCATCCTGTCCCTTATTTCATTAAGTGACGGAAGAAATTTTACGTTCCCCGCAGCACATTGATAAAGTATTCAAACACAAGGAACTGCAGCAGCAGCTTGTGGACGCCAAACTGCAGCAGACGACACAGCTGATAAAAGAAGCTGATGAGAAGCATCAAAGAGAGAGAGAGTTTGTAAGTTTGCAATTTCTTAAAAAAAGAAATGATTGCCAAAATTGTAACCAAAGCCATTTAAAACATTTAAACTTATTCTACATTTAAATTAGCACTGGGTTGTGCTAATTGTTTTTTTCTCTAGATTGTGAAGGGCATGTGTGTGTTAGAAAACATTAGCTTTTTCTTTCTATTTAACTTTATATACAGAAGATACACTGGAGAGATTAGACCAAGTTACTGCAAAGACCTGCACTGATAGGACTTTTCTGTGCTTAGAATATTTATTTCACTTTTTAGATAATGGCCACCAAGTTTAATAATTATAGCAGTATTTAACACATTAAATTTGGGGATTCGATTTAATAGCAAGCTTACCAAACATGGGTGTCCTTCATACTGTTACAGTTTATTTCAAACAAGTAACTTGAAACTAGGGAAACTTATTTGTTTACTCTGGTATAATTTTCTGAAAAACTTTAACAGAATTCTCTACATCCTAATCACTCAGCATTATTCTCAGAATGTGTGCTCAGATTATATGGCCTGTCAGTAATTGTGAATACAGTGGAATGTCATTGGGTTTGTATATTTAACACATGCAAATTTAACTTTACCTGCTTAACCAAAAAAAAAAAAAAAAAAAAGTCAGAAGTGGTTATGATAATGAGGACGGTCCCATGCAGATTTCACTTAAGTAACCTAGGCCCTGAGGCGAGCCAGGTCTGAAGACTCGGGTCCTGAGTGGCCCTCATGATGTGAACATGTCACTCTGAGTGTGAGTCTAGGGTTAAGAGAGAGACATTTTTCATACACCGTGGTCGTTCCATGTGAACTGACAGCGCCGTCCCATGCATAACTGAAGAGACAGTTGTCATTTCCCAAGTTAGAATAGAAATATGATACACATATTTAAATAAATACATACGATACATCTATTTCTGGTTGGTTTTAAGGACTTTTCAAAACCTACTGGACTAAGTGTGACATTTTACTTCAGGGACTGAATTTCACAGCTGCCTACTATGCAATTTCACTACATAATTTCCTTAAACTCAAGTATATAAATTAAAGCTCCCATCCCATCACCACCCCTACCCCCACCCCCAGCTTTAAAAAAAATGTGATCAGAAACCAGGTTCCTGATTTCATTGTTTTGCTCCATACAGTGCCTCATCTTGCCTCTCATGGAGCAGAGGGGCTTTCTAATTTTTTTTTCTTTTTTGGCCACACCACATAGCATGCGGGATCTTAGTTCCCTGACCAGGGATCGAACCTGTGCCCCCTGCAGTGGAAGCGCAGTCTTAACCACTGGACCGCCAGGGACGTCCCAGAGGGGCTTTCTAAATGACCCAGATAATGTCGAGATTCTCAGCCATGTTTTCTGCTCAATACTAGACTTCTCATTATTTTCATCTAAAAGACAACAGTTTAACCCTGAGTTTTGTAAACCTATTATTAGGCCTCCTGGGTACTTCTTCTAAGCAATAAAAGAGTATTCCTACATTCCTAAGTGTTAACAATGGAACAGATCAAAGATACAGGTAATTAGCAATTGATGTGACAGAATGTTTCATTCATAGAGTCGTGGTTCTTGCTAAAATAATGAGTGGAAGGGTTAAGCCTAACTATCTGGTCGTTGGACGTTGTAGTCATATTTGTAATGACTATTAGTATTTTGCCAGAATGTTTCTGTCTTCTAGTTATTAAAAGAAGCAACGGAATCAAGACACAAATATGAACAAATGAAACAACAAGAAGTACAACTAAAACAGCAGGTAACTTGACGGCAGGGGTAGTAGAATTTGTAAGAAAAAAATCTATGGTTCATTTGATACATACCTTGAACCTCCTCTAAGATGATTTTGCTTGTTCCCAGCAGACCTGAGAGTAGATCACACGTCCCTCTTGGAGTTTCCATCTTCATTTAGGGTGACCACCTCATCCTGATTTGCCTAGGACTTTCCTGGTTTTAGCACTCGGTCCCAGGAATCAGGCAGAAGGGACAGTTTGTCCCGCTATGTGCAGGTCCTCCTTCCAGTATCACACGTATTTCCTCCCTTTCTCTGTCTGTTCCCATGTGTGTCAGCTAATTTCCTACTAAAGAAAAACTGATAAATCTTCAGATTTTAGTTCTTTTTTGTGAGGTTGAACCATATGAAATTGCTGATACTTATTTGACCTACAAAATGGCATTTTCATATAGTGTAACGTAAAATCTTTAAAATTTTGTGCTATGAGCCTGTAACCTATTTTAAAAAACTACCTATTGATCATGCATTTCCACTCCCAGGTAGAGTATGGAGGTGGTGGCCACCTTAATGCGGGCCCCCAACTTTCCTTCCTCCCTCCCTCCCTTCTTCCCCTGTACAATATTGTTCACTATAGCCACCATGCTGTACATGAGATCCCTGGAACTTATTCATCTTCTGATTGAAAGTTTGTACCCTTTGACCAACATCTTCCCCTTTCTCCCCGCCCTCCACCTCTGGCAACCACCATTCTACTCTGTTTCTTTGAGTTTGGCTTTTTTAGATTCTACAGGTAAGTGATTATCATACGGTATTTAGTATTTGTCTTTCTGTGTCTCACTTATTTCACTTAGCATAATGCCCTCAAAGCCCATCCACTGTGTCACAAATTGTAAGATTTTCTTCTTTCTTATGGCTGAATAATATTCCATTGTGTATATACACCACATTTTCTTTATCCAGTTATATGTTGATGGACACTTAGGTTTCTTCCATACCTTGGCTATTGTGAATAATGCTGCAATGAACATGGGAGTGCTGATATCTCTTTGAGATCCTGTTTTCATTTCTTTTGGATATATACCCAGAAGTGGAATTTCTGAATCATATGGTGGTTCTATTTTTAATTTTTTGAGGAGTCTTTATACTGTTTTCCATAGTGGCTGCAGCAGTTTACAATTCCACTGACAGTGCACAAGGTTCCCTTTTCTCCACACCCGCTCCAGCATTTGTTAACAGGTGTGAGGTGATATCTTACTGTGGTTTTGATTTGTATTTCCTTGATGACTAGTGATGCTGAGCACCTTTTCATGTACTTGTTGGCCATTTGTATGTCTTTGGAAAAATGTCTATTGAAGCTGGTTTTTAAGTTAAGATTTAAAAAATTTTTTTAATTTATTTTTTGCTATTGAGTTGTATGAGTTCCTTATATATTTTGGATATTAACCCTTTATCAGATATATATGGTTTGTAGATATTTTCTCCCATTCCGTAGACTGCCTTTTCATTCTGTTGATTGTTTTTTGTGCAGAAGCTTTTTAGTTTGATGTAGTCCCACGTGTTGATTTTTGCTTTTGTTGCTTGTGCTTTTGTTGTCATATCCAAAAATTCATTGCCAAGACCACTGTCAAGGATCTTTTTAACCTATGTTTTCTTCTAGGAGTTTTACAGTTTCATATCTCCTGTTTAAGTCCTTAACCTATTTCAAGTTAATTTTTGTGACTGGTACAAGATAGCAGTCCAGTTTCATTCCTCTGCATGTGGTTATCCAGTTTTCCCAACACCTTTTATTGAAGATACTTTCCTTTCCCCATTGAGTATTCTTGGCTCAAATACTTGAGCCAAGAATATTATTGTCAAATATTATTGACCATATTTCTCAAATATTATTGACCATATTTGTGTGGGTTTATTTTTGTTTTGTTTTGTTTCAAATTTATTTATTTATTTTTTGGCTGTGTTGGGTCTTCGTTGCTGTGCGCAGGCTTTCTCTAGTTGGGGTGAGCAGGGGCTACTCTTGATTGTGTTGTGCAGGCCTCTCATCACGGTGGCTTCTCTTGTTGCAGAGCATGGGCTCTAGGCGCGTGGGCTTCAGTAGTTGTGGCACATGGGCTCAGTAGTTGTGGCACACGGGCTTAGTTGCTCCGCAGTATGTGGGATCTTCCCGGACCAGGGCTTAAACCCATGTCCCCTGCCTTGGCAGGCAGATTCTTAAGCACTGCGCCACCAGGGAAGTCCCTGTGTGGGTTTTTTTGGGGGGCTCTCAGTTCTGACCCCGTTGGTCTGTCTCTGCTTTTAATGCCCATAGTATATTGTTTTGGTTACTATAGCTTTGTAATGAAGCTTGAAATCAGGGAGTGTAATACCTCTAGCTTTGTTTTCTCAAGATTGCTTTGGCTATTTTGTTCTGTTTGTTTGTTTCTGTGGTTCCATACACATTCTAGGGTTATTTGTTCTATTTCTATGGCAAATGCCATTGGAGTTTTGATAGGGCTTTGGCTAGTGTGAACATTGTTAACAATATTTACTCTTCTGATCCATGAACACAGGGTACCTTTCCACTTATTTTTGTCTTCAATTTCTTTCATCAATGTCTTACAGTTTTCAGTGTATAGATTTTTCATTTCGTTGGTTAAATGTATTCCTAAGTATTTTTTTAATGCTATAGAAAATAGGATTATTTTATTTATTTCTGTTTATTCCTTTTTCAGATATTTTGTTGTTAGTGTATAGAAACATAACTGATTTCTGTATGTTGATTTTGTATCCCGAAACCTTACTGGATTTATTCTACCATTTTTTTGTGGGGTCTTCAGGATTTTCTATATATAAGATCATGTCATCAGCAAACAGACAGTTTTGCTTATTCCTTTCTGCTTTGGATGCTGTTTATTTCTTGTTTAATTGCTCAGGCTAGGAATTTCACTATTGTGTTGAATAGAAGTGGTGAGAGTGGGCATCCTGTCTTGTTCCTGATCTTAGAGGGAAAGCGTTCAGCCTTCAACTGACTGGAGTGTGATGTTAGCTGTGGCTCTGTCATATATGGCCTTTATTATATTAAGTATGTTCCTTCCTTGTACCCAGTTTGTTGAGCGTTTTTTTGTTTGTTTTGCTTTGTTTCGTCTTGGCTGCACTACGTGGCTTGTGGGATCTTAGTTCCCTGACCAGGGATTGAATCCGTGCCCTTGGCAGTGAAAGCGCAGATTCCTAACCACTGGACCACCAGGGATTCCCTGTTAAGCATTTTTATCATGAATTTATGTTGAATTTTACCACATGCATTTTCTGCATCTATTAGATCATACGATTTTTGTCTTTCATGCTATTGTATTAACGTGGTGTGTCACATTTATTGATTTGCCTATGTTGAACCATCCTTGTAGTTTTCTTATCTGGCCTGTACTGTCTTATCTGGCTTTGGTATCAGGGCAATGCTGGCCTTGTAGAATGAGTTCAGGAGTATTCCCTTCTCTTCACTTTTTGGGAAGAGTTTGATAAGAATTGGTGTTTGTTCTTCTTTCAGTGTTTGGTAGAATTCACCCATGAAGCTGTCTAGGCCTAGGCTTTTCTTCGTTGCCTCCCTGCTTTTCAGTCCAGACCCCTTAGGTTTGTTCTAATGCAGTCTTTCTCTGTGGTGCCTTGTATGGAGTAAGGGTAGCAGATGCCTCCCCACTCAAAGAAGAGGTACAGGAAGGACTTCCCATGTCTTCACAGACAGGTGAAATTAGGCATTTGTACCTACAATTCACCCTTTCTCAGAAAAGTAGATTACATTTTGATGAAAAAATGTATTACTCATTTTGAAAGTTTATTATGTAACAAGTTTTTTAAATGTAAGGACTCTAGATTAGTTCTAAAATGCAGACTGGCCTGAATCTGTATGAACACATTTCTTGAGTGCTGTTTGTCTTTGGGTGCGTTTTACAGCGTGGTGACACTCGTTTCCTATAAAGCTAGCCTAACTTAGAGTGAAAACTGAAGAAGTCTTTTGAACTTTCCACCATAAGTTATTGTGCTAGAATGCTTCTAGGAAACTTTGAACCCCTTACTAGCCCTATAAATTCAGTTGTCCACATAAATGGAGAAGAGAATCAATGTGGAAAACGTATAAAAAGTCTATAGATAGCTTTGGAAGATGGACTTTAATGCAGGGCCCCAGAGGGCCCTTCTACCGAGTTCACAGGCAGCTCCAGTTCTGTTGTACTGTTAGCAGTGCAGCTTCTCTTGTCTGTGATCTGTGTCGCCCTGAGTCATGTTATCTGATCGTTAATTTGTTTCCTTTGCTGCCGCCTCTTCCTTTTCCTGCTCCCCAAATGTGCTGTTCTTCCCAAGAGTCCATCTCATTCTCTGCTCTTGCCCACCATGTCCGTTTCCAGGCTTTGTTGATGACCTTAGTCTTATTGGTGTGTTTTGACCAATTTTGTAATCTAGGCCCTTAAGTCCAAGATGGTAGTTGCCACTTACTCATTGCCCAGAGGGGGCCAGCGTTGAACTCTGACGGGACAGTCCACCTGGATGTTCTGTCTTTGATAAAAACAGACCATGCTAAGACTGCCATAACTTCTAATCTCCCTCAGGTGCTGGAACTGCTCCACCAGTCTGCCCGAGCCTCACCGCTGTTCCGACCCCAGGCCAGCGGCCCTGGCGGCTCTGTCACCATGTGCCCCTCTATGGACTGCTCTGCTTGGAAATCCTCTGCGCTATTCTCTTCACCCTGAAATTTCTGTTGGTCCCGGCCTTCAGCCTCCCCCTCCTGGGGGCGTGCTTTGGCTGTCTTATGGTAGCTTCGCCTGGCCTGTTGCCATTGGTAGCGTCGCTTTTGGTCCGCGTCTCCTTCCCACACAGCGGAGCTGGCCTCCCGTCTTTCCACCGGCTGCTCCGCTCCCTCCCAGGGCATCTCCCCTCCCGCCCTGGTCTTGGTTTCTCTTTATGCTCCGCACACAGCACTGCTGAAGGTGGACAGGCATCGCTGACGCTGTTTCTTGGCCGCTGGTGATCTTTTCTTCTCCGCTTTCTTTATATGTGCTGTGTGATCTTGAGCAAAGCACTTTATTCCTCCAGGCCTGTTTCCTCATCCTGAAATAATGCAGTTACATTAGGTGGGCTCTCAGGGTTCCCACCTTGTCTGAAATGAAATAATTCAGCCTGCCCTTGAGACCTAGCTTGGGCCTCAGCCACAAGGAGCTTCCCTAACTATTCTATTCTGACCCCTACCGCGCCTCCCCCCACCCCTGGCTTCTGTTAATTCCTGTCCTGGGGGAGAAGGTGACTCTGTGTTCTAAATTCTGCTTGCCTTATCGGTTAGTGCCTTATTTTCCCAGCTAGAATAAAAATTCCTTAAGGGTGGGAGTTAAAAGAAAAATTGCTGTTTCTACTTCTTTCAGCTTTTTTCTCTTAACTATACTCCCACTGAATTCTTTCTCCCCTAACCACACCAATCCTTTGGCTTCTGTTTCATTTTCCTGCCTACATTAAGAAAAGAGATATCCCTGATTTCAAGCTAGGAACTGTGCAGGTGGTATTCTAAGAGAATGATCTTTTTCCAAGGACAATTTTTCAAATATAAGGAGAGGAGGTAGTTCATAAAGGATTAATTGTATGAAATTTATAGCTATTCCACATACTTCAGTTTTTATTATAATTGGCGGAATGGAGCTAATATTTGTACATTTTAAACAGTTTCATCTAAAGATGGTGAGGTTAACATAACTTCCTAAGTTTCAGTGCATTCCAGTGGGTTCTTAGAACTGCAGCCATTGATGTCTGGGGTCGAGGATTGGCTGTGCATTTGTTCTTATTTCTGTCGCTTATAACAGGCAACGTTTAACCATATTATGTTCTTTTTGAAAGTGTTTGGGATTTTAAATCATTTACCTAGAACTCTGAATTTTTTATACTTGTTTTCTGTAGCTTTCTCTTTATATGGATAAGTTTGAAGAATTCCAGACTACCATGGCAAAAAGTAATGAACTGTTTACAACCTTCCGGCAGGAAATGGAAAAGGTATTTGCCTATTTTTAGTGGAGTATTGCCTAAAGGGGAATTTATATAAGAAGCTATTTTAAGCATGATTGCTACTTGGATGAGTTCATGTTTTTACTGTACTGTCTTCATTTCATCTCTTCTGATCCTCCAGTGGCATCATGTTTAGTCACTTTGCCCTCAGTAGTACCCCATGTAGCTAGTGATCTCTAGGCCCTCACAGTTGTCTTTATTAAAGTTAACTCCTCTATTAAATACAATTTGTTGCTAGCCGTAAAGCGGTGTCTTTACTTGCTTCAGGTGATACCTCCCAGCCCCACCCCACACCCTTTTCACAAAGCTCGATGTCCTTGGAGATCAAATTATTTAAAGACAACCACGCCCAGAACAGTAACTACGTATTTTGGTTGGTCGATACAGATCAGTGTTTCTACCTTTTTAGCTTTTTTTTTCCTTCTTCTTCTTCGTTTATACTCCCACTGAATTCTTTCTCCCTCAAGCAAACCAATTTTTTGGCGTCTGGTTCTTTTTCCTGCCTGTGATAAGGCAGGCGGTATCCTCGATATTAAACTGAGAACTAGTATGCGCACGGTCAGGGGGTGGGGCGGGCTGTAGAGATAAGGGAACCTTGAATTTAAATTTGCAATTGTGTCGATTCGCAGATGACAAAGAAAATTAAAAAACTGGAAAAAGAAACGATAATATGGCGGACCAAATGGGAAAACAATAACAAAGCACTTCTGCAAATGGCTGAAGAGGTGAGGTGGTTTCCCGCGGGCTCATGATGTTCAGGTAGCTGACAGGGCAGGGGGACGTGCCTTGTGACACTGCCGTCCTAGCCGAGGGCTCTGGCCAGAGCTGCTGAGTGGGATCTGTCCCGGCAGGAGTCGCAGCTAGAGTCCCAGGTGACGTGGGCTTTCCCACCGCTCAGCCGGCGTTTGATTGACTGGGTCTGGGGCTGAGGGTCGGGGAATCTGCCTTCCGACCAGGTGCCCACCTGGCCAGCACAGGCCACTGACTCGGGTGCCTCTCTCTCCACCTCGACTTACTCTTTCTGAAAAGGTAGCATAGTACTTTTTGCCAGTCTTACGAAGCTGAGATGTACTGTTTGCAAACACTAAATATCACACCTTAAATCCTGTTCTCATCTGAGGATTGGTAAAAACAAGAGAAATCTAGGTGGAAATAAGATGAGTCCTCCTCTTTTTTAAGCAGGCCCTTCATTTTTTATCCGCTAGTCTTTGGTGGTGAGTATCTTCAATTTCCTTAGTAATTCATCAATACAAAATGCTTTTAAAAGTGGGCTTTGGTCTTTTTTTTTTTTTTTTTTTTTTTTTTTTTGCGGTACGCGGGCCTCTCACTGTTGTGGCCTCTCCCGCTGTGGAGCACAGGCTCCGGGCGCGCAGGGTCAGCGGCCATGGCTCACGGGCCCAGCCGCTCTGCGGCGTGTGGGATCTTCCCGGACCGGGGCACGAACCCGTCTTCCCTGCATCGGCAGGCGGACTCTCAACCACTGCGCCACCAGGGAAGCCCAGCTTTGGTTCTTTTTAAGAAACATGACGGGGAATTTCATTTTGTCACCCCAGAACCACGTTAATTGGTGTCTGTAGCTATGTGTGCAGAAGGCAGGTGGCGGGACGTTGGGAGGTGTTGAAGAAACTGAACATGTTCAAGAGGTGACCCAACAAGTGGCTCAAAAGACTTAAATTTGTTGTATCCGGTAACCTAACTTGTATTCAGTTGGGTTACATAAATCCTGCTTTTTCCTCTTTGCAGAAAACTGTGCGAGATAAAGAGTACAAGGCCTTTCACATAAAACTGGAACGGCTGGAGAAGCTGTGCCGGGCCCTGCAGACGGAGAGGAACGAGCTCAGTGAGAAGGTCGAGGTGCTGAAGGAACAGGTCTCGGGGAGGGCGGCGGGCGGGGGCCCAGCGCCGCCCAGGGCCCAGCCCTGCGCTGCCCCGGCTTCTGCCGAGGAGCCCAGCGCCGCCTGGCAAAGCACTGCCCGTGTCAGCCCGGAGGCCGAGTCCCTGGGTGCCGGGCCCAGCATCGAGTCAGTTGACTGAGATCAAGTATGATCACTGTATCGAGAGCTCTATTTTGTGTATAACTTTCTCTGTTAGTAGTAACTTGGTTTTGTGGTGAAAATTTTCTTACTTTTTCTACCATATCTGTATTTTCTTAGAACTACTGGACTTATGTGGTACAGGAGGCTGCTTGGCAGGTTTGAATAGTTTCTCTCTACATTTTCCTCAGCTGTGTTGCACATCTGCCTCTTTCCCCTTCATCGGAATGCATGTGCTCATTGCCTTTCTCCCTCTCCCCTGCTGCTTGCACAGAATTGTCCGAATTAAAATGTCACTCACCAGGGCTGACCATTACAAGGGAACTTTGTTCTGATAACGGTTCCCCACCCCCACCCCCACCCCCGCCCCGCGGCTTGTGGGATCTTCGTTCCCTGATGAGGAATTGAACCAGTCCTAACCACTGGACCGCCAGGGAAGTCCCTGATAATGGTTCCTGATGTGAAAACAATACTCGTTTAAACATCCTGCCCCTCCCGCAATTAATATTACTCAAAGAAAAATATCAAGGTGATTAGATATTTGTCTAATAGCCCATTTTAAATGCCAAGTAAAAATAAAACTCTAGGCTTGGGTCAGAAACAAGCATAGCATATTTGATTCAAATTAGCTTTTTGATATTTATATCACTTGACAAATTGAGGTGGCTGCAAGCCTAGACTTGGTTTTGGCAGAATATGTACATAAAGGTGTAACTTTTAAACAAAGTAGTATATACAGGCAAATCCTTGGAGAGACAGGGCTAACGTTTATGTGATTAAAAACAGTCCCACCACTGTTTTCAGGATAGAAGCAGTATCTGAATTTGGACCACCTGGATGCCCGCTGTGTGGGGAGCCTGGTGGTTGGTTTGCGTGCGCATCCTCCACTTCCCACGGAGGGCTGCCACTGACAGTCCTTTGTCAGTCAGTGTAAGGCGATGAGGATAAAATCATGTGTAGCTTTCCTTAAGCGGAAGTCCCTCCACTACCTTCTGGCTGCTTGAAAGTTGGTGTCCAACTGTTCCGACAGTCCAAACAGCACCGTTCTCCAGGGTTTTTTAAAGGGAATTTTAATTATGATCATGCTAACTGAATGAAACTGATTCCATTTCTAAAACAAAGACTGGAACCAGCATTAACTTTGAGGAAACTTGGCAGAGAGTAGCCAGGATCTATTTATTACTTATGCTTTCAGTCTGTTTCTGCCCCTTTTCTTAGTGTTTTTTTGGGGTTTTTTTTTTTTTTTTTTTTTTTTAGTAAAAACCAGTATTATCAAGGTGTCTACACTTGGAATGGGGGACTTCGGAAATGCAGCACATCACTTTTGGATTTGCTCTCTAACTTCCTTTGTTCTTCACAGTGTCACATGTGGTCGAGTTTATACACATCATTAGCCAGGCTGCACTGATGAGAGTTTTGACTTTGTCCCTGGTATAATTTGCATTGAAATACTTTATGAAATAAAAAGGCTCTATTAGAACTGATGTTAGCACATTCCACTGAGCAAAACTATCAAACTGACACTTCTTATATTGCTTACTGGACCGAATAAACTCCCTTCTGTCCAGTTAAAAGGGTTTTTCTCTTTGTTAAAGTTTTATTTGTCCTGTCACGTTCATGGTCTAAACTGGGTTGAAGAATTGAAAACTGTCCAATAGATAGGCAACAGCGCCTGGAGTGGCAGATTATATCTAAGCTTCCGCCATCAGTCATGTTAATCAAAGGGCCAGACAGTGAAGGAAAAGAAACCCACAAAGTTGGTTATCTAATTACTGTGCAAATGAGTCGGAAGCAAAAACAAACACATCCTCCTCCAGCAGCCTTTTATAGATACCCCCTTCGGTTACTAAATGAAATATTGGACTCATTTCCCTGAGAGGAAATGCAGGTATACATCAGAAGTACACTCTACTGTAAAATTGGTACTAATGATCCCATTTCACAAGCGCTCTGCTGGATGTACAGCTCTGACCATCTTAAGCCATTTGTGTAGCCCGCCACGTTTCTTTGTGGTGCTTGTCCTGTGTGGAAGATTGTAACGGACCTGTTGCGTGTTTTCAAGGGCTTTGTAAAGCGACATGATTTACAGTACTTGGCCTGCTGCTTTTGGCTTACTGTGTATTTTTAGCTAGATGCTCTCATGGTGTTTAAAGGACATGGATTCTCTCTGGGGTGCATTTGGTATCCTTTCAGAATCTCTCCTTCCATTACCCTGTGAATAAATACAAACGGGACCCTCTGAGAAGGACACGCTCCTAAAGCAATCACCTCGCCAGCCCAGTGTTGTGGCTTTGTAGCACACCCTGTTTCTACCACATTCTAGAACACTGTAATGCTACTAAGGCTGGCCCAGGAAAGATTGAAATGTCAAATTTGCTTCAACTGCATTTGCTGCACCATCATGGAATCTTGATGTATATTATTTATAGTGGCAGGAGACTCCAAGGAGTAGAGAAAACTTGGGTCTTGGCTAATGGACCATTTCATCCTCAGACTTGTAGGAGTACATTTCTTGGTCTTGAGACCAGTATTTTTTAGTTATGTATGCAACTGCCTTTACTACACCTGGTTGTCAATTCAATTCTCAGGTGTTGCAGAAAAATCTACCTCTTTCAGACTGTAGATGGAAATAACTGTGAAAAAATGATGCAGATATCTTCTAGTTTGTGCTAAACACACTGCTTTATTTTTACAGCCCACGTCTTTCATGAGGATACGAATTGTTAAGAGGCAGTCTTGTTTTGCTTTTCAAAGACATTTTGTAGAGATTTTTCACTAATGTGAATCTGATTTTATCTACTCAATTCTGTATAGATTAAGTAAATATGTATGATAAACTTAACAGCTTCTGTGTATTCTTTTGTTGCCCATGTGACCTTAATGCCGATCAAGTGCAAAGACAGTTGTAGATACTGTTCCTTGTGCCTTAAAAAATAGTTTCATTATTGTATGATTCAAGAAAGAAGATGGGGCACCAGCCACTCAGATTGGGTGACAGAAGACGAGTTTTATGTAGCCAGACCCTTTTTTTAACCTCTAAAATAGAGAACTAGGAAAACTCTACAGTGTAGTTGCTGTCAGAGCTTCAAAAATCTACAAGGACTGGATTTCTTCAGCTTGGGTGCTCTTAGCACATTGCAGGGTGTGCCTATCTCAACAGCAGGAGAGTAGGTATGTACACAGGGGCACATAGGAAAAGACCTTATTTGATGGTGAACAAAAAGTATTTAAGCACATATAGTCAAATATACGAAGGAGTTGGCAAACTTTTCCTGTAAGTCAGGTAAGTCAGCAAGTAAGTATTTTAGGATTACTGTGGTTGTTTCTTCCTAAACAACAAACAACCTTTAAAAATCAATGTAGAGAATTCCCTGGCTGGCCAGTGGTTAGGACTCTACGCTTTCACTGCCTGGGGCCCAGGTTCAATCACTGGTCAGGGAATGTGCAGTGCGACTGACTGACTCACTAAAATGCTTAAAAAATATTTCTTTAAAAAAAATCAATGCGAAAACCATCCCTAGCTGGCAGGCCTCACAGAAGAGGTTGAGGGCCAAGCTGCAGGCCAGTCTGTCCCCTTTGCTCACCTGCCACACAAGCTTTTCTTTCTTGGGGAGAAATCTCGTGTTTGTTTAAAGCTGCCCAAGTTAAGGCAGAAATAGCATATGGGTCAAATGACATTAAGTTTTAGGTAGTTCTAGATTCACCAATCAAGCACAAAATACAGACACCTAACTTCTCCCCACGTCTGCATAGGATACCATCGCGTACCTTGGAAAGAAATTCAGGTAGTTCTCAGCATGTATACCCTGACAGCCTCCTCATGAAGGGACATACATAGATCCATCCATACACACACACACCCCCCCCAACCCAGGTTCTAAAAGAATAAAACAAAGTTTATTTTAAAACTTTATTTCTGCAAAGCCAATCAAGAAGTGTTGGAGGGAAAAAGTGTAAAAGTTAATTATTCTTGCATATTTAGGAAGAGCAAGCACTTAGTTTGAGAAAACAAGGACTTAAAATAGTTGAATCAAAGGCAGTACCCTGCTACTGTATTTTAAAACAATGGCTGATGATCTTTCTTAAGCAACATTCCTTTCTTCCCTAAAAGCTACAATATGATACAGTACGCAATAGCTCACTTGAAAAGTGCTAGGATCAGAAGGTAAAGAACGCCATATGCCACCCCACTTAGACTTTCTACTATACAATGCCATTTTGGCGCTTGATAAATCAAGCATTTGTGTAGCATTACATTCAACAGAAACGTTTCTCATACTTTGGGTTTAAGATCCTTGCCCCTCCAGTTCCGATGTTGTGACATCTGACTCTTCATCATTGTAAATATTTTCAGCCTGGAGACAACCAAATAAAATCAGAGGTAAAACTCCCCAAAGATTTTACAAGACTATCTAAAAATAGCATTCACTAGTTCTATCCAGATTTTAGCTGTCACTGGCCAGCGTGATTTAGTGCTGGAAATTAAATGTGGACACATTTTGGAGTAAAACTTAGTTTCCTTTTTGTTTTACCCCCAAAGACCAATAAATTTCATGAGGAAAAGGCACGCCAGTGTTCTCAAAAATTATTTGCCAGCATGTAACTCCACACACACACCTAGCTGCCCATGCACTACTACTTATTTCAGTTATCCATAAAAGGTGTTTTCCAAAAGCATTTCAGACACTTCGACGGAGTGATAGTCCTGAAGTGCTTAGTGCACATCACCACAGAACTCAGTATCTCAGTGTGAACGCACTGATGTTTCCTCCCGTATCCTTCATGCCTACGACATATCAGACACTGGACATGGAGCAGTGATGCCAAGAGCCCAGCTGATAAAGGGCGTAACGATCATGAAAATCGGAGCAGGTGCTATGTCTACCTCAACGTGCACAGATTTCTCCCAACCCAACAGGTGCATATTGAACTTAAAGACTGCTGTTAAAATGGAAAAAGGTCTTTTCAGACTTTCTATAAATATTTGATATAATATGTACCTAAATGTTTGATATATGTCTATTACATTACATCATTAGTAAAATCTCTCCAAGATAGTCATTGAGGAAAAATAAATACTTTAGGCTCACCATTTGCCATATCTGCATGATGTTATCCTCGGACACCGAGCAAATGACCCAAGGCTCATTGGGGTTCCAACTAAAATCTGATATCTTGGCGGTGTGTCCTCCATGAATAAACTGTTAATAAGAAGAAAAAAAGCCTTGGTTTCATATCTCATGTTAGAAGTTAGTTTTTAGAGCATCAGTCTTGTAACGGGTCGCTGAACTGCAGTTTGGAGTGAGGGTGGTACAGGCTTAGTAAGCCAGCCCTCCACCACTCTTGATTTTGGCAACTTCCAAACCCTCCAAAAAAGGTGATAGGATAGTACAACGAACGCCTGGATAACCATCACCTAGGTTCCCCAAATACTATTTCGTTAACACACCACCTGCTGAGCCACCACAAAGTTGCAGACAGCACACCTAACCCCTAAATACTTCAGCCTGCATCACCAAAAACAAAGGACATTTTCCTTCACGACCACAGTGCCATTTCCATAGCTAATATAATTAACACTAAAATTCTGCCTCATTAGCAAATATACAGATACAAATATTCAAGGTCATACATTTCCAGGATGTCTTACGTTATACATACTCTCCTAAAACTGGCCAACCTGGAGTCTCCTGGTTCTTCTGTGGCCCCCTGAAAGATCCCCTTCTCCCCCTTACTAATGGAAAGGCATACTTCTCAGCCATCCTTCAATCTCCCCTAGGCACACTGCCCCAAGGCTGGGGGAAAAAAAGAATTCTTGGGACTCCAGAAGGTCCCCCATAAGACCTAAACCGAGGTATTTGCTAAGAAATGCTGAAGCGGGCAGTCTTACTTCCTGCACTGGGCTTTATTTATCTTAGAATTAAGATTCAGAAGAAACAGTTCTTGGGACTTCCTTGGTGGTCCAGTGGTTAAGACTCCGTGCTTCCACTGCAGGGGGCGCAGGTTCGAGCCCTAGTCAGGGAACTAAGATCCCACGTGCCACGCAGCGCGGCCAAAAAAAAAAGAGGACTTCCCTGGTGGCACAGTGGTTACGAATCCGCTTGCCAATGCAGGGGACACAGGTTCGAGCCCTGGTCTGGGAAGATCCCATGTGCCGCGGAGCAACTAAACCCGTGCACCACAACTACTGAGCCTGTGGTCTAGAGCCCATGCTCTGCAACGAGAAGCCCGCACACCACAACAAAGAGTAGCCCCTGCTCACTGCAACTAGAGAAAAAGCCTGCGCACAGCAACCAAGACCCAGTGTAGCCAAAAAAAAAATTAAAATTAAAAAAAAGAAACAATTTTCACATGGAGAATATGAATACTTTGTTATGAACTGGTAAGTCACCCTTCCTGACAGAAAGTCAGATTTGACTTTAGTTTGACAGTGAGATCTATCTCCACCAATTAGGTTATATGCAATGTAACTATTTTACCTAGTATAAAATGGGATAAACAGCTTTTAAATATAGTCATAAAGGGGACATAAGTGAAAATCCTTTCAGACCACAGGCTTGAAATATATACAGGAGTCATTAAATCAAGACATTGTTATATTTAAATTCTTGTTAGTATCCAGTTTACTACACTTAAATGTCCCTTGATTTCAGACTCTCATGAAAAAAGAAGCAAAATACTAGTGGATTTTGTCAAGGCCCATGAAACTGTTACAGAGACATTGTACAACTACATTGTCCTCTCCCTGCAATATCAAAAACTAGCAGGAAATCTTAAAAACATTATACACTAAGTGCAAGGATCAGTCACAAAAGACCACATACTGCATGATTCCTGTCATATGAAACATCCAGAACAGGCAAATCTACAGAGATAGAAAGTAGATTAGTGGTAGCCGGGGGCTCACAAAAGAAGACTGGGAAGTGATGGTTAAGGGTACAATTTCTTTTTGAGGTAAAAAAAATATTCTGAAATTGACTTGTGGTGACAGTTGTCCAACTCTATGAACATAGTAAAAATCACTGAAGTGTATACTTCAGTGAACTGTATGACCTGTAAATTATATCTCAGTAAGCGTTAACAAAGTAAAAAAGAAAGAAAAAAGTAAAAATGGTTGGTAGCAACACCTTAGCTAAAAAAAGACTTAAAAAATTTACGAGGCCCTGCATCACAAAACAGACTTCTCAAATTAAGACACCCAATACAGAATACAGCATTTAGATGCTGTCATCTGTCTATGGTAGCACTTTATTGAGAAATACTATAAGCAGCAGAAGTATTAACACTGAACGCGCTAGTACGTCAGGCACGGTAACACACAGGGCAAGGAGTAAGGGGGTCTCGGATGGCCATACTATGTGGCATCTAGTGAACACCTTCTGTGTGCAGGGCTCATCCTCAATGGCCTTCTTTACCCTTTACCTTTTAAAAGTGGTGGGCAAAGCCCAAGCATTCCAAAAATTAGTACTGGCCTAAGAGCTAAATATACGTTACAGAGGAACGAGTGGTTATCTGCCAAATGACTGGTGGAGATAAATGTTGAATTCAGAGTGAGGACAAAGAACCATTACCAAGTCTGGCAATGAATCATAGAAAAGTGACCTGAAGTGTACAATGAAGGACTCAGAGTCAGGAAGGATGAGGACAGATACCACCATGCAAACCTTCAAAGGGCCAAGGAGATGCCAAGATAATTTAATTAGGAATGGGAGGAAGATGGTGGGCACTGTTGGCATCAACAAGATCGAGGAAGCATTCATTTTTCTGAGCAGGGAACTTAATCAGGTCATTAAGTTTTTCCATACTGTTAGAAAGTGTTAAGTATTGCTAATTGAATATCAATGCCCCTCACCCCCAAACCCTCAGAAACATCATAACTGAGAGAATCAGTGAGAAATTATTATACACTATTTTTCCAGGAGCCTAAATTATTCTTAGTGAAACATTGGTAAAACCTACTGGGCTCTATTTACTATTTTCAATAAATGTCAAAACTCTATCACAATAACCTCCAAGGCCTCCAATTTGAGATCATCTTCAAGAGCTAGAATTTGAAGTTCTTGACTCATTTTCCAGATACATGAAACAATGACAAATAGTCCAGTCTGCATATGACATTTCATCTTGCATTAAGAAAAGCCAATATATACCAGGAGTTCTGGAGGCCCGTCTTCTGCATCTTCTGCTGATTGTTCTTCTCCAATTTTGCTATTGAGAAAGAACACAATGCCTTCATTACTGAAATTCTTCTAGCATCTATGTTTGCAAAGCCAGCATCAGCCCACAAATCCCATCCTAAAACACACACCCTAAAAGCAACTTACTTCTCTAGTGTTATCGGTTAGAGTTTTTGTATTAATTATTTGGTGGGAGGGTGTGGTGCTTACTTCCTGGAAATGGTAATAAGAGCCGTTCATAACTGAAGCTGAAGAATAGTAATTATTGTTAATAAATATTAACTTAAAATTCATTCACTATTTTAACTGAGGTGTTTCCTGCATTAGGATTAAAAGGTGAAAAGAATATAAAATATCTACAGAAGAACTGATGCCCAGTCCCTACACTTCACTCTTAAAGCCTTTTTCATCCCAGGAGTGAAATACAATTACACATCAGTACTGTAGATGTGTCTAAAGATATGACAACAAAACAACTTTAACTATGGAATATATAAGCCAAGGAAAGGTTAAGTTTTAATTTTTTCTTATCTTAAAAACGTCAATTTGTAGAATTTGCTGCCAGCAGTTCCAACAGTGAAATCACTCGTTACACACCAATCATCAGCCCTGATACCTAGGTACACAGGTGGACTTTGCTAGTAATAGCTGCTTAAAAAAAAAAAAATACAGCCAAAATATACAACTTTCCATGTGCTAGACTTTTTCTTTCCAATAAAGCTAATCGAACAAGCCAAACACATGGGACTGCTAGACAATTATGTTTCTCCTCCCACTGTCAGGAGAACAATCGCTAACATCGACCATTTTAATCCATAATTTTATCTAATGTATGCTTTTAACAGCAAGCAAGACATGAATAAACTTTAAGAAGAAATTATACAATGCCTGCAAATTTATTTACGGCACCCCTAAAGACAATCCAGTTGCCAGGACATCAGATTTTCAAACCTTGCTGCACCAGTTCATACAACACTGTAGTTTTTGTTTAAGGTTTCTAATTTTACTACTAAAATTGTTTTCAAGTTAAAAAAAAAATCACTCAAGTGTCTGTTTTAAAGATTCTCTACATTTTCAAGCATCTATCACAGCCAGAGTTTGTTCCATAAGAACACAGAACATTAGATGTTTAGCAGTTTTACAACACAAGCATTTTATTCTGCAGTGTCTCTATTCCATACACTGAAAAGTGGGTCTACTGTCTCTGTAAGTAAGGCAGCCTTGACTAAAAACTTAGTCCAGTTCAAAGCAATACAGGTAGGAAAGAAGTTATTTTCAGGAATTTAATGATTTAAATTTGAGATAAGGACATCTTACAGAGATGTATGTAACGGAACATTATTAATGGCTCTAAAGGCTCAAAAAAAGCAAAGGAGTCTGAAATTCTTGCAACAGCAACTCTGCAGTCAAGGAACTTTAAGAATTGGGAGCAACTCTTTACACAATGAGCGCCCAGAAGAACTTAAGATCTCTGACAGCACGGGCTGTGCTTATCCTGTTCCCAAGTTTACCCCAGCAGCTACACAACCCACAGCGGGAGCTCATACCTGCGAAGAGAACCAATGAAAGCACAGAAGAGCAAATGGTAAAAAACCTGAGAAAGACTAGTCCTGCAGGTGTAAGTGTGACCCAAGGAGACATGAACAGCTAATGTCTTTACCCCCTTCTACAGCAGAAGTGTTTTCAATGCCATCATTTTGATGTTGAAACACACATGCACCCCCGCCCCCTGACTTCAGTTCTAATTATCAATAGAAAAACAAAACTCACATATGCATAAATTTACTTTACAGTCCATTTGCTGATTCACTTCTATTTTATGGAACAGACTCTTCAGGAAGGTACTTAAAATTAATATTAGACTTATTAAACTGGGGTTAGCAAATTGCTCTTCTAGTTTATGAATTACTACATAATCTGCCAGATTAGCATATTTATGCAATTTCTTGTCACCAGATACCGAGTTACCTTAAATCCCACACGTTCAGGCGGCGATCAGTACCACTTGAAGCCAGAATAGTTTCGTTATGTGGAGACCAGTGGACCTAGCAATACATATTTGAAAATGTAAAGAATCATCCGTTCCTAAGTTTGTGGATATTGTTCTAATCCTTGACATTTTCCCATTTCGTGTTCTATACCCTCTCCTTGGCCTACAAGCCCTCACCCTCTTTGTTCTGTCCCTTCAGGTACTCTTTTTTTTTTTTAAACACCTTTATTGGAGTATAATTGCTTTACAATGGTGTGTTAGTTTCTGCTTTATAACAAAGTGAATCAGTTATACATATACATATATCCCCATCTCTCTTCCCTCTTGTGTCTCCCTCCCTCCCACCCTCCCAGGTGCTCACAAAGCACCGAGCCGATCTCCCTGCGCTATGCGGCTGCTTCCCACTAGCTATCTGTTTTACGTTTGGTAGTGTATTTATGTCCATGCCACTCTCACTTCGTCCCAGCTTACCCTTCCCCCTCCCCGTATCCTCAAGTCCATGCTCTAGTAGGTCTGTCTTTATTCCCGTCTTACCCCTAGGTTCTTCATGACCTTTTTTCTTTCTTAGATTCCATATATATGTGTTAGCATACGGTATTTTTCTCTTTCTGACTTACTTCACTCTGTATGACAGACTCTAGGTCCATCCACCTCACTGCAAATAACTCAATTTTGTTGGACCATCTCCTCAGCTTTCCCCCAGGAAGGTCATACTCCCCAACACAAGGGAACTCAGCTAGGGGTCCAAATAAACTTATTCAGCCCCAAAACCATCCCAGAAGCTTTTAACATTTTCAATGAAGTATATTTTAGCCTATGCAAATCTCTGTTTTAAACCACATACAAGATATTTTTCACTAGAGGACCCACCATGCTGATATACCTTAAGGGAAGAATCTCTGGATTTCACTTTTTAAAATTTTATTTACTTATTTTATTGATTGATTGCCGTGCCACACCGCTGATCTCAGTTCCCCGACCAGGGACTGAACCCAGGCCATAGTAGTGACAGTGCCGAATCCTAACCACTAGACCACCAGGGAACTCCCTTCACTTTTTAAACTGATCCTATTTTGCAAGGTTTTTTCCTTCTACTTCTGAACTAAGAGTTTCTAAAAAGATCCAAGTTATTTCTCACTAGTTAACTTACATAGGAGAAGAGGAGCTTTCAAAAATAAAAAACAGGGATTCCCCTGGCAGTCCAGTGGTTCGGACTCTGCGCTTTCACTGCCGAGGGCGTGGGTTCAATCCCTGGTCGGGGAACTAAGATCCTGCAAGTCACGAGGTTTGGCCAAAAAAAACAAAACAACAACAAAAAAACAATGCCCACTGACCATGATATAAAAGAAAAAAATTTTTTGATTTCCCTCTACCAAACGTTACTAAAATCTGACAGATATCAGAAAACTGTCACATACCTGGAAAATTTCATCTTTATGAGATTCGAAGGTATGGAGTTTCAATTTTAAATTACGCAGATCCCATAAAGCTACAGTCTGAAGAAAAATAAATGAAAAGGAATTCATTTATGCACTTTACATAAGAATTTTAAAATATTGCAGTAACAAGACCACTGGGTTTGTAAACACCAAGTATGCAAAAACTTAAGAAACCTTATCCGCAGAGCCAGTTGCGAGAATGAACTCGCTGTAGGGATTGAACGACAGGCAATTGACCTCAGCGGTGTGCGCATCAACCAGGTGGCTCGGCTTGGAGGTGGTGTTGGACCTGGTGTCCCATCTAAAACACAAAGGTACAAGCAAGGCACATAGCACACGAGCAGGCTGCTCAACCCGACCCAGCCTCTCTCCCCAACGCTCGGCGCCCACACCAGCACCACCCCACGCCACTGTTCTCTCGCTAACTCGCCCCTTCAGGGATACCAACCACGCAGAGTTGGACTTCCAACCACGCAGAGTTGGACTTCCAACAACTAACTGATATGTGCTAAACCTGCGCAAAACAAACTAGGGCTATTTCTGCTTTCTTGTTCCTTACGTTCCTGTCTGGATTACCAGCTATTTCAAGCGTACACAAAATACTACATAAAGAAAATAACAATTTGATACCTACAACCTAGCCTTGTCAAATTTCCGTGTTTTGCTTTGTTTGCCTCAGATATTAGCTTATGAGATAAAAAGCATTCCAGGCAGTTGAATGCAGCCCCGTGGCCATGCCTTGATGCAATCACTCTCTCCCTCAACTTCAATGCAAACCACCCTGATCCCAATTTTGATACATACCACTGCCCTAAGCATGTTTCTTTGTGTGTACATACCTGTTTTCCTTTCTTTTTCTAAATAAAAAGTTGTGTTCAACCATACAGCACAGTAACTTTTATGTAAAAAGGCCATACCAACTTGCAGTTTATTATGTCAATTATACCTCACTAAAGCTATTTTTTTTCTTTTTTTTGAAGGCCAAGACATAATTACAAAAAAAAGAAATCAAACCACAGGCCACCACAATCACTGATGGCCATTCAGGACACCCATATAATGAGACCCCACTGAATTTTCCACCTTACATCATAAGTTTCTGATCATCAGCAACAGATCCAAACAATGATTCATGCAGCAGGTGCCAGGCCACATCCTCTACAACAGCTGAGTGGCCAGTAAAAATCGCTTTAGCATCCACAATTTTGCCTTCCTTTGGTCCTGCATTAATATCCCACAGACAGACAGTCTGAAGAAGGAACAAAACAAGTTATAAGATACTGAATTTAAATGCTAACACCTTATTTAAAACACCTTTATTAAAAACAAAACTACTTAACTATATAAAAGTTACAAATAAACACGAGGAGGAAATATAAACAAAAGTAAAGCTTCATAAACAGAAGAGTGTATTGGTACAGCTTCCACAATCTGAGATGCAGAGGGCAAGGAAGATACAGTGTAATGGGGACAGGAAGACAGCATGGTGGCAGGCAAGAAATTCAAGATAGAGTTTCCACCTACATACATTCAGTCAAGTATCTAAAATTCACCCAGATTACACAACACAACACTGACAGCCTGGTGTTCGGTATCTACTGAACAGAAATGCACATCTTAAAACTTAACGCTGGGTTGGGAGACTGGGAATTAAAACTAAAATATGCCTCTTAAAAAGCAAAAGCCTTTGGCCAAGTCTCACTTCATGGCAGAAACCACTACACACATCGGGAAGTGCAAAAGGTGAATGACCTAGGAACCCCTATGAGGCTACTGGAAGACGGCACAGGGCCTGCCCACACCTCAAAGATCACAGATCAGCAGGCTCTGGGAGTTGAGTCTCTTCTTAACATCTCATCATAAAAATAGTTGAGAAAAGTCTTAAGTTTCTATGAAAAAATACTGCAAGCTATAGCGCAATGATTCTCATCTCAATGGTTTAAAACAAGAGGTAATTCCATTAAGCTATATTCGACCTAATTCCACTGACACTAGTATCAGCTTCATCTCTTTATAAATCACTTTTTTTTACCTGAAAGGGTTTCTGTTACATAATACACATGGCCCTTAGTCTCTGTTGGTACTTGCACAATGTACATGCACGGAAGAGACGGAACGTGTGGAGCTCTTGCCATCACCTGTTCCTCACCTCAGAAGGATCCTGGGAACATTAGCAAGATCCCTGGCATATGTGGAGCCCTTGGGAAACGTCAGCTATTAATTATGACTAGCAACTCCCAGCCTGGTGTCTTCAAAAAGTACTAGCAGTTAAGTTCCTGAGTATAACCCATCCTCCCTGTTGGGAGGATGTTCACTTTGAGGGAAACAAAGGAAAGCTTCCTTCCAGAGAACTGAGGTAGACCCTTGCTTCCCGGCCTCCCTTGGAGCATGGTTGCAAGAACATGACATGGGCTCAATCATCTGACCAGGTCTTTGAATTGTGAACAGCAACAAAAGGAGAATCTGTTCTGATGATTGGGGGGCGGGGGTGTTACATCCACTTTCCAAGGGTGGCAAGAATGACATCCTCACTGGCCTAATTTGGGTCAACGACCCGGCCTCCCCTCTTTTCCAGACCATTTTCTAGCCGCCACAGCACTTCTGTGAGCTACCCTACCCAAGGCCCTTCCAATCAATTACTTTTCTGTTTAAATCAGCCAGCACCATCTTTGCAGCCACCAAGGAAAATAGTTATGGAAGTTCTCAAAAAAGTAAAAATGGCACTACCACATGATCCAGCAATCCCACTTGGGTATTTATGCAAAGAAAACGAAAACACTAACTCGTAAAGATATCTGCACCCCCATGTTCACTGTGGCATTATTTACAATAGCCAAGACAAGGAAACAACCTAAGTATCCATCAATGCATGAACGGATAAAGATGTGCTGTATATACGCAATGGAATACTACTCAGCCATAAAAAGAGGAAATCTTGTCATCTGTGACAAAATGAACTTTGAGGGCTGTATGCTAAGCGAAGTAAGTTAGAGAAAGACAAATACCACATGATCTCTCATATATGGAAACTTAAAAACAACAACAAAAAACAAGCTCATAGACACAAAGAACAGATTGGTGGTTGCCAGGGGTGGAGGGTGGGAGAAATAGGTGAAGGGGGTATACATTTATTTTTTAAAAACAAATTAAAAGAGATATTTTTTAAAAGCACTCAGAAAATGCCCCTGAAGAATATCCTTAAAAACAAAAAATAAAAAGAGTAAAAATTTAAAATTTACAAAAATGTAGAGAAAAATTATAGAAAACAAAACAAAACAAAACCATCAGCCAGAGTTGGTTTTGGTTGTTTGTAACTAAACAATCTTGATTGGGCCAATTGCCTACTTTCAATATTTCAAAAAGCTGAACAGAAACTGCAATTAACAGACAAATAAAGAAGGTCTGTGATGTGACAGGCCCTGTTCTAGGTATGGGGATATACTAAGGAAGAAGGCAAGTAACCTTCTCTCACAAAGCTGACATAAAACGCTAACTGTGGCCAAGTTACATGAGCTTTCAAAAGCTCCAGAAGTCTACTCTCGGCTTGTACTTGGAGTCATACCAGACACTTCAGGCTTACAGCATGGGAACCATGAAAGAAAATATGGGGCTGTTAGTGGCAAGAATGCTACAAACGTTGATCTATAATAAATTAACAAGATCACTTTGCATTTGTGGGGTACTTTTCATTAATTAAAACACTTTATATTAAAAGATGCCAAGGCAACTCAACAGGGAAAGATTGGCTGGGAAAGCTAGATAGCCACACACAGAGGATGAAGTTGGACCTCTACACCTCACACCATATCAAAATGGATCAAAGACCTAAATATAAGAGCTAAAACTGTAAAATTCTTAGAAAAAACATAGGTGTAAATTTTTGTGATGTTGGATTATGTAAAGGTTTCTTAGATACGGTATCAAAAGCAAAAGTGACATAAAATATATAAACTGAACTCAAAATTTAAAACTTCTGGGCTTCAGAGGAAATCATCAAAAAAGTGAAAAGAGGGCTTCCGTGGTGGCGCAGTGGTTGAGAGTCCGCCTGCCGATGCAGGGGACACGGGTTCGGGCCCCGGTCCGGGAAGATCCCATGTGCCGCGGAGCGGCTGGGCCCGTGAGCCACGGCCACTGAGCCTGCGTGTCCGGAGCCTATGCTCCGCAACGGGAGAGGCCACAACAGTAAGAGGCCCGCATACCGGGGGGGAAAAAAAAAGTGAAGAGACAACCCAAAGAATGGGAGAAATTTTCTAAAAATCATATATCTGATAAAGGACTTGAATCTAGAATATATAAAGCACTCTCAAGGAAATACAAAATGAAAATGGACAAAGGATTTCAATACAAATTTTTCCAAAGATGGTACAGAAATGGCCAGTAAGCACATGAAAAGATGCTCAACACCATTAGTACATATAAGTCAAAACCACAATGAAATACCACTTCACACCCACTAGAATGGCTATAATAAAGACAGACCATAACAAGTGTTGGTGAGGACATGGAGAAACTGGTAGCCTCATACATTGTTGGTAGGAATGTGAAGTGGTGCAGCTGCTTTGGAAAAGTTTGGCAGTTCTTCAAACAGCTAAACATAAAGTTACCACATGACTCAGTAATTCAACTCCTAGGTGACTACCCAAGAGAAATGAAAACATACCTACACAAAAACCTGTACAAAAATGTTCAGAGTAGCAATACTCAAAAGTAGCCCCAAGGGGAAACAACCCAAATGTCTACCAACTGATAAATGAATAAATTGTGGTATATCTATATAATGGAGTATTGTTCAGCCATAAAAAGGGATGAAGTACCGACACTGCTTTCACATGGATGAACCTTGAAAACATTAATGCTAAATAAAAGCAGCCAGACAGAAAGAGCCGCATACTATATGATTCCATTTATATGTAATATCAAGAAAAGACAAATCTATTGATTGAAAGTAAACTAGTGGTTGCCAGGAGCTCAGGGAAGGAAGGAGTGACTGTTAATGGGTATGGAGTTACTTTTTGTGACATTTGATGAAAATGTTTTAGAATTAGATACTAGTGATGGTTTCACAACTTTGTAAATATACGAAAACCTACAGATTGTACACTTAGAAAACAGTATAAAAAAACCCAAAAAAACCAAAAAACAACTAAACTAAAATGTAATTTATATTAATCAGGCCTCACAAACACTTTAAAGAGTCTCCATTACAGAGGTCCACTGTTAAATAATGGGACACCTTTTGCCCACTTTCCTTCCACTCTAAGGCTGCTTCAAAAGAGCTTTGTGGAATTCTAAGGCTCCAAAAGGGCAGTGTGATAACCATTTCTCTAAATCCTGTGGAAATGTTATCACAACAATCAGTATTATCTTAGAAAACCTTTCATCTATTAGTCTCCATCAGTGCAGAGCTGTCCGTGACACAGTCTTTAACTCTCAGTGCATGAGTAGATTAGGAAGAATAGGTTTCTCACATGGTCGTCAGATGCACTTAAGAGATGTCCACTCAAATTAGAATTCCAAGAAAGACCATAGCCTTCCTTTTGGTGGCCTCTTAACCTAAGATCAGGATTACATTCTCCACTTGGGTCTAAAAAAAAAAAAAAACAAAAAAAAAAAAGGAGGAAAGAAAAGAAAAGAAAAAAAAAGAAAAAGAAATACATTAACTACTAAGTGATTATCTGTTTATCAGAACTGGTAAGAGCAAATTCCCACTCCTGAGTGAGCCGTAACATTTATCATAATGCCTGGAAAAGCACCACACACAAGCAAGGACTTGGTTTCACCCACGACCACCCTGAAAAGCTGTTCTCTCTGCTTCCCTGAAAAGCTGTTCTCTGTGCTTCATTTCAAATACTCAGTGCAAACCAGGTTTCGTGACCATAAAATGACTTGTTCCTTTGCAAAACCTAGTACTAAGCTCTAACACAAAATACTGAAAACTATACCAGCCCACAAATTTACATGGTGACAACCCACCCCAGCTCCAAGTCCAGTTTTAAGAACATTTTTGTGAGGAAACAGTTAACACAGCAGGTCTGGCTGTTCAGTCCTTGCATGTCTCCAAGGTAGCCTGCAACCATGACTGACCTAGCCAGCCCCTGGGAATGTGACTCTCACAAAATTCTTCATGTCGCCGTCTGATGAAGCTGTGTATGCCCAGAGCAGTGGGGCATGCTGTGGCAGCTTGTCGAGACCTGTAGGATTGTTGAGCAAGATTCATGATGCATCTGGCTTCACTGCTGGGGTCCTGAGTTGCCCTTACCATGGCTGGTCACAGAGCAGAATGTACCTGTGTGACCAGACCTCCATAAAATCCCCAGACACTGAGACTCAAATGGGCTTCCCTGGGCAGAGATATTTATGCCCCTGTGGTATGTGGCCCCAGAGGAGAAGGATTCACAAGACTATGCCTGACCTCTCTGGACTCTGCCTGATGTGTATCTTTCTCCTCCTGCCTTTGCTCTGTAACCTTTGCTGTAATAAACCTTAGCCAGTTTTTATTCCCGTTTTTCTGCTCTATATCCTTTGCTCTAATAAACTTTAGCCAGGAATATAATAACCTGCTGTGAGGTTCTTCTGTTAAATCACTGAACTTGGCATGGTTTTGGGACCCCTGAAACAATTTCTAAACCTTTAAAAATTAGAGTATACTAGTTTGAATGACGTCAAAGCTATTATCATTTTGAATCAAGAAGAAGGGTCAAGCAATGGTCTGACTTTATTACTACATACCTGGTTTAGCAGGGTGCTTTGTATAGTCAAAAACCAGCACGTCAGAAGACGGCGTTTTTGTAGCAATGATGTGAGGATTCTGCGGCATGTAACGAGCACGGTTTACTTCTCCTTCGTGGTTAATTTTAATTTCACATTCAATTTTTCCTGTTACAGAACCAAAGCCACCAAATTCTAATGTGAGAAGAAAGAAATAAACACATACACTTACGATTAAAATTCACAAGTCACTCAGTTTAATCAACCTGAGATTTTAATCTGACAGAATACAACACAAATTGCCAAGAGAGAGGGAGAGAGGGCACGCAAGAACACAAAAATATAGGCTCGCTTGTCACTTGGAATTAATTTATTCTCGAAGCCCATGTGAATTGGAAAATGTTGATACCTATTTTATGCAGTTCAGTTCCACCTTGGACTTAAAACATTTAAAAATAAGCTTCTTTCAGTTGTGAAGATGATGTAATTATTCACGAAAATTCAAACAACCACACAATTAACACACCTCAGCCTTTTAGTTCAAATACAACTCATTTGGAAGTGCTGAAATTAGAATTGTATTTTAGGTTTCATTAAGACAGGTTCATCCTCAGGAGTATGAACACTCCTTGAGTCTAAAGTCAAAAACATCCTCATATCGGAAATCCAACTAACACCCACTCAATCCCAAGACAGACAGGCAGACAGGCAGACAGACAGAGACACACACACACACACACACGCGTACGTCAGTTCCACCAGAATCCCTGAACACATTCAATCCAGTTGAACATGTCGGTTCAACTGCTAGTGGAGTGCCAAAGCTAAAATGAGTGGGCTAACCTCCCTATCTGGTGTAGGAATATGACTACAATGTTAAATAGTTACTAAAAAGGCCTTGGGGGAAAAAAAAGGCCTTGGAAAAGTGAGAAAGCCACATAAAAAGTGTAACTTCGGAGCAGAAGCAAGGTGATAGCAGAAAGAATACAAGTAGAGAACATCTAAGCAGATAAGAGCAAACAAGAACATGTTCTCTTTTGTGCTCGTAGATACAAATCTGAATTAGTTGCTGACTTGAAAAAATTCGGAGGCTTCACATTATAACTGTTACTTCTTCCTGACCTATATCTCTTCTCCTTTGCACATTCCTTTTCAGCTCACCCTGTGTCTCAGGTCAAGTAACACTAACTCAAATGCCTAATGAAACCAGGCAGGTAACAACTAAAACAGACTGGCTGGGGCCTGGCGAAAACACACCGAAAGCAGTAAGCCTTTCCTCAGTTTCAGCCAGGCCCTGCTATGTGGGAATGCTCAAGCAACACTAGCTCCCATGCCTTACTATCAGAATTTAGCCATTCTTGGGAATTCCCTGGCGGCCCAGTTGTTAAGACTCAGTGCTTTCACTTCGGGGCCCGGGTTTGATCCTTGGTTGGGGAACTAAGATCCCGCAAGCCACGGGGCCGGGGGTGGGGGGATGGGGGGAAGAATTTAGCCATTCTTCTCTATGGCAAACACTGCTTACTATTTCTGAGGCTCAAAGTCATAGCCCATTTCACACAACAACTCTCACACAACCATACGCAATCACCCATTTCCCTCTTAGCACTTCCCCTTCCCATCGAGTCAATGGAAGAAAATGCCTCAGCCTTTCCAAGACACCCCTCCTGATCCTATCACCTGCCACGACCAGAGACCCTGCTCCAAAGCTGCCGCTTTTATATTTTCAATCTCCCACAACCGTGGACCCCAAGGATTCTTTCTCACCCTTCTGCTACAAAGATACTCAAGTTTCCAAATTCCTTTAGTGAAAACAAACTGAACAGCTCTCCTTTAATAAAAGCTGGGCTTCCAGGTAAGATTTACTGTGTACACAGGGCTTTGTTTTCTCAAACTCAAAAGGAAAAGCTTGAAAAATCACTATCTTAATGACAATAGTATCCATTAAAAATACCATAACTGAAAATTTTAAAAGGCGTTAACTGTGAATTACTGTAGTCACTTGTTAGAATGTAATTCACTGGACAAGTTACTAATAACAATATCTCCATGTATCATGCACAGAGACTAATTCTTAAGCTGAAAGTCCAATTAAGTACATAGTTTAGGACTAACAGCCATTAAAATTTTTCTGATTACAACAATATTTACAGAAATAATGCATAAGGTTGTAGGGTAATGGACTATGAATTGTGGAAGTGGTAAACTGAGTAAATCATTTTGGAAAAGGTTTATATTATTTTAGGTTGGCAATGAATATACCACACAACTCAGCAATTCCACTCCACTACATAAGTTCTCCCACGTGTACGAGGAGATGGAACAAGGATGTTCACTGAAGCATTGCTCTTAACAGCAAAACACCCACACAGATACAATCCAACTGCCCCTTGATAGAAGAATAAATTAAGGTTTAAGCATAATGGAATACTATACGGTTGTTAAAAGAATGACCTAGGCATTTACATAGTATACACAGACAAAACTGAATGAAAAAAGCAAACTGCAAAACAACATTATGTATGTTTATTACTGTATGAATAATAAAAAATACAAATAGTTGAAAACGGCACACTAATTTCAGGACCGTGATGAATTCTGGAGAAGCAAGCAAGGAGGAATGGAGTAGGGTGGCAAGACTTTAGCTAAAAAGTAGAATTTTATTTTCAATAAGAAAGCTCTATTCAACCATTTGGGGCTGTGGGGAAAGCACTAACCCAGCAGGTCTGGTTGCTTAGCCCTCACAGTTCTGACGGACACTGGGCCCATGACTGACCCTTGACCAACTCCTGGGACCATGACCTCAGAATGTTCTCGATGTCACTGATGGGTTGATTTTGTGGGGTACATCTGAAGCAAGGGACCATGCTATACCAGTCTGTCAGGGTTGCTTTGCACAAATATCAAGACTGATGATACGCACCTGATTTCATTACGGGGGTCCCGAGTTCAGCTGTCATGGCTGGCTGCCAATATGATGTGCCTACAAAACCAACCGCCATGAAAGATTGAGACCCTGACCCTCGAATGGGTGTCCCTGAGCAGAGATAGTCCACACTTGTCCCTGTCGTTTGCTGCCAGAGGGAAAGCACATCCTGTGTGGCCCTGGATGAGACTTGTGCTGGACCTCTGTAGACTCCCTGAGACTCCCTGATGCTTATCTTTTTCCTGCTGCTTTTGTATTTTTCATTGTAACAAACTTTAGCCATGAGCATAATCTGCTGAGTCTTGTGAGTCCTCCTAGCAAAATCACCAAACTTGGGTGGTTGTGGGAATACCAAAACAGGGGGATGTATGATTGGATTGGGGGATGGGAGTCAACAGCTTCCATAAAAAACCCACTATTAACTGTTTGGTGTAAATGCCTCCTGACTTTTTCCTATGCCTACACCAACACATATTCTTACTGTTACCAAAACAGTTACTATAATCACACATACCAGTTACTCACTTTATTTTGGAAACCTTTCCATACCAGTGCATACAGATTTATCTCCCTGTCTGTGTGTAAAATTCAAAGTTAGGTCATTCTTAGTAACTGCTGCACAGTATTTCAAACATACCATAATGTGTTTGACCAACTTCCTATGAACTAACATCTGGGTTGCTAGGTTGAGCCTAATTTTTCAATCTTGCAAATACTGCTACTGTAAAATCCTTATGCACATGTGGTGAGTAGTTCTGTAGGATAAAGTCCTAGAAGTTAAACTGCTGGGCCAAAAGATATTAGTACAACGTTTTAATAGCATATAATTAGAGGCCTATTCCTTGACACCAATGCTGGAATATATGGTATACCTACCACCCTTCTCACTGTCACAGTGGGAAGCATCAAACTGTGCATCATCATTCGGAATATGGACTCGAGCAACCACAAGATGATTCTGCTCATCAGATGTGTGAGTCCCCAGCACTAGCCAATGAAGGGCATAATCCTTTCCTTCTGGTCTGTTTAGGAAAGAAAGAAAGTCATACTAATCCTTTAAGAAATCAGTTGCTAACAAATCCAGTCCATCACCCATCCCCATGTTCATAAATCATGACTTATTGCCTAAAAAAAAATCTTCAATTTTAAATACACTAGTTGTTTCTGGTTTCCGAGTAAGAAGCAACAAAGTACAACGGAAAAAAAAAGTGCTGAGTCAGAAAAACTGGGTTTAAATCCTGGCTCAAACTAAAATTAGTTATACGCAATTCCTTAAATCACAACTTCCCTGTGGGCCTCAGTTTCTTCACCTAAACAACAGGTTATGAGTGAAAATGGCACTACGTGAAAACCCCTTGTTTATATTTACGGTGCTTAAAGCTTATAAAATAGGCATTCTCATTTTTACGGGAGAGGGGAGGTGGGTCTTTGTTACCCTATTCTGTGGAAACTCACTTTGTGGCTGAAGAAATCACTGATACCTCTTGGCACCCTGGTCCAAGAAATGATTTTGCATCTGCATCTATTAACAATGCTTAAGCAATGATTCTGCATCTGGATCTATTAACAATGCTTTCCCATTTGTACTATCTAGAAGAGCAATTTTCACCTGTGTTCCATGGTCCCATCTCAGTAAGGAAGGCTGAGAAGTAAGGCTCTGGGCCCCAGCATCAGACAGCCTAGACTATCTGTTTCTAAATTCCAGTTGCACAAAGGATTCAGTGGTTTAGAAAAAAAGGTTTGTGGGTTACTTCTAGGCATGTAATTTATTAATAACTGGGCTTCCCTGGTGGCGCAGTGGTTAAGAATCTGACTGCCAATGCAGAGGACACAGGTTCGAGCCCTGGCCCGGGAAGATCCCACATGCCACGGAGCATCTAAGCCCGGGCACCGCAACTACTGACTCTGTGCTCTAGAGCCCGAAAGCCACAACTACTGAAGCCCGCGCGCCTGGAGCCGGTGCTCCGCAAGGAGAAGCCACAGCAAAGAGAAGCCCGCGCACCGCAACAAAGAGCAGCCCCCGTTCACCACAACTAGAGAAAGCCCACGTGCAGCAACAAGGACCCAACACAGATAAAAGTGAATAAATTTATTTTTAACAATCTATTAATAACTAAAAAATACAAGATGAAATTTTACCAATATTTGGCTTAGGGTAAAAAACAGCAATAAATACACAAAAACTCCAAGAAAAGAATAAGGCAGCCATGGCTAAGCAACAGCAGTTTATTTGAAAAAAGACATGGGTCTGAGTCGACGTGCATTCAGTGACCAAGAATACGACGTGGCTATCAAAAAAGATAATTAATTTCATCTGAGATGACCTTATATAGGGAAGAAGGCAAAACACATGAGCATTCACTCATTTTTAACTGGAAAAACTACACTTAGAAAATTAGGCTCTAGCAATGTACTTTAGGAGGATTTGGACAAAATGAAACCTTTACAAGGAATAGTGGCTTAAAATGAAAGGGAACCTAAACATATCTCATGAGAACCGTTTGAAAAGAAATAGGAATACTTGAGAGAAAGGAGGCAGCACAGAACAATGTTAGGACTGACATAAAAGGAAGAAAGTGACTTCTTTTTAATGGCATTAAGCAGAAAAAACTAAGACCAGCAGGTAAAGTTACAGGTTAAACACGTCAATCCATCATATGACCTTTCTAAGGAGCAGGACCACAGATGGACTAGAGGGTCTGAAAAACTCCTTTTGACTCTAAAATTCAATTATTCTGGTTTCCCCTGACCCGATCATCACATAAGGATTTTTCTTTTTACTACAAATTCTTTCATCTCCATCTTTAAAATACAAGCCTATTTTCCTGAGCCAATCAATATCTATTTTCCTCCAATACTGGATGCACCTAAGGCTGCAGAAGCACTCATTATAAAAGACCTTGTGCATTTTCAGTGCCAGAATCCTTTGACCACTTTAACTCTACTGCTAAGACATTCACCCAACAACCACAGATTATCACAAGGTTATTCTCAGTAGCATTGCCTGAAGCAGCAAAAGACTGAAAACAAATATCCATCAATAAGGAACTGGTGACATAAATTATAGTATATCCATAAACGGAATTTTATGGAGCCTTTAAAACAAAAGAACATATATATAAGCATGCTGATAGGAAAAAAATCTCCAATATAAACTTCTAATTAAAAAGTCAAGTGAATTGGGAATTCCCCGGTAGTCCAGTGGTTAGGACTCCATGCTTCCACTGCAGGGGGCATGGTCAGGGAACTAAGATGCGAAGTCAAGTCAACAACTTGCTACCAGAAAAAAAGATGGAGGGACACAGCATGTACTTCTTCATGCCGGCAGGATGGATAAGAAATCACCAAACAAGGACTGCCTCCACTCTGGGTAAGGGAACTGGGAGAATAGAGGATGTGGAAGGGGGACTTATGCAGTTTTGTATCATCTGAGTTTGAATGTATACACAGGTTTTTAGGTAGAGAGTAAGTCTTAACATGTTTAAGAAATTATCCAATTAAGAGATATGAAATAATGATCTAGCAGTTTTGGAAAATAATTTCTTAGAAATACCTAAATAAAAAGTTTAAAGAGCCAAATCAATTATATGGATGATCACCTAAGTGAATTTAAGGACAACAGCTCAGAAAGTGCAAGTAATCATTCGGAAGCATGCTGTATGTAGGCAGAAGGCCAGCCTGATGAGGTTGAGTAGAGCCTATCTCTCAAAGAGCCAGGCTATAAGAGTAGCCAACATTTTTACTGTCCTACATAGTGACGAAACACAATCACAGTCCCTTCATACCCTAAACAGAACCCTGCAAAGCACCAGACAGCCGTCCTCAACACCCAAGAATGCAGGCTGGCTGGCATTTTCTTGCATTCCCAGAGCCACTGCACGTACCACAACCAGATCCCACTTCTTTGCATGCAAAGAACACCATGGAATATATAATTTAGTTAAAGTATTTTCTGTTAAGTTCCTAAGTGTTAATATAAAAGTAATATCTGGGGGGCTTCCCTGGTGGCACAGTGGTTAAGAATCCGCCTGCCAATGCAGGGGAAATGGGTTCGAGCCCTGATCTGGGAAGATCCCACATGCCATGGAGCAACTAAGCCCGTGCACCACAACTACTGAGCCTGCGCCCTAGAGCCTGTAAGCTACAACTACTGAGCCTGTGTGCTGCAACTACTGAAGTCCATGTGCCTAGAGCCCGTGCTCCACAATAAGAGAAGCCACTGCAATGAGAAGCCCACACACTGCAAAGAAGAGTAGCCCCTGCTCACCACAACTAGAGAAAGCCTGCGCACAGCAACAAAGACCCAAAGCAGCCAAAAATAAAAATTAAAAAATTAAAAAAAAATAAATTAAAAAAAAGTAATATCTGGGCTGATATACACAGATCTATAAGGCTGATATACACAGATCTATAATTTTAAAATCTTTACGCAAAACATGTTATCGGTAACATTTTAAAAAGACTTCGGTATATTACTCAGCCATAAAAAGAAATGAAATTGAATTATTTGTAGTGAGGTGGATGGACCTAGAGTCTGTCATACCGAGTGAAGTAAGTCAGAAAGAGAAAAACAAATACTGTATGCTAACACATACATATGGAATCTAAAGAAAAAAAAAGTCTAGGGGTAAGACGGGAATAAAGACGCAGACCTACTAGACAATGGACTTAAGGACACGGGGAGGGGGAAGGGTAAGCTGGGACAAAGTGAGAGTGGCATGGACATATATACACTACCAAACGTAAAACCGATAGCTAGTGAGAAGCAACCACATAGCACAGGGAGATCAGCTCGGTGCTTTGTGACCACCTAGAGGGGTGGGATAGGGAGGGTGGGAGGAGGGAGACGCAAGAGGGAGGAGATATGGGGATATATGTATATGTACAGCTGATTCACTTTGTTATACAGCAGAAACTAACACACCATTGTGAAGCAATTATACTCCAATGAAGATGTTAAAATAAATAAATAAAAATAAAAAGACTTCAGTAAACAGCATTCATTGAAATACAAATGGAAAAAGAGAGATATTCCACCCTAACAAATGATTTCTGAATAGGAAAGGGTGGGAGAATTACCATCAGTCACCATTTACTGTGTACTCACTCTGTGCCAGCACTTAAACATGCACGATCTTATTTACTTCCTCAAGTGTAGGCTGTCAGAACCATGAGCACCTCCATTTACGGACCAGACTACTCCAGGATAGAGACTGACCAACTTGCCCTAATTCACAAAGCTAAGAAGCAAGGGGCAGAATTCAAACTCACGTCTCTAACTTTAAAGCCTCGGCTCTTTTCTACAGTTAGAGTAGGTCAAAAAGATCCAAGCCAATGTAAATCATCTGCTTAACAGGAAGACACAAAGAGTCAAATGCACATGATGCTCTAAACCAGAACCTCAATACCCTTAAGCATTTGACGGCCAAAGTTATAAATGTCAAGGATTAGAAACCTCCACTATTTAGTTCTTGGCTCTTCTTCCCACATCTGCACATTTACATTGAGATTTTTGGGAGGCCCAGTGGAAGTCCCTAACTGTATGGAAGTCAATGTTCACATATGGAAAATCTGGCCATCATATGAAGAGTTTTATATGAAGGTAATTTACTCTTATTTTTAAAAGTTCTTGCAAAATCCCCTCTCTAGAGTTTGATTAATCCTCATTAAGTTATATGCTCACAATACTCAAAAATTAATACACTTTTAAAGTACAAAGGCACGCGCACCGCAACAAAGAGTAGCCCCCGCTTGCCACAAATAGAGAAAAGCCCGCGCGCAGCAATGAAGACCCAACGCAGCCAAAAATAAATAAATAAATAAATTTATATTAAAAAAAAAATAAAGTACAAGGCCAAGTTCCTACTAGGAAAAGTGCAACTGTATGAGAAAGATAACCTAGTGCAGAGGTTGCCTCAACTCTGGGGCCACCTGGTTTGGGTTTGAAAGCCTGCTCCACCACTTACCAACTGTGTGACCTGGGGCATGTTATGTCATATCTCAGCCCCAGTTTCCACATGATTTAAAAAAAAGAATGATAAAAAGTAATTATTGTACTGTTGTATTAAACCAAATAATAGGACATAAAGCTCTTCAGATGCGCCAGGCCCTGTTCTAAGTGCTCAATAAATGTCAGCAATTATTACCAGAGAAATTTTACAAAGAGGTGCAAAGAACACTCTTATAAAAACCAACAGCAACCTCAAAGTGTATCCCATACTATAAGCCAACACCACCACCTTTTCGTTGGTGAACTGCTGCTAAATTCTCTTCACCTTTGCCAATTAAGACGTATTCATCTTGGGGGCTGGTTACAAGGGTGTATTCACTTTGTAAAAATTCATCAAGCCACACGCTTATGATTTGTGCACTTTTCTGTACACATGCTATTTTCCCATAAAGTTATTAAGAAATCCATTAGTCTGGGGCCCAAAGAAATGCTGATCTATATTTAAGTCCAAGAAATGTCAAATATATCCAGTGCATCCTACATATATCCTTAATCTCACAACAGATTCTTTGTCCCCTTTTAACGCCACATTTATACGTCAGAAACCACCCCATAAATCGCTTAAGTCCTGAAAATAAAAATCACCTGCCACATCACGCAAGGTCTAAATTGATGACTTGCGTATGTTCTATGTATAAAACGCCAAAAAAAAATCCTAGGAAATTCAAGTCAATAGTTAAATTTATGCGAAATAAAAGTTGCCAGAAACCCTTACTTAGTCACTTCAGGAAGCCACTGAACGGTAAGGCTCGGCCACTGAAGAGCATGGGTCATAACCAGGTCATACAGAAACGGTGTATTCTTCTTCCAGATTTTATATTCTTCATTGATGACACGCTCCTCCACAGTATCTTCAAACACTGAAATTTGGAGAAAGCCCACACGATTAAGTGGCTGAGAGGAATCGGAGTCACAATCTCCACTGGAGGTCACCTCAAGACGACCACACCTAATCTCCTCTTTCCCTTTACCTCTAATTTGGACACGAACAACCAACTGCTCTTCCAGAACGTGGAGAGAATATTAACACCAGGGAGCTTATTTTTTTGCACTTTAAAATCAATACCGCCTGCGTATACAAAATTGGGTAATTACACAGACAACGCAATTGCTTTGCAGGTTACAGCTGTTCGCACCTGTTCCAAGATGACGACCCGTATGTAGAGGACCTCCCCGACCCATCCGGCGAGAAGAATCCACGTGTAGCAGAAACCCATCAGCCCGCTCCCTCCATCCCCCACCAGGAGAGGCCTCTGATCCCACGAAGCCCGCGTCGGCAGCCATAAGCCAGCGGGTTCCAGAATCCCCCGGACAAGGGCCGCGACCCCGAGGCGATCGACGCGCGCGCGTGTTAGGAGGCGCCGTGCCCGCTTTCCGGCGGCAGAGGCCGCCTCCGCCCGGGGGCCTAGGGAGCGCCGCCGCTGGAGGGGGGTGGCGGGAGGGGAGGGTGGCGGGAAGGGGGCCCAACCCGCGGCCCCACGCCCGGCTCCGGAAGTGCTCGGAGCCCTCCGCGCTGCGGCCCCGTCCCGCGTAGGCCCCTCGAGCCGCGCGCCGAGCCTCGCGCCCGGCCCCGCCCCCTGCTCCTCACGCCAATTCGCGCCTTTCGCCGGCGCGTGCCGCGGCCTCGCACGCCCGCCGCCCCCCGCCGCGCGCCGCCCCGCAGGGCCTCTTACTCTCTTTACTCGCCATCTTGCGTCGGGTGTTCGCCCCTCGCCGCCTCCTCGGACTCCCCTTGCTAGCCAAGAGCAGCCCAACCGCAGGCGCTCCTGCCTTTCCCAGGCACGTCACACACTTCTAGCTCTCGAAGCCTGAGCTCCGTCTTACAGCCTGGGTGCTCCCCAGACGCTGCGTCCTTCTCTCTCACCTCCTCCCCGCTTACGGGTACCGAGGTCTGAGGCGCTCTTCTCTCTCTCTCCAAACTTGGAACGAGACTTTTCAACCCGCGCCTCCCAGCCCGCCCAGGCAGCTGAGCGCAGGCGCATCCGCCCTGGGAAAAGTGAGAGGCGGTGGCGAGGCGGGCCTGGGAGCCGACGGCTTCGTCGCCTCGACCAATGACGTGCGGCAGGCAGGTTTCACGCGGCGTTCGGAGGCGGGCTTCTAGGGGTGGGCGGGGCGTTCCGCGGCAGGAAGTCGGCGAGGCGCAGGCGCAAGGACTCGCCCGGCGCTCCCAGGGCCGGCCGCGGGGGCGGATGGGGGCGCGCGGGGGTGGGGCGAAAGGAGGCGCGGCTTGCAAGCTGCGTGGGGGCTGCGAGCCCCGGGGCGGCGAGCCCTGAGGCCGCGGGGCGTGGCTGCTTGCAGCGGCCGTGGCCGTGGCGGTGGGGGTAGGGGGCAGGGAGGCTGTCGCCGCTTAGCCAAGCAAAATCTCAGAGCGAGAAAGGAAAATGGTTTCTAGTCTCGAGAGACTACTGTGCCCTCAAAGTCTCCCTGACAGTCGCGGGCATGCAATTCTCTGCACCCGAAAGTTCTTCCTCCAGCCGACTGGCCTTTTCTGGGGCCTGGTCGAGCCGAGGTAGGGTTTGTCGGAGGCAAAGGGGGCCTTTTGCAGAGGCCGCGGGTGTTTTGTGACTGCAGAAGCCGCCGGGCCTCCCTAGTAGGCTAAACCTGCGGCCTGTTCAGGCACAGGCCGCAAACGCTCCGAAGCTGATTTGAATTACATTTTTGTTTGTTCACAAATTTGAGTCCTTCAAATTATGTTTGAGGCCTCTCGTACTGCGGGCGATTTTGTCCCTGCACTGGCGTTGTGGTCTCTGTCCTAGCCCCGGGCCCTGCTGAGTCATACTTGTCACCTGCAGGGGTCCCAGTGTGGCCCCACCCCAAGCTGGCGAAGCTGGAAAGAGCTGGGCACAGCTGACCTGCGCCGGCTTGCCGGAGGCTTGCTCTGCCCTGGAACTTGGTAGCCCCTAAGGAGTGCTCGGGGGTGAGGAGAAAGCAGGCTGCAAGGCCAAAAGGGAATGAAAATGAGAGCCAGGAGCAGAGGGGACGGGGTGGGGGGAGGTGGCCGAGGTGCCTAGTGCAAAGGGAGCCTCAGTCTACATCCAGACTCCGAGAGGCTCCCGCTGAAAAAGCACCCCCGCGCCGGGACACTTGCTGCCGTGATGCTTTCCAAGCACCTTCTTGCAAATGACGATGGTGATTCTGAAACGAAATCGTGCGGTTGCTGCTCTGATGTCCACTTTTATGATCGGGAAACGAACCCAGGCATTACTCTAGTCCGTGGCAGAACCACTCGTATTACCTTATATAGAAATTTACTGTCTGGTGTCTCTGGTTTCCGATATGGTACAATTCATTATTATAACGCTCTCCCTTTCATGTCAGCCTCAGGAATGTGACTGAAGCTGGGGAAGGGGGGAGCGGCTGGAGAGGGAAGAGGGTTGGAAGGGTGTTTAAACAATACAGCCCTCTTGTTCTAAAACACTGGTTGGTAAACGTTTTTCTAAAAGGAGCCAGATAGTAAATATTTTAGGCTTTGGGGGCAACTACTCGGCAGCGTTATAGCGAGAAAGCAGCCCTAGACAATATGGATGAACCTGGCTGTATTCCAATAAAACTTTATAGACACCGAAATGTGAACTTCATATAATTTTCACGTGTCACAAAATGTTCTTTTGATTATTTTCAACCACTTGAAAATTGAAAAGTCATTTTGAGCTCGTGGGCCATGCAAAATTAAGTGGCGGATTAGATTTAGATGGGAGGACTGTAGTTTGCCCACCGTGTTCGAGAATAATTGTGTCGTATAGCTCTGCTTCAATGGGAACTTCCTCATGTGCACAGTAAGAGAAGGCTTGGCAGACGATTTCCAGTCTCCCATTAATATATTTAACTTATTTTCTGGTGGGTAGGCATGATTTCCAAAACCTATTAAATGTTTAAATGGTTGAAAGAAAAGAAATCTTCCCAGACGATTTGACTTTAAAATCTTTATGCTGTCCACCTCACTGAGGGTCTGAGTAGGAAATACGGAGCAGATATTTTGGGAGTTTGTGAAAATACTCAGGCACTATCATACACAATCCCAAAGTAACTGGTACAGCATATTTTGTTAGTTTGGGATTTTGTTGTTGTTAAATTGAATCTGTCATTTCTGTTTCTCTAAGTTTTTTTGGTCAGGTACTTTTTTGCGTCAAAAATGTAGTATCAGTTTTTCTCTCTTGAATTGCGAACTGTTCAGTTTTGGTTTTGCCTTTCACTCCACCTTATGAGCTCTGGTCCTAATCTTCCAGTTTCTCTGTGGTTGTCTTTTTGTCTCTCTTGCAGTCAGCTGAGTCCACTAATTGAATAAGGCACCAACAGGTGTGCGCACAGGGTGTGGGCTCTCTTAACCGAGAGATGCCCTGTTTAGTTACCGTTCTCTTAAGACTGCTTACCCCAGAGTTGCTGTAGTGTTAACCACTACTTTCTTCATGCCGACCGTGTTTTACAGACTAGTACACTTGTATATAAACCAAAACAAGTTAGACCACACAGTGCTGGCCTTTAATATGTGTGATGCACTCTCGTATTTTATTTCTTTTTTTTTTTTTTGTGGTACGCGGGCCTCTCACCGTTGTGGCCCCTCCCGTTGCGGAGCACAGGCTCCGGACGCGCAGGCCCAGCGGCCATGGCTCACGGGCCCAGCCGCTTCGCGGCACGTGGGATCCTCCCGGACCGGGGCACGAACCCATGTCCCCTGCATCGGCAGGCGGACTCTCAACCAATGCGCCACCAGGTAAGCCCTTATTTCATTTTTAAAAGTATGCAGACGACCCCCTACATTGCTTTTGCACTGAGTCACAACTTGTGGTTTGAGACTGGACACTAGTATATTTTTTGAAACCTCTAGCCAGGTCCTGACCACCTTTTACGTTTTTTTTTTAATTTTAGTGAAGTATAGTTGATTTACAATGCTGTGTTAATTTCTGTTGTACACCAAAGTGACTCAGTTATACATATATATATATATATTCTTTTCCATTATGGTTTATCACAGGAGGATATTGAATATAGTTCCCTGTGCTATAGTAGGACCTTGTTTATCCATCCTGTGTACGATAGTTTGCATCTGCTAGTCCCAACCTCCCAATACTTCCCTCCCCAGCCCCCGTCTTGGCCTCCACCTTGGCACCCACAAGTCTGTTCTCTATCTGACCACCCCTTATAAAATAGCAACACACCTCCTCCACAGGTAATCACTTTCTATCCTCTTTCTTTTTTTTTCATAGCACTTATCACCACCTGACAAATGGTTGTTCATAGGCTTTTTCTCCTACACTAGAATATAAATCGATGGCGGGATCTTTGTTTCAGTGTACCCCCAGCAACTGAACCAGAGCTTACCAGATGAGGAAGCTCAGGCAGACAGTGCCAAGGTCACATAGTGAGTGTTGGAGTTGGAATTTGAATTTAATCGATCTTCTATTAAGACAGCAAAAGTGTTTCGGAGAATGAATCACTTTGGACAAGAATGAATAGAGGAGAGAGACTAGTTAAGAGTTACTTGTGATAAACTAGGTAAAATAATTATGTTGTAAGGCTAATGGCACTGGGGGTCTAAGGAAAATAAAAGAGGAGCTATGCTGCAAAGAAAAGTCAAAAAGACTTGATCAAGGGTGACTGGGAGGAAAGTGGCATCAAATACTTATTGACTACTTATTATATATTGGTCATTTTAAAGTTTCCAGCTGGCTGACCGGTGGAATTATTGACAAAAATATATGATACCATATACTATTAATTATAATAAATTATCTCATGATAAAAAAAAAGACAGCAAAAGTGATCGTATCTGATAAAATGAACTGTTTACCGAAAGGAATGAGAGAGGGAAATAATACCCGGACATAGCTGCGGGTGATTCTGTGTTCATTAGCAACTCTGTCTCACTAGTTTTTGGCAAAAAATCTTAGCCATTCAAAAAAATGTTGCAGTACTCACTGTGTGCCAAGCGTTGTTCTGGGAACTGGAGATACCTGGAATGAACAAGACATATACAGCTCTCCTGCCCTTTTATAAATCCCTTTATTGTTTGTTTTTCTTATTACAAAATCAGAGCTCGTTACAGAAAAACCTGAAAATTACACAAACAAAAGAAGAACATAAAGAATACCAATTTTGTTTCTGGCCAAATTGTTTTTATTCAAATCACTAGGAGTGGAAGAAAATCCACGAAAACATTAATAGTCATTGGCTCTTGGTTACTGATATTATGGATGACGGTTACTTTACTCTTTATATATTGCTCTATTTAAAATTTTTCTCCAACGGACAGACACTAGTCTTATAAACAGAAAAAGAAACCCACACATTTTAGAAAAAATATAAAAAGCAATGGTAGATGAGTGATGCAAATGAAAAGTTGTCTTAGTGTGATAGAATTCTAAGTAATTTCTCTTAAAATATTTAATGCAGTTGTGTGAGGGAGTTGGAGGAAAATTATAAAATTGAAAGCACACTGTACTTGTTTGAACTTGTACTTTGTTTTCATTTACTATTGTGATATTAGGTAGAGCGAAGTAATTGTTTTATACTTATAAATGCGTTAATATTTCACCCTTGTGGAGCATCCCTCTGGATTTCTGAAAGGCCACCTTTCCCCGCTGTGCTAGCCGTTAACGTTAAGCTACACGAGCTCTGCATTGGTGACAGTGAATAAAGGAAATGACCTAGAGCAGAATCCCTGGGGCTTAGACTTAGAATCAATGGGGCGAAGTAAATAAATATTTGTCAAATGAAAAATATTGAATAGGAAATTCCTCCTGGCCTTGGCCCAGTCCATAAGCAGAGATGAGAAGGCTTCACACATAGAACCTCGCTTTAGAAACCTTGCTCTAAGCATTCTACCCCAAGCACGTTTTTCTTTTATTCAGAATTTTAGTGTACTGTGCATTTTAATTTACAACTGAAGACCTCTTCTGAAGTTCACTGGAGTGAAAGTTTGTAATTGCTGGCCATTGTCCGTTCTTCCTTCTCCAGAGTGAGCCCCTCTTCCTTCTTCAGCCTTCTTGTAGTTTGGTAGGACTGTCCATCAGGGTACTCTGCTCTCCACCAGCCAAAGTGTAGGTACTTAACCCCCATTGGGCCCGTCAGCCATGCCCTTTCTGGAATGTGGATTCCCTAAACTCTTGCTGGTGAAGCACCCCAAGGTGCTGGCCACTGGTTCCTGCTTCCAAGATCTCTAGAACGGCTGCTTTTATTCCGTGAGCTCCACATGCCCTACCATATATTCCCTTTTTGCTGAAGTTAGCCCGAGTCCATTTGTTGCTTACAACCAAAGAATGTCTGATGTTCACCTAACCCCTTCCGCCTCCAAGTCCTGAATTCAACCATAGATTCTCCTGAATAAGGACTATGGCCCTGTAGTTGGAGAGGAAATAGATAAGGTACTAAAAACTTTGCAAATGTGTATTTACAATTGTATGAAAGCTACAGGAAAACAGAAAGTTGTGCAAAGTGTTTCCAGCGGCGGATTCAATACAGCGAATTGGGTACACAGCTGAAAGAAAGGACAAGATAACCTGGATATTTGTCACTGCTTCCTGTACCCCTAGAGCTGATATTAGTAACTGCAAGAAGCAGCTACCACACTTAGGGCTTGGGGAATGAAAGGAAAGCAGTGGGGTTACCAGAACTGGGAGCTTGGAGGAGAGGTCCTGCGCTGGCTGGTGCATGGGCCTCTGGTGGGGGCACTCCACACAGCCCCTGCTCAGACCCCCAAGAAGGCGGGCTGGTGGGCGCTGGTGCCTCTGTGGAGGCCTGGTATGGTGATGCTGGGAAGGCTGAAAGAAGGTGGAGGCCGGTGGTGGGGGGTGAGTGGGGGCTGTTGATGGAAGTTGGCAACCAGAGGTCCCTTGTCCCTCCTTCCAATCTCCCATCAGAACCTCCCATTAACAGAACCTCACGGGAAGGCAACCGGCTTGGGTGTTTGGGAAAAACAGTAGAGTCCCAGCCCTGGTATCACAGAGCAGAGTTAAAAAGGGTCAGCTTATGGTGGTCCAGCGGTTAAGACTGCGCTCCCAGTGCAGGGGGCCCGGGTTGGATCCCTGGTCAGGGAACTAGATCCCACATGCCACAACGAAGATCCTGTGTGCCGCACCACAGACCCGGTACAGCCAAATAAATAAATAAATATTAAAAAAGAAAAAAACGGTCAGCTTAGAGCTGAGGCAGGTGAATAACCATGACAAAAGCATGCTTTACCTTTAAAAGGATCTGTAGTGGTTTTTGAAAATAGAATCCCCTGGTAAATTGGAAATTTTCAGTATATCTGTGGCTGAATGTAAATTACATCATTATTGTACTTTATGCCGAAAGACGTAAAGGCACAAATTTAAAACCTGTAACATGTTCTCTGGCCCTTAGTGATGGCATATGGATGCATCAGTTGGAAACTTTGTCTCCTAATACATATTTATGAGGTGGAGAAGTTACAGCAAGATTGCTTCATTTGATTATTACAAAGAGGAAACCAGCATTGATGTAAAGCTTTCTTAGTCATCAAGAGGTTCTGTAATTGTAAGGTAATTTACAAATTCCTTTTGAGACTTGCTTTTCAAAATATGTTAGAAGAAAAGCCAGAGAAATTCATTATATCATTAAGAAAATACTTCATAATCTCACTTAAGGGAAATTACTTATGCTTAAAATGTATAAATCAATTAACCTAACAGATTTTACTTGGAAAGTTTGCAAAATTACCAGTCTTCTAAGATTAATGAATAGGAGAAATTATTATACTGCTAGAAAACAAAATGTTAGATGAAAAATGCATCTATGAATGTTCATAGCAGCTTTATTTGCAATAGCCAAGAACTGAAATCAGCCCAGATGTCCTTCCACTGGTGAATAGTTAAACAAGCTGTTCTACAATTCATACCACGGAATCGTACTCAGCAATAAAAAGAAAGGAACTATTGATACGCACAACTTGGATGAATCTACAGGGAATTATGTTGAGCGAGAAAAGCCAGTCCCAAAAGGTTACATACCTTATGATTCCACTCATATAGCATTTTTGAAATGACAAAACTTTAGAAATCGAGGAGAGCTTAGTAGTGGCCAGAGGTTAGGGATTAGGGGTGAGGTTTAAGGAATGTGAGTGTGGTAATAAAACAGCAAAATGAGGAATCCTTGTGCTTGTGGTATTGGAATGGTTCAGTATCTTGAACTGTGGTGGTGGATACATAAACCTATACAGGGATAAAATTGTGTAGCACAATACACAAAGACACACACATACAAATGAGTACAGGTGAAACTGGGGAAATCTGACGATGAGTGGATTGTATCAGTAACAATATTCTGATTGTGATAATATACTATAGTTTTGTAAGATGTTACCTTTGGAGGAAACTGGGCACAGTGTATGAAGGCTGTCTCTATAATATTTCTTACGACTCCATGTGAATTCACAATTATCTCAAAATTTTTATTTACAAATTAAAATTAAAAATCGTGTGCAGCAACAATCAAAAAACCTTAGTGGTGCTTTCAGTCTTGTTCCACTCACTGAAATAATAGTTCCTGCACGTGTGGGGTTTTCAAATTTTAAATTATAGACGATCTCAAACATACACAAAAGAAAAGAGAATAGTGGAACGAACACCCATGTATACAGCACCTAGCTTCAATAGTGATCAGCTCATGGTCAAATGTGCTTCATCTATCCCCCCCCCAACTCCTACCATCCCTCATTTATTTTGATGGCTTTATCACATCTCTTATGATTTCATCTGTAAATATTTCTATATGCATCTCTAAAATACAAGGGCTCCTTTTTATAATTTTTTTACATTGAAGTTAACATTGGTTTATAACATATTTCATGTGTACAGCATTATATTTCTACTTCTCTACACCCTACAGCATGCCCACCACCAAAAACTTAGTTTCCATCCGTCACCATACAGTTGACCCCCTTTACCTATTTTGTCCTTCCTCCCTTCCCCTCTGGTAACCACTACTCTGTTCTCTGTATCTACGTATTTGTTTTGGTTTGGTTTGTCCAGTTATTTGTGTGTTTGTTTGTTTTTTATATTCCACATATGTGTGAAAATCGTGGTATTTTTCTTTCTCAGTCTGACTTATTTCACTCAGCATGATACCTTCAAGGTCCATCCATGTTGTCGCAAATGGCAAGATTTCACCTTTTTTTATGGCTGATTAGTATTTCAGTGTGTGTGTGTGCGCACGCGTGTGTATATCTTTTTTCATTCATCCATTGATGGACACTTAGCTATTATAAATAATACTGAGATGAACATAGGGGTGCGTGTATCTTTTTGAATTAGTGTTTTCGTATTCTTTGGATAAATAGCCTGAAGTGGAATAGCTGGGGGAATTCCCTGGCGGCCTACTGGTTAGGATTTCAGGCTTTCACTACTGGGGCTCTGGTTCAATCCCTGGTCGGGGAATTGAGATCCCACAAGACAAACCACACGGCCAAAGGAAAAAAAAAAAAAGGGGGATTAGCTGTATCGTATCATAGTTCTATTCTTAATTTTGGGGGTAACCTCCATGCTGTTGTCCATAGTGGCTACACCAGTTTACATTCTTTTTTTTTTTGAGTTTTTAAAAAATTTTTAATTTTTAAAAATTTTTGGTTGTGTTGGGTCTTCGTTGCTGTGTGTGGGCTTTCTCTAGTTGCGGTGAGCGGGGGCTACTCTTCGTTGCAGTGCGCGGGCTTCTCATTGTGGTGGCTTCTCTTGTTGCGGAGCATGGGCTCTAGGCATGTGGGCTTCAGTAGTTGTGGCACGCAGGCTCAGTAGTTGGGGCGCATGGGCTTAGTTGCTCCGCAGCATGTGGGATCTGGCATGTGGGATCTTCTTGGACCAGGGCTCGAACCCGTGTCCCCTGCATTGGCAGGTGGATTCTTAACCACCGCGTCACCAGGGAAGCCCAGTTTACATTCTTATCAACAGTGTATGAAGATTCTAAGGGCGTCTTTTTCTAAAAATTCAAAATAACTGCAATACATTCTCACACGCAAAAAAATTAGTTAACAATTCCTTGATATCAGTATCCAGATAGCATTTACATTTCCTGACTTGTCTCATAATGAGGTATAGTTTATGTACCATAAACTGCACCGATTTAAAGTATACAATTCATCAAGTTTTTACAGATGTTAACACCCATAAAAGCACTACCACAATTAAAAAAAACAGAACATTTTAATTATCTCCCAAAGTTTCCCTGTGCCCCTTCCTCTGTCTCTGGCCACAGAAAAATCATTGATCTGCTTTCTGTCACTATAGATGAGTTTACAGAGAATGTGGTTTTGAAAAAACCCAACAAACCTAAATGGTACACGATTTTATAAAAATTAGAAAGAATTCTAGAGAATGAAGAAAAATATGTGTGTATTCCTGTCTGATATATTTTGATGGTGAGTCCCTGAGACAGGAAGCAAGTTAAACTTAGAATACTGAATAATAACCGCTAACATTTATTGAGCAGTTAGTATGTGCCAGTTATTTTACATCTATTATCTAATTTGTCTCATGATAACCCTCTGATTATTATCAATCCTATTATTATCAAACCCATTATACAACTGAGAAGACTGAGGCTCAGAGAGGTAACTTACCCATGGTCTCACAGCTTGTGATTGAAGGAGCTTAGATTATAAATACTAGGTCCTTGACTCCAGTGCAAGTCCCTTAAACACAGCTGTCATCAGTTTATCAGCAAAAAGAACTGACACGAGAACACCTGGGTGTGTTGTGAAAAAGTCTTACCCTTTCTTTGACAAAGGAGCAAAGACAATTCAATGGACAAAGGATAGTCTGTTCAACAAATGCTGTGGGAAGAACAGGACAGCCACGTGCAAAAGACTGAATGGAGACACAGACCATACATCTTTTACAAAACTTAACTCAAAATGGAGAGTAGACCTAAATGTGAAACTATAAAATCCCTAGGGACTTCCCTGGTGGCACAGTGCTTGAGAATCCGCCTGCCATTGCAGGGGACACGAGTTCGAGCCCTGGTCCGGGAAGATCCCACATGCTGCAGAGCAACTAAACCCGCGCGCCACAACTACTGAGCCTGCGCTCTAGAGCCTGCGTCCCGCAACTACTGAAGCCCACGTGCCTAGACCCCATGCTCCGCAACAAGAGAAGCCACCGCAATGAGAAGCCCGTGCACCACACCAAGAGTAGTCCCCGCTCGCCGCAACTAGATAAAGCCCGTGCGCAACGAAGACCCAAAGCAGCCAAAAATAAATAAATAAATGAATAAATAAACAAATTTATTTTTCAAAATCTCCGACTTAAAAAAATATATATATATATTTAGATTGCTTAAAGTGGTGGCTTTAAACCTTTTCTTGGCTGCAATCCACAGCAACGTATACACTTTACATTATCTATCAATCTGTCATCATTCAGTCTATCATCTTTCCATGTTTCTATGATACTGAAACAAATTTCTCACAAAGTAGTACCTATCCTCACTGTGTGTAATACACTCTGATGTGATCTATTCTATTCTGTTCTCTTTCATTTTTAAAAAATTCTCATCCTGATCCTCTAGTTCGTTTCACTAATGGGCCAAGACCTATAGTTTTAAAAATGTGGCTTGGAAAGCTCCAGATGAAATTTCCAGTGAATAGACCAAAGTGTCACATGTGATTATCAAAATGCATTAAAAGAGGGCTTTTGCCACTTTACTTCTGAATACATATAAAAATTTTAAATTGACATACCACAGACTGTATTTCTGGGGATTGAGATTGATAGATGAAGCCTTTTTAAAATATATATTTATTGATTTATTTGGCTGCACTGCGTCTTAGTTGCGGCACGTGGGATCTTCATTGCAGGATCTTCGTTGCAGCGGCATGCACTCTTAGCTGCGCCATGTGGACTCCTAGTTGCAGCATGCATGTGGGATCTAGTTCCCTGACAGGAATCGAACCCGGGCTCCCTGTGTTGGGAGCATGGCCTCTTAACCACTGGACCACCAGGGAAGTCCCTAGATCAAGCCTTTTAATTTTCTTTTCAAATTGTTTGAAAGGCTCATTTTAACATGTATAACTTTTATAGTAAAAAAGAACTCTAGCGTGATGTTAGCTATTTATCCTAAGGAGCCGATGTCATGTCATACTTCCAAAAGTTATGTTTTATAAAACATAGTGGAGGGACTTCCCTGGCGGTCCACTGTTTAAGACTCCACGCTCCCAATGCGGGGGGCACAGGTTCGATTCCTGGTCGGGGAACTAAGATCCTGCATGCAGCACGGCACAGCAAATAAATAAAATAAAATAAAATAAAAGTACTACTTAACAAAAAAACAGTGGAAAATTGGACACAACAGGAACGTGCAATTACAGGGTATTAGTTCCATAAATTGTAGATTATCCATGTAGTGTACTACATAGCCATTAACAATGATGTTTTAAGGTCTAGCTCAGTGGTTCTCAATCAGGGGCGATTTCGCCTCCCCGGGGACCTTTGGCAATGTCCAGAGACATTTTGGGTTGTCACACTGGGGGAGGGGAGGGCTCCTTGCACAGGACAGTCTCCACAGGAAAGAATGATCCCCAAATAGCAATAGTGCTAAGGGTGAGAAACCCTAGTTTAGCTAAATAATTATATTGTCATGGAAGCTTTACCTCCCTCATATCTGTAAATAATCTTTTTTAGTAGCATTTTATCTCTCTCTCTCTCATACTTGGAATACAGTTATCTATGTTCATGTCTTATTTACCTTCCTAGGTAGAAAGCTCCTTTTTACAGATAGGATATGTGCCTCACTCATCTCGGTATAACCAGCAACCAGACCACCTTGTGTCTCGTAACTGTTTAATAAATGTTTGTTGAGTTATTACATAAGAATAACAGATCATGGCACTGTAAGTATTGAAATGGAACGATGTCCACAATATACTTTACTGGGAAAAAAAGCAGATTAGAAAACAATGTGAGTGATCTATAGATTCAGTGTAGTCCTTATTACAATCCCAACTAACTTCTTTGCAGAAATTGATAAGCTGACCCTCAAATGCAGATGGAAGATCAAGGGGCCTGGAAAAGCCAAAACAGTCTTGAACAAAGGTGGAGGACTCACACTGTAGAACTCTTGGAAGAAAGGATAGGAGTAAATCTTCGAGACTGTGGGTTAGGCAGTGATTTCTGAGATATGACACCAAAAGAACAAGTGACCAAAAAAAAAAAAAAAAAGAAAAAAAACAAACCACACAAAAAAACCCCCGATAAACTGGACTTCATCAAAATTTAAAACTTCTGGGGCTTCCCTGGTGGTGCAGTGGTTAAGAATCCACCTGCCAATGCAGGCGACACGGGTTCAAGCCCTGTTCTGGGAAGATCCCACATGCCGCAGAGCAACTAAGCCTGTGCGCCACAACTACTGAGCCTGCGCTCTAGAGCCCTCGAGCCACAACTACTGAGCCCGTGTGCCACAACTACTGAAGCCCACGCGCCTAGAGCTCATGCTCCACAACAAGAGAAGCCACCGCAATGAGAAGCCCATGCACTGCAATGAAGAGTAGCCCCTGCTCGCTGCAACTAGAGAAAGCCTGCATGCAGCAACGAAGACCCAGTGCAGCCAAAAATAAATAAATTTATTTTAAAAAGTAAATATTTATTAAAGAATAATTTAAAACTTCTGTGCTGCTAATGATACATCAAGAAAGTGAACGGACAACCCATAGAATGGGAGAAAATTTTTGGAACTCATATATCTCATAAGAAAATGTATCCAGAATGCATAAAGAACTCTTACAACTCAATAATAAAAGATAACCCAGTTTTAAAATGGGCAAAGGATATGAATAGACATTTTTCCAATGAAGATGTACAAATAGCCAATGCAGGGGAGGGAAAAGGATTTTTTCTTCTACCCTTCTAAGTTCTCAGCTTGGGCCCCTGTAACAAAAGATAGATTAACAAGAGAAAAGCATACAAATTTATTTAATATAAGTTCTATGTGACACAGGATCTTTCATAAGGAAATGAAGACCTGAAGAAGAGGTTAAACATGAATGCTTTTATGCTAGGTTTGATGAAGAGCAGAGAAATATAGTAAGACAAAAAGGATATGAGCTAAGAATAGTAAACCGGGGTATTGCGTGTCCTGAACCCTGCACCAATAAGCACATGAAGAGGGAAATGTAAGTAAAATCACAGTAAGAAGCTGCTTTACACACACAAGAATGGCTATAATGAAAAAGACAGACAATAACAAGTGTTGGTGAGGATGTGGAGAAATTGGAACTCTCACACATGGCTGGTGGGAATGTAAAATAAGGCAGCCGCTTTGGAAAACAGTTTGCAGTTCCTCAAAAAATTAAACATAGAGTCACCATATGACCCAGCAATTCTACCACTAGATATGTACCCAAGAGAAATGAAAACATATATTAACACAAAAAGTTGTACACAAATGTTCATTGCAGCATTATTCATAGTAGTCGAAAAGAAGGACTTCCCTGGTGGCGCAGTGGTTAAGAATCCGCCTGCCAATGCAGGGGACACGGGTTTGAGCCCTGGGTGGGGAAGATCCCACATGCCGCGGAGCAACTAAGCCCATGCACCACAACTACTGAGCGTGCGCTCTAGAGTCTGCGAGCCACAACTACTGAAGCCTGTGCTCCACAAGAGAAGCCACTGCAATGAGAAGCCTGCACACCGCAATGAAGAGTAGCCCCCACTCACCACAACTAGAGAAAGCCCAAGCGCAGCAACGAAGACCCAACACAGACAAAAATAAATAAAATAAATAAATTTATTTTTAAAAAAAGTAGAAACAACCCAAATGTCCATCAGCTGATGAATGGCTATATAAAATATGGTATATCCATTAAAATGGGATTTTATTTGGCAATAAAGAGAAATGAAGTACAGATATATCCTACACCATGGATAAACCTTGAAAATATGCTAAGTGAAAGAAACCAGGCATAAAATGCCATATATTGTAATAGTCTGTTTAAATGAAACGTACAGAATAGGCAAATCCATTAGAGACACAAAGTAGGTTAGTGATTGCCTAGGGTTGGGAAGTTTGGGGGGAAATGGGGAATGACTGCTAATGGGTCCAGATTTCTTTTAGGGAGAATGAAAATGTTTTCAAAGTAGATTGTGGCAATAGTTGCACAAACCTGTAAATATACTAAAACCCAGTCATTTGTACACTTTAAATGGGTGAATTGTACAGTATGTGAATTATATCTCAATAAAGGTATTTTTTTAAAAGTAAAAGCAACACTACGTGTATTTGCTCTCTCAAATGTAGTTTGCTAAGATAAATGTGGAATGTTAGTGGGTCAGCTTGCACCTGGTTTTCAAAAACATTCATTGTGAAACCCCTGATTGATGAGTTGCAGCTGCACTAGGAGGGAGGTGATTTGGCACTTACTCTCAGAGACAAGGCACCCAGCGTATTGTACAGGTAGGTGCCGCATGGAAGGGGCGGCGGCCCTGAGTTGAAGTACTCAGCACCGGGTTCAACCCAATGTTTGCAACTGAGCATGCTCCGTGTGGTGGAGGGACCTGGAAGCCGTGCCTGACCACCCCAGAAAGCAGCTGCTTTTTGGCTACATGCATTGCATTGCTTATTGCATATCTTTTAAAGCTGTGTAAACTAGCGTGGGAGGGGGCATTACCACAATGTGTAGTGCATTCTTCTAGTTAGCTACATTAGCTAGTGATTCTCTTTGGGTGACCAAATTCTGGGTGATCTTTATTTTCTTTATACTTATCTGTATTTTCTGATTTTTTAAATCTATAAGATTTTCTTTCTTTTTTAATAAAATGGTCTGAAAAACAGAAGTCTTTGCATTCGTGGACTAAGTCCTACTTGGTCATGGTGAATGATTCTGTTGACGTACTATTGAATTGTTTGCTATTATACTGTTTATAGTTTTTCATCTAGTGCTTTGGTCTTCTGTTTTTTTTCAAACTACAAGCGTACCTCATTTTATTGCCCTTCACTTTATTGTGCTTCACGGATGTTGCATTTTCTACAAATTGAAGGTTTGTGGCAACCCTGCTTCGAGTAAGTCTATCGGCACCATTTTTTCCAACAACATTTGCTTACTTTGTGTGTCACATTTTGGTAATTCTGGCAATATTTTAACTTTTTAATTACTATTGTTATATTTGTTATGGTGATTTGTGATCAGTGTTTTTTTAAAATAAATTTATATTTTTGGCTGCATTGGGTCTTTGTTGCTGTGTGCAGGCTTTCTCTAGTTGCAGCGAGCTGGGGCTACTCTTTGTTGCACAGCATGGGCTCTAGGTGCGCGGGCTTCAGTAGTTGTGGCACGTGAGCTCACTCAGTAGTTGTGGCTTGCAGGCTCTAGTGCACAGGTTCAGTAGTTGTGGCACACAGGCTTAGTTGCTCCGCGGCATGTGGGATCTTCCCCGACTCAAACCCGTGTCCCCTGCATTGGCAGGCGGATTCTTAATCACTGCGCCACCAGGGAAGTCCCTGATCAGTGATCTTTGATATTAGTATTACAAAAAGATTATGACTTGCCGGAGGCTCGGATGATGGTTAGCATTTTTTAGCAATAACATATTTTTAAATTAAGGTACGTACTTTTTTTTTTAGACATAATGCTGTTGCACACTTAATAGACTACAGTATAGTGTAAACATAACTTTTATATGCACTGGGAAACCAAAAAAGTCGCATGACTCTCTTTACTGCGATATTCCCTTTATTGCAGTGGTTTGGAACTAAACCCGCAATATCTCCGAGATATGCCTGTAAACTCTTCAAGATTCAATTTCAGGGTTATACTGTCCTCATAAAATGAATTAGAGAGTTTGCATGCTGTTCTATAATCTGGAGCTTGTTAGTTGAGTAGTATAGGAATAATCTGTTATAGATTGCTGATTTATTATAAAAGGATATAACTCAGGAACAGCCAGATGGAAGAGATGCATAGGGCAAGGTATGGGAAGGGAATGGAGCTTCCACGCCCTCTCCAGGCACCACTGTCCCAGCACCTCCACCCAGAAGTTCTCTGATTTATTGTTGTTGTTGTTGGAAATGATATAGTAATGTTGTCTTAAAGAAAAAATAAACCTTTACGAAGAGTTTAGCTTTTTCGTTTTTTCCATACCAGGAGTGTCAGCGGTAGGGCTGGATGCTGGGCAGAAGAGTCAGTACCTGCCCAGGGCCCTCCCATTCTGTGCGCATCGGCTGGAGCGTGTGCTCGGTTAGGGGCTGCTGAATTCTGGCACCAACTGATCCAGGAGAGGCCTCACCCCTTCACCCCTGGTCTCTGTTTTGACTGCGCAGGTGCATTGAACAGCCCGGCATAGTGAGTGGAGAGATGGGGAATACATTTTTGGGATCAGGCACGAAGCAGGCTGAGTTGAGGTACCAGCTGCATAGGGGAGTGCCAAGAAGTACCACATGCCTGGCACCCGGAAACAGGAATCCCCTTCATCCAGTGGAAAGCTGGGTCTCAGGTTAGCTTCTCCACCCCCAATCCACAGCGGGAGAGTCATGGGTTCCATCTTGGTTGTTGCCAGCTACCACTGAGAGAGTTCCTGGGCTCATTCATCTAATAATCCCTGCTGGCTCTCCTCACTTTTAAGCAGTTACATAGTACTATCCTTTGTTTAAACAGGGAGTGTCTATCTCACAAGCCTAGGCTCATACCTTCTCAAATAGATTTTCCTTAGTAGTGTCAAGAGAATTCAAAATGCATATACTCTTTTATGTTACATTTCTTGCTAACGGTCAGATTACTAAAGATTTCTTTTAAAATGTGTATTTTATTTTATGGCCCCACGGCCTGTGGGATCTTAGTTCCCCAACCAGAGATCGAACCCACATGTCCTGCATTGCAAGCGCGGAGTCTTAACCACTGGACCGCAACGGAAGTCCCTAAGATTTTTTTTTAATTGAAGTGTAGTTGATTTACAGTGTTCTGTTAGAGATTACTAGAGAATTCTAAACTATCCGTTTTATAAATGTGCTGCTTCACCTCAGTAAAACACGGACTAGTTTCCATCTCTAGCCACAGGAGGGCGCACAAATACATCAATCAAGTGAAATTTGGTATAAAACGTTTTGGGAAGATCCTTGCTTGGGTTGAGAAAGAAAAGAAAACAAAACAAAACACAACATGAGCAGTATAGTACTCTTGTTATTAGTGTAGACCAGCACTGTCCCATAGAACTTTCTGTGGTGATGTTAGTGTTCTGTATCTGTGCTTTCCAGTGGATCAACCACTAGCCACATGTGGATACTGAACTCAAATGTGGCTAATGTGACTGAGGAAATGAAATTTTAATTGTAGTTAATTTAATTATAAATTTAAATAGCTATGTGTGGCTAGTGGCTGCCATATTGCACCACACAAATCTAGAGGACTAGACTTTATAGGAATATGGTTTTTCTGAATGGCTTTATGATGTTGGCATTTAAACAACTTTGACTCTAACAGCAATAACTTAAGAGGTAAAGGGCAGTAACAGTGATGTTCCCACCATTGGCCAGCTACTGTGCCAGGCACACTTATATACCCATCTCATCTCACTTGACCTTCACTAGGCACCTGAGAGATGGATATCAGTGTGCCCATTTTATGAATGAAGAAGCAGACTCCAGAGAGATGTAACTGGCCCAAAGTCATCGGGTTAGTCATCAAGCCAGATATACCCATTTAATATTTTTTGAGAACCTGCAATGTGCCAATAAATATATCAGCTAGGCACTATTATAGACACTGGAAATCTATAATAGGAAACAATGCTTGATATGGGGGCCTTTTTAGTAAATGCTATCATTCTGTGTAGTGTTGACTTAAAAAAATGCACAACGTGAGAGTTCCGAGTTAAGTTTTTTTTTTTAAACAAGTGCTATATATATATTTTTTCTATTTATAGACAGTCCTGTATTATTGCTCTCATCAGTGTTTTATAGTTTTCTGAAAATATATCACATCCAAGTTTTGACAGATTTATTCTTTTTTTTTTTTGAGGTTGATCATGCCATTTTATTTTATTTATTTATTTATTTTAACATCTTTATTGGGTTATAATTGCTTTACAATGGTGTGTTAGTTTCTGCTTTATAACAAAGTGAATCAGCTATACATATACATATGTTCCCATATCTCTTCCCTCTTGCGTCTCCCTCCCTCCCACCCTCCCTATCCCACCCCTCCAGGTGGTCACAAAGCACCGAGTTGATCTCCCTGTGCTATGCGGCTGCTTCCCACTAGCTATCTACCTTACGTTTGGTAGTGTATATATGTCCATGCCTCTCTCTCGCTTTGTCACAGCTCACCCTTCCCCCTCCCTATATTCTCAAGTCCGTTCTCTTGTAGGTCTGTGTCTTTATTCCTGTCTTACCCCCAGGTTCTTCATGACATTTTTTTTTCTTAAATTCCATATATATGTGTTAGCATACAGTATTTGTCTTTCTCTTTCTGACTTACTTCACTCTGTATGACACACTCTAGGTCTATCCACCTCATTACAAATAGCTCAATTTCATTCCTTTTTATGGCTGAGTAATATTCCATTGTATATATGTGCCATATCTTCTTTATCCATTTGTCCGATGATGGACACTTAGGTTGTTTCCATCTCTGGGCTATTGTAAATAGAGCTGCAATGAACATTTTGGTACATGACTCTTTTTGAATTATGTTTTTCTCAGGGTATATGCCCAGTAGTGGGATTGCTGGGTCATATGGTAGTTCTATTTGTATTTTTTTTTTTTGCTTCAAATACATACATACTTTTTAATTTTTAAAACATGTAAAATATTACCTATTCAAAAAAATAAAATTTAAAAAGAAAATAAGCACTGCATCATTACATTATGCTTCTGAAAGTGGCAGTTATAAATTTGCTACCTTTCTTACTCTGCATTATTTTTTTTTCATTTTAACATATTTATTGGAGTATAATTGCTTTACAATGGTATGTTAGTTTCAGCTTCACAACAAAATGAATCAGTTATATATATACATATGTTCCCATATCTCTTCCCGCTTGCGTCTCCCTCCCTCCCACCCTCCCTATCCCACCCCTCCAGGCGGTCACAAAGCACCGAGCTGATCTCCCTGTGCTATGCGGCTGCTACCCACTAGCTATCTACCTTACGTTTGGTAGTGTATATATGTCCATGCCTCTCTCTCACTTTGTCACAGTTTACCCTTGCCCCTCCCCATAGCCTCAAGTCCATTCTCTAGTAAGTCTGTGTCTTTATTCCTGTTTCACCCCTAGGTTTTTCATGACATTTTTTTCTTAAATTCCATATATATGTGTTAGCATACGGTATTTGTCTCTCTCTTTCTGACGTACTTCACTCTGTATGACAGACTCTAGGTCTATCCACCTCATTACAAATAGCTCAATTTCGTTTCTTTTTATGGCTGAGTAATATTCCATTGTATATATGTGCCACATCTTCTTTATCCGTTCATCCGATGATGGACACTTAGGTTGTTTCCATCTCTGGGCTATTGTAAATAGAGCTGCAATGAACATTTTGGTACATGAGTCTTTTTTAATTATGGTTTTCTCAGGGTATATGCCCAGTAGTGGGATTGCTGGGTCATATGGTAGTTCTATTTGTAGTTTTTTAAGGAACCTCCATACTGTTCTCCATACTGTGGCTGTACCAATTCACATTCCCACCAGCAGTGCAAGAGTGTTCCCTTTTCTCCACACCCTCTGCAGCATTTATTGTTTCTAGATTTTTTGATGATGGCCATTCTGACTGGTATGAGATGATATCTCATTGTAGTTTTGATCTGCATTTCTCTAATGATTAATGATGTTGAGCATTTTTTCATGTGTTTGTTGGCAGTCTGTATATCTTCTTTGGAGAAATGTCTATTTAGGTCTTCTGCCCATTTTTGGATTGGGTTGTTTGTTTTTTTGTTATTGAGCAGCATGAGCTGCTTGTAAATTTTGGAAATTAATCCTTTGTCAGTTGCTTCATTTGCAAATATTTTCTCCCATTCTGAGGGTTGTCTTTTGGTCTTGTTTATGGTTTCCTTTGCTGTGCAAAAGCTTTGAAGTTTCATTAGGTCCCATTTGTTTATTTTTATTTTTATTTCCATTTCTGTAGGAGGTGGGTCAAAAAGGATCTTGCTGTGATTTATGTCATAGAGTGTTCTGCCTATGTTTTCCTCTAAGAGTTTGATAGTTTCTGGCCTTACACTTAGGTCTTTAATCCATTTTGAGCTTATTTTTGTGTATGGTGTTAGGGAGTGATCTAATCTCATACTTGTACATGTAGCTGTCCAGTTTTCCCAGCACCACTTATTGAAGAGGCTGTCCTTTCTCCACTGTACACTCCTGCCTCCTTTATCAAGGATAAGGTGACCATATGTGCGTGGGTTTATCTCTGGGCTTTCTATCCTGTTCCATTGATCTATCTTTCTGTTTTTGTGCCAGTACCATACTGTCTTGATTACTGTAGCTTTGTCTGAAGTCAGGGAGCCTGATTCCTTCAGCTCTGTTTTTCGTTCTCAAGATTGCTTTGGCTATTCGGGCTCTTTTGTGTTTCCATACAAATTGTGAAATTTTTTGTTCTAGTTCTGTGAAAAATGCCAGTGGTAGTTTGATAGGGATTGCATTGAATCTGTAGATTGCTTTGGGTAGTAGAGTCATTTTCACAATGTTGATTCTTCCAATCCAAGAACATGGTATATCTCTCCATCGATTTGTATCATCTTTAATTTCTTTCATCAGTGTCTTATAATTTTCTGCATACAGGTCTTTTGTCTCCTTAGGTAGGTTTATTCCTAGGTATTTTATTCTTTTTGTTGCCATGGTAAATGGGAGTGTTTTCTTGATTTCACTTTCAGAGTTTTCATCATTAGTGTATAGGAATCCCAGAGATTTCTGTGCATTAATTTTGTATCCTGCTACTTTACCAAATTCATTGATTAGCTCTAGTAGTTTTCTGGTAGCATCTTTAGGATTCTCTATGTATAGTATCATGTCATCTGCAAACAGTGACAGCTTTATTTCTTCTTTTCCGATTTGGATTCCTTTTATTTCCTTTTCTTCTCTGATTGCTGTGGCTAAAACTTCCAAAACTATGTTGAATAAGAGTGGTTAGAGTGGGCAACCTTGTCTTGTTCCTGATCTTAGTGGAAATGCTTTCAGTTTTTCACCATTGAGGATGATGTTGGCTGTGGGTTTGTCATATATGGCCTTTATTATGTTGAGGAAAGTTCCCTCTATGCCTACTTTCTGCAGGGTTTTTTTATCAGAAATGGGTGTTGAATTTTGTCAAAAGCTTTCTCTGCATCTATTGAGATGATCATATGGTTTTTCTCCTTCAATTTGTTAATACGGTGTATCACATTGATTGTTTTGCGTATATCGAAGAATCCTTGCATTCCTGGGATAAACCCCACTTGATCATGGTGTATGATCCTCTTTTTTTTCTGTATGATCCTTTTAATGTGCTGTTGGATTCTGTTTGCTAGTATTTTGTTGAGGATTTTTGCATCTATGTTCATCAGTGATATTGGCCTGTAGTTTTCTTTCTTTGTGACATCTTTGTCTGGTTTTGGTATCAGGGTGATGGTGGCCTCATAGAATGAGTTTGGAAGTGTTCCTCCCTCTGCTATATTTTGGAAGAGTTTGAGAAGGATAGGTTTTACCTCTTCTCTAAATGTTTGATACAATTTGCCTGTGAAGCCATCTAGTCCTGGGCTTTTGTTTATTGGAAGATTTTTAATCACACTTTCAATTTCATTACTTGTGATTGGTCTGTTCATATTTTCTATTTCTTCCTGGTTCAGTCTCGGAAGGTTATACCTTTCTAAGAATTTGTCCATTTCTTCCAGGTTGTCCATTTTATTGGCGTATAGTTGCTTGTAGTAATCTCTCATAATCCTTTGTATTTCTGCAGTGTCAGTTGTTACTTCTCCTTTTTCATTTCTAACTCTATTGATTTGAGTCTTCTCCCTTTTGTTCTTGATGTGTCTGGCTAATGGTTTATCTATTTTGTTTATCTTCCTAAAGAACCAGCTTTTAGTTTTATTGATCTTTGCTATCGTTTCCTTCATTTCTTTTTCATTTATTTCTGATCTGATTTTTATGATTTCTTTCCTTCTGCTAACTTTGGGGATATTTTGTTCTTCTTTCTCTAATTGCTTTAGGTGAAAGGTTAGGTTGTTTATTCGAGATGTTTCCTGTTTCTTAAGGTAGGCTTGTATCGCTATAAACTTCCCTCTTAGCACTGCTTTTGCTGCATCCCATAAGTTTTGGGTCATCGTGTCTCCATTGTCATTTGTTTCTAGGTATTTTTTTTTTTTTTTTTTTTTTGCATTACGCGGGCCTCTCACTGTTGTGGCCTCTCCCGTTGCGGAGCACAGGCTCCGGACGCGCAGGCTCAGCGGCCATGGCTCACGGGCCCAGCCGCTCCGCGGCATGTGGGATCTTCCCAGACCGGGGCACGAACCCGTGTCCCCTGCATCGGCAGGCGGACTCTCAACCACTGCGCCACCAGGGAAGCCCTCTAGGTATTTTTTAATTTCCTCTTTGATTTCTTCAGTGATCACTTCGTTATTAAGTAGTGTATTGTTTAGCCTCCATGTGTTTGTATTTTTTATAGATCTTTTCCTGTAATTGATATCTAGTCTCATAGCATTGTGGTCGGAAAAGATACTTGATACAATTTCAATTTTCTTAAATTTACCAAGGCATGATTTGTGACCCAAGATATGATGTATCCTGGAGAATGTTCCATGAGCACTTGAGAAGAATGTGTATTCTGTTGTTTTTGGATGGAGTGTCCTATAATATCCATTAAATCCATCTTGTTTAATGTATCATTTAAAGCTTGTGTTTCCTTATTTATTTTCATTTTGGATGATCTGTCCATTGGTGAAACTGGGGTGTTGTCCCCTACTATGAATGTGTTACTGTCGATTTCCCCTTTTATGGCTGTTAGTATTTGCCTTATGTATTGAGGTGCTCCTATGTTGGGTGCATAAATATTTACAATTGTTATATCTTCTTCTTGGATTGATCCCTTGATCCTTATGTAGTGTCCTTCTTTGTCTCTTCTAATAGTCTTTATTTTAAAGTCTATTTTGTCTGATATGAGAATTGCTACTCCAGCTTTCTTTTGGTTTCCATTTGCATGGAATATCTTTTTCCATCCCCTTACTTTCAGTTTGTATGTGTCTCTAGGTCTGAAGTGGGTCTCTTGTAGACAGCATATATATGGGTCTTGTTTTTGTATCCATTCAGCCAATCTGTGTCTTTTGGTGGAAGCATTTAGTCCATTTACATTTAAGGTAATTATCGATATGTATGTTCCTATTCCCATTTTCTAAATTGTTTTGGGTTCGTTATTGTAGGTCTTTTCCTTCTCTTGTGTTTCTTGCCTGGAGAAGTTCCTTTAGCATTTGTTGTAAAGCTGGTTTGGTGGTGCTCAACTCTCTCAGCTTTTGCTTGTCTGTAAAGGTTTTAATTTCTCCATCGAATCTGAATGAGATCCTTGCTGGGTAGAGTAATCTTGGTTGCAGGTTTTTCTCTTTCATCACTTTAATATGTCTTGCCACTCCCTTCTGGCTTGCAGAGTTTCTGCTGAAAGATCAGCTGTTAACCTTATGGGGATTCCCTTGTGTGTTATTTGTTGTTTTTCCCTTGCTGCTTTTAATATGCTTTCTTTGTATTTAATTTTTGACAGTTTGATTAATATGTGTCTTGGTATATTTCTCCTTGTATTTATCCTGTATGGGACTCTCTGTGCTTCCTGGACTTGATTAACTATTTCCTTTCCCATATTAGGGAAGTTTTCAACTATAATCTCTTCAAATATTTCCTCAGTCCCTTTCTTTTTCTCTTCTTCTTCTGGAACCCCTATAATTCGAATGTTGGCATGTTTAATGTTGTCCCAGAGGTCTCTGAGACTGTCCTCAGTTCTTTTCATTCTTTTTTCTTTATTCTGCTCTGCAGTAGTTATTGCCACTATTTTATCTTCCAGGTCACTTATCCGTTCTTCTGCCTCAGTTATTCTGCTATTGATCCCATCTAGAGTATTTTTCATTTCATTTATTGTGTTGTTCATCATTGTTTGTTTCATCTTTAGTTCTTCTAGGTCCTTGTTAAATGTTTCTTGCATTTTGTCTATTCTATTTCCAAGATTTTGGATCATCTTTACTATCATTATTCTGAATTCTTTTTCAGGTAGACTGCCTATTTCCTCTTCATTTGTTAGGTCTGGTGGGTTTTTATCTTGCTTCTTCATCTGCTGTGTGTTTTTCTGTCTTCTCATTTTGCCTATCTTACTGTGTTTGGGCTCTCCTTTTTGCAGGCTGCAGGTTCGTAGTTCCCGTTGTTTTTGGTGTCTGTCCCCAGTGGCTAAGGTTGGTTCAGTGGGTTGTGTAGGCTTCCTGGTGGAGGGGACTAGTGCCTGTGTTCTGGTGGTTGAGGCTGGATCTTGTCTCTCTGGTGGGCAGGTCCACGTCTGGTGGTGTGATTTGGGGTGTCTGTGGACTTATTATGATTTTAGGCAGACTCTCTGCTAATGGGTGGGGTTGTGTTTCTGTCTTGCTAGTTGTTTGGCATAGGGTGTCCAGCACTGTAGCTTGCTGGTCGTTGAGTGAAGCTGGGTGCTCGTGTTGAGATGGAGATCTCTGGGAGATTTTTGCCGTTTGATATTATGTGGAGCTGGGAAGTCTCTTGGTGACCAGTGTCCTGAAGTTGGCTCTCCCACCTCAGAGGCACAGCAGTGACTCCTGGCTGCAGCACCAAGAGCCTTTCATCCACATGGCTCAGAATAAAAGGGAGAAAATGTAGAGAGAAAGAATTAGTAGAAGTAGGAAGAAAGAAAGAAAGAAAGAAAGCAAGGAAGGAAGAAAGAAAGAAAGGAAGGAAGGAGGAAAGAAAGAAAGAAGAAAAGAAGGAAAGAAAGGAGGGAAGGAGGGAGGGAGGGAGGGACGGTGGGAGGAACGAAGGAAGGAAGGAAGGAGGGAAGGAAGAAAAAAGAAAGAAAGAAGATAAAGTAAAATAAAATAAAATATAATAAAGTTATTAAATTAAAAAATAATTATTAAGAAAAAAATTTAAAAAAAACAGACGGATAGAACCTTAGGACAAATGGTGGAAGCAAAGCTATACAGACAAAATCTCACACAGAAGCATACATATACACACAAAAAGAGGAAAAGGGGAAAAAATCATAAATCTTGCTCTCAAAGTCCACCTCCTCAATTTGGGATGATTCGTTGTCTATTCATGTATTCCACAGATGCAGGTACATCAAGTTGATTGTGGAGCTTTAATCCGCTGCTTCTGAGGCTGCTGGGAGAGATTTCCCTTTTTCTTCTTTGTTCTCACAGCTACCAGGGGCTTAGCTTTGGATTTGGCCCCGCCTCTGCGTGTAGGTCGTAGGAGGGCATGTGTTCTTCCCTCAGACAGGACGGGGTTAAAGGAGCAGCTGATTCGGGGGCTCTGGCTCACTCAGGCCGTGGGGGAGGGAGGGGCACGGCGTGCCGGGCGAGCCTGCTGCGGCAGAGGCCGCAGTGACGTTGCACCAGCCTGAGGCGCGCCGTGCGTTCTCCCTAGTAAGTTGTCCCTGGATCCCGGGAACCTGGCCGTGGCGGGCTGCACAGGCTCCCAGGAGCGGAGGTGTGGAGAGTGACCTGTGCTCGCACACAGGCTTCTTGGTGGCGGCAGCAGCAGCCTTAGCGTCTCATGTCCGTCTCTGGGGTTCGCGCTTTTAGCTGCGGCTCGCGGCCGTCTCTGGAGTTCCTTTAAGCAGCGCTCTTAATCCCCTGTCCTCGCGCACCAGGAAACAAAGAGGGAAGAAAAAGTCTCCTGCCTCTTCGGCAGCTCCAGACTTTTTCCTGGACTCCCTCCCGGCCAGCCGTGGCGCACTAGCCCCCTTCAGGCTGTGGTCACGCCGCCAACCCCAGCCCTCTCCCTGCGCTCCGACCGAAGCCCGAGCGTCAGCTCCCAGCCGCGCCCGCCCTGGCGGGGGAGCAGACAAGCCTCTCAGGCTGGTGACTGCCGGTAGGCGCCGATCCTCTGTGCGGGAATCTCTCCGCTTTGCCCCCTGCACCCCTGTTGCTGTGCTCTCCTCCGCGGCTCCGAAGCTTTCTCCCTCCGCCACCCGCAGTCTCCACCCACGAAGGGGCTTCCTAGTGTGTGGAAACATTTCCTCCTTCACAGCTCCCTCCCACTGGTGCAGGTCCCATCCCTATTCTTTTGTCTCTGTTTTTTCTTTTTTTCTTTTGCCCTACCCAGGTACGTGGGGAGTTTCTTGCCTTTGGGGAGGTCTGAGGTCTTCTGCCAGCGTTCAGTAGGTGTTCTGTAGGAGTTGTTCCACGTGTAGATGTATTTCTGGTGTATCTGTGGGGAGGAAGGTGATCTCCGAGTCTTACTCTTCCGCCATCTCGGGTCTGATTATTGTGTGGGCTGCTGCCCCTGTGTCTGCTGTTGAGCCCGAAGTCGCTGTAGGTCAGCAGGACCAGCTGTGTGGAAGAAGAAGGTCTAGCGGTGGAGTGTTACCTAGTGCCATCTAAGTGGGGATCAGATCAGTGACCCGAGTGCAAGCTTCCACACTGCCGGGCACCCTGAACTAACCTTCAGAGCTTCAAAAATCTGACTGCTGGTTCACATCTGCCTCCCACAACATGTCTCTAGTGGCCAGTGCTAACCTGGAACCACGCGGGGAAGGGAATGTGGTTGCAGCTTAGCTAAGTTGATGTGGGACAAAGCCACTACAGGAAGTATGAGGGAGGGGGTACTGAAGTGGAAAGAGCTGCTGTTTTGAACTAACTGAACCTTAAGCATTTTACTTTTGCAAGTATCAACATATGGCCGTGTAAAAACATTGTTAGGATCTTTCCTTAAGCTTTATTAGCTTCACAATAAACCCATCCTGTTACACGTTTGTAAGTACGTGGTCCTAAGTGCTCTGGAGAAAAGTGAAGCAGAGGAGGCAGGTAGGGAGTAGGAGTGAGTGGGCAGGAGCTTTGGGTTTGCTCAGAGAAGGTCTCGCTGACCAGGTTGAGCAGAAGTCTGCAGGAGGGGGGACTTCCCTGGTGGTTCAGCAGGTAAGACTCCAAGCTCCCAGTGCAGGGGGCCTGGGTTCCATCTCTGGTCAGGGAACTAGATCCTGCATGCGTGCCGTAAGTAAGAGTTTGCATGGCACAACTAAGACCCAGTGCAGCTACAAATAAATAAATAACAAATAAATATTAAAAAAAATAAAGTAAGCTCTATCCTTAGTCTTTAAAAAAAAAGAAAAAGAAAAAAGAAATAAAGAAAATCTGCAGGAGGGGAGGGAGGGAGCCACATGGCGATCTGGGACACAATGTCCAGGCCCGGGAACTACCACGGAGTCCCTGAGGCCAGAAAGGTGGAGGTGATGGCTTTGTCGTAGCAGAGCAGCTGAGCCGTGGCAGAGGCTGGGAAATGAGGTCTGAGAGATGAGTGGGGGCGGCTACTGGTCCGCCTGGTGAGCAATTAGCCTGTCACTCCTAGAGAGGAGGATCCACATGACGGCCCTTGGAGTTTTGAAGGCACGCCAGGTGTTTGTGTTAGGACAGACCCAACACGGGGTCCCACACAGTAATCCTGGCCCACACCCTCTGCTCCCAGCACCGGTGACGTTTTCTCAACATCCCCTTTCCCACTTGCTTTTTTTTTAAAAAAAATTATTTATTTATTTTTGGCTGCGTTGGGTCCTCATTGCTGCGCGCGGGCTTTCTCTAGTTGCGGCGAGCGGGGGCTACTCTTCCTTGCGATGCATGGCCTTCTCATTGCGGTGGCTTCTCCCGTTGCTGAGCACGGGCTCTAGGCACGCGGGCTTCAGTAGTTGTGGCTCGCGGGCTCTAGAGCACAGGCTCAGTAGCGGTGGTGCACGGGCTTAGTTGCTCCGCGGCATGTGGGATCTTCCCGGACCAGGGCTCCAACCCGTGTTCCCTGCATTGGCAGGAGGATTCTTAACCACTGCACCACCAGGGAAGTCCCTTCCCACTTGCTTTGCTTTTGCTGTTTTTATCCCTATCCACCTGGATTCCTTTTCTCATTGAGACGAAATTTGATGTCAGAATTTGATTTCAGTTTTATTTTTCAAATTTGATATCATAATTTTAAATTTGCAGGATTGCCTCCTGAACCTCCCAAGAGATGACAGAGGGATTGCTTATGCAATTCAAAGGTGTTTTTTAAAAATAAATTTATTGATTGATTTATTTTTGGCTACATTGGGTCTTCGTTGCTGTGCGCGGGCTTTCTCTAGTTGCAGCAAGCAGGGGCTACTCTTCGTTGCAGTGCGCAGGCTTCTCATTGCGGTGGCTTCTCTTGTTGCAGAGCACAGGCTATAGGCACATGGGCTTCAGTAGTTGTGGTACGCAGGCTCAGTAGTTGTGGCTCGGGGGCTCTAGTGCACAGGCTCAGTAGTTGTGGCACACAGGCTTAGCTGCTCCGCGGCCTGGGAGATCTTCCCGGCCCAGCGTTCGAACCCGTGTCCCTGAATTGTCAGGCGGATTCTTAACCACTGCGCCACCAGTGAAGTCCCTCAAAGGTGTTTTTGAAAAGCTACAGTCGGGGAATTCCCTGGTGGTCCAGTGGTTAGGACTCTGAGCTTTCACTGCAGAAAAGGGACAATTGGCTCTACCTATCAGGGGCTGGACCAGTGCTTTCATCCCTCTGAGAGTGAGTGTCTCCTTAACATTTTGTGCCCTAAGTGCCTCGCTCACCTCATCTTAGTCCCAACACTGCACATCCCCCAAAATGACATTACAAGGGGAAAATTAGTAACTAGACAGTGGAGGAAACGGGCAGACACCAAGTGATCAAAGTTAACCTCACCAGTGATGGAACAAGCTGACTTCGTGAGCCTCCTTATGTGGTACCCTGAGGGGGACACAGGATTTCTTACTTGGTGTCCCCACCTAAAACCACGAAACTCAGAGAGTTCCCTGGTTGCCTAGTGGTTAGTATCCTGGACTTTCACTACCATGGCCTGGGTTCAACCCCTGGTTGGGGAGCTGAGATCCTGCAAGCCTCACAGCGTGGCCAAAAACAAAAACATGGAACTCAATTTAATCATGAGAAAACGGGACACAAACCCAGACTGAGGGATCTTCCATAACACAAGTGGCCTGTATTCTTCACAGCTGTCAATGTCAAGAAAAGCAAAGAAGGCCATGAAACTATTTCAGATGAAAGGAGACAGGAGAGACATGACAACTAAAGACCATGTGTAATACTCTTGGATTGGGTCTTGGACCGGAAAAGAGTGCTAGAAAGGACATTATTGAGACAGTGGGAAAAATGTGATTATTAAATTCCCTGATTCTTGTGATTGATCTGTGGTTTTGTAAGAGAATGTTTTCATTCTCTGGAAATACACTCTGAAGTATTTAGTGGGTAAAGGAACATGATAAATTTACTCTTATAAGCGTAAAAGCTATCCATCTATATCTATCTATTATCTATCTATTCATCAAATGATAAAGCAAATGTGGTAAAATGTTAACAGTTGATGAAATGGCATGAAGGGGATATATGGCATGTCTTTGTACTGTTTTTGCAACTTTTAGGTAAGATGGAAATTATTTCACAATAAAAGCTTTTTTTTTTTCATCTTAGGGTTCACTTTAATGAAGTGAATAGTGTTGCACATTCTATGAGTTTGGACAAAAGTATAATAACATATATCCATCATTATAATGTCATACAAAGCATTTTCACTACTCATAAAAACTGTACTCTGTGTTTTCATCTCCCCTCTCCCCCCAAACTCCTGGCAACCATTGATCTTTTTATTGTCTCCGTAGTTTTGCTTTTCCAGAATGGCATATAGTTGGAATCTATTTTTCTTTTTTTTCCTTGAAGAGAGAGGTTCAAAGCCTTTATGTCTGTAAGACCACTCATGGCCCACACATGCGTGGACCGGACAGGCTCTAGGTGGCAAACTCCGCCACTAAATACTGTAGCTTTTCTTCCAAAGTTGAGCCCTGTCCCACTGGTACAGGGGGACGTGTTGGGTATTTGTTCATAGGAAGGCCACAAGTTTTGTGCCCCTTGTCACAATGAACCCAGATTCCTGTTGGGTGTGCTGTAAACAGAGGAGCCATTTCTTCAGGCCCCCTGCTCTGAGCACATCCCAAAAACTTTTTTAAAAAGGCAGCTACAGCCATAGAAAGAATGAAATTTGCCCTTTGCAGCAACATGGATGTACATACAGATTATAATACTGAGTGAAGTAAGTCAAAATGAGAAAGACAATATTATATGAAGTAACTTATATGTGGAATCTTAAAAAATACTAATGAATCTATATACAAAACAGAAAACAGACCCATAGACATAAAAAACAAACTTATGGTTATCAAAGAGGAAAGGGGGAAGGGGAGGGATAAACTAGGAGTTTGGGATTAGCAGACACATACTACTATCTATAAAATAGATAAACAACAAGGTACTACTGTGTAGCACAGGGAACTACATTCAGTATCCTGTAATAACCTATAATGGAAAATAATCTGAAAAAATATTTATGTATAATTGAATCACTTTGCTGTATATCTGAAACTAACACAATGTTGTAAATCAGCTATACTTCAATTTTTAAGAAAGGCAGCTACAATTCTAGACTTCTAGATGGAGTCTAGAATGGAGATTGGGATCATTCTTTATAGCAGGCATCTCCTTTGCTTCCAAAATAAACATGAGGGTTATCAAATAGTCATCTTTCTGCAACAACAGGGGGGAGGATAAATCATTAACTTTTTCATGGCTTTGAACTTGCAGTTCCCATTTGCATCTTAAATTCACTAGTTCTGTTAGACTGGGCAATTAATAAGGTACAAATAGTTATGAGTTCAAATGGCTAACCTGTTTATCTTTAATTGCTTGAATGGACAGAAATGCACAAGGAAAAATGATGTGACGTAAGAATAGCATGTTATTAAAAAGTGAAGTGCCTCGATATACAGACATGTACTTTATGGTTTTTTATAGCACTGCATAGAATTTGGCATAGGACTTTGGAAACAGAAGTCATTTGGCAATTCTCAACCTCGGCTGCACAGTGGAATCATCTGGGGAATTTTTTTTAAATGCTGATGCTTGGGTCTCTCCCTCCAAATTTGGATTTAATTGGACTGTGGTGCAGCCTGAGAGCTTTAAAAGCACCTCAGGTTATTCTAATGTGTGACCAAGGAGAAGAACTGATCTAGAGTCCTTCTCTGTTTTTAGATAATCATAGTAACATCTTAAGAGAAGCCACAGAGCAGAGGTGACTCAGCTTGGGAAGGTGGCAACCTAGGAAGGCAACATGATCAGTAGAAGTCATCTCACCCATAGAATTTTCCTTTCATGCCACTTAATATTTTTATATTGAATTATAGTTATTTATATTCATATTTTCTTCCTTGTTAGACTGCAGACTCGGGAAGCACAGGATTTTTAAAAAAACATGTTTACTGGAGTATAATTGCTTTACAATGGTGTGTTAGTTTCTGCTTTATAACAAAGTGAATCAGCTACACATATACATATATCCCCATATCTCTTCCCTCTTGCATCTCCCTCCCTCCCACCCTCCCTATCCCACCCTCTACTTGGTCACAAAGCACAGAGCTGGTCTCCCTAAGCTATGCGACTGCTTCCCACTAGCTATCTACATATTTTACATTTACAAATGTAAAATATGTGTGTATATGTCCATGCCACTCTCTCACTTTGTCCCAGGTTACCCATCCCCCTCCCCGTGTCCTCAAGTCCATTCTCTAGTAGGTCTGCGTCTTTGTTCCCGTCTTGCCCCTAGGTTCTTCATGACCATTTTTTTTTTTATATTCCATATATATGTGTTAGCATACGGTATTTGTTTTTCTCTTTCTGACTTACTTCACTCTGTATGACAGACTCTAGGTCCATCCACCTCACTACAAATAACACAATTTCGTTTCTTTTTATGGCTGGGTAATATTTTATTGTATACATGTACCACATCTTCTTTATCCATTCATCTGTCGATGGACACTTAGGTTGCTTCCATGACCTGGCTATTGTAAATAGAGCTGCAATGAACATTGTGGTACATGACTCTTTTTGAATTATGGTTTTCTCAGGGTATATGCCCAGTAGTGGGATTGCTGGGTCGTATGGTAGTTCTATTTCTAGTTTTTTAAGGAACCTCCGTACTGTTCTCCATAGTGGCTGTATCAATTTACATTCCCACCAACAGTGCAAGAGGGTTCCCTTTTCTCCACACCCTCTCTAGCATTTATTGTTTGTAGATTTTTTGATGATGGCCATTCTGACCGGTGTGAGATGATATCTCATTATAGTTTTGATTTGCATTTCTCTAATGATTAATGACGTTGAGCATCCTTTCATGTGTTTGTTCGCAATCTGTATATCTTCTTTGGAGAAATGTCTATTTAGGTCTTCTGCTCATTTTTGGATTGGGTTATTTGTTTTTTAAATATTGAGCTGAATGAGCTGCTTGTAAAGTTTGGAGATTAATCCTTTGTCAGTTGTTTCATTTGCAAATATTTTCTCCTATTCTGAGGGTTGTCTTTTCATCTTGTTTATGGTTTCCTTGGCTGTGCAAAAGCTTTGAAGTTTCATTAGGTCCTATTTGTTTTTTTTTGTTTTTATTTCCATTGCTCTAGGGGGTGGGTCAAAGACGATCTTGCTGTGATTAATGTTATAGAGTGTTCTGCCTATGTTTTCCTCTAAGAGTTTGGTAGTGTCTGGCCTTACATTTAGGTCTTTAATCCATTTTGAGTTTATTTTTGTGGATGGTGTTAGGAAGTGTTCTAATTTCATTCTTTTACATGTAGCTGTCCAGTTTTCCCAGCACCACTTATCGAAGAGGCTGTCTTTTCTCCATTGTATATTCTTGCCTCCTTTATCAAAGACAAGGTGACAATATGTGCATGGGTTTATCTCTGGGCTTTCTATCCTGTTCCATTGATCTATGTTTCTGTTTTTGTGCCAGTACCATACTGTCTTGATTACTGTAGCTTTGTAGTATAGTCTGATGTCAGGGAGCCTGATTCCTCCAGCTCTGTTTTTTGTTCTCAAGATTGCTTTGGCTATTCGGGGTCTTTTGTGTTTACATACAAATTGTGAAATTTTTTGTTCTAGTTCTGTGAAAAATGCCAGTGGTAGCTTGATAGGGATTGCATTGAATCTGTAGATTGCTTTGGGTAGTAGAGTCATTTTCACAGTGTTGATTCTTCCAATCCAAGAACATGGTATATCTCTCCATTGATTTGTATCATCTTTAATTTCTTTCATCAGTGTCTTATAATTTTCTGCATACAGGTCTTTTGTCTCCTTAGGTAGGTTTATTCCTAGGTATTTTATTCTTTTTGTTGCCATGGTAAATGGGAATGTTTTCTTAATTTCACTTTCAGATTTTTTCATCATTAGTGTATAGGAATGCCAGAGATTTCTGTGCATTAATTTTGTATCCTGCTACTTTACCAAATTCATTGATTAGCTCTAGTAGTTTTCTGGTAGCATCTTTAGGATTCTCTATGTATAGTATCATGTCATCTGCAAACAGTGACAGCTTTACTTCCCCTTTTCCTATTTGGATTCCTTTTATTTCTTTTTTTTCTCTGATTGCTATGGCTAAAACTTCCCAACCTGTGTTGAATAATAGTGGTGAGAGTGGGCAACCTTGTCTTGTTCCTGATCTTAGTGGAAATGGTTTCAGTTTTTCACCATTGAGGATGATGTTGGCTGTGGGTTTGTCATATATGGCCTTTATTATGTTGAGGTAAGTTCCCTCTATGCCTACTTTCTAGAGAGTTTTTTTTTCTTTTTGCGGTACACGGGCCTCTCACCGCTGTGGCCCCTTCAACCGCAGAGCACAGGCTCTGGACGCGCAGGCTCAGTGGCCATGTCTCACGGGCCCAACCGCTCCACGGCATGTGGGATCCTCCCAGACCGGGGCACAAACCCGTGTCCCCTGCATCGGCAGGTGGACCCCCAACCACTGCACCACCAGGGAAGCCCTCTGGAGGGTTTTTATCATAAATGGGTGTTGAGTATTGTTAAAACCTTTCTCTGCATCTATTGAGATGATCATATGGTTTTTCTCCTTCAATTTGTTAATATGGTGTATCATGTTGATTGATTTGCATATATCGAAGAATCCTTGCATTCCTGGGATAAACCCAACTTGATCATGGTGTATGATCCTTTTTTTTTTTCTGTATGATCCTTTTAATGTGCTGTTGGATTCTGTTTGCTAGTATTTTGTTGAGGATTTTTGCATCTATGTTCATCAGTGATATTGGCCTGTAGTTTTCTTTCTTTGTGACATCTTTGTCTGGTTTTGGTATCAGGGTGATGGTGGCCTCATAGAATGAGTTTGGGAGTGTTCCTCCCTCTGCTATATTTTGGAAGAGTTTGAGAAGGATAGGTTTTACCTCTTCTCTAAATGTTTGATACAATTTGCCTGTGAAGCCATCTAGTCCTGGGCTTTTGTTTATTGGAAGATTTTTAATCACACTTTCAATTTCATTACTTGTGATTGGTCTGTTCATATTTTCTATTTCTTCCTGGTTCAGTCTCGGAAGGTTATACCTTTCTAAGAATTTGTCCATTTCTTCCAGGTTGTCCATTTTATTGGCGTATAGTTGCTTGTAGTAATCTCTCATAATCCTTTGTATTTCTGCAGTGTCAGTTGTTACTTCTCCTTTTTCATTTCTAATTCTATTGACTTGAGTCTTCTCCCTTTTTTTCTTGATGAGTCTGGCTAATGGTTTATCTATTTTGTTTATCTTCTCAAAGAACCAGCTTTTAGTTTTATTGATCTTTGCTATCGTTTCCTTCATTTCTTTTTCATTTATTTCTGATCTGATCTTTATGATTTCTTTCCTTCTGCTAACTTTGGGGATATTTTGTTCTTCTTTCTCTAATTGTTTCAGGTGTAAGGTTAGGTTGTTTATTTGAGATGTTTCTTGTTTCTTAAGGTAGGATTGTATTGCTATAAACTTCCCTCTTAGAACTGCTTTTGCTGCATCCAGTAGGCTGGGGGTGGTCGTGTTTTCATTGTCATTTGTCTCTAGGTATTTTTTGATTTCCTCTCTGATTTCTTCAGTGATCTCTTGGTTATTTAGTAGTGTATTGTTTAGCCTCCATGTGTTTGTATTTTTTACAGATTTTTTCCTCTAATTGATATCTAGTATCATAGCCTTGTGGTCCGAAAAGATACTTGGTATGATTTCAATTTTCTTAAATTTACCGAGGCTTGATTTGTGACCCAAGATGTGATGTATCCTGGAGAATGTTCCATGAGCACTTGAGAAGAATGTGTATTCTGTTGTTTTTGAATGGAATGTCCTATAAATATCAATTAAGTCCATCTTGTTTAATGTATTATTTAAAGCTTGTGCTTCCTTATTTATATTCATTTTGCATGATCTGTCATTGGTGAAAGTGTGGTGCTAAACTCCCCTACTATGATTGTGTTGCTGTCGATTTCCCCTTTTATGGCTGTTAGTATTTGCCTTATGTATTGAGGTGCTCCTATGTTGGGTGCATAAATATTTACAATTGTTATATCTTCTTCTTGGATTGATCCCTTGATCATTATGTAGTGTCCTTCTTTGTCTCTTCTAATAGTCTTTATTTTAAAGTCTACTTTGTCTGATATGAGAATTGCTACTCCAGCTTTCTTTTGATTTCTATTTGCATGGAATATCTTTTTCCATCTCCTCACTTTCAGTCTGTATGTGTCCCTAGGTCTGAAGTGGGTCTCTTGTAGACAGCATATACACGGGTCTTGTTTTTGTATCCATTCAACCAGTCTATGTCTTTTGTTTGGAGCATTTAATCCATTTACATTTAAGGTAATTATCTATATGTGTGTTCCTATTACCATTTTCTTAATTGTTTTGGGTATGTTATTGTAGGTCTTTTCCTTCTCTTGTGTTTCCTGCCTAGAGAAGTTCCTTTAACGTTTGTTGTAAAGCTGGTTTGGTGGTGCTGAATTCTCTTAGCTTTTGCTTGTCTGTAAAGGTTTTAATGTCTCCGTAGAATCTGAATGAGATCCTTGCTGGGTAGAGTAATCTTGGTTGTAGGTTTTTCCCTTTCATCACTTTAAATATGTCCTGCCACTCCCTTCTGGCTTGCAGAGTTTCTGCTGAAAGATCAGCTCCTAACCTTATGGGGATTCCCTTGTGTGTTATTTGTTGTTTTTCCCTTGCTGCTTTTAATATTTTTTCTTTGAATTTAATTTTTGATAATTTGATTAATATGTGTCTTGGCGTGTTTCTCCTTGGATTTATCCTGTATGGGACTCTCTGTGCTTCCTGGACTTGATTAACTATTTCCTTTCCCATATTAGGGAAGTTTTCAACTATAATCTCTTCAAATATTTTCTCAGTCCCTTTCTTTTTCTCTTCTTCTTCTGGAACCCCTATAATTCGAATGTTGGTGCGTTTAATGTTGTCCCAGAGGTCTCTGAGACTGTCCTCAATTCTTTTCATTCTTTTTTCTTTATTCTGCTCTGCAGTAGTTATTTCCACTATTTTATTTTCCAGGTCACTTATCCGTTCTTCTGCCTCAGTTATTCTGCTATTGATCCCTTCTAGAGAATTTTTAATTTCATTTATTGTGTTGTTCATCATTGTTTGTTTGCTCTTTAGTTCTTCTAGGCCCTTGTTAAACGTTTCTTGTATTTTGTCTATTTTCAAGGTTTTGGATCATCTTTACTATCATTCTGAATTCTTTTTCAGGTATACTGCCTATTTCCTCTTCATTTGTTAGGTCTGGTGGGTTTTTACCTTGCTCCTTCATCTGTGTGTTTTTCTGTCTTCTCATTTTGCCTATCTTACTGTGTTTGGGCTCTCCTTTTTGCAGGCTGCAGGTTCGTAGTTCCCGTTGTTTTTGGTGTCTGTCCCCAGTGGCTAAGGTTGGTTCAGTGGGTTGTGTAGGCTTCCTGGTGGAGGGGACTAGTGCCTGTGTTCTGGTGGATGAGACTGGATCTTGTCTGTCTGGTGAGCAGGCCCACATCTGGTGGTGTGTTTTGCGGTGTCTGTGACCTTCCTATGATTTTAGGCAGCCTCTCTGCTAATGGGTGAGGTTGTGCTCCTGTCTTGCTAGTGTTTTGGCATAACCTGTCCAGCACTGTAGCTTGCTGGTTGTTGAGTGGAGCTGGGTCTTGGCATTGAGATGGAGATCTCTGCGAGATTTTTGGTGTTTGATATTACATGGAACGGGGAGGTCTCTGGTGGTCCAATGTCCTGAACTTGGCTCTCCCGCCTCAGAGGCACAGCATTGACGTCTGGCTGGAGCACCAAGTGCCTGTTATCCACACGGCTCAGAATAAAAGTGAGAAGGAAAGAAAGAAAGAAAGAAAGAACGAAAAAGATAAAATGAAATGAAATGAAATAAAATAAAAGTTATTTAAAAAATAAAAAATATTAAAACAAATTTTAAAAATAAAAAAAAGAAAGAAGAGAGCAACCAAACCAAAAACAAATCCACCAATGATAACAAGTGCTAAAAACTATACTAAAAAAAAGAAAAAAACAAAACAAAACGGACAGACAGAACCCTAGGACAAATGGTAAAAGCAACACTATACAGACAAAATCACACACAGAAGCATACACATACACACTCACGAAAAGAGAATAAGGGGAAAAAATATATATATCGTTGCTCCCAAAGTCCACCTCCTCAATTTGGGATCATTCGTCGTCTATTCAGGTTTTACAGAGATGCAGGTACATCACGTTGATTGTGGAGATTTAATCCGCTGCTCCTGAGGCTTCTGGGAGAGATTTCCCTTCTCGTCTTTGTTCACACAGCTCCTGGGGTTCAGCTTTGAATGGGGCCCCGCCTCTGCATGTAGGTCGCCTGAGGGCGTCTGTTCTTCGCTCAGACAGGACAGGGTTAAAGGAGCTGCTGATTTGGGGGCTCTGGCTCACTCAGGCTGGGGATAGGGAGGGGCACGGATGCGGGACGAGCCTGCAGCGGCAGAGGCTGGCATGACGTTGCACCAGCCTGTGGCACGCCGTGCGTTCTCCCGGGTAAGTTGTCCCTGGATCACGGGACCCTGGCAGTGGCGGGCTGCACAGGCTCCCAGGAGGGGAGGTGTGGAGAGTGAGCTGTGCTCGCACACAGGCTTCTTGGTGGCGGCAGCAGCAGCCTTAGCGTCTCATGCCCGTATCTGGGGTCCACGCTGTTAGCCGCTGCTGGTGCCCGTCTCTGGAGCTCCTTTAAGCAGCGCTCTGAATCCCCTCTCCTCGCGCACCGGGAAACAAAGAGGGAAGAAAAAGTCTCTTGCCTCTTCGGCGGGTCCAGACTTCTCCCGGACTCCCTCCCGGCTAGCCGTGGCGCTAACCCCTCAGGCTGTGTTCACGCCGCCAGTCCTCTCCCTGGGATCCGACTGAAGCCGGAGCCTCAGCTCCCAGCCCCCGCCCGCCCTGCCCCGGCGGGTGAGCAGACAAGCCTCTCGGGCTCTGGCACTCTGTGCGGGAATCTCTCTGCTGTGCCCTCTGCACCCCTGTGGCTGTGCTCTCCTCTGTGGCTCCAAAGCTTCCCCCCTCCACCACCCACCATCTCCGCCCACGAAGGGGCTTCCTAGTGTGTGGAAACCTTTCCTCCTTCACTGCTCCCTCCCACTGGTGCAGGTCCCGTCCCTATCCTTTTGTCTCTGTTTTCTCTTTTTTCTTTTGCCTTGCCCAGGTACGTGGGGAGTTTCTTGCCTTTTGGGAGGTCTGAGGTCTTCTGCCAGCGTTCAGTAGGTGTTCTGTAGGGGTTGTTCCACGTGTAGATGTATCTCTGATGTATTTGTGGGGAGGAGGGTGATCTCCGAGTCTTACTCTTCTGCCATCTTGAAGCCTTTGAAACACAGGATCGATAATGACTGTGTACAGTTGTCAAGTTAAGTTAATAGGACTACTGCACTGAGCTCTTGGAAGGCCAGAGACTGGCCTTTAGACCTTTCCCTATTGCTCACTAGCAATGGCAGTGTTCACATTTTTGCTGAAGAAACGCTGAAATATTTGGAATCTAGCACATTCTCACCCAGTAAAACTATCAATATATGCATAGAAATAAGGCCAGAAGGAAACAAACCAAAATGTCAACAGAGGTTCATGTGGTTATGAATGACTTTGATATATGCATATATGCATATGCATGCAAATGATTAGGGATGACTTTTTTCTGTATTTTACATCAATATGTATCAATTTGAAAATATTAAGAATAGAGGGACTTCCCTGGCGGTCCAGTGGTTAAGACTCTACACTTCCACTGCAGGGGGTGCCGGTTCGATCCCTGGTTGGGGAACTAAGATCCCACATGCCACGTGGTATGGCCAAAACAAAAAAAAATTAAGAATAGAAACTAAACACATCAAATATTCATCAATCAATAAGCTCATCACAATTACTTGAAAGAAAAAGCAACAGAAAATTTCATTGTTCATCTTTGGTGAACGTTAGAAAATCAAATGATTATTTTTAAGGCTGGTAAATAAAGGGAAAGAACCAATCATTTATCCAGCTTTCTTCAGCGAACTGTACCTCAGAATACTGTATTTTGTCTCTTCATTCACCAGTTGGTGGACATTTGGGTTGTTTCCACATTGGGCCTATTATGAATAATGCTGCTATGAACATTTGAATACAAGTCTGGGTATAGACGTGTTTTTTTTTTTGTTTGTTTGTTTTAGTTTTTGGCGGTCCACGGGCCTCTCACTGTTGTGGCCTCTCCCGTTGTGGAGCACAGGCTCCGGATGCGCAGGCTCAGCGGCCATGGCTCACAGGCCCAGGCCTCCGCAGCATGTGGGATCTTCCCGGACCGGGGCACGAACCCATGTCCCCTGCATCATCAGGCAGACTCTCAACCACTGTGCCACCAGGGAAGCCCGGTATAGACGTGTTTTAATTCTTTCAGGTACACACCAAGGAGTGGAATTGCTGGGTCATATGGTAAATTTATGTTTAACTTTAAATAAACTGCCAAACTATTTTCCAAAGTGGCTGCACCATTTTACATCCTCACCAGCAATCTATGAGGCAACGAGCTTCTCCATGTTCTCACCAACATTTGTCGTTATCTATCTTTCTTTTCGCTTTTTTAAAAAGTATTTATTTATTCATTTATCCTGGCTGCCCCGGGTCTCAGCTGCGGCACATGGGATCCTTCTTGTGGCATGCAGGATCTTTAGTTGCAGCATGCGAACTCTTAGTCACGGCATGCATGCAGGATCCAGTTCCCTGACCAGGGATCAAATCCAGGCCCCCTGCATTGGGAGCATGGAGTCCCACCCACTGGACCAGTAGGGAAGTCCCTCTATCTTTCTTTTTTTTTAAATTAATTAATTAATTAATTTTTATTTTTGGCTGTTTTGGGTCTTCGTTTCTGTGCGAGGGCTTTCTCTAGTTGCGGCGAGCGGGGGCCACTCTTCATTGCGGTGCGTGGGCCGCTCACTATCGCGGCCTCTCTTGTTGCAGAGCACAGGCTCCAGACGCGCAGGCTCAGTAGATGTGGCTCACGGGCCCAGTTGCTCCGCGGCATGTGGGATCTTCCCAGACCAGGGCTCGAACCTGTGTCCCCTGCATTGGCAGGCAGATTCTCAACCACTGCGCCACCAGGGAAGCCCTATCTTTCTGATTATAGCTATTCTGAGGGGTATGAAGTGGCATGTCCTTGTGGTTTTAATTTGTGTTTCCCTAATGATGTTGAGCATCTTTTCATGTGTTTATTGGCCATTCATTTATCTCCTTTGATGAGGTGTCTATTCACATCTTCTGCCCATTTTTAAATTGGGTTATCTGACTTCTTATTGAGCTGTAAGAGTTATTTATGTATTCTAGATACAAATTCCTTATCTGATTTGCAAACGTCTTCTCCCAGTCTTATGGTCTGTTCCTGACTTCGTCTTGGATGTATAGGCAGTGCTCCATGAGAATATAGTATTAAATGAATGATTTAGCTAATTAGGCCTGCTCCACCATGCTGATCCATTCCATGGCCACAGGCTATGCCTCTAACAGTTTTGTTTCTGAGTTTACTAAAATTTTATTTAGGATTTAGTATCTGTATTCATAAGTGACATTGGCTGGTAATTTTCATCTTTCAGGCCTGTATCAACCAGGGGCAGTTAGGAGACAAAAATCACACCAGTTATTGAAACAGAAGACAGATATTGCATGGGATCTAAAGTAGTCAAATACGTAGAAGCAGAGAGTAGAATGGTGGTTGCCAGGAATTAGGGGGAAGGGGAAACGGGGAGGTTTTGGTCAAGGGGTACAAAGTTTCAGTTATGCAAAATAAATAAATTCTGGAGGGGAAAAAAGGTCACCTGGGAGAGGGCTCTCCCTATGTATGGAATCCAAATTGAGTTGCATTATATCAGTTGGGCAAAAGAAAGTTTTTACATAAAAAAAATTCTTGAAAAATTGCAATTATCCCTTTAGCTTTAAGCCAACCTAGGAAGATCACTGTTAAAGGGACATCCTATAACTTTGTATTCACTACTAAAATAAAAGGTTATAAGAGGTTACGATTTTTAAAAAGAATGTAATATAAAGAATTGTTAACTATGAAAGGATAAAAAGAGAACTCTGAGGTGTCATGGCTGAGTGAACAAAATGAAGAGGTTGGAATTACTGAAACTGAGAAACTTAGAGAAGGGGACTAGGACCCAGGCCTCAGGGGAGAGGGGCGTCACCAACTGTGGCTGCTCTTTTGGGAATTGAGGTGCAGCGACAATGAAGCTGGTTCTGCAAATATTGGAAAAGCAGCAAACTGGACTCAGATGCTGCTGTGGGAAGGAGCTGCTGCTACCAAGGTGTAGGAAGCAGATAGGGAGAGCATGTCTCCTCCTTGTTCATGTACAGTCTCTTTAGCTCCCCCTATTGGTAGAGAAGTGGTTTGCAGCATTCCAAGCCCCCGGCATCATCAGCCACGATATGTATAGGACACACAGGTTTGGAGCTGGGGAAAAATACTCTGTGACACAAGGTCATAGAATAATAAGGTAATCTTTTTGTATATTTACCATAAATTATTGCAATTTACATCATCCTAACTCTTACCGTTATTAGCTGTGTAGTTTGGATGACTTTTTTTTTTTTTTTGCCTGTGTTGTTTTTTTATTGCTGCGCGCAGGCTTTCTCTGGTGTGGCAAGCGGGGGCTACTCTTCGTTGTGGTGCGCAGTCTTCTCATTGCAGTGGCTTCTCTTGTTGCGGAGCACGGGCTCTAGGTGTGTGGGCTTCAGTAGTTGTGGCTCGCAGGCTCTAAAGCGCTGGCTCACTAGTTGTGGTGCACAGGCTTCGTTGCTCCGCGGCATGTGGAATCTTCCCGGACCAGGGATCGAACCCATGTCCCCTGCATTGGCAGGCAGATTCTTAACCACTGCGCCACTAGGGAAGCCCTGGATGAGGTTTTTAAGCTTTCCATTCCTTTTGTTTACTCATCTATAAGAGAGCAATAATCCTGTACCTACCTCATAATGTTATTAGTTGCAAGTTTCAAATAAATTCTCTAAGAATCACAGCTGTTCTGGGTGCTTTCATTTTTGGAAAGCCTTATACAGATTTCCCTCTGTTATTAGATCACAGTTTGTTGTTGTGTCAATTTAAGGCACATTTATTTTCATCAAGAATCATCTTGTGTTTACCTAATCCAGAGTCAAGAAGACTAAGCCCATCTCCAACTTAACATGTGCAGAACTGAACTTTTTAATCCCTCTGTACAACTTTACCTCATGCCCTGCTCAGTTGTCCTTATCTCATTCAAAGTCAATACCGACCAACTGACTGTTCAACCAGAAACCTTGGAGCCATTCTTGATTCTACTTTCTTCATCTACTCCATCAGCAATTTCTTTTAAAAAATGTTTTCAGGGCTTCCCTGGTGGCGCAGTGGTTGAGAGTCAGCCTGCCAATGCAGGGGACGCGGGTTCGTGCCCTGGTCCGGGAAGATCCCACATGCCGCGGAGCCGCTGGGCCCGTGAGCCATGGCTGCTGAGCCTGCGTGTCCGGAGGCTGTGCTCCGCAACGGGAGAGGCCACAACAGTGAGAGGCCCTGAGAGGCCCGCGTATCGCAAAAAAAAAAAAAAAAAAAAAAAAAATGTTTTCAAATGAGTAAATACTTTGTGAGTCATCAGTCATCCAATTATGTGCCTGACTATAACTTTTTTTTCTGTTTCAGATGAATTAAAATGATGTGTTTTTCCAAATCTGGTGGCACTTACACATACAAAGGTTCAAATGTTTTTTAAAATATCATATTTGATCTAAGTACCTTCAGAATAATTTATTTAAATTTAAATCGCAAATATAACTTTTCTTTCTAGAATATTCTTTTTCAAATAAATTTATTTATTTTATTTTATTTTATTTTTGGTTGAGTTCGGTCTTCATTGCTGTGCACAGGCTTTCTCTGATTGCGGCGAGCAGGGGCTACTCTTCGTTGCGGTGCGCAGGCTTCTCATTGCTGTGGCTTCTCTTGTTGGAAGCATCGCTCTGGGCACGCAGGCTTCAGTAGTTGTGGCACACGGGCTCAGTAGTTGTGGCTCGCGGGCTCTAGAGCACAGGCTCAGTAGTTGTGGCGCACGGGCTTAGTTGCTCTGCGGCATGTGGGATCTTCCCAGACCAGGGCTCGAACCCGTGTCCCCTGCATTGGCAGGCAGATTCTTAACCACTGTGCCACCAGGGAAGCCCTATAATACTCTTTACATACGTTTTTTGCCATTTTGATCTAAGGATATTTAATTTTTTATTATTAACAAAACAAATGAATCTATTGCTATTTGATAAAAGTGGATTTTTTAAAGCAATTTCCTTTGATTCTTTCTCTACAATGTATCTTAATTTTTTTTTTTTTTTTAGCGGTACGTCGGCCTCTCACTGTTGTGGCCTCTCCCGTTGCGGAGCACAGGCTCCGGACGCGCAGGCTCAGCGGCCATGGCTCACGGGCCCAACCGCTCCGCGGCATGTGGGATCTTCCCGGACCGGGGCACGAACCCATGTTCCCTGCATCGGCAGGCGGACTCTCAACCACTGCGCCACCAGGGAAGCCCTACGGTGTATCTTTAGATCCATCTTTCACGGCCACCAGCCCAGTCTCAGCCACCATTATCTCTCACCTGACCCGAGCCACAGCCTCCTACTTGGTCTTCCACTGTCACCCTTAACCATTCCAATGTATTTCCCACAAACTATTAAGAAATATTTGATTATTTCTCTTCCCTACTTAACTCTTCAATATCTTCCCATTGTACCTGGAATAAAATCCAGACTCCTTACCTTAGTCTCTAAGGCCTTATCGAACTGGACTCCTGATAATCGCTCAAGCACATTTCATGCTCACGGTGCACCGAGAACATTCTGGTCTTCCTTCAGTCTACTGAACTTGCCAATTCTTTGTTCCGCCTCAGAGCCTTTGAACTCATTGTTCCCTTTCTGTCTCTTCATGCCCGAGCCCCACCCTGCCTTTGGTCTCAACTTAAATGTCATTTTCCCAGGGAGACTTTTGCCAACCACCCAATCTAAGTCGGCCCCCTCCCTACTATTCTCTATTCTAACACCCTGTCTTCTTCCTAGTGCTTATCACGCTGTGTGAACTTTCTCTGTATTTGTTTATTGACTTGGTTTGCTAGTATCCCTTCTTAGAATGTAAGCTCCAAAATACTGGGACCATATGTGTCTGGTTCACCATCCTGTCCCTGGGGAATACCGTGGCACCTGTTCCATAGCAGATACTCAAGATGGGATGAAAACGGAAATGCAGCTTTTTTTCCCTCCATCTGGCAGACTGGGAATTGAGCAAAGAGAGTGAGGGAGACTGTCTAAGGTGGCTGAGACAATGTCAGGATGCCTTGCCCATCCAGGCATGGGCAAGGCCCAGGGCCTACAGGTGGGGAACAGGTCAGCTTGGGCTCATGTACTTTTGGTTCTTTTTTCCCTTGTGTGCTTGGGGGTGGGTTGAGGGTGCTGGACTAATGGGTTGTGAGAGGAGGTTGACCAGAATTATCTACGGGTTCCCTTGTCTGCCAGATGAATCAAAGGAGCATGAAGATTGCTAAAATATTTGGGAGACATGTGGAACGTGGACTGTGGAGGAGCGTGGGTGGGGTTGCGGGACTGTGGTCGTCCCGCTAAGTGGCACAGTGGTTTGGACTGGGGTGGCAGTGGTAGAGATATGAGAAGAGGTTGTATTTGAGATTTACAAGAAAGCTCTTGTAATGACGTACTACCCTTCTTGCTACTTCATTTGATTTTTCTTCTATGAACTAAGGAACCCCATCCACACTGCCCTGATATTCTATTTCCATTCTCTGATGTTTGCATATCCATGGGGCTCTAGAGCAAGTTTCTTAAAATCCCTGAGTCTTGGGATACTCATCTGTAAATTGGAACAATATTATGTGAATTCCCTGTTAATGGTGACGAAGATTCTTTGCTTGACCAAACTTTCGTCAGGCTCCTGAACCTTCTCCTAGGCCCATCTGTGCACTTCCTGGAAAATCCAGCTTTAGCAGAAACCCTGCTTTGTTAGTTTAACTAGAACCCCTCATCCTCTGTATCTGGTCCCCCTTGATAAGTGATCGGTTCCGCATCCCCCACCATCCCTCAGGTAATGTCTGCTTATGCAGGCTTGTCTTCAGCAAAGAATCCTGTTAGGTGGGTTTAGCTAGAATTTCCCTTAACCCTGCTGTTTCCTCTTAGTCATTTTCTATCCACTGGCCCCCAGACTGCTCCTTGGCTATAGATTCCCAGTTGCCCATGCTGTATTCAGAATTAACCCCATTCTATACTGAGGTCTCTTTCCTCTATTGCAATAGTCTATTTCTTTAATATAAATTTTATTTATTTATTTATTTATGGCTGTGTTGGGTCTTCATTGTTGCGCGCAGGCTTTCTCTAGTTGCGGCGAGCGGGGTTTACTCTTCATTGTGGTGACTTCTCTTGTTGCAGAGCATGGGCTCTAGGCTCGCAGGCTTCAGTAGTTGTGGCACATGGGCTCAGTAGTTGTGGCACATGGGCTCAGTAGTTGTGGCTCACGGGCTCAGTAGTTGTGGCTCACAGGCTCTAGAGCACAGGCTCAGTAGTTGTGGTGCATGGGCTTAGTTGCTCCGCGGCATGTGGGATATTCCTGGACCAGGACTCGAACCCGTGTCCTCTTCATTGGCAGGCGGATTCTTAACCAGTGCACCACCAGGGAAGTCCCCACTTACAGATTTCTAATTTTGCACCCACAAAACTTTAGTATTCATTTGTTAACTTGCCTATTTCTCTTTTTGTAGACTCTTAAGATACCCTAATATAGAGACTATATCTTTCCTTTCTTTTCTTATTGTTTTTTTTTCTATTAAAGTACTGTTGATTTACAATGTCGTGTTAGTTTCAGGTGTACAGCACAGTGGTTAGTTTTATATATATATATATATATATATATATATATATTCTTTTTCAGATTCTTTTCCCTTATAGGTTATTACAAAATACTGAGTAGAGTTCCTGTGCTATACAGTAGGTCCTTGTTGGTTATCTATTTTATAGAGACTACGTCTTTCTTGTATTTATATCTCTAGAGTCTCTTAGCCAGCAATTATTGGATGGTGAATATTTGGATAAGTTTTTTTAATGTACATTTTTAGAAAACATACAAGTAGATGAAAAGGTGCTCAACATCATTAATCATGTGGGAAATGCAAAGCAAAACCACTGTGAGTTGTCACCTCACACCTGTTAGCATGGCTATCATCAAAAAGACAAGAGATAACAAATGCTGGTGAGCAGGGACTTCCCTCATGGCGCAGTGGTTAAGAATCCACCTGTCAATGCAGGGGACACGGGTTCCAGCCCTGGTCCGGGAAGATCCCACATGCCGCGGAACAACTAACCCCGTGTGCCACAACTACTAAACCTGCACGCTAGAGCTTGTGAGTCACATGTACTGAGCCCGCAACATGTACATGCCACAGCTACTGAAGCCAACACGCCTAGTGCCTGTGCTCCGCAACAACAGAAGCCACTGCAATGAGAAGCCCGTACACTGCAATGAAGAGCAGCCTCCACTTGCCGCAACTAGAGAAAGCCCGCGTGCAGCAACAAAGACCCAATGCAGCCAAAAATTAATTAATTAATTAATTTTTAAAAAAAGCTGGTGAGGACATGGAGAAAAACGAACCCTTGTACACTGTTGGTGGGAATGGAAATTAGTGCAGCTGCTATGGAAAACAATATAGAGGAGGTTCCTCAAGAAATTAAAAATAGCACTACCATGTGATCTAGCAATTCCACTCCTGAGTATGTATCCAAAGAAAATGAAAACAGGTTATCAAAGAGATGTCTGCATTCCCATGTTCATTGCAGCATCATTCACAATAGTCAAGATGGAAACAACCTAAATTTCTGTGAATGAATGCATGAATAAAGAAGATGTGGTATATATACATAATGGAATAGTATTAAGCCATGAGAAAGAAGAAATTCTGCCATTTGTGACAACATGGATGGATCTTGAGAGCGTTATGCTAATGAGATAAGTGAGACAGAGAAATACAAATACTGCATGGTAGCACATATGTGCAATCTAAAAAAAAGTTCAAACTCATAGAAACAGAGACTAGAAAAGCAGTTGCCAGGGACTAGAGGGTGAGGGAAATAGAGGTTGGTAAAAGGGTACAAAAAGAACAAAATGTACATCTTAAAATCACTCATAAAATCGGGCATTTTTTTCATGTATGTAATTTACTACTTGCACATTTTTCTCATGTGATAATTTAATTACTAGTAAAATTAAGCATTTTTCATATATATATTTGCATTTTTTTCTCATGGGATAAAAGTTTATTTCAGTGAGTTATACACAATCATAGAATTGTGCGTATTGAGACTAACTCAGGATTCCCTGGTGGCTCAGTGGTTAAGAATCTGCCTGCCAATGCAGGGGACACGGGTTCGAGCCCTGGTCCGGGAAGATCCCACATGCCGTGGAGCAACTGAGCCCATACGCCACGGCTGCTGAGGCCCGCATGCCTGGAGTCCGTGCTCTGCAGCAGTAGAAGCCACCGCAGTGAGGGGCGCCTGCTCGCTGCAGCTAGGGAGGGCCCGTGCACAGCCACGAAGACCCAATGCAGCCACAGTAAATAAATAAAATAAATAAATTTATAAAAAAATAAAGAGAGACTAACTCAAACATGTTTTCAAATTGTATATATTTCATTTTATTTACTTCATAAAATAACAAACCTGAAATTCTGAAAACTTCACAGCAAACTTTGTGGGGAAAAACCTGCTATTACTTATACTGAAAGCAAAAGTATATAGCTTTGTAGTCCTAACAGAGACAAAACTCAGCTTGATGTGACATATTAAACGTAAAAATAATTAGGTGGAAAACTTAAAACTTTGTCAACTTCCTGTAGAGTGGGTACCCACTAAGAGTTATAACACTTTAATTCGGAAAATCAGTCATCTCAAAAGATTTTAACAGCTTAAATATTTTTCATACTTGTGTTCCTGAAAGAATGGAAATGAAAAGCCCAGGAAACAGTGTGATATTATTACTGGTTATAATTTCTATTTTTAACACTCTAACTTGCTTAGTTCTCATTTCTTTTTGCATTTCAGCTTGTGGTTGGCTTTGCAAGGCTGACATTTTCTTTGGTGACAGTCTTTAAAACAAACTAGAATTTGGTCACTAACTTCCTTATCCCATAGAACATTGAAGAACGTTTTTAAAAAGTCTTTTAAATTGAACTAAGGAGATAAAGCAATACGTTGTTTTGGTAGGAGGTTGTCTTTTATTTTGTTATGTTGTTTCTTTGTTTCTTTTTAACTTCTAGAACTACCTTAATGTTTTCCAGGATCCCCCCCCAGCACCCCCCCTCCACGCACACACGTGATGGTGGCTTTTTTTGTTTTTGGCCACGTGGCTTGCAGGATCCCAGTTCCCTGACTAGGGATTGAACCCGGGCCACAGCAGTGAAAACGCCAAATCCTAACCACTAGACCACCAGGGAACTCCCAAAGGTGGCTTTTATTTATTTATTATTATTATTATTATTTTTGCGGTACGTGGGCCTCTCACTGCTGTGGCCTCTCCCGTTGCGGAGCACAGGCTCCGGACGCGCAGGCTCAGCGGCCATGGCTCACGGGCCCAGCCGCTCCGCAGCATGTGGGATCTTCCCGGACCGGGGCACGAACCCGTGTCCCCTGCATCGGCAGGCGGACTCTCAACCACTGCGCCACCAGGGAAGCCCAAAGGTGGCTTTTTTAACATCCTTTTGTAACTGAGCAATTTATTGACACATTAATTAATTAATTAAAATTTAATTTTTATTTTATATTGAAGTATAGTTGATTTACAATGTTGTATTAGTTTCAGGTGTACAGCTAAGTGATTCAGTTATACATATACATATATCTGTTCTTTTTCAGACTCTTTTCCCATATAGGTTATTATAGAATATTGAGTACAGTTCCCTGTGCTATCAGTGGGTCCTTATTGATTATCTATATTATATATAGTAGGGTGTATATGTTAATCCCAAACTCCCAATTTATCCCCCCTCCACGTTTCCCTTTTAGTAACCGTAAGTTTGTTTTTGAAGTCTGTGAGTCTGTTTCTGTTTTGTAAATAAGTTCATTTGTATAGATTCCACATATAAGTGATATCATATGATATTTGTCTTTCTCTGACTGACTTACTTCACTTAGTATGATAATCGCTAGGTCCATCCGTGTTGCTGCAAATGGCATTATTTCATTGTTTTTTATCCATTCATCTGTTGATGGACATTTAGGCTGCTTCCATGTCTTGGTTATTGTAAATAGTGTTGCAGTGAACTTTGGGGTGCATGTATCTTTTCGAATTATGGTTTTCTCCGGATATAGCCCAGGAATGGGATTGCTGGATCATATGGTAGTTGACACATTAATTTATGTACTGCTTTGTATCTTATCTGATTTTTATGTTGTGGACTTATTAGAAAGATAACCTGAACTGCTAAGACAACATTCTTCTTGCTTCAATTAAATCCAGCCAGGTTCTGTGTTCTGAGTTCCAGTCTCTAGGCCCTAAAGAGAGGTGTGGGCTTCTGTGTTTCATTCATTCAGAACCTTTTGCTCTACTCCAGACCTACTTGGTCAGAATCTGCACTTTAAAAAGATCTCCAGATAATTCCTATGCACATGAAGGTTTGAGAAGCATTGGTCTAGGTGACTCAGTATAATATGACAAAACTACTCACGATAAAGCAAGTTGCTTTTGTGAAACAGGAACACATTGGCATCAGTACTCATAAGCACAGAAAATGACAAGCCCAAATGTAAGAGTGGCAGGCAAAAATCAGAAATCTTTGAAAGGTTGTAACGCGAGCATAGTGCAATAGATAGATAGGAAGAAAAGAGATTATTTTGGGGGTCAGGTTTAAGTGGAATGAGACATGACTGATGACCGTTGTACCACACCCTACCATCACATTTATGATTACAGTCAGTAATATTAAGTTCCTTACAGCACATAAAAGTACCAGTTAATGAGCCTTCATTGGCAAAGATGGAATAATCAAGCATTCAAACTGATTAAACCTTAAGATGAATATGGCATTGCTAGTGATGTCTAACATTAGATAAGTTAGATAAATTGGTGTAAACCTACCTCAGAAATCTAAAATTTCCTCTCTGTAAGATTTTGATCTTTGTTGAAACACTTTGTAGTGGGTGAAAATAAAATTTTCTGTTAATTCTGTAATGAGAACCTACAGTTTATTTTATGCCAACCATTCTAAAGCCTTTTTAAGACTCACTGATTTTGTATATATATATATTGCCTCAACCTCATTCTGAGAGACTAGAAATACTTATGATTTACAATGTTCACCCAGCCAGAGTTATTTAAAAGCAAATAGATAGGTTTTTAAAAGCATAATTTATTTATAATAGGCCATGGCCTCCAGTTTTCGTGCTTGTGGTGGAACTGTTTATTTAGAGTACATACATAAACCCCAGAGTTGGTAATAAAATACTAGAGCCAGCATTTTACTTTGGGGAAGTCATACCGATTTATTATTTGAGCAAGGGTATTTGCTTTTTTTTTTTTTGCGGTATGCGGGCCTCTCCCTGTTGTGACCTCTCCCGTGGCGGAGCATAGGCTCCGGACGAGCAGGCTCAGCGGCCATGGCTCACGGGCCCAGCCGCTCCGTGGCATGTGGGATCCTCCCGGACCGGGGCACGAACCCATGTCCCCTGCATTGGCAGGCGGACTCTCAACCACTGCGCCACCAGGGAAGCCCGGTGTTTGCTTTTTAGCAGTGAAATTGGACCAGTATAAAAAGCTATATTGAAAAAAAATAAAGAAAGAAAAAAGCTATACTGGTGGGCTTCCCCGGTGGCGCAGTGGTTAAGAATCCGCCTGCCAATTCAGGGGACACGGGTTTGAGCCCTGGTCCGGGAAGATCCCACATGCCGCAGAGCAACTAAGCCCGTGCGCCACAACTACTGAGCCTGTGCTCTAGAGCCCGTGAGCCACAACTACTGAGTCCGCGAGCCACAACTACTGAAGCCCACGTGCCTACAGCCTGTGCTCTGCAACAAGAGAAGCCACCGCAATGAGAAGCCCGCACACCACAACAAAGAGTAGCCCCCACTTGCCACAACTAGAGAAAGCCCACGCACAGCAACAAAGACCCAATGCAGCCAAAAATAAGTAAATAAAATAAATAAATTTATTTTAAAAAAGCTATATTGGTGGGGCTTCCCTGGTGGCACAGTGGTTGAGAGTCTGCCTGCCGATGCAGGGGACACGGGTTCGTGCCCTGGTCCGGGAAGATCCCACATTCCGCGGAGCGGCTGGGCCCGTGAGCCATGGCCGCTGAGCCTGCACGTCCGGAGCCTGTGCTCCACAACGGGAAAAGCCACAGTGGTGAGAGGCCCGCGTACCGCAAAAAAATAAATAAATAAAATTAAATTAAAAATATAAATAAAAAAATAAATAAATAAATAAGCTATATTGTTTAAATCTACTGCTTGAATTGATCTGTTTCATCACAGAGCTCTTTCCGGTAGCGAACTGGATAGCTGCTTCTTATTTAGGAAGGTTAAAGCAGGCTGTAAAAAAGGCAGATCAAAGGCACTAAAAACAGACACTTCACAAAAGAAGACATAGGAATGTCCAATAAGCACATGAAAAGGTGCTTAACATCATTAGTCATCATGGAAATGGAATTAAAACGCAACTGAGATATCACTACAGTGTCTAAAATAAAAAAGACTGACAGCACCAACTGTTGGCAAGGATGTGGAGCAACTGAAATTTTCTTGAACTGCTGGTAGGAGTGTCAAATGGTATGACAACTTTGGAGAACTTTTTGTCAGTTCCTTATAAAGTTAAACATACATCTACTCTAGGACCCAAGAATCCCACTCTTAGGTATTTTCTCAAGACTGTTCAAAAAACTGTACAAAAATGTTCATAGCAAATTTATTTCTAGAGCCCCAAACTGGAAACAACTCAAATATCTATCAGCAGTAGAATGGATTATCAACTAACAGTATATTTATACAATGGAATACTACTGATTAATAAAAAGGAAATAAATAAATAGGACACTTGCAACAACATGGACAGATCTCAAAACCATGTTGAATGAGGGGAGCTCCCTGGCGGTCCAGTGGTTAGGACTCGGCACTTTCACTGCCGGGCCCGGGTGCAATTCCCTGATCGGGGAACTAAGATCCCTGAAGCTGCGCAGCGTGGCAAAAAAACAAAACAAAACAAAAAACAGTTGAATGAAAGAAGTTGTTCTATTGGATTCCATGTAAATAAAATTCTAGAACAAGCAAAACTAACTTAGGGTGATAAAAATTAGAAAGTGGTTGGAGGGGGATTGGGGATTGAAAGGGGACTGACTAAAAAGAGGCACAAGGAAACTTTCTGGGATGAAGGATATAGTCTATGTCTTCATTTGAGTGGTGGCTATATGGGTATGTAATTATCAAGACCCATTGAACTGTATACTTAAGATTGATATGTTTGGGAATTCCCTGGTGGTCCAGTGGTTAGGACACCATGTTTTCACTGCCAAGGGCCCAGGTTTGATCCCTGGTTGGGGAACTAAGATCCCACAAGCCATGGGGTGCAGTTAAAAAAAAAAGATTGATATGTTTTATTTTATGTCAATTAAAGTTCATTATGCTTCAATTTAAAACATAAAAGCCCTTCTCACTCTCATCGCGTCCAAGAAAATGTCTGCCCAGACAACTTACAATGCGAAAGTTTCTCCTTCAGGCTAAGTCCTTCTAGGTGGTACTTCACCAGCCCACACTGCACCTCTAACTTGGTCCCTCTATGTGGACTGATTACCTATCTGACCCTGATGATCCTGTGATTTAATTCCAATCTCACTTTGATATTTCAGTAAAGGCTGTCCTTCTTGCCTCAACTTTTATTTTTATTTCCTGTCTTAGCTTTTCCTTGATCCTTTGACTCTAATCACTTGTTGGTAAGGCACAATATATGTGAAAAAAAAATTGGTGTCTCTTTTGAGTCTTACGTCTTCTCTAATTGTTTTTTCAAGACAGCACAATGGTGTGTTTGGCTTTTCTAACTACCAAATCTGATGCAATGTAATGACTTAATTAGATCAGATTATCGTTCATATTAAACTCAAAAATCTCCTGACAAGAGCTCACAGATGAAATAAGCTGAAATCAACCAGTGCTTGTCTTAACTCATCCTTTGTGTATCCAGCCTCAGTCACCAAGGCTGAGCTGACAGAGGAATGGCCCCTGTTAATGGAATAATCTAGACCCCAGTTAAGCCCGAATATGAAACCAAACATGAACAGCGGCACTTCCAAATCTCTCTTTCAACACTGCCATATGGCAGGAACACAGGTAGTGTCCTGAAGAGGTCTCTCAGTATACAACCCCCCCCCCCCAGCTCCAGAGTCCAAAGCCTCTCCACATGACAGGACTTTTTTTTTTTGGCCGTGCCACGTGGCTTATGAGATCTTAGTTCCCCGACCAGGGATTGAACCTGGGCCCTCGGCAATGAGAGCCGGCATCCTAACCACTGGACCGCCAGGGAATTCTCCAAATGACAGGACTTTTTAAAAACACTTTTTAAATTGAGGTATAACACATACACAGTTGTGTGTGATAACTAGTCTCACGCTCCTTTCCCAGTCAATACCACTCCGCAACCCAGAAGTAACCACTCTAGTGAGTTCTATAACCACCAGTTAGTTTTGCACATCCTTGATCTTCATTTAAATGGAATTAAACAGTATGTACTCCTCAGCATCTGGCTTCTTTCACTTATCATATTGTCTGTGAGATTTTGGTACATCAGGGACATTCAAGTAAGAGACCCCCTGCTTACTTCTCTTTCTCCCCCCACTTGACTTAAATCTCCGTGGCAGCATGAATCATGTCTATCGCCTTCATGTAGTATAGTGTCCACTGTAATAGGGATATAGTACCTATTTGTTGAAAAAAAAGAATAAATAAGATGTCACAGTTTAACACTGAGAAACATACCCTTAAGAGTGGATTTTAGGTATTGCGTTGGCCAAAAATCTCGTTCGGGTCTTCCGTAACAGCTTATGGAAAAACCCTAATGAACTTTTTGGCCAACCCAATACTGTGGTGAATCAGTGGACGAGAAAAAGACTAATTTTCTTCTGAAACTCCCCAAAGCATTATTTATAATCACTTGACTACAGCCATGCGGATAGAGATTTCGTAAACTTTCTACTAGATTTTCAGTATTGTGTAGGTAAACTCAGGGTAAAATTATAAAAGTTTTTACAGTAGGGCTCTTTAATCTGGGAGTTGTGGGTGGGTTTTGTGAGGGCCTGAAACTGAGGAGAAAATTTTGTGTGCTATTAGATATATCACTCAGGTTGCAAGTGACAGGAGCCCAAGTAGGACTAACTTAAATAACAAAGGGGATTTCGCAGGGCCTCTCACTGTTGTGGCCTCTCCCGTTGCGGAGCACAGGCTCCGGACGCGCAGGCTCAGTGGCCATGGCTCATGGGCCTAGCTGCTCCGTGGCATGTGGGATCTTCCCGGACCGGGGCACGAACCCGTGTCCCCTGCATCGGCAGGCGGACTCTCAACCACTGCACCACCAGGGAAGCCCAACAAAGGGGATTTGATGGCAGGGTCTTGGTTTGCCTCATGGAGTCCAAGAGAGACATGCACAGCCATGCTCCGGAAGGGCACAACCAGGGAAGCTCAGGGTCTGGGGCCACAATCCATGCCAGTACAGAGATGCTTCATGCCCTCCTGGCTTGAAGGTACCTGATTGGCAGAACCCAAAGCACATCTGAAAGTCTAGCTTCAGGGGAATCTAGAAAATGTAGTTTTTAGCTTTCCAATTTCTACAGACCATTCCAATTCTACAGAACCCTAAAAGAATGTTGTGATAGATCATAGCATTTTTTTTCTTTAAGACCCCAGGCATGGCCTCAAAATCCTTCTCAACCTAGCACTGTGCTGCCAATGGCACTGAGTTGGATCTACAGGTTGTCATCCATGTACCATAACATGTTGCTCCCAGACCTCTAATGCATAGCTCTTAATTCTGTTAAGGAAAAAATATGCAAAACTTAGGAATAGGCAAAACAATGGCTGCATGTCTTTTTAATGTTATATTGGAACACTGTTTATAGCATAATTTCCTATAATGGATAACATAACTGTCTGTCCCAGAAAGGCAGACCACAAACTTGCAACAAAAACTGCTTAAGCTCAAAGTGTTTTAACATCAACCCATTCAGATCCATGTGTTCCAAGGTTCAGCAACCTGTGTGGTTTACAAATTCTGACACATGTTTATTCCCTATCCAGACCAGCCTTAGAACCATCTGAGCCCAGCCCCAAAGCTCTATATGTATGTAGCTTCTCTAACTTCCTTCTTCTAAGTCACCACTAAGACCGTGAACTTGGGGCTCTCCCTTACTCAGCAAGTTTAATAAACTTGCTTCATCTGATCAAGGGGTGGCTCTAGTGGTCTTTGTGGGAGATTTGACAAAGTCTGTACATGTCATATTGCTGTACAGTGTCAATGACAAAGGTAATACAATTTAATAACAAGTTTGATGTCCTTTATTTATAGGAAAACAATTCATGGATTGCGGGAGTACAGTGCCTCATGAGCAGTGGAGCACTGTTCCCAAGGGATTTGGGGCAAGAGGGGTTTTTATACAACATTAGAAGCAGCAACGCAGAAACGGGGCATGGTTGGCTAGAAGGTCAGGGATTTCCTGACAAGGTTACCACATCCTATTTTCTAGGATAAGATGAGCTAGCTAAAGCTGAATTGGAGGGCTCTGATTAGCGTATGTTAGGTTTCCTAGACAGTGAAGTGTTTTCCTCAAGTGTGGGCTGACTTAGGTTTCGATTTGTGATGTGAGCTGGGCCACTGGGGCAGCCTCTATGATGTGGGTCCTGATTCACATTTCCTTTATCAATAGAAAGCGAAGAGTGGGAGAAAAAGAAAAAACAAGAACATCCTCAAATACAACATGAAGGTTCCAGTTAGCATAGACTTTGTGAAAATTAATAAAGGGAAACCTCACTTAAATGGAGTCAGGAGGCCAGAAGCGGGAGCTCTCATGCATGTATCAGTCGATATCAATACAGATGCCAACAGGAAGAGACATACTTTGCATCTCCAGCAATAAATGACAGTACTTTACTACTATGCTTAGGAGGAAGAAAGATTTTCTCCTTGCCTGGCAACAGCTCAGCCAATGAGAGACTGTCACAACTCAGTCAATGAAAACCCACTATACTTCAAACTCCCACTTTCCTTTAATGGACTTGTTTATAACAGCCCCGCCCAATTTCCCCTTCCCTATGAAAGAGTTTTTTCTCCTTTGCTTTACCAGGCTTGCATGTGGTTCGCCATATTTGCGTGTCCCAGACTGCAATTCTTTGCTGTTTCCAAATAAACCTAGTAAAATAACTGGCTGTTTTATTGTTTTAGGTTAACAACTTCATGGAATTAGTAATAAGTCAACAGGAGTATCCACCATCCTTGATTTGGGAACAGTCCTCTGCTTACATTGGCAGTGGATCCAAACTATGGTTGGATGGTGGAAACTGCTATAGAAGGAAAACACTGGGGAAGTGTTGAATGCAATCTCTCTCCAGACAAACTGCCCTGTACCTGCCAGAAAGCATGGGGTGATTTTTCTGGTCCTATCTCTGCAGTATTTGATAATGTTGATCATTCCCTCCTTAAAATTCCTCTGTAGACTTCCATGACACTGTGCTTTCTCAATTATCTTTCATCGTTTCTGATAATTCTTTCTCAGTCCTTCATGAGCAGGAAGATCAAGCAAGTTAAGGACTAAGAAGTGACCACTGAGATAGTAGTTATGATGTCATCCATAATTTTAACAAAAGCAGTGGAGTGGCGGAAAGAAGACAGATTGCCAGGGACAGAGGAAAGAGAGTGACTCTGGGTCTCCATTTCACAAAGCTTGGAGGTTTTGTTACTGCTTTTGTTTGCTTATTGTTTTTGTTTCCTTGCTTGCGTTTTGCTCTCTCTTTTCTACTTTATTAATGCAGCTCTCTAAGCAGTTACTGTACATCTGCCATGCAGGGGAGCTATTCCCAGAGCTGCTGAAATGCAGTGATGGCAAGAACCCTCCCTGTCTGCCAGGAGCACGTAGCTAAGCTAGATGAGAAGCGGAGCACAGCGGAAATCACAGAAACTGTTGAATGCCCCAGGCATCCCTGGGTTACCTGGAGAGATTCGCTTTTAAAAATTTAAGAGGCTTGAACATATTTACATAGGAAGATAAAAGCTAGAGATATGTTAATGTACTTTCAAGTTGGTACTTTATAAAACTGAACCTTACCACATTAAGCCAGAGGCATCCATAGAATAGAAGACTTTAAAGATTATTACAGCAGGAATGCAAAGAGAAACTTCTAATTTTAATCACCAGAATAGCCTCTGAAACCCAATTCAGAGATTGTGGTTCAGAATGGAAGTGTGTATTCCTGTACAGTTTACTACCTATATTAACATGTCTTTACTATTCCAGTGTCTTCGTCAGCATGACTTAACTACCCCAGGAACTTTTGCCTAGGAAGATAAAAATGTAAATACCTTAATTGTTCTATTCAGTAAAGGAAGTCAGACTAATCAACATCTCAATACATAGCATCAAACAACTCTTTGTTTTCTAAGACTTGATTGAAATACCTCATTGTGTCCATCAATCCTAAAACTACTCTGTCATATCATACGAGGTTCTGATCCTTAATCCTCATCAAGCCTCCGAAACAAAACAGCAGCCTTAAACCAGAACTGCCAAAAAAAACCTTGTAAATATCCCAATTTTCCCTTCGTCCTTTGGAGATGCTATAAGACTGTCAAGGTAGTGATCTCCATGAATTCAGTAACCAATAAGCTCAGTTTTGCTCATCAACAGTTTATTTTGGTGGTATTTGGGGAGAGCTGGTACTGGACACAGTGTAAAAGCCAGTGCTTGTGATTTGCATGAGCCAAGGTTTTTGAGGAAAGATAAGGTGTTTGGAAATCAAAGGGTAGAACCCTTAAAGGAGTGAGTAATAAGGTTTATTCATAAACAGACTTTATTTTTTTATAAAATTTGTATTGGAGTATAGTTGATTTGCAATGTTGTGTTAGTTTCAGGTGCACAGCAAAGTGAATCAGTTACACATATACATATAGCCACTCTTTTTTAGATTCTTTTCCCATATAGGCAATTACAGATTATTGAGTAGAGTTCCCTGTGCTATACAGTAGGTCTTTATTAGTTACCTATTTTATATATAGTAGTGTGTATATGCCAATCCCAATCTCCCAGTTTATCCCTCCCCCCCTTACCCCCTGGTAACCATAAGTTTGTTTTCTACATCTGTGACTCTACTGTTTTGTAGATAAGTTCATTTACACCCTTTTTTCAGATTTCACACATAAGCGATATATAAACAGTGACTTTAAAGGAGAGAGGAGATAAGTCAGAAAGAGAAAGACAAATATCGTATGCTAACACATATATATGGAATCTAAGGGAAAAAAATGTCATGAAGAACCTAGGGGTAAGAGGGGAATAAAGATACAGACCTACTAGAGAATGGACTTGAGGATATGGGGAGGCGGAAGGGTAAGCTGTGACAAAGTGAGAGAGTGGCATGGACATATATACACTACCAAACGTAAAGTAGATAGCTAGGGGGAAGCAGCCGCAAAGCACAGGGAGATCAGCTCGGTGCTTTGTGACCACCTAGAGGGGTGGGAGAGGGAGGGTGGGAGGGAGGGAGATGCAAGAGGGAAGAGATATGGGAACATATGTATATGTATAACTGATTCACTTTGTTATAAAGCAGAAACTAACACACCATTGTAAAGCAATTATGCTCCAGTAAAGGTGTTAAAAAAAAAAGAGAGAGAGGAGAAAGACATGAATGACCCCATATGAGGGTGGAATTAGAATTGCCCTGGTTTGGGAGATGGGCAGGCTGAGAGGTTTGATGAAGGAGAAAAAGGAAAGCCACAGTCTGAAGGGCCTACGCAGACCCAAGGAGCCTCAGGGGCACGCACGGTGGTTGTCTTGTTTGAGCACCTTCACCCTGTCACAGCTGTGGCAAAACCCATCTCTACTTTGTAACTGTCCACCTATTACATTTATGTACTAAGACATGTTTCTGCACAATATGGTCAGAATCTCTGATGGGCCTGAATCTGCCTTTTTAAAAAGGAAACACTCCAGGTTCTGTTTTACACATTTAGTTTTAAAAACCAGTGTCCTAAAAAAAAAAAAAAAAAAAAGCCCAGTGTCCTGGGACTTCCCTGGTGGCGCAGTGGTTAAGAATCCACCTGCCAATGAAGGGGACATGGGTTCGAGCCCTGGTCCGGGAAGATTCCACATGCCGCAGAACAACTAAGCCTGTGCGGTACAACTACTGAGCCTGTGCTCTAGAGCCCGCGAGCCACAACTACTGAGCTAGTGTGCCACAACTACTGAAGCTCGCGTGCCTAGAGCCCGTGCTCCGCAACAAGAAAAGCCACTGCAATGAGAAGCCCATGCACCGCAACGAAGAGTAGCTCCCGCTCGCTGCAACTAGAGAAAGCCTGCGCGCAGCAACAAAGACCCAATGCAGCCAAAAAATAAACAAATAAATGAATAAAAATTAAAAACAAAAAAACCCCAGTGCCCTAAGGGAAAGGAGCTAGGACAGTGGAAAACGTTAAATACACACGTGAGATAATATTATTCATACTATTGTAATATGAAGAATGCTTGTAAGTATTCAAATTATGGCTTTTCAAAGAGATGTTTATTGCCTTATAAGAAAAATTACCGTAAACTTACATGTTAACTTTGTGTTCAGTAGAGATGTCCAGTAGAAATGAGAACCCCAAAGGTTATTGGTTTTATCGTCCTGTAGGGTATTAATAGTTTTGTGGCTAAATAAACTTATCTCAGCATGTTTTTCCTGCTTGAGTATATAGATTTCAGTTTCTCAAATGATCTTTGAACCTGCTTTGCTATGCTGCAGGTTCCTTCATTAACAAATGAAGCAGGACTTCCCTGGTGGCGCAGTGGTTGAGAGTCCGCCTGCCAATGCAGGGGATACGGGTTCGTGCCCCGGGAAGATCCCACATGCCGCGGAGCGGCTGGGTCCGTGAGCCATGGCCGCTGGGCCTGCGCGTCCGGAGCCTGTGCTCCGCAACGGGAGAGGCCACAACAGTGAGAGGCCCGCGTACAGAAAAAAAAAAAAAGAAGCAAATTTTTATGCACATTTACTCTATATTTGGGAATGTGTAGGCATAGAACGACGATTCGGGCTCTGGCTGTTACCCTGAAAGAATTCTCAGGATAAACAACCAGGTCGTACCGTATAGCACAGGGAACTATATTCAGTATCCTGTGATAAACCATGATGGAAAAGAATATGAAAAAGAATCTAACTGAATTCTGTTAGAATCTAACTGTCTAACTGAATCACTTTGCTCTACAGCAGAAATTAACACAACATTATACATCAACTATACTTCAATAAAATAAATTAAAAAAAATATCACCCATTCTGTTTTCGGCTGCACCCTGCATCCTGCCTTGAGAAGGCCCTCACCCTCTGGCTCCTTAGCTTTACTGGGGATTCTGTGACATGGAGAGTCATGCTTTTCACTGGTTTCCCACTTTGCAGGCACTTAGCTTTTTCTGCTTGATCATGTCCTATGCCACTTGGCCATCCACTTTCCAGTTTTCAAAATTTTGTTGTCATATCTTGTCTGCTGTCATCTTCTCTAGGGCTGTCTGTTTCTTTTCAAGCTTATGCCTTCAAAAATTTCCTTTCAGTGTTTCTGGTGGGGTTTCAAGAGAGATCCAAGATATATGTATGAGGTCAATTTGCCTTGTTTAACTGGAAGTGCATGCGATTCTAAAATATACCCCAAAATACAGCAGTGATTTCTCCATTGTGGTGCTCCAAGGACAATGGTGCTTCAAGGACAAAGGATGACCCTGCCAGAAAAAGTTTCAGCGTTACACCCCCTACCGGACTCTTAATCCCCCTCCCTACTGTGTTGCGATGGTTACGAAATTCCTGAGCCCACCTGGGCGACTCCCACAGGTCAACAGGACCTGTCCCAAATAAGGAAAGGCATATGCCCTGTCCCACTCCCACCCTATAGAAGGAAGGTATATGTGGCTCGACCAATCAGTAAATGAAATTTTCACCTCGGACCATTCCTTTGTTTTCTGGCTATGAAAACTGATCAATAGCACATGTTCGGGCTCGACTCTCCCAGACTACCAGGAATTCAGCCCGCTGTTCTGGCAGCGACCTTCCCTCTAATAAATTCTATCTTCTTTACATTCTGCCTTGTGTCTGGCAATTAGCATATGTTCGGGCTTCTCCCAGACTACTAGGAAGTCGGCCCACTGTTCTGGCAGCGACCCTTCCCTCTAATAAATTCTATCTTCTTTACATTCTGCCTTGTGTCTGGAAATTCTTTTCCAACCCACTTTCGGACTACGACATCCATCAACTGAAGAAACTCATCAAAGGTGGAGAGAGGGTGAAAGTCCTGGTGATTGAGCCATTTGTGCCTAGTGTGATATTTAAAAGTCCAAAATTTTATACTGAACATTAGAAATCACAATATTTTGGATCTCGAGCGATAAGTTCAGACTATCCAATGTATTAAATGCATCACTGAATCGTGCTCTGGAAAGGAGCAAGCCCTGGAATATTCAGAAATGTTATTTACTGGCATTATCCATTTCACGCTTATACGAGCACCTTTTTCTGGGTAGTTAACGCACTCTGGTATGAAAAAGTCATCTTATACGTGTCACCTATTACTTTTCAGAGCACACTGAAAAAAGCATGCCCCTGAGTGGGAGCAGTTTAATTGGATTACTTCCACAGAGTCAAGAGGCATATTGCTGACGTCCAACTGTCCTGAGTGAATAAAGGAGCGTGAAAAAACTGTCATTTTATTCACACACTATAATTGGCGTCTATCATCACCTCCTTCCCCATCATCTATTCAACCTTCTCTTGGTCTGATTCCCTGATTTTCCTTTGGAAGATCAGCCCTTCTGGCATCTCAGACTCTTTGCCTTGGTGAGAGTGGAATTCATCCCCATTTCCAGAGATGGATGGTGACTCAAGTGTGGCCAATCAAAGCATTGCATTCCTTTGACCAAAGACTGATTCATGGATGGGTATGTGACTCAGTTAGACCTAGCGAGATTCAAGTTGACGGTAGTTGGGGCTATTGGAAGACTGGCAACTTGAGACACTCTGTGGAGCCTGAGAATGAAGCTAATGGAGCAGAAGCCAGAGTGGAGAGATGGAGACAAAACAGCTTTTGATGATATCACTTGAGTGCCTGAATTAAGTTGTGTGAGTCATTAAATGCTCTCTGGTTTAAGGCACTTTTTTTTCTTTTTTTCTTTTTTTTAGCCTTCACCCTTGGCAGTGAAGGCATGGAGTCCCAACCACTGAACCGCCAGGGAATTCCCTTAAGGCACTTTCAATTCTTTTTCTGTCACTTGCCACCAATCTGATTCACCTACCAAAGCCCTGTATTGCTGCTTGCATAGCTGGTGCTACCCCAGCACTGGTTCTCCGACTAATTTTTACCTAAATGAAGAATAGTTTTTATAACATGGGTATTCAGAAATAAACACAACAATATACTGAGCACTTCTCACTCATCTATGCTAGTTACATAGGCCAAGAGAAAGTTTACTGCAGCTGTAATGAGAAATAGCTGTTCACCTAAACATCATCATAAGTGCTTGATACAGAATGCCATTGAAGGACTTCCCTGGTGGCACAGTGGTTAAGAATCCACCTTCCAACGCAGAGGACACGGGTTCAAGCCCTGGTCTGGGAAGATCCCACATGCCGTGGAGCAACTAAGCCCATGCGCCACAACTACTGAGCCTGCGCTCTAGAACCCGCAAACCACAACTACTGAGCCCGCATGCCGCAGCTATGAAGCCCGTGTTCTCTAGAGCTCGTGCTCCGCAACAAGAGAAGCCACCACAGTGAGAAGCCTGTGCACCCGCAATGAAGAGTAGCCCCCGTACTAGTTTCTCTAGTCGCCGCAACTAGAGAAAGCCTGCGTGCAGCAAAGAAGACCCAACACAGCCGAAAATAAATAAATAAATTTATTAACAACAACAACAAAAGAATGCCATTGATATTAGGGGATACACAGCACTCTCATTTGATCAGAGAATTTTGCCAACAGGCCATTCCTTTTTGCTTCCTAACATAACATTTCCATTAACATTGTGAGTGCTTTTACAAACTTCTTGGCAGTAGTACAACTTGAACCTTTAGCATCCTGGAAAGTACAATTTTTACTTATTCTGGAGAATCTCAGTTGGTTTACCAGAGAGGTCATTGTGCTCTGTTTATGAAAAGGATTCAAGGCTCTGGTGGCTTCCTGCCACTATTTGATAGTTTCAGAACAGGCAAAGTACAGGGATCTAGAGTCAAAACTTAATTTTCATAAAGTAATTCTATTTCTTATTTCTGTTCTTGTTCTGTGTGCCCATCACACTTAGAGATACTTTTGCCCCAGCAATACAGAGTCAGCTCTATATTGACAATTTCTTATGCACTATTTGCATTTACGAAGTTATTCTGCACTTCAGTATTTAGGTAACTTTTTCTTAACTGATTTTATGCTTCAATAGACTGCTGATCAATTTTTCCAAATTGGGAATAAGATGAAGTACTACTGTTAAAACGAGACTTGCAAATTGGACAAATGAAAGTAAGAATACGCAAGTGACATAAAAATCATTGTGTCTAAGATCAAATGCACCCTTAGCAAATGAATGTTAGCTGATTGATGGCATGTTTATGGTGAATGCACAAACTTTAGGATTGTAATCATAATTGAAATTTCTGTGAAAGTCATATTTTATTTAAATTCAAATTTATTAAATGTATGTGGACACAGTTGTTTTATTTTTCCTCTGACTCATGAACTGTGTGTGGATCCCTTTTGTGGACTCCGGGCATTACCAATAATCTGAGGACTGCACTCAGCCGACACTTCTCAGAGGATGCTTGTTAGAGGGTGACCAAGGAGTGGTTGAGGACAGGAATGCCTTGACAATAGGAGGGAGAAGCATTAACATCAACAGTATGATTTACCAAAGTATCAGCAGTCCACAGGTTGGGACTTTTTTTTTGTTTGTTTTTTCGTTACGCGGGCCTCTCACTGCTGTGGCCTCTCCCGTTGCGTAGCACAGGCTCCAGACGCGCAGGCTCAGCGGTCATGGCTCACGGGCCCAGCCGCTCCGCGGCATGTGGGATCCTCCCGGACCGGGGCACGAACCCGTGTCCCCTGCATCGGCAGGAGGACTCTCAACCACTGCGCCACCAGGGAAGCCCCACAGGTTGGGACTTTTAAGATCTACTCTCTTAGCAACTTACAAGTACACAATACAGTATTGTTTTTTGTTTTTTGGGTTTTTTAAAAATTAATTTATTTGGCTGTGCCCGTCTTAGTTGCGGCATGCAGGATCTTTGTTGCCACGTGTGGAATCTTTTAGTTGCGGCATGCAGGCTCTAGTTCCCTGACCAAGGATCAAACCCCGGTCCCCTACATTGGGAGCGCAGAGTCTTACCCACTGGATTGCTAGGGAAGTCCCCCTTTTTTTTTCAGTATTGTTAACTTTAGTCACCATGCTGTACATTACATCGCCAGAACTTATTCATCTGATGACTGAAAGCTTACCCTTTGACCAACATCTCCCCATTCCCCCCTCCCCTCAGCCCCTGGCAACCACCATTCTACTTTCTGTTTCTATGAGTTCAATGTTTTTACATTCCATATATAAGTGAGATCATACAGTAATTGCCTTTCTCTGTCTGACTTATTTTATGGATGTCCTCAAGGTCCATCCGTTTTGTAGCATATGTCAGGATTTCCTTCCTTTTTATGGTGGAATAATTTTCCATTATATGCGTATACCACATTTTGTTTATCCATTCATCTGGTGGTGGAAATTTGGGTAAGATAATTACAGGCATACCTTGTTTTATTGTGCCTTGCAGATATTATATTTTTTACAAATGGAAGGTTTGTGGCAACCCTGCATGGAGCAAGTCTATTGGCTCCATTGTCCAACAGCATTCGCTCACTTCGTGTCCCTGTGTCACATTTTGGTAATTCTGGCAATATTTTAAACTTTTTCATTATTATTATTGTATTCGTTATGGTGATCTGTGATCAGTGATCTTTGATGTTACTACTGTGACTCAGTGAAGGCTCAGATGATGGTTAGCATTTTTTAGCAATACAGTTATTGGTTTTTTGGGGGGTTTTTCTGGCTGTGCGTCTTGTGGGGTGGCAGTTCCCTGACCAAGGATCAAACCCAGGGCCATGGCAGTGAAAGTATTGAGTCCCAACCACTGGACCACAAGGGAACTCGCAGCAATACAGTTTTTAAAATTAAGGTATGTACATTGTTTTAGACATAATGCTATTGCACACTTAATAGACTGTAGTATAGTGTAAACAAAACTTTTATATGCACTGGGAAATGAAAAAATTCATGTGACTTGCTTTTGTTATTTTGCAATATTCACTTTATTGTGGTGGTCTGGAACAGAACCTACATCTCGAAGGTATGCCCGTATTATTATTTTAAAAAAATAAATTTATTTTATTTATTTATTTTTGGCTGCGTTGGGTCTTTGTTGCTGCGCACAGGGTTCCTCTAGTTGCCACAAGTGGGGACTACTCTTTGCTGAGATGCGCGGGCTTCTCATTTTGGTGGCTTCTCTTGTTGCAGAGCACGGGATCTAGGGACGCGGGCTTCAGCAGTTGCGGCACGCAGGCTCTAGAGCACAGGCTCAGTAGTTGTACCACACGGGGCTTAGTTGCTCTGCAGCATGTGGGATCTTCCCTAGATATATGAAAATTAGGGACGACCCAACAAAGAAATAGAGGTAATTTAATAAGATTATTCATAATAAGATTTATTTATCTATATTTTTGGCCTTGCCCCGAGGCATGAGGAACTTCATGGCGTGAGGAACTTCCCCAACCGGGGATCAAACCCGTTTCCCCTGCATTGGAAGAGTCTTAGCCACGGGACCACCAGGGAAGTCCAATGAGATTTATTTTTAAGCCTCTCCTAAATCTGTTAAAATTTTACTTATCCTTATGAAAATCTGGTTTATATAGTTTTAGAAACATATCCGAAACATACCCACGGTGTCAGTGACACATGACTGAGTTATTAAACTGCTTTCCCCCACTGGGGACTTCTGTTGGGGCCTCTAAGCCAGGGTAAGAGGCAGGGAGAGGCAAGATTTAGATAGGGCACCGCTTGAGACAGCTCAATTCCACTGTTCTCACCATTGACTTTTTTTTTTTAACATCTTTATTGGAGTATAATTGCTTTACAATGGTGTGTTAGTTTCTGCTTTATAACAAAGTGAATCAGCTATACGTATACATATATCCCCATATCTCCTCCCTCTTGCGTCTCCCTCCCACCCTCCCTATCCCACCCCTGTAGGTGGTCACAAAGCACCGAGCTGATCTCCCTGTGCTATGCGGCTGACCACTGACTCTTTACGTTTGTTTTAATTGACATAGTCCAAAGTGATCATGGCATTTACACGATGTAATGAAACGGCAAAAGAGTGGCAACACCCAGTGTGAAGTGTCACCTGTTTGGGTCAGTGTGGATTGGTACAGGCTGCGGGGTAAATTCCAAGCATGATTTAGGCAAGGACGAGGAACTAGATTGTTATCTTCCCCACTACACACTGTTCTTCGTTTACCTCTACAAGGAAGTACTAGGCAGTTGGTAGTAACATGCTACATATTTTAAAACATTTTTTTTATTGAGACGTAATTCATGTGCCATAAAGCTCACCCTTTTAAAGTGTATAATTCAGTGGGTTTTAGTACATTCATAAGGTTGTGCAGACATCACTAGTAATTCCAGAACATTTTTATCCCCCCAAAAGAAACCCATACCCACTAGCAGTAACTCCCCATTTCTCTCCAATCTCCTCCCACCCAGCCCTCGGCAGCCACTCCCGTCTCTCTAGATGTGCCTGTTCTGGACATTTTATATAAATAGAATGATACAGTATGTGGCTCTTGTGTCTGGCTTCTTTCATTTAGCATAATGTTTTCCAGGTTTATCCATGTTGTAGCGCGTGTCAGTACACTGTGTGCCTAGACCACATTTTGTTTATCCATGCATCAGTTGGTAGACATTTGGGCTGTTTCTACTTTATGGATCTAATGAATCATGCTGCTATGAACATTTGTGTACAAGTTTGATGTGGATGTGTGTTTTTATTTCTCTTGGGTCTATACCTAGGTGTGGAATTGCTGGGTCACATGCTAACTCTGTGTTTAATTTTTTGAGGAACTCCCAGACTGCTTTCCAAACTGGCTGGGCCATTTTACATTCCCACCAGTAGTGTACGAGGGTTCCAGTTTCTCTGCATCTTCACCAACACTTGTTCTTGTCTCACTCTTTGATTATAGCCGTCCTAGTGGGTCAGGCTACATCTTTGATGAACTCGCATACACTTGGCTAAATATATATTTTAAGCCAGTTGTCAAGGACAATCCCTGGCGTTGTAATAGGCTTGTAGAAGTTTTCTAATGGTGCTTTCCTAAAGGATCACACGTCTGTTGAGGCTTTGCTGGGGGGGGATCTGGCTCTGGAAAGAATAGGTTTGTTGTTATTGTTGTTTTATTTTATTTATTTTTAAAATAAATTTATTTATTTATTTATTTTTGGCTGTGTGGGGTCTTCGTTGCTGTGCGCGGGCTTTCTTCTAAGTTGCAGCAAGCGGGGCCACTTTTCCTTGCGGTGCACAGGCCTCTCACTGCGGTGGCTTCTCTTGTTGCGGAGCACCAGCTCTAGGTGCGCAGGCTTCAGTAGTTGTGGCACATGGGCTCAGTAGTTGTGGCTCGCGGGCTCTAGAGCACAGGCCCAGTAGTCGTGGCACACGGGCTTAGTTGCTCTGCAGCATGTGGGATCTTCCCGGACCAGGACTCCAACCTGTGTCCCCTGCATCGGCAGGCAGATTCTTAACCACTGCGCCACCAGGGAAGCCCTATTTTGTTTTTTAAAATATCCACTGGCTTGGGCTTCCCTGGTGGCACAGTGGTTGAGAGTCCGCCTGCCGATGCAGGGGACGCGGGTTCGTGCCCCTGTCTGGGAATATGCCACATGCCGCGGAGCGGCTGGGCCTGTGAGCCATGGCCGCTGAGCCTGCGCGTCTGGAGCCTGTGCTCCACAACGGGAGAGGCCACAACAGTGAGAAGCCCGCGTACCGCAAAAAAAAAAAAAAAAAAAAAAAAAAAAAAAAAAAAAATATATATATATATATATATATATATATATATATATATATATATATATATATACATTGGCTTAAGTGAAACAGCTGGTTTAGGTCAAAATTGAGAATGAGTTTCATGAACTCAAAAAAGTTTTCAATTTTTCTGTTGCACAAGGCCTCAGATGAAAGTCTCATTGTGCACTAAAGCCTTTTCTCATTAATGCAAGGACAGTACTCTGGTTCCAAAATGGAAATAATTACAGAGGTGATAAACTCTTTTATTTGTTTTAACCCGTTCTTGTTATTTTCATCGTTACTGAGTTGGTACGTTTAGTATTAATATGGAAACTGTTTGCAAACACATATTCCCCCAAGAGGTTCTGAAGCTAAAAAAAGAAGAAAAACCCCAGCTTATTAGTGGGTGCTCCTGTTCCTGGCTCCCGTTTCAGCGAAGGGGTGGAATCTTGCGAAGATAATGCACTGCATTTGACATAAACGTCCTCTTCGAAATGAACATACACTTCTATTTCTTTCGGTGCAAAAGGAAGGCAGGCATTGTTGGCCAGATGTGCTGAACTGTCTCATGCAGTCACATTCTAAAATAACAACAACAAAAAAATCTAAGCAGCTGACAGATACTTCACTATTTCCAAAGAGAAGGGCGTGACCTAGTATTGTTATTTTGTTTAACATGTCTTTAATCTTAACGTTGGAAACCACTTAAATACAAGAGTCCAGGTGAGAGCTTACATACTGGAATGAAAACTGGGACTGCTAATGGGTGCTGATAGGGGTTGATGTATTTTTAAAATATTTTATTTTGGAAAATTTCAAAGTTAAAAAATTAGAGAGATTGATATAACCTCCCCATACCCATCACTCAGCTTAAACAGTTGTCAACATTTTCCAATTTTTGTTTCAAACTAACCCCTCCCTGCTCTTTTCTTTCCTGCCAGAGTATTTTAATGCAAATTCAAAGTAACATGTCATTTCACCTGTAGATAATACAGAATGCATCCATAAGTGATAAGCTTTTTTTTTCATAAACACTATGCCATTATGTCACTATCACACTTTAAAAATAAATAATATCCTTTAACATCATCGAATACTCAGTCCATATTCAAATTTCCCTTATGGTTGACAGACTTTGTTTTTTTAATTTTTATTAAGGGAAATTTTAGACATACACAAACTAAAGAGAATAATAAAATGATCCACTTTCAGCAATTATCAACCCTAACTCAATTCATCTCTAATCACACATGCTCTCCTGCTTATAGTTTTATTTTTCTTTCAGATATATTTCTTTTTATTAAAAAAAATTGTAGTAACATTCATCTAACATAAAATTCACTATTTTCCACATTAAAAAAAATTATTTATTTGGCTGTGCCGGGTCTTAGTTGCGGCATGTGGGATCTTCCTTGCGGCATGCGGGATCTTTAGCTGCGGCATGCAAACTCTTAGTTGCGGCATGTGGGATCTAGTTCCCTGACCAGGGATGCAACCTGGGCTCCCTGCATTGGGAGCGTGGAGTCTTAACTGCTGGACCACCAGGGAAGTCCCCCACAATTTTAAATTGTACAATTAAGTGGCATTTAGTAATTCATGATCTTGTGCAAACATCACCACTACCTAATACCCCCAAAAAGGAAACTCCATACCCATTAAGCAGTCACTCCCCATTGCCCTCCCTCTTCCCAGTCCTGGTAAACACTCATCTGCTTTCAGTCTCTATGCATATGCCTATTCTGCAGACCTCATACAAATGGATACCCTTTATAATGTGTGTGTGTGTGTGTGTGTGTGTGTGTGTGTAACATCTGTTTTACTTTGTGTCTAGTTTATCTGTCCTTATTGGCTGGTGCTTGTTGTACGCTCAAAGAGATATTCTCCTACATTATCTTTTAGGAGCTTTATTGTTTTGACTTTTTTTTTTCTTTGCGGTACGCGGGCCTCTCACTGTTGGGGCCTCTCACTGTTGTGACCTCTCCCGTTGTGGAGCACAGGCTCCAGATGCGCAGGCTCAGCGGCCATGGCTTACGGGCCCAGCCGCTCCGCGGCATGTGGGATCTTCCCGGACCAGGGCACGAACCTGTGTCCCCTGCATCGGCAGGCGGACTCTCAACCACTGCGCCACCAGGGAAGCCCAACCCTTTATAATTTTGATGTGAATCTAAAACATCATACAATTTCATCCCTAGATACTTCAGTATGTATCTTTAAAAGATAAGGACTTTTTCTTTCAACATAACCACATGACTATTATTAACACTTGAGAAAATTAGATAATAGGGACTTCTCTGGTGGTCCAGTGGTGAAGAGTCCACCTTACAATGCAGGGAACTCGGGTTTGACTCCTGGTCGTCAGGGAACTAGGATCCCACATGCCACGAGGCGACTAAGCCCGCGCACCACAACTACTGAGCTCGTGCACCTCAACTAAAGAAGAGAAAACCCGCACACCACAGATGGAGGGAAGCCTGCATGCCACAACGAAGGATCCCGCCTGCCTCAACGAAGATCCCATGTGCCACAGCTAAGAAGTGATGCAGCCCAAAATAAATGAATAATAAATAAATCTTTAAAAAAATTACATAATAATTATTTATTGTCACAAAATTTCAAGCCAGTGTTCAAATTTCCACTTGTGTCCTAAGTGGCATACATTTGTTTTAGTTTGTTTGCATCAGAATCCAAATAAAATCCAGACACTGTGATTGGATTATACGCATTTTAAATCTTTTCTTCATGTAGAAATTCCCCTCCATCTCTTTTTCTACGCTTGCAGTTTATTTGTTGAAAAAATCAAATTGTCTTGTAGAGAATCCCACTGTCTGCCTGGGTTGCTTGCTTTTCTGGGGTGGTATCTAACATGTTCCTCTCTTTTCTGCATTTCTTGCTCAGTGATAATTCTGTCTAGAGCTGCACTGTCCAATATGGTGGCCACTGACCATGTGTGGTTATTGAATACTCGAGATGTGATGAGTGACAGAGACTCTCCCTCTTTGACCAAACTTGAGTTAGGCTCCTTTGAGTCCTGGGCTTTGTCCTTGGCCTGCTTTATCTAGTTTTAGCAAGAACCCTGCTGGGTCAGTTTAGTGAAAATCCCACTCTTGATATCTGATCAAATTCCTCATCCCCTACCCTCAATATCTTATCATGCCAGCTTGCCTTTAGTAAGAATCCTGAGTCCTTCTTGCAATAATCCCCCTAGTCATGAGGTTTTCCTCTTGTCATTTTTCATTCATTGACCCCAACGCTGCTCTTTGGCTATAAATCTCCATTTGTCCTTGCTGTATTCAGAGTTGAGCCCAATCTTGCTCCCTTCCTGCAAACCCCATTGCAGTAGTCCCTCTGGAATAAAATCTGCCCTACCATCTTTAACAAGTGTCTGTATAATTATTATCTTTAATACGGGTCCAAATTGAGATGTGCTACAGGTGTAAAATACACAGTAGGTTATCAAGACAGTGCAAAAAAGGAATGGAAGCTATCTCATTAATAACTTTTTTTTTTTTGCAGTACGCGGGCCTCTCACTGTTGTGGCCTCTCCCGTTACAGAGCACAGGCTCCGGACGCGCAGGCTCAGCGGCCATGGCTCACGGGCCTAGCTGCTCCGTGGCACGTGGGATCCTCCCGGACCGGGGCACGAACCCGTGTCCCCTGCATCGGCAGGCGGACTCTCAACCACTGTGCCACCAGGGAAGCCCCAATAATTTTTATATTGATTTCATGTTGTGATAATATTTTGAACGTATTGGGTTAAATAAATGTTAATAAAATTAATTTCACATATTTCTCTTTAGTTGCTTTTAATGTGGCAACTAGAAGATTTAAAATTACATAGTGGCTTGCATTATATTTCTTTGGGACAGTGCTGATTTAGAGACACTTGATGAAATTCAGGTTTGCTTTTTTGGCAGTTGTATTTCATAGGCAGTGTTGGGTATGCCTAGCTAGCAGCACCTAATGTCTGACTCTTTTTGTGATGTTAGCAGGCATTGATGATCAATGTTTGGATTTATTTATTCATTGGGGGTTGCAAAATGGTGATTTTTTAAAAAAGTATTTATTTATTTGGCTGTGCGGGGTCTTAGTTGTGGCATGCGGGATCCTTTTTGTTTTTGTTTTTGTTTTTTTAGTTGCGACATGTGGCATCTAATTCCCTGACTAGGGATCGAACCCAGGCCCCCTGCATGGGGAGTGTGGAGTCTTAACCACGGGACCACCAGGGAAGTCCCAAATGGTGATATTTTAATTCTGTCATTCCTTCTGTAATTCTACTTCATCTATTATGTGGTTCTGTAGTGCTGCAGCTCGATAAGGAAGGCAAGATCAATGTTTGATTCTTTCCCTTTATTGATTCTCAAAATTATCAGTTGGCTCACAAGCCACTGATAGACTGTAAAGATATTTAGCAGTGCTTATTTCTATGTGCTTCTCAGAAAGATTTACAAAGCTTACATAGGAATGAAGATGCACGTCTGTAAGCAAATTGAATACTATTTGCTCTCAAATTGAGATAATAAATGGCTTGTAGTCTTCAAGAATATCAAGGTCATGAAAGACAAAGAAAGACAGAAATTGTGGGACTTCCCTTATGGCGCAGTGGTTGGGAGTCTGCCTACCAATGCAGGGTACACGGGTTCGAGCCCTGGTCCGGGAAGATCCCACACGCTGAGGAGCAACTAAGCCCGTGCGCCACAACTACTGAGCCTACGCTCTAGAGCCCGCAAGCCACAACTACTGAGCCCGCATGCCACAACTACTGAAGCCTGCGTGCCTAGAGCCTGTGCTCTGCAGCAAGAGAAGCCACCACAGTGAGAAGCCCGCACACCTCAATGAAGAGTAGCCCCCGCTTGCCACAACTGGAGAAAGCCCACGTGCAGCAACGAAGACCCAACGCAGCCAAAAAAAAAAAAAAAAATGACAGAAATTACTCTGATGAAAGGAGACTAAAGAGATGTGACAGTTACATGCAATATGTGACCTTGGACTGGATCCTGGATGAGGAAAAAAGTTTTTTTCCCCTTTAAAGGACATTAGTGGGGAATTCCTTGGTGGTCCAGTGGTTAGCACTTGGCGCTTTCACTGCCAGGGGCCCAGGTTTCCATCCTGGTCGGGGAACAAAGATTCTGCATGTGGCATGGCCAAAAAGGAAAAAAAAAAAAAAAAAAAAAAAGGACGTTAGTGGGACAATTGGTGACAAGTGAATAAAGTTTATAGATTAGATGATATTTGATTTCCTGATTTTGGTAACTGTACATTGGTTATACAAGAGAGTACCATTGTTTTTAGGAAATGTACCCTGAAGTATTCAGGGTAAAGGGACGTTATGTCTACAACTTATTCTCAAATGATTCAGAAAAATACATAGAAAGAGAGAGAAAGGGAATAAAGCAAATGAAACATTTGGGGAATGTGGGTGAAATGTACACAGTAATTCTTTGTACTATTTTTGCAATTTTCTGTGAATCTGAAATTACTGCCACAAAAAGTTAAGAAAGTAAAATAATGCCTATGAATTTAAAAAATTCTGTCCTCGTTGTAAGATTATAAATAGATTGGCATCAATTTGAACTCAAAACCATATTAAAAAGCACTTTGCAAATTTGAGAGGGACTCTGAAGAACATGATTGTAGTTCAGAACCAGTACTGTGAAGAGGTGTGTATTCGGGGGGGGGCTTCCCTGGTGGCACAGTGGTTACGAATCTGCCTCCCAATGCAGGGAACACGTGTTCGAGCCCTGATCCGGGAAGATCTCACATGCCGCAGAGCAAATAAGCCCGTGTGCCACAACTACTGAGCCTGCACTCCAGAGCCCGAGCCACAACTCCTGAAGCCCGGCACCTAGAGCCCGTGCTCTGCAACAAAGAGAAGCCACTGCAATGAGAAGCCCGCACACCGCAATGAAGAGTAGCCCCTGCTCACTGCAACTAGAGAAAGCCCGCGCACAGCAACAAAGACCCAACACAGCCAAAAATAAATAAATAAAATAAATAATAATAAAATTTAAAAGAATTTATATAAAAAAGAGTTGTGCATTTGTTTAAAACATGTCCATAAATTCTTTTTTGTTTTGTTCTGTTTTTTTTGCGGTACGCGGGCCTCTCACTGTCGTGGCCTCTCCCGTTGCGGAGCACAGGCTCCAGACGCACAGGCTCAGCGGCCATGGCTCACGGACCCAGCCGCTCCGTGGCATGTGGGATCTTCCCGAACCAGGACACGAACCCACGTCCCCTGCATCGGCAGGCGGACTCTCAACCACTGCGCCACCAGGGAAGCCCTATGTCCATAAATTCTTTGACATACTTTCAAGAGCTGGACTTGGTGTGTTTTTTTTTTGGCAGCATTTGGGATCTTAGTTCCCTTAGTTCCCGACCAGGGATCAAACCTGTGCCCCCTGCAGTGAAAATCTCGAGTCCTAACCACTGGACCACCAGGGAATTCCCCAGTGATTTATTTCTAACAAATAGAATATGGCAGAAGTGGTGTGTCTCTTTTGAGACTAGGTCCTAAAAGACAGTGTGCCTGCAGAAGCACTCGGTCTTAGATCACTGGCTCTGGAGGAAGCCAGCTGCTGTGTCCAGAAGCCACTCAGACAGCCTTGTGGAGAGGCCCACATAAGAAGGAACTGAGACCTCTTGTCAACAGTCATGTGAGTGTGTCATCTTGGAAATGGATCTTCCAGCCCCAGTCCAGCCTTCAGATGACTGCAGCTCCGGCTGATAGCTTCCTTGCAACCTCTGACACACCCTGAGTCGGAACTACTCAGCTAAGTCACTCCTGAATTTCTGACCCTCAGAACTGTGAGATAATTAAATCTTTGTTGTTATACAGCAATAGATTATTAATACAATTCCATATCTTAAGCACCTTGTAATCATGCTGCCTGGACAGCTGCATAAATGTAAAATCAATACTTTCTACAGGATTCTGATGTAATCTGTAAATGAGAGGAGCATTTCCAAGACACAACAAAATCTACATTGTCCTTTTGGAAACTATTATTGAGATTACGGTAATTGCTCAGAAGTCATCAGGAAACAGCTAAACTAAAATTTAAGTTTTAGTGACTGGCTGGAACTCTTAAGACAAGAGAATGAAAAAAATGAGTAAAAATGTAAAAAGAGACATAAAGTTGAGAATGAAGTTATGTTGTGACAGTAGGTTTAAACTAGGAGGGGATTTAGTGGCAAAGGTAAACATAAGCTTCTGATAAGAGGAAATCTTGGAAGGATACATTGCCATTGTGTTCCTAGAACTTTCCAGGTAATTCTGATTCCTCTAGATTTAAATGTCATTTATTTGGCATGAGACGATTAAGATGTGCTCTTGGTCTTCAAAACAGCGTTTGGAAACATCCTTGACTGTGAAAAAGGGTGTTTCAAGTTCATTGTCCTTATTTGAGAAGTAGTTTTTTTTTTTTTTTAATCTTCAGAGAGAACTTATGCACCTGGAAGGGGAATCCTAGGTACATGAAACTTATGGGTCACAGAACAGATATCACTACGGATGTAAACCAGTTAACTGGAATCATGATTTATACCTGCACTCTCCTATGGGTTGTGATACTTCCAAAGATGTAATAAACACATTTCTGGCCTGGCAAAGCTGATACTCAGATCCTAGATGCCCCAGTGGCCACAGTGACTTGGTCAAAGTAGAAAGGGTAGGAAACAAAAATGAAGAATGAGGCCACAATCTACATTCACCATAAAAGGACTCTGTTTGCAGTGCTGGGAAAGCAGTCTTTGTTTATTGAGTATAGGACTACCTATACTCTACTGAGAGCACGTAAATATTTACAGATCGACTTTTTCTTTTCCTATGAGATGTGAGTAGTATTACTTTCTGACGTAAAATCCCGGTTCAGGGTAGGTTCTCTGGGAGCAGAGAGTGAAATGAGGATTCTTGTGTCAGTGCTTCACTGAGGGAGAAGGGGAGTGAAGGAAGGAGGGTGGGGCTGAAGAAGGCGCTAAGCAAGGAAGTGGTCTCAGCTGGAGACTTACCTCTGCCTGACCCCACGGGGCTCTCTGGAGCATGATTTGTACCAGAGTTGGTCTCCCCTTGAGGCAAGGGACTGGCTTTTTATACTTCACAGTAGTCAGCCATTGGCTGTGGGCTGCTCAGTGCGGGGTGTGGAGGTGTAACTTCCCTGAAACAGCTCCACGTTGTCTGAGGACAAGTCTCCAAAGAAGGGAGCAGCTCTGAGCCATTAGCAGACAACACTCACGGATGGGTGCATTGCCTGGTGACAGGGATCTTGGCAGTGAACCTACAGTTTCTACAACAGGTTTGAAATTTTTACGTGACAATCGTGTCAGTCTGGCTAGATGTTCCCCAAACCCGTTTCTTCTTCCTGGGTACACAGCTTGACTACGTTCCCCAGACTCCCTTGCAGTTTGGTACAGCCACGTGACTCAGCTCTAACCAATAGAAAGCAGGGAGAAGGGATTTGTGCCACCTCTGGCCCTGGCCCCTAAAACCCCCTCGGCAAGCAGCCTTCCATGCTCTCTTTCTCTAGCTCTGCTGAGCTCCCCCTCCCTTTATTTTTATTTCTGCCAGATGCAGAGCATCTAGTGGCAGACTTTGAGTTCCCAGGGGATAGAGGAGCTACCAGATAGTGTCCCTGATGAACACGAAGTGATCCACCCTGCCTCCACCAACCCTTGTTGGACTGTGGCACGAGCAAGAAACAAAACATGGTTATGTTAACCCACTAAGATTTTCCAGGTTGTTTCCGTATTTAGCCTACCCCGACTCATCTAGTGAACCTTCCGTTTTGTTTTTTTTTTGGCCACGCCGCATGCAGGATCTTAGTTCCCTGACCAGGAGTTGAACTTGTGCCCCCTGCAGTGGAAGCGTGGAGCCCTAACCACTAGACCGCCAGGGAATTCCCACAAACCCTTCATTTAAAAAAATATTTATTTATTTGGCTGCGCCGGGTCTTAGTTGTGGTACACGGGATCCTTTTTTAGTTGCGGCATGCAGGATCTTTTAGTTGTAGCATGCGGGCTCTTAGTTATGGCATGCAGGATCTAGTTCCCTTACCAGGGATTGAACCCGCGCCCCCTGCACTGGGAGCTTGGAGTCTTAACCACTGGAACACCAGGGAAGTCCTAAATCTTCCATTTTTAAGAAACATGAATAGCTTCTGAAAATTTGATTTTCAGAATTCTATCAATTTATTATCAATAATAATCCTAGCTCAAATCTGTGATGACGGAAGTGCTGGATAACTAAAGTAAGAATTTTTTTCTTATTCCTTTAAAACAGAGAAAAAAATCTCCAAAAGTCTGAGTATTATGGGTGATTAAAAAAAAAAACACCGTGAAAATATATGGCTAAGATAATTATCCAAAATCCTGTTCGTGGAAACAAAGCAGGAAGCTGCTTTCCCAAGGTTAGACAGCTTGCTATTGTTAACAAGGAGTGAGAACTGTTGGCTCCAGTTTGTGTGACATAACTGTTGGACTTTCCCAGTGCACAGTTTTTTAACATTTCTGCTCAGCTATTTGGCCATTTCCAGGGCTACCAAAAGCTTCATTCCATGGAGAAAGGTGAACTGTCTGATGCCTCACATAAGAGGCCAGCCGGGCTGCTGAGAACAAGCTGTTTGTTGCTTGAGAAGAGCCACCTTCTCAAAGTGTCAAGTTTTGTTTCAGAGGATGGAGTTGGTATAAGAAGGAAGCGGGCAAATTAACACACACAGACACACACTCACACACACACACACACACACATGGGTGTGTAGAGGATATAATTTCACAGATATTCAAAATTTTTTTTATGGGAGACAGTTACTTGTAAGAGTCCATCATCATTAGTACTCAAACCCCTCTCTTTCTCTAGGATTGTAGAAAGAATTAGGTAAGGTTCATGTGGCCAACATCAGCTTCATTGTTGCTGGAGTTGGACTGGAGATTCCGATCGGGTTTGTGGCCACAATCAGGCTTCTTCTTACTCTCCCTACCCCCTTTCTTCCCTGCGTCAGAGTGTCTACTCAACAGACCCTCTCCTTGCAAGTTGCAAGGAAGATGCTATCTTTTCCCATCAAGTCTTTCAAGTGAGAACAGTGAGTGGCCCCCAATAGGTGCGCTTGCCATGTGGAATCAGGGGTAGAGTGGCGTCTCCTCTGAGGGCAGCACAATTCAGGGGTGGTGGTGGTGGAGAGAGCTTGAGAGAGAGCTTGAAAGAGCAAGAGAGATAGCAAGAGAAGGACAGAGATACACACACACACACACACACACACACACACACACGCACACATGGACAGAGACAGAAAAAGATAGAGACAATGCTGGAACCGGGAATGATCAGTGTCTTCTCCCTCCATCACTTCTTCCTTGGAGAAGAGTAAATGAGAGGAGCTGGGAGAAGCACCAATGTTACTTCATCCATATTCCCTCCTGGGGAGTAGACAGGAAATTTTCTCACAATAAAATGAGGCCAGGGGAATAGGAGTCCCTCTAACACTGTTAAAGATCTACCTTTCTACTCCAATAAAGATGTTAAAAAAAAAAAGATCTACCTTTCTTCACTTCTAGAAAAAAAAAAGTTAAAATCTGCCGAACAAGTGATTGTTTAGTGTTTACATTGGTCAGTCCCTCAATAAGTACTTTTTAAAGTTCACCAATCTTTGAGATATAATCTAAAGTATCTCAGTATCACTCATGCCAATTCTGAAGCTCAGAGAAGCCAAATAGAATTCTCCCTATGAGGGATCGAACCCAGCCCCCTGCATCGGGAGCACGGAGTCTTACCCACTGGACCACCAGGGAAGTCCTCGGGTGTAGGTTTAGAACTGCAAAAAGGATAAAGAAATTCTCCTCTAAAATGTTCTTGTTTACCTTCAGCCTTAAAGGGCTATCAGTGTTTCTAGTTTCTACATTCTTATCTGTGTTTATTTTGCAGTTTGATAACTATTTCTTCTATTCAGAAAACTGTTGTAGAAATAAAGACCAGTACTTGGCATTCCTTAGATACTAAAACATTTAAAAAATGCCATTTTTTCCTCCTGTGTCCTGGGTTAAAATGTTGCTGCTGTTGGGTCACTTCTGGCTGTGCCTCTCCTCCTTCATGGAGCAGCTTCCTTCGGGCTTGTCACAGCGCATCAGAGGCTGCCCCTCCCTCCTGGCCCCACCTGCATGTCTCACTCCTCACTTCCTGGACGCCAAGTCTCTGGGACTCCTCCCTCTCCTGTCCTTTCACCTCCCCAACCCAGCCATTAGTCAACAACCATCTTGAGCCCCCTCCGTCAAGCCTTCCTGGTTGAGCTCTGGCTCATAGATTTTCTCTTTTCTCTAAACTCCCACAGCACTTAGCCTGGGGTACACAGTTTAGCACTTAATTATATATTGTCTTTTATTGTTTGTTTTTATTTGTTGTGTTAGTTTTGTCTTTTCCAGTGAGGCGGCAACACGTCTTTTTTTTTTTTTTTTAAATCTCTCACAGTACTCCAGTAGGAAGAGAGTTAATACTTCTTCATCTACCCATAAGGGTTGACTGATGGATTGATAGGCACAGCTGTGAGACCTCCTACCCATCTCTGCAGTGCTTGATAAGTATCTGTCAAATTTATTAAACTGACTTGAGTAACAAAGATCAGCTCGGAATCTAGTATTCAGCTGGGCAAATCACACCATCTTTGCATCCATTTTCTCATCTGCAAAATGGAGATTAAAATGGGAAACCAGCCTACCTCAGAGAGGTACTATGAGGCTTAAATAGACATCGTAGTACGAACTATATGAATGTTAGGGATTGTTATATCTCACATTTCTTTTTGCAGGAGTCACAGGGAAAAGTGGGGTTTGGCGTTTATCACGGGGCATGGGTCCCTTTCTCACCTTTGTTAGAATGGTGGGCCATTCTCAGGGAAGTCTGACCACAAAGGGAAAGCTAGGAAAAGAATAAACATGATCCCTTGGCTTCCAGTTTTCCTGAGAAGGTTTTACAGTTGTGGAAAATACAATATGGTGGTGGGATTTTGAAGTGGAAATTCCCCAACTAAGTTAGTCTTTGCTGTTCCTTAACTCACCTATTCTTTTGGTACTCTTCTCTCCAAACCTACCGCTGTCTTAATTCTCTCCTGGCAGGTCTGAAGCAAAAAATGGTATAAGGAAATCTTAGTGATTTTGGGGATCCTCTTTCTCTATTTCATTTTTTACAGATTCCAAATGGGAAATATTACTTTGGCTATCAATTATGAATTGACATATTTTTTCTTCTTGTGTATCTCTCTTCACTTTTCCCCTTCCCCCTGTCTTTACCTTCCTTTTTCTTTTCCTCTCTTCCTGTCCTTGGTCCTTATTTTAGTTGATCAAAATACCAAAGTATATTTGTTATCATCAGTGCTATTTCCTGAGATGGTTTTTGTTTTGTTTTTAATTAAAATAACACTATTTGGGGTGAAAGATATATCTCTATCTATCTATCTATCTATCCAGTGTTTAGTGTTTAACCCTGGACTGATTTTTTTCGCTTGGGTTAGTGTTTCCCAGCCAGGTTTAATGCATATACACATGCAATTCTTCCCAGGGCCCTTTTCACTCCTATTACTCTAGTATTTAACACTAACCGATGTTATTCCTTTTTAAGGCTCAACTCCAGGTTTGAGCCTTGCCTGAGAAAGTGGCCTAACCCCGTCGCCACCTAGAACACTATAGGAGTCAATGGGACCCTGGTTCGTATGGAGATCTCTGCCCTCCAGCTTTTCAGGACATAAGGGGTACTGTCATGGAAAAAGCGAAGCCTAATTTCCCATGCCTCGTCCCTTTCTGGGAAGGGCACGGCGTGTCGTGGGCACTACACTTGCTCCAGCGTCCTAGGGAGAAAACACCACAGCCTTTCCCGCCCCATGAAAAGCACCATTCTGCAGGTGGGTCTAGATGTTCCCCTTCCCGGCCAGGGAGAAGGGCCAAAGATGCCCCTCTCGCGCAGGGTGGACGCGGAACAGCGCTGGCTCCTGCCCTCTAGACTCTGCAGCGCGGGCTGAGCAGGTGACCGTCCGTAAGGCGGGCGGCGCGCGGAGTTACTTACCTGGCCCGGCGCGCACGGGGCGGGGCGGGGAGGGGCGGGGCCGGGGTGCGATCCCAGGCCGTGATTGGGCCGCGCCGCGCCTGTCTCCATGTGCCGCGCGGCGGAGGCACAACATTCAAGTCCGGGGGCGGGGCCGGCGCGCGCCGGGAGGAAGCGGCCGCGCGGCAGCTGCGGGGCGTCGGGGCGGCGGCGGCCAAGGCCGAGGCTGAAGCGGTGGAGGCTGTGGTGAAGGCGGCGGCGCCTCAACCGGGGACGGTGCTCCGCTGGGCCCCCTTTCAGGCTCTATGGAGGCGGCAGCAAGCGGGGGCTGCGGCTCTGGACCGCCGCTGCTGCTGAGCGAGGGCGAGCAGCAGTGCTACTCTGAGCTCTTCGCGCGCTGCGCCGGCGCCGCAGGCGGGGGCCCCGGGTCCGGGCCCCCTGAGGCCGCCAGGGCCGCCCCCGGCGCGGCCACCGCAGCCTCGGGCCCCGTGGCCGACCTGTTCCGGGCGTCGCAGCTGCCCGCCGAGACGCTGCACCAGGTAGGTCCCCGCGCCCCTGCCCCTGTGGGTCTGTGGGGACCATTTCTACGGGGACAGGGGGGCGGGGTGGGGCGACAGGGCTGCCGACAGGCACCCGGAGGCCTTGGCCAGGTTGCGGAGAGGGGCTTCGCAGCCGGGAATGGCGGCGACGCCCTTGTCCCCCAGGGGACACCAGCCTCCTCCGCAGCTCAGCAGTGCTGGGTGCGCTCCTCATCTTCCTCCCCTGAGGCTGACGGACACTCCCTCCCCTCCCCGGCCGTTTCTGGGGCTCTGCAGCCGCCCAGACCCAAAGTTTGCCTTGTTCTGGAAGTGGTGTTTGTTTTGGCTGATGTCTGGCTTAACCTCTGCTCGAGGCTCCTGCCCTTCCCTCTCCTGGGTGGGTGGGCGCTTGCAGGATTGGAACTTGAAGGGTGTGTGTTTGTAGGGCCGGGGGCCCACCACTGAATGTTGTCCGCTTTATATACTACTTGTAATATATACGTATCTACTATATATATTTGCCCAGTAACATATTTCTGCATATTAGCATTAAACTGGAAAGCCTAATGACAAATTGCAGAACAGGGACACAGGGCTGCAAGAGGACGTCTGTCAAGGCAGAGACAAGCTCCCTATTTAGGGCTAGAGGTGACCCCAGACGTCCACCGTGGGGGACAGTTGTAGTTTCCCATCTTATCATTATTTGGACTTGAAATAGAATTACAAAGTAATTGTGTCATAGCTACATCCTTTTGGCTGCTCCGTACCTGAAAAAGGAGGCGGATGATGCGCAGTAGATACTGTTTTTGTTTTGTGCTTTCCTTTTCTTTTTTTTTTTTAGAATTAATGACTATTAAAAAATTATTTTTGGGTGCATTGGGTCTTTGTTGCTGCATGCGGGCTTTCTGTAGTTGCTGTGAGCGGGGGCTACTCTTCGTTGCAGAGCATCGGCTCTAGGCACTCGGGCTTCAGTAATTGTGGAGCATGGGCTTAGTAGTTGTGGCTCACGGGCTGTAGAGCGCAGGCTCAGTAGTTGTGGCGCACGGGCTTAGTTGCTGCGCGGCATGTGGGATCTTCCCAGACCAGGGCTCGAACCTGTGTCCCTTGCATTGGCAGGCGGATTCTTAACTACTGAACTACCAGGGAAGCCTGGTGATTCTTAATATCAGGCCCCAAATGTGAAATGAACCTTTTCTTAAAAGCTGGAGTCAGTATGAACGTTAACATCAGTTGTATATTTCAAGTGGGGAGTGGTATTTTAAAATCCAGTTCCAAAGGAGTATTGAGGGTTTTATGGTTCACTTATAATATCATTGTGTGTGTAGACTTTTTTTAATCACTTGACTGCATTTTATACTTCTGGGGCATGCATACATTCTGTCTGTTTGTGAGCATAACTTTAGCCACCCTGTAATCTCTCACTTTTCAGAATTCAAGATTTCTGAAAATATAATTAGTATTCACAGACCTTAACATGGCTGTTTGTCCCTTAAGAAGTCCTTGCTATGGAGACAGTTCAGCCTCTGCTGTTGAGCAGTTAAGCTAGACCAGGCAGAGGAAAAGTCAATATTTTAAAACACAAACCACAGCTATTACATGAGGCCCTCAGAATACTCCCAAGCATAATAAATGTATTAAATGCTGTTGCTATTTCTCAACTGAAAGAGGAGTAAGTGACTGAGGCCACACAGCAAGTAAGTGACAGCTGGGCACCTGTTAAGGCTTATTTTGTTGTCAGTAATATATGGAGTGTGATAAGAGATGGTGGGCATATTAAATATGAATTATGTTGGTTGACTTCTCCTACGGACTTGGGGAGGGGGCTTTCCTGGTGTTAGAACTTATGCTCCCTTGAGGTGTTTAAGATTTAAAAAGAACTCAAGGCACAGTGCCATTGTATGGATGAGATTATATTCTTGATATCTAGTTGAAACCTGCTTGCAAAAGATGCTGGCAAAAGGGGACATCCCTAGAATATTGCTTGTAGTAAATCTCTCAGAGCTTTAAAGCTCCCTTATTCAGCCCAGCAAAACAAAATATATCCTTCCCCATTAACGCAGTGCAGTAACCCAATATTCTTCATACAGGTGGACATGAACATCAAAGTCATCCTGGACAGAGAAATGTAATCAGAAGAGATTCAAACCAAAGCCAGCAGCCGGCAGCCACCTAATTTTTACTGACCACTTTGGTGGTGTGTGGTGTGGTGTGTCTGGGTGTGTGTACTCCCAGTACACATGTGCACTCCATTTATCCTGATTTGCACTACCCCATGAGTGTTGTAGCCTTTCTTTAAACAGATGTAGATGTTTTTAGCCTTTCTCTGTTAAACAGGAACCTGTAAGTTTAATTAAGTGACCCAACAGGTATAACTGCCCAAGTCATGGAGTCATTAACTAGCCCTGGTAGTTTCTATGGTAACAGATTTTTTTTTCTTTTTAATAAGCATACAGTTAAGATTACCATAATGTTCCAGGAAGGTTGAAAATCTTACCTGAAGCAAATGTTCTATAAAAATACTTTACTTTGTCTCCTCCTTGGAATAAAAATAAACCACTATACCTATTACTTTGTTATGGAAGTGAGTTATCTTAGGGATTTTGTTTTCAGTTGAAATACATATATATATATATTTTTAATAGACTTTATCTTTTCAGACCAGTTTTAGGTTCACAGCAAAATTGAGGGGAAGGTACACAGAGTTCCCATATACACCCTGCCCCACACATGCCCAGCCTCCCTCATTATCAACACCCCACCAGAGGGGTACATTTTTTACAATTGGTGAACCTGCATTGGTATATCGTAATCACCCAGAGTCCATAGTTTACATTATGGTTCATTCTTGGTGATGTACATTCTTTGGTTTTGGACAAATGTATAATGACATGTATCCATCATTGTAGTATCATACAGAGTAGTTTCACTGCCCTGAAAATCCTCTGTGCCCTACTTATTCATCCCTTATTCTTACTCCCAAACCCTGGCAACCACTGATCTTTTTTACTGTTTCCAGAGTTTTGCCTTTTTCCAAAATGTCCTATAGTTGGAATCACACAGTATGTAATCTTTTCAGATTGGCTTCTTTCATTTAGTAGTATGCACTTAAGATTCCTCCATGTTTTTTCATAGCTTGATGGCTTATTTCTTGTTAGTGCTGAATAATATTCCATTGTCTGGATGTACCACAATTTATCCATTCACATACTGGAGGACATTTTGCTTGCTTTCAAGTTTTGGCAGTTATGGATACAGTTGCTGTAAGCATCTGTGTGCATTTAAGTTTTCAACCCCTTTGGGTAGATACCAGTAAGTGTGATTGTTGGATCATATGGTAGGAGTGAGTTTAGTTTTGTAAGAAACTGCCAAGCTGTCTTCCAGAGTGGCTGTAACATTTGCAATCCCCCCCGGAATGAATGAGAGGTACTCTTGCTCTATATCCTCATCAACATGTGGTGTTGTCAGTGTTCTAGATTTTCACCATTCTCATAGGTATATAGTGGTATCTTGTTGATGTAATTTGCAATTCCCTAGAGACATATGATGTTTAGGATCTTTCCATATGCTTATTTTCTGTCTTGGATTATATTTTAGTGCATCATAATAGCCTATTTTGAAAGGCGTTTTGGTCTCTTTATAGAGAGGTGTTGATGTATTTTATTTTATTATTTTGTAATAAATTTTATTATTTACTTATTTATTTATGGCTGTGTTGGGTCTTCGTTGCTGCGCGTGGGCTTTCTCTAGTTGCAGCGAAGTGGGGCTACTCTTCGTTGTGGTGTGTGGGCTTCTCATCGCGGTGGCTTCTCCTGTTGCGGAGCATGGGCTCTAGGTGCATGGGCTCCACTAGTTGTGGCACGTGGGCTTAGTCGTTGTGGCTCACGGGCTTAGTTGCTCCGTGGCATGTGGGATCTTCCCGGACCAGGGCTCGAACCTGTGTTCCCTGCATTGGCAGGCGGATTCCCAACCACTGTGCCACCAGGGAAGTCATGATTTATTTTAAAACAGGATTCTAGTACTAGGTACAAAAATGTTAGAGTAAAACACTGAAATTAGAAAAAGTAAATATGGATGTCTGAGAAACAGGTAAATAGTTTTTGTTTAATACTTCAAGACAAAGAGCTATAGATGTTAGAGTGACTGGTTTCCCAGGTTGTGAAGTATTTCATTGGTATTGAAAGGCCAGCATTTTACTAGAATGCATAGACTTGGGTTGGATGTGTATTTGAGGTATCTGGTTTCTTTTGTGCATCAGGCACTGTTCTAGATGTTGAGGTTACAGCTGTGAATCAAACACAAACCCCTGTCCTCACAGAGCTTACATTCCAAAGCAGATGTTTTATTTATTTATTTATTTCTTGCGTGCTTGCCACAGGGCTTGTGGGATCTTAGTTCCCTGACCAGGGATCGAACCCGGGCTCTTGGCAGTGAAAGTGCTGAGTCCTAACCACTGGACCGCCAAGGAAGTCCCGCAGTGCAAATGTTTTTATTTTTTAGGGTTTGAGTAAGAAAATATAACAGCTAGAACAAAAGTATCTACCTTAAACTGGCAAGTTTTCTGCTTGATGTAATGAATTAACAAACTATATAGACTCCTTTATAATATCTGTCTTTCAGGATGGTGTCTTAGTCTTTGAGAATGCACAGGCTCCGGACGCGCAGGCTCAGCGGCCGTGGCTCACGGGCCTAGCCGCTCCGTGGCATGTGGGATCCTCCCGGACTGGGGCACAAACCCGTGTCCCCTGCATCGGCAGGCGGACTCTCAACCACTGTGCCACCAGGGAAGCCCCCAGTTTTCATTTTTATATGGTTAACTGTTTTCAGATAATATTTTTTATTGAGATATAATTGACATATGATGTATTAGTTTCAGGTATATAACATAATGATTCAATATTTGTATGTGTTGCGAAATGATCATCACAGTAAGTCTAGCTGATATCCATCAGCAAACATAGTTAACAAAAATTTCTCTCTTGTGATGAGAACTTTTATGATTTACTTTCAACATCTTTCACAGACATAATACAGTATTATCAATTTTAGTCACCATGCTATACATGACATCCCCAGGACTTACTTATTTTATAACTGGAAGTTTTTTTTTTAAATATTTATTTATTTTGGCTGTGCCAGGTCTTAGTTTCGGCATGCGGGATCTTCATTGCAGCATGTAGGATCCTTTGTTGCAGCATGCGGCATCTTCAGCTGTGGCACGTGGACTTCTTATTTGGGGCATGCATGTGGGATCTAGTTCTCTAACCAGGGATCGAACCCGGGCCCCCTGCATTGGGAGGGCGGAGTCTTACTAACTGGACCACCAGGGAGGTCCCATAAGTGGAAGTTTGTGCCTTTTGACCACCTTCACCCATTTCACTCACCCCCACCTCTGGCAACTACTAATCTGTTCTCTGTATCTATGAGTTCCAGGTTTTTGTTGGTTTGTTTGTTTTTAGATTCCACATAAAAGTGAGATCATACATACGTTATTTGTCTTTCGCTGACTTGACAGTTAACTCTTAGACTTTAAGGGAAATAGTTATGAAACACTGTTGATTTCGTATTATCAGGGGAAATCATTGAATGGGAAAAAAGCCAGTAAGTAATGTCTGATTGTTTGAGTGGCTTTGATTGAGGAAAAGAAGTAAAACAAAGCTAGGAGAAGTAGAGGATATTTTAAAAATTCCTGCGCACGGACTCACCTTTGGGAAGAACTCATATTTAAGTGTTTTCTTGTAATTCTTTGATGCAACTGTTTAATCGTTAAAAACAACTATAGGCAAAAGACAAAATTCTTGTGAACTTTTTCCAGTTGTTGGATTATTAGCCAGAACTATTTTTTTAATGCAAATGAAACAGTTTTCTGTTTTTACATCTTTATATCATATCCCTTTGCAGCATATGCTTTAGGGAGATAGAGGCCAGCATGCTAAAAGGGTAACTTGGAATATGTGCTTTTGAGATAAAGAGTGTTCTTTTTTTGTAAAAGAGAATGAATGCCAGCAGATAAAGGAAGTTCCAGAGTCATACCATTGTCTGGTTAAAAGGAGGACGTTTGCTAATAGTACCTTGTTAATAACTCTTATAAAAAATATTTCTGGTGTGTAAAACTAGAGGACTACCCAACAATAAGTGTGTACCCACTACTCAGCATAAGAAGTAAAACAGCCCAGTTAGTGTGAAAGTTTCCTGTGATCCCTTCTCTGGTCCCATTCCCCTTCTTGCTCACCTCAGAGGTTACTACTGTCCTGAATTTGGTGTGCATGATTTGAAAAGTTTTTGTACTTTTATTATAGCTATATGTGTGTGTGTGTATATATATATATATATTGTGTACCTACATGTATATATATACACATGTGTCACTAAAATGATAAATTGTTTTGTATGGCTTTTCAACTCAGAAGGAGGAGTATAGTACTCTGTAACCTTCCGCAACTTGCTTTTCCTCTCATTCTTTTGTTTTTGAGGTTCGCCCTTGTTGACACAGGTAGCTGTAGTTCATTTATGTTTCTTTTTAAAAAATCTTCATTACCTGCTCTTACAATGCCTCATTTATTTATTTATTAATAAATTTATTTATTTTTATTTATTTTTGGCTGCATTGGGTCTTCGTTGCTGTGTGCGGGCTTTCTCTAGTTGCGGCGAGCAGGGGCTACTCTTTGTTGTGGTGCGCGGGCTTCTCGTTGCCTTGGCTTCTCTTTGTTGTGGAGCACGGGCTGTAGGCACACAGGCTTCAGTAGTTGCAGCACGTGGGCTTCAGTGGTTGTGGCTCGCAGGTTCTAGAGCGCAGGCTCAGTAGTTTTGGCACACGGGCTTAGTTGTTCCACGGCATGTGGGATCTTCCCAGATCAGGGCTTGAACCCTTGTCCCCTGCATTGGCAGGCGGATTCTTAACCACTGTGCCACCAGGCAAGTCCCAATGGCTGTAGAGACCTTTATGCTTATGGAAAGTAGGTGGCATTTTTTAAAATATATATATATATAGAATGTTACATGACTAGGGAACTGTTCTAAACATGTACAAACATTCAAAATGCCTTCATAGATAGAGAAAGCACACTGGTATTCTTGATACTGTTACAGGACAGTTAATTGATTAGGGTTTCATAGGCTTGCTTTTTTCTAATTTTTTAAAAAATGGAAACAAGCAAACAGACTAATACATTAAACTCCTCTGCACTTGCCACCCCTGCTCAACAACCATCAATACTCGGTCAGTTCCATTCCATCTGCATTCCTACCTTGTTCCTTGCCCCCTCTTTTATCCTGAAGCAAGTCTCAGACATCATATGATTCCATAGGGTTTATCTTTAAGGAGGGAACCTGGGGATGGTCAGAGGGGATGGGAACATGCATGGGTTTAATACCTGTGGCTTATGGTTAAATGGCAAGAGTGAATGATGGGGGGCTTCCCTGGTGGCACAGTGGTTAAGAGTCCGCCTGCCGATACGGGGGACACGGGTTCGTGCCCCGGTCTGGGAAGATCCCACATGCCGCGGAGCGGCTGGGCCTGTGAGCCATGGCCGCTGAGCCTGTGCGTCCGGAGCCTGTGCTCCGCAATGGGAGAGGCCACAACAGTGAGAGGCCCACGTACCGCAAAAAAAAAAAGAGTGAATGATGGTTTCATATCATTGAGCCATTGCCAGTCTTTAAGGTAATGATTTTTGAGTACTGATTTAAAATAAATCATCTGGGGCAACCAATAGGGAGATTGAAAAACAACGTGAAGACTAGAAATACAAGATGGATTTGAACATTGTCCTAGTTTCCCACACATAACTGGGGAATGCTCTACTTTAAGGGTATAGAAAATTGGTTTTCAGGAAATCTTGAGGTTTTTTTTTTAAAGGATGTGCCACACGGCTTACGAGATCTTAGTTCCCCATTGGGGATTGACATCCCCCCCTTCCCTGGCAGTGGAAGCCTGGAGTCCTATCCACTGGACCGCCAGGGAATTCCCTTGAGTTGTTTTGCTAATTATTGGTAACTTTTAAAAGAGGGTTTGGTTCCTTTCCAGGTTTTTTCAAACTTTCTGTTTGTTTCCTATAGGCAAAGGGTCTAGTATTTTGTATTTATATTATTCAGTACACGTCTATTAGTGGGCGACTGCCTTAGTCCATTCTGGCTGCTATAACAAAATACTACAGACTGGGTGGCTTATAGACAACAGACAATTATTTCTGACAGTTTTTGAGGCTGGAAGTCCAAGACTAAGGTGCCAGCGTGGTTGCCTTCTGGTGAGAGTTCCCTTCTCGGTTCATAGCCCGTGACTTCTCACTGTGTCCTCGCATGGTGGGAAAGGCTAGGGATCTCTCTGGAGCCTCTTTTATAAGGCAGTAATCCCATTCATGAGGGCTCCACCCTCATGGCCTAAGCGCTTCCCAAAGGCCTCACTTTCTAATACTATCACACTGAGCATTAGGATTTCAACATAGGAATTTTGGGAGGACATACATATTCAGACCATAGCAGCAACCAGCCAACCTGGGTTGCTCAGAACTGAGTTGTTTCTTAGGGCATGGTACTTTCCGTTTTCAAACCAAGACAGTCCTAGGCAAACTTGGATGGTAGGTCACCCAGTCTTTTGGTTACTGCACTAGTTATTTATTGCTCTGGAATGAATTTCCAGAAATGTAAATTGCAGCTTAATACAACACATATTTGTTACTAATTGTTTCTATGGCTTAACTGGGTCTTCAGCTCAGGGTTTCACAAAGCTGAAATCAAGGCATTGGCCAGGTGGCCTTCCTCTTTGCATCTGGGGACCTCTTCTAAGCTCACATGGTTGTTGGTAGAATTCAGTGCCTTGTGATTTTAGGACTGGAGCCCTCAGCTCCTAGAGGCCACCCGCAGTTCCCTGCCACATGGCCCTCTCCATAGGCAGTTCACAACATGACTGTTTGCTTCTTTAAGGCCAGCAGGAGATTCACTTTCTCCAGTCGCCTTAGATGAGCGACATCCCATCACCTTGCCATATTCTCTTGGTTCAAAGCAAGTCACCGGTTCTGCCTGCACTCAAGGGGAGAGGATTATAAAAAAGCACAGATTACCAGGAGGTGAGAATTTTTGGAAGGGGGGTCATCTTAGGATCTTTCTACCACACTTGCCTTCCAGAGTTTTCTGAAGCAGAAAATTATTCTGGTTAGCTTTGGGGGGTCAGAATAGATATGTTTTTGCTCAGCCACTCATGTCAAATTTCTTTGTCTTTAAAAAAACATTTTCATGCATAATTCATTTTCTTATGCCAAGTAGGACTGGCAAATATCTTCTTAGGCATTATTTTCAATTTTAGTCTTTAGACAATTTGTTTTTCCTCTTAACTAGTAGGAGGCGGGAAAAAAAGTGGAAAAGCAGATGTGAATGCTGTGCATGCTCACTCCTGCACAGAATAAAGCAGGCCTTTTTAACCTGGGTCCAGCTCTCAGGGGTCTTTGAACTTAGATGTGGGGAAAAAATACAGTTTTCTTTTTACTGACCCCTAACTGATATTGAGCATTTCCTTCTATTATTGCATTGTAGGCAATAAACCACAGTAGCATTAGCAATTCCTGTGACTTGATCACTTATAGAAATAGAACTTTTATTTTAAATTTTATTTATTTATTTTTTTGCGGTACGCGGGCCTCTCACTGTTGTGGCCTCTCACTGTTGTGGCCTCTCCCGTTGCGGAGCACAGGCTCCAGACACGCAGGCTCAGCGGCCATGGCTCACGGGCCCAGCCGCTCCGCGGCATGTGGGATCTTCCCAGACAGGGGAACGAACCCGGATCCCCTGCATTGGCAGGCGGACTCTCAGCCACTGCGCCACCAGGGAAGCCCCAGGGACTGGTTTTGTGGAAGACAATTTTTCTGGGGGTGGGTGGGGGATGGCTCAGGCAGTAATGCAAGTGACGGGGAGCAGCAGATGAAGCTTCAGTTGCTTGCAGGCCACTCACCTGCTGTGTGGCCTGGTTCCTAATAGGAACCCGGGGGTTGGGGACCCCTGCTGTAGACACTGGCTGATCTTATCATTGTGTTAATAAACACATGTATTTCCACCACAAACTTGTTTTTTTAAATATTTGATAGCTGAAGTTCAATATATTTTGTTTACAGTCCTGTGTATTTTATTTTTGGTCACGCTGCTCGGCTTGCAGCATCTTAGTTCCTCAACCAGGGATCGAACCTGGGCCCTGTGAGTGAGAGTGCTGAGTCCTAACCACTGGACTGCCAGGCAATTCCCAATAATCCTGTATATTTTAAAAAAATTTTTTGTTAGAGTATAGTTGCTTTACAATATTGTGTTAGTTTCTTTTGTACAGCAAAGTGAATCAGCTCTACGTATACATATATCCCCTCTTTTTTGGATTTCCTTCCCATTTAGATCACCACAGAGCACTGAGTAGAGTTCCCTGTGCTATACAGTAATCCTGTGTATTTTAAGTGTTTACTTTTATGCATTTAAATTTATTCTGAGAAGAGGTCAATGCAGGCTGCCCAAGGGGGGTCCAAAGCACAAAAGTGGTTAAGAAGCCCTGCTTGGAAGACTTGTGAGGTGTCTAGAAATTCCAGTTCTACGTAGCTAATTGTTTCCAAAGTCAGAATGGTAGCAGCAGTGCTGGCAAGTCTGGGTCAGGAATGAGATTCCATAAGGCTCTTGTTCCCCCCTCCTCCCCTGTCTGTCCTGTAAGGGGGAAGGAAGCCCAGAGTGAATGGATGCTCAGCTGCTTCCTCCAGGACCTCACCCTCAAGTCCGTGCTGCAGTTCCAGCTCTGCACCCTCTCTGCTCTTGACCTTTCTGTCTGGCCCTCTCAATCTCACTTCACTCCAGAGAGCCCCTCTGGAGCACGCGCCAGCTGGCTATTGGGCCTGTTTTATTTACCACTATTATCTCTACTTCAGAACATGGACTTATAGGAAAAAGTGATTTTTACAGACTGGAGAAACTCAGCTATCCTCATAATTTAATTCAGGACCAGGAGAGGCTATTAATATTAGGCTAGTAGTAAATATTTGCTTTGACTTAATTCATTTGTAACACTTTGCCCTCAGTTTACAGAAAAATATTTTTGTTCAGCCTCCTGGGGGTAATTAAGTGTTTCACCTGTGTTAATTTACTGACTAATTGAAGTAAATCCCATAAATGCCAGCAATTAAGAATTGTTTGTTTTTTTCAAAGCAGGCTTTCTTAAATGCATAATGTTTGCCCCTGATGCCTTCAAAAGAACATATTTAATACAGTGATCTCTTTGTTTCTCCCTTAGTTCAGGGTCAGCCTTGTGAAAAACAGATGATTATACACGAACAGCTTTTTGCCCCAGGAGATGTTTGATGTGCTTGCCTTTTGAGTTTGTTTTTTTTTTAGGCTCTCTTTAAAATTATTGAAAAATGTTTTAACTCCTGTCCTTTGCATACGCTCTGGTGGTTTTATGGTCCTATTACTGAGAGATGGCAATGGAAGTGAAGCAGTGAAATTAGCACGTGGATGTTTAGCTTCTTTTAACTTATTCTTTGTTCTAGATCAGGGTTTCTCCACCTCAGCACGATTGACACTTTGGGCCAGATCATTCTTTACAGTGAAGCTGTCCTATGCATTGTAGGATGTCTAGCAGCATCCCTGGGCTCTACTCACTAGATGTTAGTATCTGTCCCTTCCCCAGTTGTTACAACCAAAATGTTTCCAGGGACTTCCCTGGTGGTCCAGTGGCTAAGACTCCACGCTCCCGTTGCAGCGGGCCTGGGTTCGATCCCTGGTCAGGGAAGCAGATCCCACATGCCACGGCTAAGAGTCCGCATGCCACAACAAGAACAACAAAAAGATCCCGCATGCCGCAACGAAGATCCCATGTGTGCAATTAAGACCTGGCGCAGCCAAATAAATAAATACTAAAAAATAAAAATAAAAAAAGAGAAGCAACCTTTAAAAAATAAACCACAAAAATGTTTTCACACATTGCCAAATGCCCCTGGGGCAAAATCTACTCTGGTTGTAGATACATGGTGTCTACATATATACAATCATGGTAGCAGCTACCATTTATTAACTGATTACCATGTACTTGGCCTTGTCCTATAACTTGTAGAGCGCTCATGTCATTTAACTCTCACAACCAAGCCACGAGGTTAGGTATTATCATCCTCAGTTCGAAGAAAACAAAACAGAGGCGCAGAGGTTCAGTAACTTGTCCACAGTCACGTAGATAAGTGACTTCTAGTAGTCCTTTAAAGAATTATCTGGGTTGGAATTCAGTCTTTGTTTTTATTTTTAAATTAAAAAAAAGTTTTAAAAATTCATTTTATTGAAATATAGTTAATTTACAGTGTTGTGTTATGGAATTCCGTCTTTGTTAAAGAGGCAAACTAAAAAAGAAAGGGGGGTTTCCTGATGACCTCTCAGTGGAGAGGCTGTTGCTTCCATGGCAGTTCTGTCTAAGTGTGGGAGTTCTCGCTTGAAGCGGTGATCATGTGGGCACGTGTCTGAGTAGGGTTTGGACCGTTTCTGAGGTGCTTCTGTGGTAGGGTGAAGCAGAACATGGGACAGTCTCGGGGCCAGGACGATTCAACTTTGAGGCCAAGGAAGCCATCAGCAGTTGGGGTTCTCAGGGTCCCTCAGGCGTGGTGTGCCCAGAGGTTGACTGAGAGCGGGAGCGCGGAGGCGTGGAGCGCAGTGGTGGCTGGCGGCCTCGGCCTCCCTGGTTCTGAGGGGCCAGGGGTGGGAATGTTGCTGTCAGGGCTGCGAAGGGTACTTCGCCTGCAGGAACAGTGGTCTGGAAGGGCATGGTCATTGGCAGCCCCGTGGCCAGGAGGGCGTGGGGTGGGAGCTGAGGGACAAGTGACTGGCTCTGTCCCCTGCTGGCTGCCGTGCTGGAGGCCGGAGGCATGGGAGCCTGCATGTGGAAGCTCACGGAGGCTGGCCTCTTGCGCAGAGTGTGGGCCGAGGGGCTGGAGGGGGCTCTGGGGGACGGATGGAGGAAGAGCCAGCTCAGGGTGCCAGTTGGGCTGGGACCCAGAGCCCTGGATCCTCGGGAGAAGGGGGCACAGCCAGTGTGGGGAGAGTGGGAGTCCACTCGCGATGGGCCGGCCTGCTGCCCTGCCCTCCAGGAGGGCTGAGAGGGCTTCTTCTCACTTCTCCCGGGAGGCCTTGAGGCTATGGGGGTGTGTACGAGTGGGTGCTTTTCGATCAGAGTGGGGCAGGCATTTCCACCGGTTGCAGTGTTTGTTCTTGTTCAGGGCACCGGGAAACATGCAGCCATGGAGCCTCTGGGAGCTTCTGTGAGGACTGGCTGCACATGGTGGGAACGGCACCCTAGAACTGGAGATGAGTTAGTTCAGGGGAGTGGAAAGTGTATTATAATATTTAGGGATATGGCCTCGTGTGTTAGTTTGGCTTTTTTCTTTCCCTGAAGGATAGGATTCCTGTAGGGATTCTTCCTCATCCCAAAATAGCTGTGTGTGTGTGTGTGTGTGTGTGTGTGTGTGTGTGTGTGTGTGTGTGTGTGTGTGTGTGTGTGTGTGTGTGTGTGTGTCTGCACGCACGTGCGCGCGGACTCAGGATTTCTCTGTGCATTGCTCAAACTCACCAAGGCCCTGTTGAGCAAACCAAGGCTGTTAAAAGACGTAGAATCCTCCTCATATACTGCAAAGTAAACTCAAACGCAAAGAAATAGCTTGGTTTTTTTTTTGCATTCTTCATGGGCTAGCATATCTTCTGGAAAACTTGTTGCCATGGCAATGGGATATTACCTACCTCAGTAGTGTACTACATAAAAATAGCCTTTTGTGTCGAGGGTGATGTTGGTGACAGGTGGTTGGGTGAATGTTTAGCAGGGTGCTTTGTCAGCATTCCATTGTATAAGGTTGTGAAATAGAAATGAGTATTGATTTGCTCTTCTCTCTCAAAATGCAATTTAATCTGTAAAGGGCAGGTAGTGGTGCTCTGTATTGTGAATTATGTCTTTCTTTGCATGTCAGGTAAATATGATTGAAGCCACCTCTCATGGTGATAAGGAAATGTCTTCTCTATTTTTTCTGTTGATGCTACACGGTGTGCAACACAGGATTGAGTGGGGGGCAAGTAGTATAATTCTCTCATTCTTCAACAAATGCTTCTTCCTAAGTGCCTTGTCCTTATAAATCCAAATGTGGCACATGGTCAGGTGGACTAGATGAGTTCTGAGCTGTTGATCAAATACTCATTTCTTGCAGGTTCTTAAATGGAACAGATTCTTGATGAAAGTCAGTTTCCTCTGCTGGTTTTAGCATTGGTTTCATGTGTAGCCAAGGATGGACTCTTGACCCTAATCCTGAATTTTACTTGAAAAAAATCCTTTGGGCAATTTCTTAGTGGTAACTCTCAAACATTTGTCATCCTCTCACCTTCCTTCTAGAAATTTGTCTTATATGTAAATAACAGCTTCCTAGTGCTGAAATAAAGTTTACTCTAGTTTTGAGAATTTTAGACTCTCAAGAAATACCATGGCTTGGAGTTTTAGCCTTGAAAGTTATTGCTGTAATTCTCATATGCATTGTACTACTACAGAAATGGAATCATTACCTTTGTATTTTCTCTTGGAGTCAGTATGAATATGTTTTTGCTGATGATATCAGAAATAGTTGGTGAATGGCTTGCTGGGTACCCAGTACTATTCTTAGAACTTTTTTTGTGTATTAACTCACTTAATTCCCATAAACATTCTGAAAGGTTTTTGTCACTGTTTTCCAGATGTGGCATACTTATTAGTATGCCTTTTGGTTTCTGGTGAGTAAGTACTGTGCTATGTAAGACTTGATTGCTCCTTCTTGCTTACCAGTGTGTTGAAGTGTTTCTGATACTGAAAGCATTCTTCTGCCAGGGGATGGCCAAACACAGCCCATGGGCCAAATCCATCCTGTTGCCTATATTTTTTTGTATGGCTTATGAGCTAAGAAGGGTTTGTAAATTTTTAAAGTGTTGGGAAAAAATAAAAATAATGTTTCATGACACATGCAAATTGTGTGAAATTCAAATTTCAGTTTCTGTAAGCAAAGTTTCCTTGGCACACAGCCACACTCAGATGTTTACATATTGTCCGTGGCCTATACGCACTAGAATGGAGGGCTGAATAGTTCTCACAGACACTATATAGCCCATAGGACCTAGAGTATTTACCGAAGAAGTTTGCCAACCCCTGCTGTTTATTCTTCTACATCTAGAATGGGAGATTGTATTGAATAATAAAAGCAGATGGGATTTATGTACAGGTTCTCTTTTGGTGTGTATTATACTTCCCTCTCTTCCACTTGTTACTGTTTTTACTAGCGTAGTTTCCTGTGCTATGGCATATCTCAAATATACTCGATTTCAGCTCTCTTTCTATACCCATATTGGTTTTTATCATAACAGATATTCATAACCCTTCCCAAATCAGGGAGTGTAATGAATTTTATCATTTTACTAGTTAATATGTTTCCTTCATTAGGTCAGTAATTGTAATTCCCCCAGCTCTATTTATTTCTAACTATATTGCTTTCTACTTTTGGGCTATCGGCCAACATAAACATTTGATACTTTAGTAATCCTCACTAAACCACCTGCGCTGATTGTGCTATTTCAATATAGTAAATCCTCTGTATGATAAAGATTGTATCTTCTACATTCATCCTTTTGGATTTAACATACTCAACATAATCAACTTTGGAACATTCGTGCAATTATTTTAAAGCAATATGTTTTCTCCTTTTTCTCGTTTCCCCAATTTTTAAATAACAGCTTTATTGAGATGTAATGCACATACCATACAACTTACCCATTTAAAGTATACAATTCAGTTTTTAGAATATTCACTGTCTAGTTCCAGAATATTTTTTGTTGTTGTTGACGTATAGTTGCTTTGCAATGGTGTGTTTCAGGTGTACAGCAAAGTGATTCAGTTATAGGTATATTTATATACTTTTTCAAATTTTTTCCATTATAGATTATTAGAAGATTCTGAATATAGTTACCTGTGTTATACAGCAAATCCTTGTTATTTATCTATTTTATTTTATCTTTTATTTTTTGGCTGTGTCTGGCAGGTTGTGGGATCCTACCAGAGATTAAACCTGGGCCCTTGGCAGCGAGAGCGTGGAGTCCTAACCACTGGACTGCCAGGAAATTCCCTATCTATTTTATATATAGTAGTGTGTATCTTTTAACTCCAAACTAATTTATCCCTCCCTATCCCCTTTCCCCTTTGGTAACCATACATTTGTTTTCTGTGTCTGTGAATCTGTTTCTGTTTTGTAAATAAGTTCATTTGTATTATTTTTTTAGATTCCACATATAAGTGATGTAATAAATAAGTTCATTTATATTATTTTTTTAGATTCCATGTATAAGTGATGTCATATGATATTTGTCTTTCTCTGACTGACTTATTTCACTTAGTATGATAATCTCTAGGTCCATCCATATTGCTGCAAATGGCATTATTTCATTCTTTTTTATGGTTGAGTAATATTCCACTGTATATCTAAACCACATCTTCTTTATCTATTCCTCTTTCTTTCTTTTTTTTTTTGAAGTTTTGTTTATTCCATTTCATTTGGTGGGAGGCTCTGTACATCTGGATCTATACCTCATCTTACCTAGGAGTCAGTGTTATTTATTTATTTAGGCTGCGCCGGGTCTTAGTTGCGGCATGCAGACTTCTTAGTTGTGGCATGCGAACTCTTAGTTGCGGCATGCATGTGGGATCTAGTTCCCTGACCAGGGACTGAACCTGGGCCCCCTGCATTGGGAGTGTGGAGTCTTACCCTACTGGACCACCAGGGAAGTCCTCTATTCCTCTTTTGATGGACATCTAGGTTGCTTTCATGTATTGGCTATTGTAAATAGTGCTGCTATGAACATTGGGGTGCAAGTATCTTTTTGAATTAGAGTTTTCATCTTTTCTGTATATATGCCCAGGACTGGGATTGCTGGATCATATGGTAACTCTATTTTTCGTTTTTTAAGGAACCTCCATACTGTTTTCTGTAGTGGCTGTACCAATTTTTACATTACCACCAACAGTGTGGGAGGGTTCCCTTTTCTCCACACCCTGTTTCCAGGATGTTTTCACCACCCCAAAAAGAAACCCTGTACCCACTAACAGTCACCTCCAATCCCAATATATCTAGGCCACCAGTGTTTTCAATGTTCGTCCATGTTGTAGCATGTACCAGTACTTTTTATGGCCCGGAAATATTCTATTGTATGGACATACCGCATTTTATTTATCCATTCATCAGTTGATGGACATTTGGGTTATTTCTCCTGTTTGGTTATTATGAATAATGCTGCTGTGAACATTTTGGTACAAGTTTTTGTGTGGATGTATGTTTTCATTTCTCTTGGTTAATTACCTAGGAGTGGAATTGCTAGGTCACACAGTAACTCCATGTTCAGTCTTTTGAGAAACTGCCAGACTCTTTCCCAAAGTGCTGTACCATTTTACATTCCCACCAGCAATATACAGGGATTTCAATTTCTCTACATCTTTGCCAACATTTGCTATTGTCTGCCTTTTTGATTATAGCCATCCTAGTGGATGAGAAATGGGATTTCATTGTGGTTTTAATTTGCATTCTACTGGTGACTAATGATGTTGATGATACCAGATGCTTATTGGCCATTTGTATATCTTCTTTAGAGAAATGTCTAAGCCCTTTGCCCGTTTTTATTTATTTTTATTTTTTTCAAACCACCACTGTTTTGTTTGTTTGTTTATTTATTTATTTATGGCTGTGTGGGATCTCCGTTGCTGCGCACGGGCTTTCTCTAGTTGTGACGAGCGGGGGCTACTCTTCGTTGCGAAGTGCAGGCTTCTCATTGCGGTGGCTTCTCTTGTTGCGGAGAACAGGCTCTCGGCGCACGGGCTTCAGTAGTTGTGGCATGCAGGCTCAGTAGTTGTGGCTCGTGGGCTCTGTAGCACAGGCTCAGTAATTGGGGCGCACGGGCTTAGTTGCTCTGCGGCATGTGGGATCTTCCCGGATCAGGGCTTGAACCTATGTCCCCCTGCATTGGCAGGCGGATTCTTAACCACCGCACCGCCAGGGAAGTCCTTGGTTTTTAAATTAGGTCATTTGTCTTTATAAAGAATTCTTACAACTCAGTATTTTATATATTCTAGATACAAGTCTCCTGTCAGATAAGTGACTTGCTAAACATTTCTCCCATTCTGTGGGTTGTCTTTTTACTTTCTTGATGGTGTCCTTTGAAGCATAAAATTCAAAAATTTTGATGAGGTTATTTACTTTTTGCTTTTGTTACGTCTTTTTTTGGTATCTTATTTAAGAAACCATTGCCTAATCCCAAGATCATAAAGATTTACCCCCGTGTTTTCTTTGAAGAGTTTTATAGTTTTAGCTCTTTTATTTAGATCTTTGATCCCTTTTGAGTTAATTTTTGTATGTGGTATGAGGTAGGGGTTCAACTCCCATTCTTTTGTATATGGCTCTCCAGTTGTCCTAGTATCATTTGTTGCAAAGTTGTCCTAGCATCATTCTTTTCCCATGGCATGGTTTTGGAACCCTTGTCCAAAATCAGTTGACCATAAATATAAGGGTTTATGTTTGGACCGTCCATTCTATTCCATTGATCTGTATTTCTGTCATTATACCAGTACCACACTTTGTTGATTTGTTTTATTTATTTTTGAGGCACATGTTCCCCTTTCCCCCACCACTTAAACTTAGGACATTTCACAATTGGTGGTATCTTAAATTTCATCAAAACTTGCATACTGTGTGTTAGTGGGTTGGGAAAGGATACTAGAGTCTAGATTGGAGCACTGTTAACTCTTAGGAACTGAATGGGTAGGAGATGGGGATGGGGATAGTGAGAAAGGTGGTAAATTGGATGCTCCCTCAGTGTTTAGCAGCAAACTGAAAGCAAGAGTCAAAAATAGTCTAGCTTTGGACTTCCCTGGTGGCGCAGTGGTTAAGAACCCACCTGCCAGTTCAGGGGACACAGGCTCGAGCCCTGGTCCGGGAAGATCCCACATGCTGCGGAGTAACTAAGCCCGTGCGCCCCAACTACTGAGCCTGCGCTCTAGAGCCCATGTGCCACAACTACTGAGCCGGTGCGCCACAACTACTGAGCCCGCGTGCCACAACTACTGAAGCCTGCGCACCTAGAGCCCGTGCTCCACAGCAAGAGAAGCCACCTCAATGAGAAGCCTGCGCACCACAACGAAGAGTAGCCCCGCTCACCATAACTAGACAAAGCCTGCGCACAGCAACGAACACCCAAAGCATCCAAAAGTAAATAAATAAACAAACAAATAAATAAATTTATTAAAAAAATAGTCTAGCTTTACATAATTTCAAAGCTGAGTACTAATGGTTCCAGTTTCTTTTTGTGGATTCTTTTAAGAAATACTGCATCACTGAATGCTATTGATGGCACAGAGGACAACACTGTGCAAAATAGGGACATTGACCACTCTTAGTCAAAAAGATTGACAAAAGTCCTATTCTGAATGTGAGGAAGTTTTAGGGAAACCTGGAACAATTAATTTTGCTTATTTTCCTTTTTGTGAATGTATGAGTAATAAATGAAAAATCTAAGTCTAAAATAACTCATTTAATAAGTCTAAGATAAATGCTAAGTGGTAAAGTATTATATCATATCTTATTTGGCTGTGTTTTATTAGTGCTACCTGAAATATTGGTGTCTTAGGTTTGAAGTACTGTTATATTCCTGCTTCTAGCTGTATTTACCACCTCAGAGGGAGTTGGGTCCTTTCCCAGAGTCAGTTCTATGAAATGACCTTTTTGTTTTCCGCTTCCTGCAGTCACTATATGTCCATCTGTTTTCTAGCCACTATGATTTTATTCTTCTTTCCCTTTCTCTTGGGCTTGTAGGTTTAAGCCTTTTTTTTCTTTTTAAAGAAGTCTCATATTATTATTCTAGTGGAGTTTTGAGTGAGAGTGGAGGTTAACATGTATGTTCAATCCAGTAGGAATATTCATTCAATCACCCAAGAGTTGAGTTTATGGAAAATGACTTTTAGAAAAGTTGCAAAAAAATAGTACAGAGTTCCCTTTATTCCTCCCCCTGCTCCTTTAATGTTAACATCTTATATTTCATAGTACAATTATCAAGAGTAGGAAATTAACATTGCTACAGTATTATTAACCAAACTACAGACCTTAATTCAAATTTCATCAGTTTTTCCACTGGTGGGCTATTTCTATTCCAGGATACTATCGAGGATCCCATGTTGAATTTACTTAAGTCTCATCTAGTCTGTAACAGTTTCTTAATCTTGTCTTTCATGACACTTTTGAAGAGTACTGATCAGTTATTTTGTAGAATGTCCCTCAGTCTTTTTGAATGAGATTGTACATTTCTGGCAAGGTTACTAGAAAAATGATGATGCATCCTTTTCATCCTTTCCATGATGACGCATTGTATCATGGATTTCCTAATGTTAATATGCCTTATTACATGGTGACATTTACCAAGATCCCTTGTTTAAATTGGCGTCTTCACTAATTTAGGGGAATATGTTTTCCCTTATACTTAAAGCATCTTGCGGGAGGTGTTTTGAGGCTATGCACATATCCTATATCTCCTCAGACTTTTGCCCATTAAATTTTTACCATTTATTGGTTGATCTATATCCATTAATTTCATATCATTTTCTAGAGTATGTGTGATAAACATTTGATTAAGTGAAAGTAGATCTGTGCCCTATAAGAAGCAAAGATCAGTTACAGAAAAGTCTATCATCTTTGTTAGTGTAATGCTAGCATCTGTGCACCCCAACTTTCAGGGGCTTAACACAACAGAAGCTTTCCTTCCTGGTGTCGGCATTTCTGGTTGTGGAGATGGTTTTCTGCCACGCAGTGGCAAGGACCCCAGGCTAGACTTTTTATTTTGTAGTAATTTCAAATTGACGGAAAAGTTGTAAAAATAGTACCTAGAAATCTTGTACACTCTTTACCTAGATTTAACATTTGCCACATGTGCCTTATTTTTTTCTCTCACTCCATATATGTATTTTATATCTATCCGTTCATCCATCCATCCATTTGTCTATCATCTATCTATTCTAAACCATTTGCGATTAGGTTGCATACATCATACTTTTATGCCTTAATAGTTTAAACTCATATTTATCTATTTGTTTAGTTCTAGTATACACATAAAGAAGTTTCATAATGGCTAACTCACATTCCTGTGAGAAACACGTTCACTAACTAGATTATAGCAGGACGGTTCTTTTTTCTTTAGCCTTACTGTGAGTATCTAGTCAAGATATTGTTTTCAACAGTTTTCCACTGAAGTATTAAATTCGAAAATTGTATAGAAGGACATAAGTTATTCAAATTTAGGAAATTTAATTTTTTTTTAAGATTTTTTTTGATGTGGACCATTTTTTTAAAAGTCTTTATTGAATTTGTTACAATACTGCTTCTGTTTTGTGTTTTGGTTTTTTGGCCGCGAGGCATGTGGGATCTTAACTGCCCGACCAGGGATCGAACCTGCACCCCCTGCATTGGAAGGTGAAGTCTTAACCACTGGACCACCAGGGAAGTCCCAGGAAATTTAATACTGATACAGTACTTTTGTCTGAAGCCTATATTCCAATTTCATCACTTGTCCCCAAAATGTTATTTGTAGGAATCTTTCTGTTTTTTCCTGATACAGGATCCAACCCAGGATCACAAATTGAATTTATTCGTCATGGCTCTTTAGTCTCCTTTATCTGGAATAGTTCCTGTAAGCTTTTCTTTGCGACATTGACATTCTGAGCAATGACATTTCATGACTCTGTCTTGTAGAATGTAGCACATTTGGGTTTGGCTGGTGGCTTCTCTTGTTTAGATGAAGATTGTGCATTTTTGTCTGGATACTGCACCAGTGACATGCCCTTCTCAGGTAATGAATGCATTGGGGACACATGATGTCTCATTGCCCTTCATTGGTGATTTAAATTTTAATCATTTGTTTAAAGTATTGTCTAAGCCTGAATTGTTTTTAGGTATGAAGTATCTGAGTGATCAGTACCGTGAAGCCTCTCACAACAGTGTTTAGACTGAAAAATAATGATTGAAAGGTCTTTCAGAATCATTCAGATTGACATATACCTAACATGAAATCCAAACTGTTTTAACTTTTTTTGCTTGATTCATTTTCTACCATTGAAATGTTAATGCATGATTTAGCCATTCACAGCTGTTGGAGTTTCTCATATGCAGGCATTTTTTCCCTTAAAATTTTTGTACTGTAGTAAAATATATACAAAATATACCATTTAAACCATTTTTAAGTGTCCATTTCAGTGCATGAAGTATATTCGCAAAGTTGTGTAAACATCATTGCTCTCCATTTCCAGAACTTTTTCATCATCCCAAGCAGAAACTGTGTACTCACTAAGCAGTAACTCTCCATTGCCCCTCTCCCCCAGCTCCTGGTAACCTTGTTTTATATGCCATAATAATGGTATTTTAGAGTAAACACCAGCTTCTTGTGTTACCTGGGATAAGGTCACTCGACTTTTGTTCCCATACCAGAACTATGATAAAAATTTACTTGCCATGTAATGTAGGGCAATTTCTGAATTTTGCCACGAGTTACTATTTAGTAACTCCAAAACCTGGTAAGGGAAGCAGTTTTATTGTGAAAGTTAACAGAAATAGTCATTAGTTTGATAATCTTTACCTCTGGGGTTGGGTATTTTAGATGGGATAAGGGCACGGAGAGGTAAAATTACTCCTCTAGGGTGGCAGACCAGAGTTTACATTGCCTCTTATGTTTTCCATCTTGGCTGTCTACCAATTGGATATAGTCATTCTCATCATCCATGCTTTTGTACATGGCTTGGTATATATAGATACATATAAATTTGAATAAATTCTAGCAGTGTTAGATGCCCAGGGTTCATAAAGACACTTTCCCACTGTGGTCTTTGTGTGTCCGTATTCCCTGGTCTGTAAAGTGAACATAACAAAATTAACTTCTCTCCAAAGGGTGCTTTGGGACAAAACTGTAACACACTTTGCACAGTAGAAAGGAGTCCTTATTCTTAGTAACAGTCGTCAGTGTTCTTTGAGGGCTCACCCACTCCCAATCATTCTTCTAACTGTATTAGGAATATTTATAGAACTCATTTTAATAGCACCGTAGAATATAGGTAGCACAGCCAAGTAGCCTGGTTTCCTTTGCAAATTTGACAAGACCTTGCGACTGTTGGCAGATTCCTTCGTTCAGGTGGGCTGTAGATGGATGGGAGATTCCAGGGCGAGCCTGTGAGTGTCCTGCTCTTGAGAGATCAGCACCTTGATTGGCTGCATAACCCACTATTAGTTAGGTGCCTGCCAAACAGTGCACAGGATTTTTCTGGGGGTTCACACAGAGAGGATTCCTAGAGGCAAGAGGTCATTCATCTGAAGAGTCGGCAGTTACTCTAGAGTGCGACTCCAGGCTTCCTGCTCTTGGGAGACCTTCACGTTCACTTGAATGAGGTAGCCCCTCACCGTTAGTGCCCCTGGGCCTTAATGATTCCTATTGGGATGAATTGGCCAGAAGTCAGGTGACCCACTTCCTGCTGAAACGAACTTTTGCCTGAGGATTGAGGGTAAGTGACTCTGCGCTCCTGAGCCAGCTACAAGGAAAGGAGCCTCGTTCACTTTCTACTAATCTGAAGAATGGTCAGGTGACCTCACCGTTACTTCTCAGCTGGTACCAAAACTCATGCAAGAAGTGATGACCACCTGTTGTGGTTCTGTATTGCCACCAAAAAACCCACCCCAGAACTTAGTGGTTTACAGTGATAACCATTCTCACAGTTTTGTTGGTTGGGGATTTTGGAAGGTGTCAGCTGGGCAGATTGTTTCTGCTCTAGGTGGTGTTGGTTGGGTGGCTGGGACTGGGGGTTCCCCTCTCAACATGGCCTCTTTACTCTTAGGAATGGCCTGTCGGTGTCCGTGGCCAGTCTCTTTCCCTGTGGTATTTCATCATATGGGGATGAAATACCACACGACTTAGACTTTTCACTCATAGTGGGCCCTGGATACTTGTGCTTCTTATAGGTGGTGATGAAACAAAAACCTCTATTTTTTTCTCTATTTTAAATTCAGTTAAATATTGGAAAACATATTTGGTACTGGGATTGTGATAGTTATCATTTTATTTTGTCATAACCCAGTCAAGGTAGAAACCTGAAGGAGAGAAGGAACACTTCATTGCCTCTGCTCTTCCCGTGGACGATGGGTTGTCCAAATAGCAGGGGGTTCAACTTTTGCCTTGCTTTGGATTACTGAGCACCGTCCTTCGGAAATGATTTCCTAATGCTCTCCTGGCCATCTGGCATGAGCACAGAACCTTTTACTCAATACAAGTAAGCTGGTAATAATGACAAGTTGAAACATCTTGATAATAAATATATTTGTACAGCTTTTCTAATCCCAGGTTATTGAAATTCTGTCAGCCTTGGCTGGTATCCATGCTCTCTCTGTGCCCTTGTGTTTCCTTTTTTTCGTGAGTCACTCCTGCTGAGTGAGCCCTGGAGCATGAGGAAGAAGAGCAGCGCCTCAGGGGTGTAGGATGGGTGACAGTAAAGCCTGGGTTCAGTCACAGTCAACTCAGTTTTTGGTCAAAGAGGGGCATGGCATCCTCGCCACCATTTTACGCATAAGGAGGATGAGGTATATAAAAAGATAAAATGGCTTTTCTTACTGGCAGCATCTGATTTTCTACCCTCTTCACACTAGTACCGATGGATAACACAAAACAGATGTGCCTTGGACAAGAGAAAAATAGTAGAGCTGGATCTTTTTATGATGCTATGTTTATTATTTGTAGCACTGGATCTTTAAAGTAGGAAAAGCAATGTTGATGCTATCTAGAAATTTTGGACCTTTTAATAAATAACATGTGAGGGAAAATTGAAAGGTGAGAAAGCCAGGGGTTCCCGGTTTCTGACTCCTTACCTTCTATGGCATAAGTTAATAAATGGTCAGTTTTTAATGCAATAAAAAAGGAAACTTCTGATAAGCGTCAGAGTGCTGTTTATATTGCATACAAAATGCTAAATTTACCAAGCGTTGTGAGCACATCCTAGTCGGGGTTTTGAGTGTCCATAAGCCATTCTCTAGAATTATTTTGAATGCACAGATTGCAGATTTCCCCCCATACCATATATGTATTACCTAGCACTGCCAGACTCTTTATAGGGTGTCAAATATGTGGGAGGATTTAAACGAATTCTCTTAAATGCTTCATGGGATAAGATGATCCAATGGGAAATGAATGTTTTCAATTAGGACGTTTCCATGGATACCATTAAGACTGCCAAAATTCATAGCCACAGGAGATTTTACTTGCTTCAATATTGATTAAGAAATCTGAGAACAATCTCAAGGAGTGTAGGAGGTAGGTGGAGGATGAATTCTGGGGGTAGTATATATAAAATTTGTTTTCTCTCCTGTGGTTAAGGGCTAGTCCAGATAAAATTCTAGGCATTCAGCCAAGTCTAACAACAGGATTTATGTCAAGAGAATGTCCAGAATAAAAGTGAACATGGCTGGCTTCTTTTATCCCCGGTGATACTATTTATTTATTTATTTATTTATTTAATGTTCACTTTCTTGTGTGCTGGGTACAAGGCATTGGCAGTATAAAAAACAAATGACAAAAATCACAACCTTTTTTTCTATGTCATTTCTGAAGAAAACATTCTAAATGATGTTTCCAGACATCTTAAAATTTGCACCTGTCTGGGAAGAATTCACATCTTAGGTTATTATACTCATTTTAAAGCATAGATTCTTTACCTGGGTTCTCAGATCTCCAAGGGATCTGCGGATAGAATTCAAGGGGACCCTGACCTTGAATGGAGAAAAAGGAAATTTTTATTTTGACTAACAATGGATATTTAGTATTCTCATGAATTAATGAATGCAAGCAACAAATCACAGTACTATTAGCCCCACCTGTGACTTTGTCATCAGCAAATCAGTTCCATATTGCATCATAGCTGTTGCAGATATCTTGAAATATCATTTGTGCTGATCACTACTTCAACATTTTGGCAGTTATCAGTTTCTGCTACTTCTTGATACTTGATGCCATAATAAAAGAGCATATATATTACTATATTACAAATTTCTATAATATTTTAATAACTGTCTTAATATAATTGGGTTCCTTTGTAGTCCTGTATTTTATTTTTTGCATCTAAAAACATCATTCCTAAAATGGATCCAAAAGGCTTCGCCAGACTGCCAAAGGGTCCATGGCACAAAAAATGAAGAACTTCTTTCTTAATAGAGTGCAGATTATAAGAGTTATCATATCTTATTTTCTGACCATAATTTAAGAAAGCAGCTTCCTACTTAAGGGCTTTTCATCGAAAATCTTTTAAAACAAATGAAAGGTTAAAAGGGAATCTGTTGGCTCATATGTAGGCCCTGCAAAGTACTTTGCAGTCACCTTTGACTTTCATTTGAGGATTTGTCTTCAGGGGATAAGTTATTACCACGGACAGAAGTTTGAGAAGAAAAGGTTTTCTGGTCTTTGATGGGCTGCAGTGCAGTAGAACACTGTTAAATCCAAGGGAGGAGAGAAAAGTTTCTGATTCAGTTTCTTGTGGATTGTATGACAAGTGCTGTCCTGTAAGAGAAAAAAAAATTTATTTTTTAAATTAATTTATTTATTTTTGGCTGTGTTGGGTCTTTGTTGCTGCATGTGGGCTTTCTCTAGTTGCGGCAAGCAGGGGCTACTCTTTGTTGTGGTGCATGGGCTTCTCATTGCGGTGGCTTCTCTTGCTGTGGAGCAGGGGCTCTAGGCACGCGGGCTTCAGTAGTTGTGGCATGTGGGCTCAGTAGTTGTGGCTCGCAGCCTCTAGAGCTCAGGCCCAGTAGTTGTGGCGCATGGGCTTAGCTGCTCTGCGGCATGTGGGATCTTCCCAGACCAGGGCTCGAACTTGTGTCCCCTGTATTGACAGGTGGATTCTCAACCACTGCACCACCAGGGAAGCCCAAAAGAAAATTTTTTTGTGTGTGAAATTTCAAATTCATTTTTATTCTCCACCTTTCTCCACCATTCTCCACCTGAATCTGGGTCCTCCACCTTTTGTGTCCAGATTACATTTTCTCCTTCTCCCTGTAGGGAAGCAGGTTTTCAGAGTGGGATCAAGCACTGTACCTGGGAACCTTGATCATCCCCACCTGTCGGCAAAAATTGTATCATGTTTATTTTATAGTGATCTGGAAAAAAGAGATGGCAACGATAAAAAAAAAAAGTCAAACGTTTCTATTCTGGCAAACTTGTTTTGGGTAATAATTTTATTACATATGAGTCACATATCACACAAATCACTCATTTAAAGTGTACAATATGGTGGTTTTTACTACATGCGTAGGGTTGTTCTACCATTACCACCATCAAATTTAGATCATTTTCACTACTCTCAATAAGAAACCCCATACCCTTTAGCAGCCCCCCACCCTAGCCCTGGGCAACCACTAATCTATTTTCTGTCTTTATAGATTTGTCCACTGTAGACATTTCATATAAATGGAATCATACAATATGTGGTCTTTTGTGTCTGGTTTCTTTGACTTCACAGAATGTTTTTAAGGTTCATCGATGTTTTAGCATGTATCAGTATTTCATTCCTTTTTCTGGCCAAGTAATATTCCACTTTGTGGAGATATACACACACACACACACACACACACACACACACACACACACCACATTTTGTTTATCCATTCATCCATTGGTGAATACGGTGAGTCCTCTACATACGAACCTTCAAGTTACGAACCTTCAAGTTGCGAACCTTCAAAGATTCGAACGTGCGTTCGCATGTCCAGTCACGTAAGTTAGTTCCCATGTCTGGCATACATTGTTACATGCATGCATCCTCTAGAAATGGTTGTGCTTTCGTGCACTTTACTGTACAGTACTGTATAGAGTACAGTAGTACAGTATCTTCATTTCAAGCCCAGGATGTCCGGAAGCAAGTGATTTTCTTTATTTGAGGAAGCATTGTTAGTTTTTGAGGCACAGGATCCAAACGTAGAACGGTACATGAAGGTTGCAGCAAGCCGTTCAGAATGCAGTCCAGTGCTACCGTGTCATCTATGATGAGAAAAAAAGAGGTACTACCCAGACATCACTGGATCGTTTTTTCAAGAGGGTAGATAGAATTAAATCCAGCAAGGAGCCAGAACCGGTGGCATCACAGTCAGGCATGAGTGAAATTGCAGCTTGCCCTCTGTCTCCTATTGCTGATGATCCTTCAGCTCTACCATCTCCCACCTCCTCTCCCTCCTCCTATCAGTAACTCTTCTTGCCTGTTCACTCGATGCCAGCCCCTGGATGCCAGCTGTTGTACTGTACTGCTGTACTTTTCAAGGTACTGTACTGAAAGAGTCAATGTTTTCTTTATTTTTTATTTATTTATTTATTTATTTATTTTTGCGGTACGCGGGCCTCTCACTGTTGTGGCCTCTCCCGTTGCGGAGCGCAGGCTCCGGACGCGCAGGCTCAGCGGCTATGGCTCACGGGCCCAGCCGCTCCACAGCATGTGGGATCCTCATGGACCGGGGCACGAACCCGTGTCCCCTGCATTGGCAGGTGGACTCTCAACCACTGCGCCACCAGGGAAGCCCTGTTTTCTCTATTTTTTGTGTTTGTTTTTTATGTATTACTTGTGTGAAAAGTATTATAAACCTGTTATGGTACAGTACTATTGATATACAGCTGATTGTGTTAGTTGGGTACCTAGGCTAACTTTGTTGGATTTATGAATAAATTGGATTTACGAACGTGCTCTTGGAATGGAACTTTTTCTTATATAGGGGGCTTACTATATTTGAGTTGTTTCCACTTTTTGGCTTTTAGGAATATTGCTGCTATGAACATTCACATATAGGTTTATATGTGGGCATTTGTCTTCAGTTCTTTTGGCTATATACTTAGGAGTAGAATCAAATATATTTTTAGGGCTTCCCCGGTGGCACAGTGGTTAAGCATCTGCCTGCCAATGCAAGGGACCCTGGATCGAGCCCTGTTCCGGGAAGATCCCACCTGCCGTGGAGCAACTGAGCCCGTGCACCACAACTACTGAGCCTGAGCTCTAGAGCCCGCAAGCCACAACTACTGAAGCCCGCACGCCTAGAGCCCATGCTCCACAACAAGAGGAGCCACTGCAATGAGAGGCCTGCGCACCACAACGAAGAGTAGCCCCCGCTCACCGCAAGTAGAGAAAACCTGCGTGCAGCAAGGAAGACCCAATGCAGTCAAAAATAAATAAAAATAAAATAATTAAAAAAACATGTATTTAAAAAAAATGAAAAACAAATTAGATGTTATAGAATCTCTGAAGCACTTATAGAAACTGTTCACTTCCATAGAGAACAGGTTGAAAACCAGTGTTAAAGTGGAGAGAACGTTGATTTTTTTGTATGCGTGTTGAGTAAATATGGGTTGAATCTTGGTAGACTGTGGTGAGTTTTGTCAAGTTACCTGTGAATACCTTTCTTCGTGTATAAAATGTTAGTACCTCTGGATGTTTTAGGGGTCGATAGACTGCATAATTGCTTACAAAAGTTCAGTGTCCCTTTCTTGATATCATCTTTGGCCATGGATTTGCTTTGGCCAGTGGCCTGTGAGGGGAGGCGATGTGTGCCTTCTTCCAGGCAGAAGCTTTAAGAGCTAGCATGTGGTTTGTCATGTCTCTTTTACCTTCTGCCATGCCGACTGGTGATGTAGACACAGGATGACAATAACGTTGGGCAGAGAGAGTCCCAGTACTGAATAGACTTTGTAGCATGAGCAAGGAAAAAAATGTCAATTAAAGCCTTTAAGATTTGGTGACTGTTTGATACTTTAGCACACAGGTCCTCAAGTAAGAGGCATTTTTGCACTCCTTCCCCTGAGACATTTGGCAGTGTCTGGCGACATTGGTTGGTTGTCAGAGCTGGGGAAGGTGCTGTTGACATGTAGCGGGCAGATGCCACCAAACACCCTTGAGTGCACAGGACAGCCCCCACAGCCAAGAATGATCTGGCCCACGATGTCAGTAGTGCTGAGGCTGAGAAACCTTGCTTTAGTGTAACCTAGTTTACCCAGATTAATGCAGGGGTGTTGAGAAAAGGTTAAATGGATTAAATTATATAAAACACTCAGCACACAGGGTGGCCCCCTTGTTTTTGTAATTACGTGGTAGGCCCGGGCGATGGCTTCAAAGTCTTTCCTCGCATCCTTGGGAAAAGGGTTCTTTTCCAGCTTTCCTAGGGTTTAGTAGTTTAGTTTAATTGAAGTTTTGTTCATAAATTGTCTCAATTTTAGCAGAACCATTTACCCTTTAAAATAGCATTAAATGCTTATTTAATGCTATTTAATGCTATTTAAGCACTAATGCTTATTTAGTGCCAGGCTCTTTATATGTACAGTTGACCCTTGAGCAATGTGGGGTTCAGGGTGGACCCTCCCCACAGTGGAAAATGATGTGTGAAGTCCGCCGAATCTGTAGTTCCCTTGTATCTGTGGTTACACATCCACAGATTCAACCAACCACAGGTCATGCAGTACTGTAGTATTTACTATTAAAAAAGTCTGTGCGTAAGTGGACCTGTGCAGTTCAAATGCATGTTGTTCAAGGAGCCACTGTTTTTTGATTTTTTACAAATACTCTATGAAATTGATTTTCTCATCTCCATATTGTTTTAGATGAAGAAATTGAGGCATTGGAATTAAGTAATTTGACCAAGAATACACAGGTTGTAGGTGGTGGGCCTAAGAATTTGACCCAAATCTGTTTGCCTGCAGAACCCTGTTCTTTCCACACTACCATACTACCTGTTTAGCATTGGCTTCAACCTAAAGAAAGGAAGGCGATGCCCAAGTGATAACAATTATGTGTTGTATTAGTTATCTATTGCTGTGTAACAAATTACCTCAAATCTTAGCACTTTGAAACAATAGACATTTATTATCTCACACAGTTTCTGATAATCAGGAATCCAGGAGAAGCTAAGCTGTGTGTTTCTGGTTCAGGATCTCTCTTTTTGTAAAAAAATTAATTAATTAATTAATTTTTGGTTGCATTGGATCTTTGTTGCTGTGTGCGGGCTTTCTCTAGTTGCAGCGAGCAGGGGCTCCTCTTTGTTGTGGTGTGCGGGCTTCTTATTGTGGTGGCTTCTCTTGTGGAGCACAGGCTCTAGGTGCACGGGCTTCAGTAGTTGTGGCACGCGGGCTCAGTAGGTGTGGCTTGTGGGCTCTAGAGTGTAGGCTCAGTAGTTGTGGCGCATGGGCTTAGTTGCTCCGTGGCATGTGGGATCTTCCCAGACCAGGGCTCTAACCCGTGTCCCCTGCATTGGCAGGCGGATTCTTAACCACTGCACCACCAGGGAAGCCCCAGAATCTCTCTTGAGGTTGCAGTCAAGTGGTCATCCAGGGCTGCCATCATCTGAAGGCCTGATTGGAGATGGAGCATCTGCTTCCGTGATGGCTTATTCACATGGCTGTTGGCATGAGGCCTCAGTTCCTCACCACATGGGCCTCTCCTTAGGGCTGCCTGAGTGTCTTCAGGACATGGCAGCTGGCTTCCCCTAGAGTGAGGGTCTGAGAGAGACAGCAAGAGAGAAGCCATAGCATCTTTTATGTCCTTGTCTCAGAAGTCACATATCATCACTTCAGTTGGTCACACAGACAACCCTGATACAATGTGGGAAAGGGCTGTACAAAGGCATCATGAATACTAGTAGGTGGAGATTATTGGGGGCCATCTTGGAGGCTGGTTGCCACATACGTAGGATCCTTATATCCCATAGTTGCAAAATTATAAATTGCATTTCCTTTTCATATTCTAAAATTTCAAACCAGAATTTCATACTTTAAAATATCCAAATCATTCACAACGTAAATGAAAATATAAATTTGCCTTTATAAATTTGCCTTTATAAACATTTGTGAATGGGCAAAATCAAATACTTACTATAAAAGCTATGTTGCAAATACTTCATTTGGGAGATTTGTATTTCAGTGGGCTGAACTAGCAGAGGCCTCTTGAGTCCTGAGAAGTTTGGGCTGCTGACGCTTTCTTTTCTTTCCTGGAAAATCACCCTCTACCAAACACTGAATTCTTCATTTTCTAAAGTCCTTCCAACATCCTTAGATTCTCATTGCTGGTTTGGTATACTTGCGTGACAGCCAAAGTATGAGATAAATGGTAGGTAAAAAGACTGGGCAGTTTCCGTGGAAGCTTCTTGCAGGAGCTCTTCCTTTCTTCAGCCAGCCATTGCTGGGAAGCATCCCCTTCCAGTTTATGTGTGGTGCCCATCAATTCGAGTGGCTCTTGGAAAGGGGGTTTGTTTAAACAGATTCAGAACTGAGTTTTTCTAGATATCTTTAAGGTTCAAATAGGTTTTCCTGAAACTTGAGGATGTTGATGGGTCCTCTTCCTGAAGCAGTTTAACTGTACTTTTGTTTATTACACTTGGTTTGAGCTTTGGGAATTAAGAAAGGGCCTTGCCTAGGTACAGAGCTATATGGATTTATTGTATTTAACTGTGTGACCATGAAATCAAAAACATTTCCACCTCAGGAATCAACACATTACTTTGAACCACTATTGATTGCATTGGCTTAGAGCTTCTTTAAGTATTTTCCTTTTTCTTTTTTTTTTTTTTTTGCGGTACGCGGGCCTCTCACTGTTGTGGCCTCTCCTGTTGCGGAGCACAGGCTCTGGACGCGCAGGCTCAGTGGCCATGGCTCACGGGCCCAGCCGCTCCATGGCATGTGGGATCTTCCCAGACCGGGGCACAAACCCGTGTCCCCTGCATCGGCAGGCGGACTCTCAACCACTGCGCCACCAGGGAAGCCCCCTTTTTCTTTTAAAATTGTGTTCAGTTGGATGTGACCAGTTCTACATGGAGGCTGGCTAACTCACTTTTCGTTTTTGATTCCTACTGTCCCAATGTCATGCTTCATTTATACAGTGATGCCTTTTCTTGACTTTATCTGTTGACTTGATATCCTATGCACCATATTTTTCTTTTTTAGATATAGGAAGATTGAAAAAAAGATCAGTATTTGAAGAACACTTGAAAAAGTGAAGAGCGTTGTGAGAGACAGCTTTAATCTTAATTTTCACTGTAGCCAGAATAGGTGGCCACCTGATGGGCAGACCTGCCTTTCTTTGTACACTGCCCAGGGTAGGTGCCTATATCAATCAAGGTTAGGCTGGTCTCCAATACTACTACTGACTCTTAGTGCTGGGGACCTTACCATAATTAATAGAGGTTATAATAAAAACGAGATATCAACAATTGTCTGCATGGGTGGTAGCGGGGAGGTGGAGTAGTTGTCTAATATGTGAAAGTTGGAAAGCTGGAGGTTTCAGTAATTTAAGATATCCATTATTAATTTTAAGAATTTTCTGATTATTATAAATGCATGACAGATATTATTTTCTGATCCTGTGGTTTTGTGGGCAATCATTTTGAAAAGGGGCCAGAATGAGAATAAAAATTAATTATGAAAATCTATTTGAAAAACTGATTATGCTATGATTCATCACAGACATTTTATGCAACTTATATGTTGTGTTTTTGCCTTTGGGACTAGCATTCTTTTTTTTTTTTTTTTTTGGGACTAGCATTCTTAAGAGCTGATTTTTACTTTGGCCTTTCTAATGTGTGTCAGCTATATCAGTTCACAAGCATGTTTTCATCTGTGCATCATGTTATATTGGGACTTGGATGGAATGTAAATCTTTTATTGGCCTAAATCTGAGTCTAATCTTCTGCATGGTTTTGGTAGAAAATCAATTTCTTCTGCTCTGTCAAGATTTTTCAGGTCAGTGCTCTTTGGAAGTTTCCCAGTTCTCTTAGATTAAAATAGATTTTGTTTTTGTGCTACATATTGGTATTCTTTAGTAGGACGCTGGGATCTAGGAAGTGAGAAGTTAGAGCCTGACAAGATATCCATGAGTTCTTCTCTTTCAGTTAACTTGTTGACACACTGCACCTTTAAGGAGCCAAGGAGTTTGTGTTCTCTCAGAGACATCATTTGGGGAGCAATTGTAAGTGACACCTGTAGGCGAGGTGGTGTGCTTGACTTTAATGAGTTCCACTTGTTTACCTGCTCACTAGGCTACTAGAAGTGAATGGAAAAGAGAAGGACTAGTCCTGCCATGCTCAGTCCATTTCACTAGTGTGGGCCATTGGAGCTGGAAGGAGGGTGACCAACTCGGACTTTCTCAGTTTTAGCACTGAAAATCCTACATCCTGGGAACCCCTCAGGCCTAGGCAAGCCAGGATGGTTGGTCTGGTCATCCTAGCAGTGAATAGCATGGTGATGGATGGTTTGGCACTGGTGAGTACCGCTTGTAGATATTTTAAAGAGGGATTTATTATAGACACATAGCATCTTGCTGTTCAGTGATGTTAGCAGGTGAGTGATTCCGCTGTGATTTGTCTGAAAAACAATAAAACGAGAGTAGATGGAGGTTCTTCTACCTTCTGAACCTAAGAGGATGTGTTTAGGGGATGTTATTAGTATTTGTCTTTATCTTTTTTCCTGGACAATTCAAGGCTCTTTAACTCTACTTCTCCCACCTCCCAATGTATTTTTACCGTATATTTTAGTATTGTGTATGTATTTTTTAATTGAGGTAACGCTGGTTTGTAACATCATATAAACTTCATGTATACAATATTATGTTTCTAATCATATACACTCTATAGCATATTCACACCAAAAGCTTAGTTTCCATCCATCACCATACAGTTGACCCCTTTTACTCATTTAACTCCCCCCCGCTTCCCCTCTTGGAACCACTACTCTGTTCTCTGTATCTGTGTATTTGTTTTTGTTTGGTTTGGTTTGTTCATTTATTTAGTTAGTTTTTTAAAAAAATATTTCACATATGAGTGAAATCCCATGGTATTTGTCTTTCTCCATCTGACTTATTTCACTTAGCATAATACCCTCAAGGTCCATCCATGTTGTTGCAAATGGCAAGATTTCATCATTTTTTATGGCTGAGTGGTATTCCACTGCATATATATATACCACATCTTTATTCATCTGTTGATGGACACTTAGGTTGTTTCCATATCTTGGCTATTGTAGTGATGTAAATAATGCTGTGATGAAATAGAGGTGCATGTATTTATATATATTGGATATTAACCCCTTATCTGATATCTGACATATCTTCTCCCATTCAATAACTTGTCTTTTCATTTTCTTGATGGTTTCCTTTGCTGTGCAGAAGCTTTTTAGTTTGACGTAGTCACATTTGTCTATTTTTGCTTTTGTTTCCCTTGGCTGCAGAGACATACCCAGAAAGATATTCCTAAGACTGAAGTCAAAGAGCATACTGCCTATGTTTTCTTCTAGGAGTTTTATGGTTTCAGGTCTTACATTCTTTAGTATTATATATTAAACTCTGCAAGAGATTATTTTATGCAGGCATTGTTTGTTCAGCAATCTTTTTCTGTAGAGGGCCAGATGGTAATATTTTAGCTTCTGTGGGCCATATGGTCTCTGTTACAACTACTCAGCTCCGCTGTTGTAGTGCCAAAGCAGCCATAGGTAATATGTAATTGATTGTGCATGCCTATGTTCCAGTAAGACTTTATTTACAGAAACAGGGAGTGGACCAGATTTGGCTTGCAGACCTTAGTTTGCCAACTACTAATTTATTTATCTACATATTTACTACTTTATTTTTCTTCATTTCTTGTTACATCTCTGAGGTTCTTCTGGGTTCATTTTCAAGGCATGGATGTCTCCTCCTACCTCTGGTTTTCAACATTGCTCTGGAAGTTGTAGCCAGTGCAGTTAGGCAAGAGAAGGAAATAAAAGGCATACGATCAGAAAGGAGGAAATAAAACTGCCTCTATTTGTAGAGGATGTTATTGTCTGTGTATAAGTCCCAAGGAATGTACAAAATAACTTCTAGAACTAATAAGTGGGTTCAGCAAGTTTGCACGATAAGGATAAAACTATACAAATCAATTGTATTTCTATATATTAGCATTGAAATCACAATAACAGTTACAGTTGTTCAGAAAATAAAGTGTAAATCTAACAAAGCATGCACAGGACTTGTATCCTGAAACGTACACAGGGCTGATGATAGAAGTCAAAGAAGATCGAAATAAATAGAGAGACATGCCATGTTCACGGATTAGAAGACTCAATGTAGGAAGATGTCAGTTCTCCCCAAATTGATGTATAGGTTTAACATAATTCCTATAAAAATCCCAGCAAGTTTTTTTGTAGATACAGATATGGTTATTCTAAAATTTATATGGAATGGCAAAGGAACTAGAATAGCTAAAACAGTCTTGAAAAAGAAGAATAAAGTAGGAAGAATCAATCTGCCTGATATCAAGACTTATATAACTATGGTAATCAAGACTATGTGGTATTGGTGGCAGAATAGATACATAGATCAGTGAACAGAACAAAGAACCTAGGAATAGGCCCACAGAAATATACCCAATTGATTTTGACAAAAGTGTGAAAGTAATTAAATGGAGGAGGAAAGACTGCCTTTTCAAGAAATGGTGCTGGATCAATTGAACATCAGTAGGCAAAAAAAAAAAAAAAAAAAGAGAAAAAAGGAAAAAAAGAACCTCTATCTAAATCTCACACCTTATACAAAAAATAACTCAAAATGGATCACAAAGTTAAATGTAAGACTTAAAGCTATAGATTTTTCAAAATAAATAGAAAATATTCAGGACCTAGGACTAGGCAAAGAATTATTAGACTTGACACTGACAGTATGATCCATAAAAGAAAAAAACATGATAAAATTGATACCATCAAATCCATTTTACGCTGGTAAAGATCTTGTTAAGAGACAAGCTGCAGGGGAGACCTTCAAGATGGTGGAGGAGTAAGACGTGGAGCTTCCTGCCAACAAATACATCAGAAATACATCTTCATGTGGAACAACTCCTACAGAACACCTACTGAACGCTGGCAGAAGATCTCAGACCTCCCAAAAGGCAAGAAACTCCCCACGTACCGGGGTAGGGCAAAAAAGAATAAACAGAGACAAAAGAATAGGGCCGGGACCTGCACCAGTGGGGGGGAGCAGTGAAGGAGGAAAGGTTGCCACACACTAGAAGCCCCTTCGCGGGCAGAGGCTGCGGGTGGCGGAGAGGGAAGCTTTGGAGCCGCGGAGGAGAGCGCAGCAACAGGGTTGTGGAGGGCAAAGCGGAGAGATTGCTGCACAGACGATCGGTGCCGACCGGCACTCACCAACCCAAGAGGCTTGTCTGCTCACCTGCCGGGGTGGGCGGAGCTGGGAGCTGGGGCTCGGACTTCGGTCGGACCGCAGGGAGAGGACTGGGGTTGGCGGCGTGAACACAGCCTGCAGGGGGTTAGTGTGCCACGGCTAGCCGGGAGGGAGTCCGGGGACAAGTCTGGAGCTGCCGAAGAGACAAGAGACTTTTTCTTCTCTCTTTGTTTCCTGGTGCGCGAGGAGAGGGGATTAAGAGCGCTGCTTAAAGGAGCTCCAGAGACGGGCGCGAGCCATGGCTATCAGCGCGGACCCCAGAGACGGGCTTGAGACGCTAAGGCTGCTGCTGCTGCCACCAAGAAGCCTGTGTGCGAGCACAGGTCACTCTCCACACCTCCCCTCCTGGGAGCCTGTGCAGCCCGCCACTGCCAGGGTCCCGTGATCCAGGGACAACTTACCCGGGAGAACGCACGGCGTGCCTCAGGCTCGCCCTGCATCCGTACCCCTCCCTCCCCCCGGCCTGACTGAGCCAGAGCCCCCAAATCAGCTGCTCCTTTAACCCTGTCCTGTCTGAACGAAGAACAGACGCCCTCAGGCGACCTACACGCAGAGGCGGGGCCACATCCAAAGCTGAGCCCCTGGGAGCTGTGCGAATGAAGAAGAGAAAGGGAAATCTCTCCCAGCAGCCTCAGGAGCAGCAGATTAAATCTACACGATCAACTTCATGTACCCTGCATCTGTGGAATACCTGAATAGAGAACGAATCGTCCCAAAACTGAGGCGGTGGACTTTGGGAGCAACTGTAGACTTGGGGTTTGCTTTCTGCATCTAATTTGTTTCTGGTTTTATGTTTATCATAGTTTAGTATTTAGAGTTTATTATCATTGGTAGATTTGTTTATTGATTTAGTTGCTGTCTTCTTTTTTATATAGATATATATATGTTTTTTCCTTTTTCTCTTTTTGTGAGTGTGTATGTGTATGCTTCTTTGTGTGATTTTGTCTGTATAACTTTGCTTTCAGCATTTGTCCTAGGGTTCTGTCTGTCTTTTTTTTTCTTTTTTAAACTATAGTTTTTAGCAGTTGTTACCATTGGTGGATTTGTTTTTTGGTTTGGTTGCTCTCTTTTTTCTTTTTTTATTCTTTTTTTAAATTACTTTTTAATTTTTTATTTTTAATAATCTTTTTATTTTTTATTTTAATAACTTTCTTTTCTCTTCTTCCTCCCTCTCTCCCTCCCTCCCTCCCTCTCTCTCTCTCTCTCTCTCTCTCTCTCTCTTTCTCCCCCCCTTTCCTTCCTTCCTTCCTTCCTTCCTTCCTTCCTCCCTCCCTCCCTTCCTCCCTCCCTCCCTTCCTCCCTTCCTCCCTTCCTCCCTTCCTCCCTTCCTTCCTTTCTCCCTTTTCTTCTGAGCAGTGTGGCTGACAGGGTCTTGGTGCTCCGGCCAGGTGTCAGGCATGTGCCTCTGAGGTGGGAGAGCTGAGTTCAGGACATTGGTCCACCAGAGACCTCCCGGCTCCATATAATATCAAACAGCGAATGCTCTCCCAGAGATCTCCATCTCAGCACTAAGACCCAGATCCACTCAATGACCAGCAAGCTACAGTGCTGGACACCCTATGACAAACAACTAGCAAGACAGGAACACAACCCCACCCATTAGCAGAGAGGCTGCCTCAAATCATAATAAGGTCACAGGCACCCTAAAACACACTACTGGATATGGTCCTGACCACCAGAAAGACAAGATCCAGCCTCGTTCACCAGGACACGGGCACTAGTCCCCTCCACCAGGAAGCCTACACAACCCACTGAACCAACCTTAGCCACTTGGGGCAGACACCAAAAACAGTGGGAACTACGAACCAGCAGCCTGCGAAAAGGAGATCCCAAACACAGTATGTTAAGCAAAATGAGAAGACAGAGAAATACACAGCAGATGAAGGAGCAAGGTAAAAACCCACCAGAGCAAATGAATGAAGAGGAAATAGGCAGTGTACCTGAAAAAGAACTCAGAGTAACGATAGTAAAGATGATCCAAAATCTTGGAAATAGAATGGAGAAAATACAAGAAACGTTTAACAAGGACCTAGAAGAACTAAAGAGCAAACAAACAATGATGAACAACACAATAAATGAAATTAAAAATTTTCTAGAAGGAATCAATAGCAGAATATCTGAGGCAGAAGAATGGAGAAGTGACCTGGAAGATAAAATAGTGGAAATAAATACCACAGAGCAGAATAAGGAAAAAAGAATGAAAAGAATTGAGGACAGTCTCAGAGACCTCTGGGACAATATTAAACGCACCAACATTCGAATTATAGGGGTTCCAGAAGAAGAAGAGAAAAAGAAAGGGACTGAGAAAATATTTGAAGAGATTATAGTTGAAAACTTCCCTAATATGGGAAAGGAAATAGTTAATCAAGTCCAGGAAGCACAGAGAGTCCCATACAGGATAAATCCAAGGAGAAACACGCCAAGACACACATTAATCAAACTATCAAAAATTAAATACAAAGAAAAAATATTAAAAGCAGCAAGGGAAAAGCAACAAATAACATACAGGGGAATCCCCATAAGGTTAACAGCTGATCTTTCAGCAGAAACTCTGCAAGCCAGAAGGGAGTGGCAGGACATATTTAAAGTGATGAAAGGGAAAAACCTACAACCAAAATTACTCTACCCAGCAAAGATCTCATTCAGAATCCACGGAGAAATTAAAATCTTTACAGAGAAGTGAAAGCTCAGAGAATTCAGCACCACCAAATCAGGTTTACAAGAAATGCTAGAGGAACTTCTCTAGGCAGGAAACACAAGAGAAGGAAAAGAACTACAATAACACACCCCAAACCATTAAGAAAATGGTAATAGGAACATACATATTGATAATTACCTTAAATGTAAATGGATTAAATGCTCCCACCAGAAGACATAGACTGGCTGAATGGATACAAAAACGAGATCCATATATATGCTGTCTACAAGAAACCCACTTCAGACCTAGAGACACATACAGACTGAAAGTGAGGGGATGGAAAAAGATATTCCATGCAAATGGAAACCAAAAGAAAGCTGGAGTAGCACTGCTCATATCAGACAAAATAGACTTTAAAATAAAGACTGTAACAAGAGACAAAGAAGGACACTACATAATGATCAATGGATCAATCCAAGAAGAAGCTATAACAATTGTAAATATTTATGCACCCAACACAGGAGCACCTCAATACATAAGGCAAATGCTAATAGCGATGAAAGGGGAAATCGACAGTAATACAATTATAGTAGGGAACTTTAACACCCCACTTTCACCAATGGGCAGAGCATCCAAAATGAAAATAAATACGGCAACACAAGGTTTAAATGATACATTAAACAAGATGGACGTATTTGATATTTATAGGACATTCCATCCAAAAACAACAGAATACACTTTCTTCTCAAGTGCTCATGGAACATTCTCCAGGATGGATTGTATCTGGGCCACAAATGAAGCATTGGTAACTTTAAGAAAATTGAAATCCTATCAAGTATCTTTTCTGACCACAGTGATATGAGACTGGATATCAATTACAGGAAAAAATCTGAAAAAATACAAACACATGGAGGCTAAATAAGACACTACTAAGTAACCAAGAGATCACTGAAGAAATCAAAGTGGAAATTAAAAAATACGTGGAAACAAATAACAATGAAAAGACAACGACCCAAAACCTATGGGATGCAGCAAAAGCAGTTCTAAGAGGGAAGTTTATAGCAATATAATCCTACCAAAAGAAACAAGAAACATCTCAAATAAGCAACCTAACCTCACACCTAAAACAATTAGAGAAAGAAGAACAAAAAACCCCAAAAGTTAGCAGAAGGAATGAAATCATAAAGATCAGATCAGAAATAAATGAAAAAGAAGTGAAGGAAATGATAGCAAAGATCAATAAAACTAAAAGCTGGTTTTTTGAAAAGATAAACAAAATTGATAAACCATTAGCCAGACTCATCCAGAAAAAAAGGGGGAAGACTCAAATCAATAGAATTAGAAATGAAAAAGGAGAAGTTAAAACAGACGCTGCAGAAATACAAAGCATCCTAAAAGACTACTACAAGCAAATATATGTCAGTAAAGTGGACAACCTGGAAGAAGTGGACAAATTCTTAGAAAAGCACAACCTTCTGAGACTGAACCAGGAAGAAATAGAAAATATAAACAGACCAATCACAAGCACTGAAGTTGAAACTGTGATTAAAATCTTCCAACAAACAGAAGCCCACGACCAGATGGCTTCACAGGCGAATTCTATCAAACATTTAGAGAAGATCTAACACCTATCCTTCTCAAACTCTTCCAAAATATAGCAGAGGGAGGAACACTCCCAAACTCATTCTACGAGGCCACCATCAGCCTGATACCAAAACCGGACAAAGATGTCACAAAGAAAGAAAACTACAGGCCAATATCAGTGATGAACATAGATGCAAAAATCCTCAACAAAATACTAGCAAACAGAATCCAACAGCACATTAAAAGGATCGTACACCATGATCAAGTGGGGTTTATCCCAGGAATGCAGGGATTCTTCAATATACCGAAATCAATCAATGTGATAAACCATATTGATAAACTGAAGGAGAAAAACCATATGATCATCTCAGTAGACGCAGAAAAACCTTTTGACAAAATTCAACACCTATTTATGATAAAAACCCTCCAGACAGTAGGCATAGAGGGAATTTACCTCAACATAATAAAGGCCATATATGACAAACCCACAGCCAACATTGTTCTCAGTCTTGAAAAACTGAAACCATTTCCTCTAAGATCAGGAACAAGACAGCGTTGCCCACTCTCAGCAGTGTTATTCAACATAGTTTTGGAAGTTTTCGCCAGAGGAATCAGAGAAGAAATAGAAATAAGAGGAATCCGAGAAGACAAAGAAATAAGAGGAATCCAATTCGGAAAAGAAGTAAAGCTATCACTGTTTGCAAATGGCATGATACTATACATAGAGAATCCTAAAGATGCTACCAGAAAACTACTAGAGCTAATCAATGAATTTGGTAAAGTAGCAGGATACAAAATTAATGCACAGAAATCTCTGGCATTCCTATACACTAATGATGAAAACTCTGAAAGTGAAATTAAGGAAACACTCCCATTTACCATTGCAACAAAAAGAATGAAAAACCTAGGAATAAACCTACCTAAGGAGATAAAAGACCTGTATGCAGAAAACTGTCATAAGACACTGATGAAAGAAATTAAAGATGATACAAACAGATGGAGAGATAATCCATGTTCTTGGACTGGAATAATCAACATTGTGAAAATGACTATGTTACCCAAAGCAATCTACAGATTCAGTGCAGTCCCTATCAAGCTATCAATGGTATTTTTCACAGAACTAGAACAAAAAATTTCACAATTAGTATGGAAACACAAAAGACCCCGAATAGCCAAAGCAATCTTGAGAAAGAAGAACGGAGCTGGAGGAATCAGGCTCCCGGTCTTCAGACTATACTACAAAGCTACAGTAATCAAGACAGTTTGGTACTGGCACAGAAACAGAAATATAGGTCAGTGGAACTGGAATGAAAGCCCAGAGATAAACTCATGCACATATGGTCATCTTATTGTTGATAAAGGAGTCAAGAATATACAGTGGAGAAAAGACAGCCTCTTCAATAAGTGGTGCTGGGAAAACTGGACAGCTACATGTAAAAGAGTGAAATTAGAACACTCCCTAACACCATACACAAAAATAAACTCAAAATGGATTAAAGACCTAAATGTAAGGCCAGACACTGTAAAACTCTTAGAGGATAACACAGGCGGAATATTGTATGACATAAATCACAGCAAGATCCTTTTTGACCCACCTCCTAGAGAAATGGAAATAAAACCAAAAATAAACAAATGGGACCTAATGAAACTTAAAAGCTTTTGCACAGCGAAGGAAAACATAAGGAAGACGAAAAGACAACCCTGAGAATGGGAGAAAATATTTGCAAATGAAGCACCTGACAAAGGAGTACTCTTCAAAATTTACAAGCAGCTCACGTAGCTCAATATCAAAAAAACCAAACAACCCAATCCATATATGGGCAGAAGACCTGAATAGACATTTCTCCAAAGATGATATACAGACTGCCAACAAACGCATGAAAGGATGCTCGACATCACTAATCATTAGGGAAATGCAAATCAAAACTACAATGAGGTATCACCTCCCACCGGTCAGAATGGCCATCATCCAAAATCTACAAACAATAATTGCTGGAGTGTGTGGAGAAAGGGGAACCCTCCTGCACTGTTGGTGGGAATGTAATTTGATACAGCCACTATGGAGAACAGTATGGAGTTCCTTAAAAAGCTAAAAATAGAACTACCATACAACCGAGCAATCCCACTACTGGGCATATACCCTGAGAAAACCATAATTCAAAAAGAGTCATGTACCACAATGTTCATTGCAGCTCTGTTTCCAATAGCCAGGACATGGAAGCAACCTAAGTGTCCATTGACAGATGAATGGATAAAGAAGATGTGGCACATATATACAATGGAATATTACTCAACCATGAAAAGAAAGGAAATTGAGTTATTTGTAGTGAGGTGGAAATACCTAGAGTCTGTCATGCAGAGCGAAGTAAGTCAGAAAGAGGAAAACAAATACTGTATGCTAACACATATATATGGAATCTAAAAAAAAATGGTTCTGATGAACCTAGGGGCAGGACAGGAATAAAGACACCGACATAGAGAATGGACTTGCAGACACGGGGAGTCTCAAGGGTAAGGTGGGATGAAGTGAGAGAGTGGCATGGACATATATACAGTACCAAACGTAAAATAGATAGCTAGTGGGAAGCAGCCGCATAGCACAGAGAGATCAGCTCCGTGCTTTTGTGTCTAGGGAGGGTGGGAGGGAGACTCAAGAGGGAGGAGGTATGGGGATATATGTATATGTATAGCTGATTCACTTTGTTATAAAGCAGAAACTAACACATCATTGTAAAGCAATTATACTCCAATAAAGATGTTAAAAAAAAAAAGGAGAGAAGCTGCAGAGTGGGAGAAAATATTTGCAAAGCAAATGTCTGACAAAGGACTATCTGCAATATAGTAAAAATTCTCAAAACTTAACATTAAAAAAAGCAAACAGTCCAATTAGAAAATGGAAAAAAAAGAGAAAATGGCCAAAAGACATGAAGAAATATATCAGTGAAGAGGATATACAAATGACAAATAAGCACAGGAAAAGATGTTCAACATCATGAGCTATTGGAGAAATGCAAATTAAAGCCAAATGTGATATCACTACATACCTATCAGAGTAGGTGGATTAAACAATAGTGACCTCACTAAATGCTGCAGAGAAATGGGATCACTAATCCCTTGCTGATGGGAATGTACAGTGATACAGCCCCTCTGGAAAATAGTTTGACAGTTTCTTAAAAACACTAAATATGTAACTACCATATGGGACCCAGTAATTATACTCCTGGGCATTTATCCCAGAGAAATGAAGATTTATGTTCATACAAAGGCATGTACACAAATGTTTATAGCAGCTTCATTCCTAATAGCCCATAACTGTAAATGATACAGATGCCCTTCATTGGGTGAATGGTTAAACAAACTGGTACATCCGTATCATGAAATACTACTCAGCAGTATAAAGGAATGAACTACTGATGTACACAACAACCTGTATGGATCTCCAGAGATTTATGCTGAGTGAACAAAGACAGTCCTGAATGGTACATATTATGTGATTCCATTTATATAACTTTTTTTAAATGACAAAATTATAGACATGGACAACAGATTAGTGGTTCTCAGGGGTTGAGGGGGCAGGGGTGGGAAGGAAATGATTGGCTGTAAAAGGGTAGCATGAAGGTCCTTGTGGTGATGGCAGTGTTCTCTATGTTAACTGTGTCAAAGTCAGTAACCTGGTTTTGTTCTTTCATTATAGTTTTGTAAGATGTTACCGTTGTGGGGAACTGGGTAAAGGTTACACAGGGCCTCTGTGTATAATTTCTTACAACTGCATGTGAATCTATAATTATTTCAAAATAAAAATTTTAATTTAAAAGAAGTATTTTAGGAAAAAAATGATCTGAAAGGATCAGAGTCAGAAGAATCATAAATATTAAATAATGTAGCACTTTTGTATTTGGTGATGTTCTAAGGCCCTGGCCCAGTTTTGTTCTGAAATGGAGCCATGGAGGGATCCATGTGAGTCTCTGTACAGAGGTGTATGATTGACTTGTTTCCTCAAGTACTGCTAATTTGAGATGCTATTCAGTGTATGCCCTTTGAGTACCTTTTGCCTCTGGTTTTCTGTTGTACAGAAACTGGTTTTTTCATTTCAGTTCCAAGGTCATTTCCAACCACCATTAACTTTTATCATTTTGTTGCTGCAGTGGGTCCTCACCTAAGGACCAGAGTGTCTAGACACTGACTTGTTTTCCTGAGTGATTTTTCTCTTTGCCTATGTGATAGAGATTTCTTGCTGTTCCCTGATCCCTATCCCCTTCTTCTCTATGGTAGTAGAAACTCCATTTTTGAGGTGGGCACATGGCTGCCCAGAGTAGATGTTGCACTGCTCAGATTTCATTGTAGCTCAGTGTGGTTGTGTCACCAAGTACAAGCCTTATGTTTTGATTAAGCTGTACATTAAACAGAGCTATCATTTTGCTGTAACAAACACTTAGTGAATAGGTAAAATCAAATACTTTATATAAAAGCTGTGTGTTGTGGGTGGAATTGTGTCCCCGTAGAAAGATACGTTGAGGTCCTAACCCCCAGTACCTTGGAATGTGACCTGATTTGGAAGTAGGTCTTTGCAGATGTAATGAAGTTAAGATGAGATCATACTGGAGAAGGGTGGAATCCTAATTCACCCAGGAACAATGCCATGGGACGATGAAGATTGGAGTGATGTATTTACAAGCCAAGGAACCTCCTGGGGCTGCCAGAGGTTAGAAGAGAGGCATGGAACAGATTTTTCCTCAGAACCCTTGGAAGGAGCGAACCCTGCTGATGCCTTGATTTTGGACTTCCAGCCTCCAGAACTGTAAGGCAACAAATTTCTGTTGTTTTAAGCCACCGACTTTGTGGTATTTTGTCACAGCAGCCCTAGGAAAACCAGACACTGTTGTTTCAAAACTTCTTTTTGGTGTATTTAAGAAAAGTGGGTTGGGGACTTCCCTGGCAGTCCAATGGTTAGGACTCCATGCTTTCACTGTAGAGGGCCTGGGTTCAGTCCCAGGTCGGGGAACTAAGGTCCCACGTGCCGTGTGGCACAGCCAAAAAAAAAAGATAGCGTTGGGTATGCATAGGCTTCTTAATCTGAGTCCTGATATATTTGGACTGATTGTGCCTTCTTTTTTCTGGAAAATCTCACTGTAGCAAACACTGACATTCTTCATTGCTCCAAAGCCCTTCCATCTCCCTTACGTTTTTTTTTTTTTTTTTTTTGGCCGTGCTGCTCGGCATGTAGCATCTTACCCCCATAAGGGATCAAACTGCATGTCTGCTGCAGTGGGAGCGCAGGGTCTTAACCGCTGCACTGCCAGGGAACACCCATCTTGCTTACATTTTTATTGCTGATTTGATGTGCTTGAATGTCAGCCAAAGTCTAAGGTAAATGGGTTGATGTAAGGATTGGGTGGTTTCCATGGAGACTTCTTGCAGGAGTCCTCCCTTTCTCAGTTCAACAGTTGTCAGGGAAACATCTAATTTCAGTTTGTGGGTCTGACAATTTGAGTGGCTCTTGGAAAAGGATATAGTTAAATCTTTTCAAATAAATTCAGAGCTTTTTAAGATTCCCTTCAAGTTATAGTAAGTTTTTCTGTTACTTAGCCATATTAACTAGTCCTCTGCCTGAAGTGATGAAAGTACCGATTTGTTCATATGCAGAAAATGTTGATTTTGAGCTTTGCCAGGGAGGAAAGCTGAGGTTCAGAGAAAGAAAGGCCCAGAGCCAGAGATCTGGTTGTCTGATGCCACATGATTCTAGTCCATAATCTTCAGCATGCCCTACAGTAAGAGAGATCCAAGCAGCCTGCCCTGTACAAAACTGTTCACAGGCTGCAGAGTTGGCAGGCTCAGCACTGTGTGTTTATTGCTTCTAGTTAGGTATTGTTGAATCAGTGGCTGGCATTGGTGGTGGTCAAAGGGAATGGTTGTGAGAGCATAGATTCTAGATGTAAGCAGTTCTAATAAATCGGAATCCCTATTGTGACAGCTTCCCCATGGGGCTATGTACGAAACAGTCAGGTATGGTAGATTTCAAAATTCCCCCGATACTGTACAGCTCCTTTCATCAAGAGGTGGAGCCTGTGTCTCCATCCTTAGAGTCTTGGCTGGCCTTGTGACTTGGTTTGACCGTAGTATACAGTAGAAGAGACCTTGGGTAAGTTCTGAACCTAGGCCTGAAGAAGGATTTCAGCTTCAGTTCTTGCTCCTTTGGGAACTTTGCCACCATGTGAAAAAGCCCAGGCTCACCGGCTGGAGGATGAGAGGCCATGTGGAGGAGAATGGAGGCGCCCAGTCAGCCCAAGGCTAACTGCGGAAGTATAAGCGAGTCCCACCTGAGTTCAGCAGAGTCTGGCTTAGATCGGTATCATTGCTCAGCTGAGCTCAGCCCACATTGCTGATCCCCAGAACTATGAACTAAATAAATGTTGTTTTAAAGTTTTGGGGTGGTTTGTTTTGCAGCAGTAAATGATTGATACAGCCAGGTTTGGATGCTCTGGACCAATCAAGGCTTGCCTTTGACCTGTCCTCTGTAACACCCAGGATTCTTAGTAACACTGTCCCATTAGTAACAGAAATTACCTGTGGGTAATTTAGGCAGAAAGGGAGTTTATTGGTAGGATATTGGGTAGCTCAGTCTTTCTTCGGAAAACTGGAGAAACATCTTGAAAAATGCACAGCTAAGGGGCAACAGTGCCAGAACAACAGGCTCATTACAGCACAGAATTGGTCCAGTGAGGATGCTGGAACTGTAGCTACTGAATATTGGATGCCTCCAGCCACACCACACATTGCCTGCCCTGGGCGTCGGGCGTGAGGCTGGGCACCTTGCCGCCCCTGGGCACTGGGGTTGCTGCTGTTTCCAGAATACAATGGTCTACTATTCCTGCTGCCTCACATCACTCATTACTGATTCAAACACCTGTGTGTTGTATCTGGCCACGCTTAGGTGCTGTGCCCATACCCTGATTGAGAAGAAATCACGAAAGTGGGTATCTCACGTTTTTAGCTTATTGAGCTGGAGGCAGGTGGAAAATTTCATAAACGTTGGCAAGGGGTTCTGATGCTGGGCAGCAAAAGAAAAGTGGCAAATGTTAATCAGTTTCTGTTCTGTACTCTGGTTAGCTTAGCTGGTTACAACACAGTTAGGATGAAGTGTGCTTTGTGGTTCATTCGTTGGTTCATTTGAGAGAATATACTGAGTTCTGAGGCTGTACCCTTTACACCTGCTCCTTCTCTCACACATGTGTGTCCATGGCCATTTGGAAGGCCAGGGAATCGTGGGACCTAATTTGTATTATCTGTGGCTGCCAAGGTGCAGATAGTTTGTATCTTTCAGTTGGTAAGCCCGATTCCATTCACTGCCATAGTGTGCTACCTAAGAGGACTGAATGGATGGTGTCTTAGTGAACATAAGGGGTTGCCTATTCGCTCAGTGAATTTGGTTCACATGACATCTCTAATAGAAATTGTCGGCGGCAAGATCTTTCAGTTCAGGTGGTTTCTCATTTTCCAGAATTTCTCTAATAACCTTTCTAAACCCTGAAGTACTTATCTGAAAAACCATTCACGTAGGATTAGTTTAAATGTTAGAAATGAAACATAAAAGAGAAAAGTATACCGCCTGGAGGGTGGGTAGCGGGGGTTTGAGGAATGTTCATCCTTTTTCCTCAGACTTCTTGGATACACACACCCCAATCAGATTATGTCTTACTTAGCTCAGGCTGCTGTAACAAAATACCACAAACCGAGTGGCTTATAAGCAACAGAAATTTACTTCTCCCATTTCTAGAGGCTGGAAATCTGAGATCACGGTGCTAACATGGCTGGGTTCTGGTGATGGGCCTCTTCTGGGTTGCAGACTGCCGACTTCTGGCTGTGTCTTCACATGGTGGGGAGCAGAGAGAGGAAGCAAGCTCTCTTGTGACTCTGTAAGGTACAAATTCCATTCCTGAGGGCTCCACCTTCATGACCTCATCTCATCCTAATCACCTTTCTTTTTTTGCCGCGCGGCTTGTGGGATCTTAGTTCCTTGACCAGGGACCGAACTTCTGCCGCCTGCAGTTCAAGCGTGGAGTCTTAACCACTGGACCGCCAGGGAAGTCCCCTTAATCACCTTTCAAAGGCCCCATCTCCTAATATCGTCACATTGGCGGGTAGGGTTTTAACATACGAATTTGGGAGGTTCACAGACGTTCAGTCCATAACAACAGGTTAGAAACCCTTTGAGGGCAGGGACTCTTCTTTCTGCATCAATTATCTCTAAGTTGTCAAATCTTTAGGCATGACTTGTGAAAGTGGAGCGGACTTGGGAAAGAATACCTTGGGAGGAATCAGGACCTAGGTCTCAGCTCATCCATTGTGGTGGGGGCACCTGTTTAGGGGGACGGGTAGATTGTATCAGGTCAGGCAATGCAGTCTGTCTGGGCTGATGAATTAGTGTCTCCATGTGATTGAAGGGAGGACCCACCACTCCTGGGTCCTAGGGATGTCCCTCCTGGCAAGCACAGCTCATTGGCAGGAGATCTAAGAGCAGGGAAAGTTTGGGCATCAGGGAGGTGTCAGCAGGTAGCTGGGGGTGAGGTGCAGGAGAAGGACAGACAGGTGAGAGCAAGGCCAGGCCTTCAGCGATGGGTGTCTGTCATGCTAGAGAGGGAAGAGGATGGACTGTGTAGCTGGGGCATAGAAAGGGGATTTATTTGGTCATGGAAAGAGGTGGGTTTGGTCAATATAATGTAGCCACTGGGTCACAGTAGGAGCAATAGCATGATAGGCTTGGGGCTGGGTTCCAGCTAGGTGGGCTGAAGCCCCTTAAAGCCATCTGGATTTGCCATGATGATGCGGGGGACTGAGTGTGCTGGTTGTCACAAGGCCATGCTGGGTGGAGGAGAACTGTCTTGAACAGGGAGGGGCCGTCTCCAGCTTTGGTGCCCTGCAGTAGCCTGCTTTGATGGGGGTCAGCATCCTCAGAGAGGAGGTGAGTGGGGCGTTTGTTATTTTAACAGTTGGATAGGGTCTTCACTAGGAACTCGACAAAGAAACCCAATTAATGAAGTCAGGTTGCCTACCCCACCAGAAACTGCTGTGCCTGGTATAAGTTTAACTCTGCTGGAAGGTTCCAATCTGTCTGGGTTCATACTGGAGACTGAGAACTCTGGTGTGATCTGAGACTGAACTTGCACTTGTTCATTCCCTCTGAAGCATTTCAAGGATCTGTGTATAATAAACGGATGCTCCACTTACGTGAGATGTCCTGGCGTGCTCTGTTTGTCTCGCTAAGGCACTAGTTTCTTTATTCCTTTCTCTCTCATTTTTTTTGGCACTAGTTTCTTTAAAAATGAAATGTGTGTATGAGTGTGTGTGTGCGTGTGCGTGTGCGCACAAGTATGTATAAAATAAAAGATATAAAATATAGAATGGAGCGAAATCAACAAACTTATAAAAATACCAAATAACCTCAACCTGTAAGTTTATTTATGAAAAGCACTAAAAATGTCAGTAAACAAATTGAAAAGCGAACCCTTTGGCTGCTGAGGTAAGTCTGAGTTGCCAGAACCAGTAAAAGCTTTGTATGATCCTGGCAGCATGTGTGTTCACCTGAGGTTTTGCCGCCTCCAGCAGCATGAAATACTGTGATGTGCAGAGGCTAGAAACCTGGGCCACAATCCCCAAAGTTTCTTTTGTAATCTGACCTGTAATTTGCATTTTAATTCAGTTCTAGTGTTAAGACTGCTTTTTTGTGTGTGTATGTTTCCTTCATCTCATCAATTCCTGGTGTTTAAGAGAGTGCCTGGCGCACAGTCGGCCGTCAGTGAACATTAGTTCTTACTGGGGATTCTACTGTTCTCCTCCCCTAACCGTTCTCCTCCATCACAGTGACTCTCTTCTTGTGGTGGCGGGGGTGTTTCCTTTGTACCTCGGTGGTTCACCCCTGGTGCGCTCTTCCCCTCTCCTCCGCCTTGAGCTGTTAGATCCCGGTTTCTCCCTGGGCAGGTGCCAGCCCCGAGGAACTCCTGACCCTGATGAGGGTGCCCGCATGTGTGCAGCTGGCTTGGGCAGCTTCCAGAGCTGTGGCACTGGCTTGCCGAAGAAGGCCTAGATAACAAAAGTCATAATGAGAAATCATTGTTATCAAATCTCTTCACTACCTATAATCCTTCCTCATTCCAAAAGACGATCTAGGTACATGATGAAAAAAATCTGTAGAATCACTCTGTCAAACCTATATATGCCAGTCCACTGTGCAAAAACCAAAGAAGCTAGCCTGAGTGTTGAACGTCTTTGAATTCTTGTCTTTAAGAGCCGTATTAATATCATATTCGACTCCTTAGCATATTTTTGTCATTTTTTTTTTTTTTTTTTGCGGTACGCGAGCCTCTCACTGTTGTGGCCTCTCCCATTGCGGAGCACAGGCTCCGGACGTGCAGGCTCAGCGGCCATGGCTCACGGGCCCAGCCGCTCCGCGGCATGTGGGGTCTTCCCAGACCGGGGCACGAACCCGTGTCCCCTGCATCGGCAGGCGGACTCTAGACCACTGCGCCACCAGGGAAGCCCCATATTTTTTTCTTTTAATACAAAAATGTTCCTTCTCCCTCCCCTGTCTCCCCGCCCCCCCAGACAAACCAAACCAAACCAAACCAAAACAAAACAGAGTACATTCAAAGCCCTGGAAGATATGTTGTACAGTTGGCCCTTGAACAACATGGAGATTAGGGGCGCTGATCCTCCGAAGTCGAAAATCCACATGTAACTTGGAGTATGCCCTCCATGTATGTGGTTCCTCCACATCTGTGGATTCAACCAGCTGCAGCTCGTGTAGTATTTACTATTGAAAAAAAATCCACGTTATAAGTGGACCTGTGCAGTTCAAACCTGTGTTCAAGGGTCAACTGTGTTTCTCTTTGCCTTTGCTTTCTTGACATTTGGTGATTACAAAATGATTTACCTGAGCTCACATCAGGTTCTTGCTATCCTTTAAAACTTAAAAACTTTTTTGGGGAATAGGTTGATATATTCACCTATAAGTCACAATTCAGAGGTACAAAGCAACATGCATAGGGGTTCTATTAGTGAGTGAAGAGTTAAGTCAAAGTAGGCATATTTAATTCATTCCGTAAGCCTTCCTAATGAGAAATCAGTGGGATGTGTGCTGTGGGGAATGCAAGGATGGTTTTGAAAAAGAAATCCAGGACTTGCCCTCAAGAGACTTATAGCCTTGTTTTAGGGGGATGTAGCAGGTATCCTCAGAACCATAATACAAGTAAGTGCCAGAGGGAGAGGTTCAAACCATAGTTTTAGCTTTCACCCATACAATTCCTTTTTTTAGAATTTTTGGATCTAGAGAAAGCTTTGTGTTCTATATAGTCTGACTGCTTCATTCCAGTAGATGACATGGAAGACCGAGGGAGGTCAGGTGCCTTCTTCATGGTCACCCAGCTAGATAGAGCTACCTTTGACAAAGATGACTAGTTTTTATAAAGCAAGCTGCTATTAAAAAATACCTTGAGAGGGCTTCCCTGGTGGTGCAGTGGTTGAGAGTCCGCCTGCTGATGCAGGGGACATGGGTTCATGTCCCGGTCCGGGAAGATCCCACATGCTGCGGAGCAGCTAGGCCCGTGAGCCATGGCCACTGTGGCTGCACGTCCGGAGCCTGTGCTCCGCAACGGGAGAGGCCACAACAGTGAGAGGCCCGCGTACCGCAAAAAAAACCACAAAAAACCTTGAGACAAATGACAATGAAAACACAACTGTACAAAATCTATGGGATGCAGCAAAAGCAGTCCTAAGAGGGAACTTCATAGCGACACAGACCTTCCTCAGAGAGACAAGAAAAATCTCAAATAAACAACCTAACCTACCACCTAAAAGAATTAGAAAAAGAACAACAAACAAAACCTGAAGTCAGAAGGAGGGAAATAATAAGGATCAGAGAAGAAATAAATAAAATAGAGATCAAAAAAATGATAAAGCAAGCTGCTGCCTTGTCCTATGTTGACAACTTAGAGGAAACAGCACTTTGTGTGTGTGAACTCTGGGCTTGGTGAGGGAGGACTTTTGCAGCTTTCTCCAGGTGGGCACTTTGTTTTGAAATCGCCCTTCGAGCAGGTGACAGGTGAATGGTTTTGGGGTATGTCTATACTAGTTCTTGCTGACGTGGGTTTAGTCTCTTTTTAAAAAAAATTATTAATTTATTTTAATTTATTTTATTTTTGGCTGCGTTGGATGTTCATTGCTGTATGCAGGCTTTCTCTAGTTGAGGCAAGCAGGGGCTAATCTTCGTTGCTGTGTGTGGGCTTCTCATTGCGGTGGCTTCTCTTGTTGCGGAGCACGGGCTCTAGGTGCCCTGTCTCAGTACTTGCAGCTCACGGGCTCAAGAGCGCAGGCTGAGTAGTTGTGGCACATGGGCTTAGTTGCTTTGCAGCATGTGGGATCTTCCTGGACCAGGGCTCAAACCTGTGTCCGCTGCGTTGGCAGGTGGATTCTTAACCACTGTACCACCAGGGAAGTCCAGGCTTTGTCTCTTTCTCTTTACAACTTTTCTGAATTCATTTTTAAAAATAGATCATACATTCACATGATTCAAAATTCAAAAGGTACAAAATGAAATACAGTAAACTCTTCCCTACCCCTGTACCCTAGCCAACCTATTCCCTTCCCTGGAAGCAGCTGCAGCCAAGCTTGTTAGCTTCAATTTCCAGAGATAGTATATGAATATATAAGTCAATGCATCTAGATTCAACCCCTTTAAAAAAAAATACCTGCCATGCCCTATTGTGCATCTTGCTTTTTTCTTTTCAGCAGTTTAACCTAACGATCTTTCCATATGAGTGCACAAAGAGCTTCCTCATTCTTTTTTATTTGGTGGCTTTTGTGGCAAACAACTGAATCCACTCCAGATGGTTAAGTCAAAAAGGTATTAGGATTTTTAGGTAACTCATGGAATCGTTTGGAGGTCTGGAAGAAGAGGGCGCATCTAACTTTCCAGAAACAATGGCCAAGCCGTGCGTAGTTCTAGTATTCGGTTGGAGCCACCCATGCTCCTGCCTGTACTGAGCAGCAGGCAGCAGGGATTTGACTGGACTGCAGTTGCTTCCACCGTCATCCTGAGCCAGGAAGGCAGCTTCCCCTGCAAAAGTAGAAGCTCTGAGCAGAGTCTCTTGTCTTACACTTCTTACTTCTCAAGCAAAGTCTTGTGTGGATATTCCCATCAATGGAGACCTGGTCACATGTTTGCAGTTTAGCTGCAAAGGAGCCTAGGAATTGGGTTCTCAGCTTTCAAGCTGGGATGTGAGATTTGTAATATGAGAAATTTCTCAGTAGAGAAAGGCTTTTTAAGAGATGATGGGCAATCACAGATATGACAGATCTCTACCAGAGCTGCCTAGAATTCTGTTGTGTGAATGAACCACGATTGATTAATATTTTAGATGATGGACCTCTAGGTGTTTTCAAATCTGTATCTTAGATGATACATATTGAATGAACTTGTACGTATGTCATTTTGCTTGTATAAAGTGGAATGTAAATTCCTAGAGGTAGAATCGCTAGGTCCAAAGTTTGATTATAATTATTATTTTTTATTGTAATTTTTATGGATGTTGCCAAATGGTCTCTATACTGTTCTGTGCTTCCATTGGCAGTGTGTAAGTTCCTAGTTTTTTGCCCAGAGTCTTTTCCCTGTTCAGATTCCATGTGAGCCAGAGTGGCAGGTTGGGTCTTCCCTACTGCTGGGGTGAGTTTTGGCCTTGGGCCACAAATGTTGACAAGCTGGATCTGGGGTCATAACCTCTGCCATTCATTCATTCATTCATCTATCAATTAATTATCTTGGCTGGATTCGGTCTGCAATTTAGTATAGGCTCTCTGGTCCTAAATTAAATGGCATCTTGGGGGATCTGAAAGATAATGGAGCTTCCAAAATTGATTTGCAACTTGGGAGTAGCTTACATGTTGGGAGATCTTGGATCATTATGTGTTGACAGATGCATAGGGATGTTTTCAAAGAATGGTTATGAAGATTTATAACACCTTCTTTTAAAACTAAAAAGCAAATAAGTGAAATAAGACAGATGAAGACAAATACTGCATGGTATCATTTATATATGGAATCTAAAAAAAGAAAAAAATATGTTGAGCTTATAGAAACAGAATGGAATGGTGGTTGCCAGGGGTTGTGGGGTACAGGAAATAGGGAGAGTCACTGGTGAAAGGGTACAAACTTTCAGCTCTAAGATGAATAAGATACGAGATTCTGCTGTATAACATGGTGATTGTAGTTGATAGTGGTATTGTGTAAGTGAAATTTGTTTAGAGAGTAGAACTTAAGTGTTCTTACACACACAAAAAAGGTAAATATGAGAGGTGATGAATGTGTCAATTAACTCGATGGTAGGAATCCTTTCACAGTCTATACGTACATTAAGTCATCACACTGTACACTTTACATATGTGGCAATTTTATTTGTCAATTATGCTACCTCAATAAGGCTGAGAGAAGCAAAATATCATTTTTAGCATGTGAATTATTGCATAGATTTTGCTCATATCTGAAATATGGCTCTAGTTGGTTGTTGTGGAAGTTTACAGTAATGTAGGAAGCCTTAGTGCAAAAACTCCTGAAAAATTTAAACAAATGTATATAAATGGGTGGAAAATGGGTGGGGATACATGTGTGTTCTTTTCTTCTACTGGAAATGTTCACTCTTTAAGTTGGAATTTACTTAGTGTGGCTGATTAGTTTAGGAAAATACCTTTCTGCCCGGCTTTGAGCGTATCTGCAGGATGTCATGCCTCTGGGAGGCAGTGTCTTATCAGGGCTTGCTAACCCTTTCTGTAAAGGGCCCGGTAGTAAATATTAGGCTTTGCGGGCCAAGAGGCAAAATTGAGGATATTGTATAGGTACTTATATGACAAGAGAGAAAGCAAACTTCCACAAAGTTTTTATTGACAAAATTCAAAATATGATAATTGAGTACAAGTGTTTTTTTGCGGGGATGGGGGATTAATACAGATCTACTAGTAAGAAGCATGGAATTCTTGTTTTGGGGATAACATTTTACCTCATAGAATTCAAAGTTAGTGTTCCCTATCATCAAATTGACTGCAAATGTTCATCTGTAAAAACCATTCTCAGCACATACAAGACCAGGCAGTGGGCCAGATTTGGCTTGTGAACATCAGTTTTCCAACCCCTGATGTAATGGAAAAACCTTTACATTTGGACCCAGGCCCATGTAGGTCTGAGTACTGGCTCTGAACCTGTGACCTTGAACATCTCACTGAACTTTCTGAGTTGTGGCATTTATTTGTGCATAAACTGGAGGTAAGGATAGCCACCTCATGGAATAAATATCGTCCCCATGTTTGTTACGATTTTTGTGTTAAGATTCCAGTTCTGTAGATGCTGATGTAATTTAGCTAGACTTACTTGCAATTAGTATTGGGCAGAGTCAAAAGCTGATTTGTCAGGGGATAGAATTTTCAAATGGTCTCAATGTACTATGTGAAAATATGTTTTTGCAGTGGAGAGATCTAGCAGTCACCCTCTTAACCAAATGGCCAAGCTTGGCAATTAGTGGTGGGATGTTCTGAAAGTATGTACCCCTCACTGTTGTGTACCTCTTACTGTATCACAGTACCACCTGTGTGGTGTTCTTGCCAGAAATGTTTGACTTGAATGTTATCCCAAGGAAACAGAAATCCAAAATGTGGAACATTCTGCAGGACAACTGGCCTGAACTCTTGAAAGGATTCAGTGTCAGTGAAGAACGGAGGTGGGATTGTTTTAGATTAGGGAAAGACAGAGGAGACATAAGATAAAAATGTAATGCACAAACATTGATTAAATCCTGGATGGGAGAGGGGAAATTCAGTTCTATAGGCCATTTTTAAGACGATTGAGGACATGAGAGTATGGACCATATGTTGTGTGATAATATTAATGTTGACTCCCTCAGATGTGGTGATGATGGGGGGATAGTGTAGGAGAATAGTCCTGTTTTGGTAGGTGAATAGTAAACTATTTAGAGGTGGGGGAGGGAGGAAAAAGAGGCAGGGAGGAAAAGGGAGTTGGAGGAGGATGAGAGAGAGAGAAAAGAGTAAGTCGTTTCGTTCAGCACGGCTTACTTCCTGTCTTGGCACTGAGTGTGGTACTTTCAGTGGGGAGGTGCCCAGGATACTTTAATAAGTACTTTCAGGTATTAGTGGGCTTCCGTGTCTGAAATCACACGTGAGCCCTGAATGTCTGTTTTCTCTTTAACGGGGTGGGGCTTTGGCTTAGGCATGTGCTGGGGCGCCTCATGTTGGGTGATCAGATCTGGGGGTTCGTATTTTCTCGGGTGGCTCACCCAGGTCCCTCTGGACTGAAAGTCCCTCTTGATATTTAGAACGTTTACATGAGTGGGAAAGGAAAACCCAGGACAGTGGACCTCACTCTTCAGCTCTTTCCCGAGAGGCTGAGGTACAACTTTTACACATGTACTTCAAATCCTCTTTATTTCTGTTTTCGAGGGGGCCTGTATGGAGGCTGGCATCTCCTGGGGGTATGCTAAGCAAAGGAGGCTGGAGGCAGAAGGCCGTGATGCATCTTTAGCACACTGAGTGGCTGGAGAACCACTGAGGTGTTCTAGATGGCGAGGCCAAGGGCCAGGGGTAGAGGCCGAGGGCCGGGGTAGAGGCCCAGGGCCAAGGGTAGGGGCCGAGGGCCAGGGGAAGGGGCCGAGGGCCAGGGGAAGGGGCCGAGGGCCAGGGGTAGGGGGCCGAGGGCCAGGGGTAGGGGCCGAGGGCCAGGGCAAGGGTCTGCGGGCCAGGGGTAGGGGCCGAGGGCCAGGGGAAGGGGCCGAGGGCCAGGGGTGGGGGCCAAGGGCCAGGGCAAGGGTCTGCGGGCCAGGGGTAGGGGCCGAGGGCCAGGGGAAGGGGCCGAGGGCCAGGGGAAGGGGCGGAGGGCCAGGGGTAGGGGTCAAGGGCCAGGGGAAGGGGCTGAAGGTCAAGGGAAGGGGCGGAGGGCCAGGGGAAGGGGCCAAGGGTCAGGGGAAGGGGCCGAGGGTCAGGGGAAGGGGCTGAGGGTCAGGGGAAGGGGCTGAGGGCCAGGGCAGAGCATGGTGTAGTCTCATCCTCATTCTCTGACCCTGCCTGGTCCCTCCTAGCTGACTGAGCAGGGAGGGGACAGAGCAGCTAATACGCTGTTATATTCCTGCAGGAGCTCTTCAGCCTCTATGGTGTGAGATGACTAAAGCCCATTTAGCAGTCACTTGTAAAAGTAATTACAAGATGAGAGAAAGAAGAGCATTCTGGGACTATGGGCTGTGAAAGCCAATTAATTCAACAAACATTCGTTGAGCAACCGACTATGTAGGAAGCATCGTAAAGTATTAGTCCTGGGGGATACAAATGATAAAGATATACTCTTGCCTTGTGCTGGGCACTTGAGGGGTATGGGAAAGAGATGCGGTACAGGGGAGACAATGACCAGAATAGTGATTTTGCTCTATTAAAAGGCTAGTGATGTGACAGAAAAGTAGTGAGAAGGACTATGGGAATACAGAATGGAATTGACTGTGGTTTCAAAGATAAGGTTGGTCTTGAGGTGATTTGAAGAAAGAGTCTGGTGGGTAAAGATGTGGGGAAGGGGGACTTTCCTGGTGGTCCAGTGGGTAAGACTCTGCACTCCCAATGGAGGGGGCCTGGGTTTGATCCTTGGTCGGGGAACTAGATCCCACATGCGTGCCGCAACTAAGAGTCTGCATGCTGCAACTAAGAAGTCCGCATGCCACAACTCAGAAGTCCACATGCCGCAACGAACATCACATGTGCCGTAACTAAGACCCAGCGCAGCCGGAAGGAAGGAAGAAAGGGAGGGAGGAAAGAAAAGAAAGAAAGGAAAGAAACATTTAAAAACAAACAAACAAAAAAGAAGTGGGGAGACATCCAGCTTCCAGGTGAGAGACATGCCAGGTGCTGAGAGGCCTGCATGGCTGTCCTGTGTTGAGAGGCCGGTTGGCATCTGGAGTGGCTGAAGCCTTGGATGCAGGAAGGGGAGGAGACAAGCTTGTTGGCAAGGTAGTTTGGGCCAGACGAGAGGGCTCAAAACCATGCTCAGGGCTCTGGGTTTTACAAGAAAGGGCACGAGGAGCCCCGGAAGCCTGCTTGAGTTGGGGGGGGGCGGTCTTGTTTTAATAAGATATCTTGGAGGGAATGTGGAGTATGGTGTGTGAGGTCTCAGGAGTCTGGGGGCCGGACTTGAAGGAGTAGGTTTGTGAGCAGAGACTATGAACTTGGGGAGCTGTGGTGGAGGGAGAATAGAAAATAGGGGTCCACTAATGTTCTTGGAGAATTCTTCCAACCCCTCACGCCAGGACGTTGAATTTTTAAATCTCTCTGAGGAAGTCTTTAAAAATACTTGAAGGAGGAAGCTTATTCAAACCTTTGAACAGTTTTGAAAATTTATTACATTTCAGCTCGGAAGGAAAGTATTATTTCAGGCAAACTGGAACGGGTGTGGACTGATTACTCAGCACAGCCACTTAATCTTTCAGAATTAGGTAGGAGGGAAGCTATTTTAGTGGCCTTCCATCTTCTTCCAGAACTTGGTCCAGGTTCCTCCCAAATGGTCAGTGAATTTTTCTGATGCGTGTCCAGCACCCCGACGGTTGAGCGTACATCTGTAGGCTGTGAGGAAGTTGATTTCATCCATTCCTTTTTTTTTCATCCCATCTCTTGCCTTCCACCTGAGAAAACAAACATGAGTCCATAGGTTCTTGTTATGTGTTAGAACTCTGCACAATGTGTAACCTAAGATGGGTCCCGCTGAGAGGGTTGCAGGTTTGGAGTTTAGACTAAAGAAGAGGAGTGGAGTCTTTTCATTTTTTCTTTATTTTGAGAAAATCTTGGCAACTGGGACTGTTTGAAGGAGCAGTTACATAAAATATCTCCTGCTAGTTGAGTATCTGGGATAAAGCACCACAATTTTTTCTTTAGATTGCATTAAAACGTTTCTACCCACAATTTAGAACTTTTCCACGGAGAATTTAGATTTAGAACATTTTGAACCTCAATAAAGAAAAAAAACTTACAGAATTAACCTGCAGTTTGGACTGAGAAGTCTCAAGCTTACGAGATTCCATATGTAAGTTCCAAAGGCCTATAATTTATCATCCTTGCGGCTTGACTATTTCAGAAAGTTCTTGGCATGTCTCATGGAGGTTTGGTGTACAAAGAGCAAGAAGAGTGGCCTATGGGCTTACCTCACTTATGTGTGTATATTCTACATTGGCTACAAAGCAGTGATTCTACTGGTATATGGGAGCAAAGGACAGATTCCAAGGTAAATGAGGCGGTTTACTAATGCCAGATTTGGGTGTTAGTCTTGAAGTACCACAGTGAATATTTTAGCAGCAATTTCAGTTACCTTTAGTTAAGAGCTTTTCTAGTTCTGTGTGATAGTTGTGCTAAAGGAAGGTTACCTTGATAATAAATTGACACTGACTGAAATATAGTTGTTAAGTTGTTCACGTGGCAAGGATTACAGTTTCTTAATATTAGGAATTACTCTGCAAGACATCTATATTGATGATGTTAGTTTTTTTCCATGTATAGGCAATCCTGTATCCGAAGATGTGTAATTTATTTATTCACAGTAAGGAATGTATTATAAAACACAATTACTTGAGCTTCCCTGGTGGCACAGTGGTTAAGAATCCGCCTGCCAATGCAGGGGACATGGGTTCGAGCCCTGGCCCGGGAAGATCCCACATGCCACGGAGCAACTAAGCCTGTGTGCCACAACTACTGAGCCTGCGCTCTAGAGCCCGCAGGCCACAACTACTGAAGCCTGCACACCTAGAGCCTGTGCTGCGCAACAAGAGAAGCGATGACAGTGAGAACCCCGCGCACTGCAACGAAGAGTAGCCTCCGCTCGCGGCTACTAGAGAAAGCCCGCACACAGCAACGAAGACCCAATGCAGCCAGAAAAACAAACAAACAAACAAACAAACAACTCAGTTACTTTTTATTTGTGAGGGTTGCTTCATTCACTTGATGGAGAATTTTTTGGACTGTATACTGTATGCCTATCCTTGCGCTAGGAGATAAATAGAAATTAACCATTGCCCTTGGAGAGAAGACATTTTAATGGGAGGCAGAGATAAACAGATAATTATAATATTTGATAAGTGCTGAAATAGACATTGAAAAGCTTGAATATGGAGAATTTCTAAATGTATACAAACATACACAGTAGGAGGATGAGCCCTCACAAACCCGTCACCCAACTTCAGGCATTTTCAACTCTCAGTAATGCTTGTTTCACCCATACTCTCCAGTTACTCCCTTTCCTCCTTTTATTTTGGAGCAAATCCAAGACAATAAGGTATCATGTGATAGACATTTATAGACATTTGAATAGTCAGAGAGTACACTGGGAAAAGAGACTATACCTGGTGAGTTGAGAAGGAGCTACAGAGCAGTAACATTTGAGTTTAATCTAGTGGGGAGTGAGGATGTTCTAGGTCGAGGTGAATGGAATGGAACCAACAATTATTGAACACCGTTAAGCATCATATCAGGTTCATTTAGTACATTATTTAATTTTTTCCCTCATAGTCTTATGGGAGAGACAATATCTCTATTTTATCAATATATACGAGGAAACTAGATTTCAGCCTGACCAACCTTGACTTCAAGGCTGTTTAGTTTCCCATCTTCTGCACCGTGTACCTTAGGCACAGAAATGTAGAAGATCAGGATGTGCTTGGGAAAGCAGGAGAAGCTGAATGCAGCTACAGAATTGTGTGCATGTGTGTGTCCAGAGATGAAACTAGAGAAGCTGCTCAGGGCCAGGTTGTGAAGGAAGTTTAATGCTGCACTAAGAAGATAGGATTTTGTCCTGAGGTGGTGGGTATCCAGGCTGAGATGCCTTTAAGCATGAGAACAGTATTGTTAGCTTTTAAAAGGCAGATATGCAGGCACTATGGAGGATGAACTGGAGTTGGAAGATGAGCTGAGGAGAGACTGGTTCGAGAAAATTATTTGTTCAACCACTATTTATTAAGCATAATCAACGTGGCAGGGAAAGGAACTGGTGAGCAAGACACACATCTCCCTATTTCATGGAGCTTAGCCTAGTAGAGAATCAGTTACGTGCAAATGGCCTATTGTGATGTGATTTTATAATAAGAAATATATATTTGGTCTTCAACCCAGTTCCTGGCACAGAGCTTCAAAAACCCTTGGGATTTCCTGTGATAAGAGCAATAAAAGTGTCTTTTATGTTAACGAGGTGACTTTTGGAAAAGTCCCTAGGTAACAAGGTTGGAAGCTGCTTCCAGGGAACCAGATGGCTAGAGGGTTGGAACTTTCAGTACTCCCCCGCAATCCCCACTGAAACTGGAAACCATACAGATGTCCAGTGGCCGGGGATAAATAATACTGAGTGACAACAAAAATGAGTGAACCACAGTTTCACTCAACAACTTGGAAGAATGTCACAAACAAGTTTAGAAACAAGCAAGACTAACCTGTAGTATTAGAAGTTAGGAAAATGACGGGTGGGTAGTGACTGAAAGGAGCTTCGAAGGGGGGCTTCTAGAGGCTTGTAAGTTTGGATTTCTTTCATTTTTTTAAAAAAATTATTTATTTGGCTGCGCCGGGTCCTAGCTGGGGCATGCGGGATCTTCGTTGAGGCACGTGGGATCTAGTTCCCTGACCTGGGATTAAACCCAGGCCCGCTGCATTGGGAGCGTGAAGTCTTAACCACTGGACCACCAGCGAAGTCCCTGTTTCTTGATCTGGGTGCTCGTTATGTAGTTGTATTCAATTTGTGAAAACGCATCTAACTACATACTATACACTTATTTGTATGCTTTTCTGTTTGTATATTATGCTTTTCTATAGGAATATACTTCAATAAAAAGCTAAATATATAAATTATTGGAAAAAAGTTTAAGTTTCAAGAGCAACATTTCTTCTAGAAACAAATTCTGATAATAAGTATTGATGCCTCCTTGTACACCTGAGGAAAACTGACACACTATTATATGAAAGTCACACTTTAAAAGAGAAACCTGTCCCTGTACAGTAATTTGTGTGAATTCTATTAAAAAATAAAATATGTCACGATGGCCAGGTGAGATATTAGGAAGGATTAAGGCAAGGCAAAGGAGAAGATAGCCTTGATTTGGCAGATGGTTCTGTGATAGATGTGAATGTGGTTAGCATCGAAGATAAGTTTCTGATTTGGGATATGGAATTGTTGATGCCAGCAACTGAGGCGAGGGCTGCTGGAAGATCTGTAGGTTCAAGGATATGTGGGGAAGGGCAAATGAGTAGGGCTTATTTAATTTATGTTATGTCTGAGATGGCTTAGGGTATCCACGTAGAGTTGTCCAGTAGGGTTTTGGAAAAGTGCATGAAGTATCTGAGTTGTTGGGTTTGGAGAGAGCGGTTTGGTGATCATTAGCATTTGGATTGTCACCCATGCCTGGGCCACACCACTGACCAATTAAAGCAGAATCTTTGGGGGTGGAGGCTAGGTCTCTATTTTTCAAAAGCTCCTCGGGTTATTCTAATATGCAGCTAGAATGGGAACAAAATAAACAAGTAGACCAAAAAATTAGACAATGGCATGTTTATTGAATGGACACTGTTGTGGGCACTACTACTTTAGCCTTCATGAGGTAAGTACCTGTTTACACTTAAGGGGAGACTGAGGCACGAGAGTATTAAATGTGGTAAGTATCTCCCATTGATACATTTTATTATCCATGACAGGTTTCCTGTTTATGATAACCATTTTTAGTGGGTTTAAGGCCTGTTCTATAAGCATTTGTGGAATTCTTCCTTTCTTCTTCCAACTCTTCTTTAAAGTAAAATAAAACTTACCAGGTATCTTAGTGGTTTTTTTTCTTTTTTAATGAGAAAAAAATTCAGAGTGACCTTAGGTTATACAGGTAGCCGGTTGGTGCTAGGGCCAGGATTCACACCTAAGTCATTTACTCCAAGAACTGTTCTCTTTACCATAACACCCTATTGCTTCTCCACTCAAGAATGAATCCGGGAGGGTTGAGACTTTGGAATGACAGTGTGAGAAACTCAGCAGATCCTCTTTCCAGTGAAAGAGCCTCTTAACTGGTAAAAATTGTAAAGGATAATCATTTAAAGTCTCTGGAAATTGACCTGAAGACATACAGCAAACGTAGAAACATTTATTCAAGAAAATCTCCTAAATCTTAGTAAGAACAGTGAGCCAGCAGCCTCTGAGCCACGACCTCTTCCTCTCCCCACCCCCACCAGTTCCACATGGTGGAGGCTCTGTTTTCCGTGGGTCTAGCTGAGAAGACAGGACTCACTCCCCCCAACCCCAGCTCATAGTCTAGGGCTAGGAGAGGTGGACTGTGGGCTACTGGAAGTACCAGAAGTACCAACAGGAGAAAGAGAGAGAGGGCCAGAAAAATATTTGAAGAAATAATAGTGAAAAACTACCCGAGTTTGATGACAAACAGTAGTCTTCACATCCAAGAAGCCCAGCTCTGTCCTGACTCCTTCTGTGGCTGCCAGTCTCGCTGTGACTGCAGGCAGGGGATGCCTGCAATACAGTGAAAATACCTGGAATGCGGGTGGGAGAGAATGGAAGTAAGGCCACTTAAAATGCCACAAAGCTTGCTGTTTTTCCTGAGATTCAGCTGTTTTTCTTGAATAAACACTCCCCGCATTGCTGCAGACTTTTGGTTAATTTCCAGAGTTGTGTCCATTTTTGTTGGTTTCTCATTGCTCTGATGGAGGAGAGAATTTTTGGAGACCCTTATTCTGCTATTTTTTGTTGACATCCCAGTTGAATTTTAATAGGAATTTTCTTCAGATTACTTAGTGTCTGTTTATAGTTTGTTCTGAAAGTGTTTGTTAGGTTAATTATTGGAAGTCTAAAACTCTATCCATAGGACCAACTAAGAATAATAATAAAAAATGCACAGTGTATCTTTATAGCAGAATATTATGCAGTTGTTAAAATAAAGTGGTAATTTTAACTGCGCGCTAGAGAAAAATATTCAGGGGATGATGCTAAATGAAAAGCAAGTTGCAAAATAGTATGTGGTATTCTATTTTCATAAAGTTTGAATAAGCAACAAGAAAAACAGGTGTGTGCTATATATATATGCTGAGAACATTTCTAGGAGAAATGAAAATGTTTTCCTTTGGGGCACCAAAGGGAGTGGGGGTGCTTGTTACTTCTTCACCCCCACTTACTATTATTTGAACTTTTGAGTATCTGTTACTTTGAAGTAACTTTAAAGAAGTCATTGAAGGGACTTCCCTGGTGGTGCGGTGGTTAAGAATCCGCCTGCCAGTGCAGGGGACATGGGTTCAAGCCCTGATGCCATATGCCGCGGAGCAACTAAGCCCATGCACCACAACTACTGAGCCTGTGCTCTAGAGCCTGTGAGCCACAACTACTGAAGCCCATGCGCCTAGAGCCCGTGCTCCGCAACGAGAAGCCACCGCCAGGAGAAGACCGCGCACCGCAACGAAGAGTAGCCCCCACTCACTGCAACTAGAGAAAGCCCACGCGTAGCAACGAAGACCCAACGCAGCCAAAAATAAATAAATAAATAAAATTTAAAAAATAATTTAAAAAAATAACTCACTTTTAATTTCGATCAACTAGGATAACCCACAAGTAGTGATTATGACTAATCTGTTCTCTCTTCACCCCGGTGACTTTCTAGACTTTAGACTTTGTATGTTACAATCCACCCCCTGAAAAAGTCACTCTTTTGTAAGAAGCTTAACAGCCATTCTTCGTCACCTTTATTTTTATCTTTGAAAGAGGAGGAATAACCACCCAGTCCTGAAACATCACGCGTAGGTAGAATTGAATTATCCAAATTGAAAACCTCCCTGCAAACTGGAGGAAAAAGAATCCAACCAGCGTGTACCCATAGGTTCTCCAGGGACTTTTTGGTTAGTTACCCCATGAAATCCTTGAGATTTCATAATCTATTTTGTCTCATTTTGCTGTTATGAAATGGAGTTTTCAGCGTCCCTTCTCTTGTCTGTTTTCAGATCACAGAACTCTGTGGTGCCAAGCGGGTTGGTTATTTTGGTCCAACACAGTTTTACGTTGCCCTGAAATTAATTGCTGCAGCACAGTCTGGCCTCCCTGTGCGGATAGAGAGTATTAAATGTGGTAAGTATCTCCCATTGATACATTTTATTATCCATGACAGGTTTCCTGTTTATGATAACCATTTTTAGTGGGTTTAAGGCCTGTTCTATAAGCATTTGTGGAATTCTTCCTTTCTTCTTCCAACTCTTCTTTAAAGTAAAATAAAACTTACCAGGTATCTTAGTGGTTTTTTTTCTTTTTTAATGAGAAAAAAATTCAGAGTGACCTGAGATTAGTTCCTTTTAACTCACTTGCAGTTAAAAATAGATTTCGTTCTTTAGCCGGCAAAGATTGGGATGGGGATTCTAGAGCCTGTGGCAAAATAATAAGACCGTTTAATTTTCCACTCGAGGAATCTATAATGTCGTTTAAGGCTCTATTAGGGCTGAGTAACTAGGAGAATTTGAGTGGAACTGCCCCTTCTGTCTCTCTTCTTTCCCTGCCAGGCACGTCAGGTATGATCATCTTTTAATCTCCCAATTCCCAAAGCACTATTTTCATGATTGTTAAGTACTCGGGGGCTACCAAGATTTTTGCAGAATGAATTTATCTTCTCAAAGTTTTGATTTACCATTTTCTTACCTTGCTATCCCTGCCCCCAACCCAGGACATACTTGAGCACTTAAACCAAGAGTAAAGCCCCAAACTCTTAGCATCATTTGCACTTCTTCAGTACTGGTTTTACCACGCTGTTTAAAGAAGGTGGTTATTCAGTGGATGTGCTGAGGTCCTTTTTTAGTTCACTCTGATATGAATTACTTTCCTGTGGCCACACAGCTATGCAGGAACTTTGTCCTTTTCCTCATTTTGAGATAAAAATGACTCCGCTGTTCCTACCTGTTCTGTGAAGTCCCTGGTGGACCTCGACGTGGGTTGAGGATTTATGGTTAGTCCGTGACAACCTTGTAGGACAGCTGCAAATAGCAGAGAAGATTCTGATAGCTTGACTATGGGAAATGAAAGCTTTTTACACTAACCATCAGGAGGCCGCAATCATCCTGCTAACCTTTATTAAAGGCTTAGTGGGTGTCAGACACCATCTCATTTAGTCCTCATGACATCTACCTACATTAGATAATTGTGTCAGTTTCCATTGCCTTCGATAAGCTGTGATAACAAGTACCATTGAAATCTCAGTGCCTAATGGAATAAAGGCTCGCTTCCTGCTTTGCGGTGGGTCAGGCTGAGTAACTTGCCTAAGGATTGTAAGGTTCTAACCAGCTCTAGCCAGGAGCTCAGCCACCAGTTCCCGTGCTCTTCATTGCTATGCAGAGTAGCCTCTTCTTGATGATTCTTTCTGTTTAGTAAGGTGCTGACTCTAATCTGTAATCCTGGATGTTTTCCGAATGGGAAAAAAAATCTGACCCCCAAAGCATCCCTCAGTATTAGAAAATTTGGTTCCAAAATAGGTTTCATGATGAAGTATTATTTCAGTGGCCGGTTTGGTGTCTAATGGTCACTGCTATCATCCACTTGCTGTGATTAGTTCAAAGTTACAGCTCACTGAATTTCGATTTGTGGTAGGCAGTGATAGTTTCCATTCCATTGTAAATGGTCATTAAGCTTTATTGTAGTATCCCCCAACTTCATCTTCTGGAAGAGTTAAGAGCTGCTTTATTGTATAAAAGAATAAACTTCTGACACCTTTGTTGCTTATATTTGGTTAGACTGAAGTCTTTTACCTGATTTGTGCTCAGATCTACAGCTTAATTTCCTGGGGGGACGGGGTGGAAGGGATGGACTAAGTTATCACTTGTGTAAAGGATTAACCCTTTTCCCAAATACAAGGCTTTCTCCATTGTATTTTATAAATCCTGATGCTGCCTTTTACCTCTGAGGGTTTAAGTATACTCAGAGTTAATTCTGAATTTCCTTCCTTCATTTAAAGATTTATTAAATGATAGTTATTTGTAGTCAGCATATGTTGAGTAAGGATGAGGGCAAGACAGGGCCAAACTTTGAGCTGCTACTTAGCATTTTCCGATTTGTTGCTTGAAATCCATTAGCTTAATGTTTGATGACACAAACCTTGAAGGCCAAAGAGAATGCTCTCTGAGAACCTAATCTGAAAGGCTGCTACCTTTAAAAGGCCCTGTCACACCCAAGGAGTTGTGAGTCTACCCTTCCTTCTGTAAGAGTCATACCCTTATTTCATGAATGACATGTGCCTGTGTGTATGTTAACCTCTAACCCCTAGCCATTCCCATTTTGCTGAATACCCCTACCATATGCAGTTGCTTAAGCCAGGAACTTAGAAGCCATTCTTTTTTTTTTGATATTTATTTTTTCTTATTTTATGGCTGCACTGCACAGCATGTGGGTAGAAGCCCTTCTTGATTCCCCCCTTTCCCTCATTCACAATATAATCCATCAAAATCCACTGCCCATTCCCTCCATCTCTCTGCTTCTGCTGGACCAGGCCACCTGCAGCCACACCTGAGCACCACGATGATTTTGTCATTGGTTTCTTGGCCTTCTCTATTCTCTACGCCAGTCTCTTTTCCCACACAGCGGTAAGAGTGGTCTTTTCAAAATAGCCACCAGATCATTTTATCCAGCTTCTTGAAACCCTCCCAGTGGTTGCTTGTTGTACATAGTGCTAAGTTCGGAGTCCCTACACTGATCTGTAAGGCCCTGCATAACCTAGTCTCTGCCTACTTCTCCATCCTCATCTCAAACCTCTTCTTCTTGCTTGTAGTCTGTCCCCCAGCCTCACTGGCCTTCTAGCCATTTCTGGACCACCTCTTTTCCTGTTGTAGGAAAGACCATATGTTATGTCGAGGTGTTGGGTTGCTAGCGGTCTGTTCTTCCCCCTCTCCTTCCCATGCTGGCTCCTCCTCCTTATTCTTCAGGATTCCGAGGCCGCCCCCACCATCCTTTCTAAAGTATGTCCTGTCAAATTAATTCATCAACAAAGGAACCAGCATGTAGTAAAGCTGGTTCAAGAAAGTCAGAAGTATTTATAGTCATGGAAAGAAAGAATGCTGGAATAAGATTGCTAAATTACATATAAAATTGATTAATGCCCTACAGTGCAATAAAACTGTAACTGGGTTATTATACTCTTTTCTAAGATAAAATTCATTTGCATT